>NW_024037069.1:30298815-31498815 GCF_015706575.1 Patiria miniata | reverse complement strand
GCTTGTGAGTCATAAAGAGACTCATATAGCAACACCAAATGATTCGTTTTTGTAGCGTTGAGAATTGCTTTCATGTTATATCGCAACCAATAATCATCTCATTGATAAGGCCCCCCCCCAAAAAGTCTCCGGTTTCTGATATGGAGCTTGCCCAAAAAATGGTGCGGCGACGCGGCTTTTTTTTTTTTTACCTGATTGTTTTGCTTCAAATGTCGGCTGATGACTGCAAATGGTGCCCGACTAAACTTAGTGCAAATATGGGAGTCCAGAGAGGCCACATAAAGCTTATTCTCGACCATAACCCAATCTAAAAACACGTTAAAATTGTGCAGCAGCAGGATTCCAGTCAAACCAGTGAGTTTGGCGGTTTGAGACATCATCTTTCATTGAAAAAAAAAACGTTTTCATTTTGCCGACGCGCATGGCTACGGCGACGCGCGCGCACACCAGAAACCGGAGACTTTTTTTATTTTGGCCTAAGCGCACATCACCAAATAAATAGTTATACCTGTACATTTCAAGGAACACTTGGAATGTTATTTTAGCACTTTTCCTCAGACAATGAAGACTAATGCATCAGACGATGCACTGAATAGTTTGATGACCTTTTCCCTACCAATGTTGGCTGTTTCGTATAGCGTCAAAGCCGATATACATGACAGGTTATTTATACACGACAAGTTATTACGGGTCGAAAAGGACACATGCTGCAGAAAGACCAACGATTGGCAATAAATTTACAGGCAAACTTTGCGGCAAACCTCCAGTATCATGGTCGTTCCCACGCACACTTTTATCACAATTTGCAGACTGCGGCCAGTATTTCAGGGTTCAGGCAAAGAACCCACTTGCCCAAAAAAGGAGTCCTCGCGTTGCTCTCAAAAATGTTTAGTAAGTCCAAAGGAGAGAATTCCTCCTTCGTGATATAAGTGTTACAGTTCGTCTCCGCTCGAACAAGTGTCAGTCTTTGCCCTGAAAACACTAAACAGTTCACTGAGGAGATCCGTCTTGCTAGCGACTCTCTGGGGCAGCGAGAGTTCCACGGAGGCTTTGGTTTGCTCCTCCTCGCTTAGAGTCCGCTGGACATTCCTGAGGAATTGCGTCTGGCGCTCATACGAGTCGTCCACCCAGATCCAATTGTTGGCGATCCATTTGGTGCCTTGTAGGACCTCACAGCCACCGTGGAGGGAGAACAGGTTCAGGTCTCCCAGCCAACCTGAGATAGTAGGGGAACAAATCAGTGTTATTCTGGTTTGTGGGAAATGAATCCGTAGTATTTGTTGAAGACGTTCAAAATCCACAAGAGGGCGCTGACACAAGGTCGCAACCACCGCACGCTATATATAGAGCCAGGCGATTGACAAAATGTATCTTCCGCAGTGGTTATTGATAGCGCCCTCTTGTGGCAGTTTGTTCTGACGTAACCGGCTCCAAGGCTAGTCTGGTTCACTGTCCCTACGGGGACAGCAGTGAATCCAAAATGCATTAGCATGTTTTCCTCCTAATGTATGCAAATTATATGCATGACGTGCATCGGTCTGAATCCCGCCTCTTGATATGAATTCAAAATCACCACGGAATGTTTATGTGCAACCAGCCTATTGCAAAATAGCAATAGGCCACGAATGTGCAGTTTCTGAGGTGATGATGAGCTTCGATTTTTGTTAAATTCGAAAGTGTCTCTGGCAAATTATCATTAAAGAGAGGGGCAATACTGTTCAGTATTCAAAACCTATGCAGGTAAAATGCTTGAAAGTTGCCTTTCAAAGTCGCAATTTTGCGTACTTCTGTGGTAAGATATATATTTTTTTATATTTCCATTTTAAAAAGTTTCGTCCATGCACAAAGCTGAATAGTGATTCAAAAATATACAATCGTGCTACGCGCGCGCAGAGGTAATCGAATCAATGGCTTTAAATATGAGTTAGCTACGAGGTCCCCATATTTTTAGGGGGGGGGGGCGGCGGGAAACAGTCTATTCCAAGGCTTTATAAGGGGATTCTAAATATTAATTCAGTTGATGTTTAGGTTTGGTAGGCGCCAGTGTCAT
Organism: Patiria miniata; assembly: GCF_015706575.1. Taxonomy (NCBI): domain Eukaryota; kingdom Metazoa; phylum Echinodermata; class Asteroidea; order Valvatida; family Asterinidae; genus Patiria; species Patiria miniata. The sequence goes on along the minus strand of NW_024037069.1, from coordinate 31,496,765 downwards.
GTGAACAAAGAGGGCATGTTTCTGCCCAGTTTCAGCTGTATACCCGTTGTGCAGCAAGTGTGTATACTCCGAGAGGAGTACCTGATGACTAACAATCTGCAACATTTTTGCGGATCAAAACTCGAACCAAGATAATCTGCCTGGATAATAATTTGATCTTCTAGTAGTTACGATTTCTAACAAAAAAGGGAGAAAAATACGGGAATAAAAAAAGGAACTGCGAGTTGAAGGATTGCAGACCACGCTACCTGTTGTCTCGTTAATGTAGTGGTTGTACCACATAATAGCTTTGCCTTTCTCTGGTTTGATGTACAAGTTGGCGTCATGGCAGTGGTCACTCAAGTCATAGATCTCCGTCTTTGTTGCCTACAAATAAAGTATGGAAGAAAGACCTTTTAAAAGAAAAAAATACACACGCACAACCGTTCACGTTTGTTTATGGCGTAAATCAAGGATTTTCTTTTGTTCCTCTTCCCTTTTCCTTTGTTTGTCCTCTAATTTTTTTTCGCAACAGCTCTCATTAGTTGTGTTCACGTTTTCTAATCGAGGTTGTCCTCGATTTGGTTCGTGTCCTCGATTCACCGATGATGTTGCATGTGTGTGTCCTCGATTTACACCATAAACAAACGCAAGTCGTGTTTTACTATACACTTTTAAAACAGCTTGGTTAACATAGTCATGAGGACCTGCCCCTTTCCTCCTTTTGTTCCCTTTTGTTAAGTTTGTTTGTAACTTTTTCTGGACAGCTCCCATAAGGTTTGTACACGACGTTTTCCCGAGGACTAGTGCCCAGGCCCTCGGGCCCATTGTTATTGCCGGCATTGTCCCATTGTCCCAAGTCCTCAATCTGAATAACCAACCCACATCTTTGTAAACACCGGCAATCAGTGGACCCCATATTGTCTCTAATCCTCATTCCCTTGTTTGTACTCCAACTTTTTAGCAACAGCTCTCATTGGTTTTGTACACGAATTTCAATCGTGGACGTTCGGCCAATCGAGGACGTATTGTTTGTGCCCTAACCCTTTTTTTCCGGGTCCACGATTACCGGTGCTTACATACTCACACAATGTAGGCCGTCACTTTTTGTACACTTGTCACATTTTCGCTTAATGTTTGAATGAAGTCTTTCAGAATGAAGTCTTTTGCTGTGAAGGACATTCACGATGTTTTCTTTTGGCCTCCGTAATTACCAACAATCATCAACAAACGAGCCTGTTTTTTTAGGGGGTGGGGAGGGGGGGGGGTTAGATATGAAGTGAATGATTCATAAATGTACGTTGCCTTACCCTGTCCGAATAAGTACCATTGTCCGCTATAGGGAAGGCAGTCTCGCCTCCGCTGACATCGTCATCAAGGTAGTAAAGTATGGTCATAAACCTAGACGAAAATTGGCAGTAATGTGTAATATAAATTCCAAAGTTTATAATCGATCTGCTTCACTCCAATCAACTTGTCTTTTTATCAGACGAACACTCTTCACTTTTTGTCGCAGTTTTGACGCAGGGAAAAAAATCTGTATCAGGCACGCATCGCACTTGATTCGTCTCTGCGAAAACAGCCACAATTTTGGTGCAAATTTAGAATACAACTTCCTTCCAACAATCCTTTGGATAAAAGGATAGTTGTCAAAAGCAAACCATTAAATTATAAAAAATAAACCTAGAGGATTGGCGTTTGTTTTTGAGAAAACAAGGGGGTGATTTGGCTCGAAACTACTGGGCAATACGTCCGGTTCAATGGTAAGAATATGTTTATAAACAAAAACAAAAAACCAGGAGAAGTACAAAATTCTAATTTCGGTTGAACTATTTATTTATTTGAACAAAGACATCCTTTTGAGATAAATAGATTTCATTTACATTTTATTTACTACACGCTACTTCTGGTTTGATGAAATCGTCAGTCAAAAATGTGCAAAATGAATGCTGCATTCGTTCGAGCGAAGTTAGAAAAACTACGGTAAAATAGTTCGCGCCCGAACTAGCTCAACTGCTTGGTTCTCTGGCGGTAAAGCAGTCGAGCGCCCTCATTTGTTTTTAACCCGACATACATATATACATACCGGCAGAATCGACCAGAAACTCCGTTCAACATACAATCCATCTCACCGTCCAACTCATTGGAATCGTAGTGGGCGTGGAAATGACCGCCAGGCTCGTAACGGACGACCTGATGAAAGGTTAAAGGTCAGTGTCAAAAAAAATACCATGCATTCTACAATTTCAGGGCTACACAATTAACATATACGTTTTCTGTAGCACTGTGAATTGCAAAAAAATGTACAAACCGTCCACATATAATTCTATTCTCATGATCATTTGGATACTTTGTTTGTGGTCATGCGTTCTTTCATCTCACTGAAGATTGTTTTAAGGAGATTTGGCAAACAAGGTATGTTGATATTTTGTACTTGTGTAACGTCAGACCAGTCCTACGCTATTTGGACAAGGTCCCTCCATTTCTCACAATATTGACTCAAATTCGAGTCAACATTGACTTTATTTGTAAAAAAGTGAACGTCCGCTGGTACACCTGAATGGGGTTACTGAAGAACACTGTAACCGCTGAAGTATCACAACGTCATAAAAGAAACCTCTGCATAGGATGCAGGCCAGTAATAAAAAAAAATAGGACCGAAATTGCCTACGCCAGCCAAATCACGATTGGCATGCCCGTATTGTCCAGTATTAAAGCATTAATTTTTGTTGGCCATGAACTTGAGGGATTGTTAAGCATTTTGTTGGCCATGAACTTGCGGGATTGTAGAGCATTTTGTTGGCCATGAACTTGAGGGATTGTAAAGCATTTCGTTGGCCATGAACTGGAGGGATTGTAAAGCATTTTGTTGGCCATGAACTGGAGGGATTGTGAAGCATTTTGTTGGCCATGAACTTGAGGGATTGTATAGCATTTTGTTGGCCATGAACTTGAGGGATTGTAAAGCATTTTGTTGGCCATGAACTGGAGGGATTGTGAAGCATTTTGTTGGCCATGAACTTGAGGGATTGTAAAGCATTTCGTTGGCTGTAAACTTGCGGGATTGTAGAGCATTTTGTTGGCCATGAACTCGAGGGATTGTAAAGCATTTTGTTGACCATGAACTTGAGGGAATGTAAAGCATTTTGTTGGTCATGAACTGGAGGGATTGTAATTGGCCATGAACTTGAGGGATTGTAAAGCATTTTGTTGGCCGTGAACTTGAGGGATTGTTAAGCATTTCGTTGGCCATGAACTGGAGGGATTGTCAAGCCTTTTTTGGCCATGACATGGAGGGATTGTAAACAATTTTGTTGGCCATCAACTTGAGGGATTGTTAAATTTGGATAAAATTTGGTGCTACAAAATTGCTCTACTTTGCAAATGGAGCACAGGCATCAATTTCCAAAATGACGATGGGCTACTGGACTACTTTTAGGGGTGATTATCTTTGGACGGAATTTTCTCCCAAAAGTAATTCCTTAACCCCAACAAATTTGGACAGAAAATTAAATATGATGATGTAAGCTTTAGTTTGATGTGTGTTTCAAACACCTTGGTGAGTTGCGAGTATTTGTCCTGAATGTGACCAAATATTTTAAATACTCACTACTCTCCAAGGTGTTTGAGAGTAAAGCTTATTATATCATATTTAATTTTCGGTTCAATTTTTGGGTATTAATCGGATGACTTTTGGGAGAAAATTCCATCCTAAGATGATCCCCTAAATGTAGTTTTGTGGCACATCGCCAATTTTAATAATTATGCCTGCGCTCCATTGCAAAATAGAGCAATTCCTTGGCCCAATTTCATCCGTATTTCACAGTAATAGGAGCTCGCACTCCTGTACACGGCTTCCACTCATCTTTTTTTTTTCAAACCTTTAAGTTCAAGGTCCGCAAAATGCTCTATGAAAGCAAAGACATTGAGGGCACACAAGTCGTAATTTGGCCCGCGTAGGCAATTCTGGGCCTATTTACTGGTGTGCACCCCTGAAGCCAGGGGGAAAGCAGTCTGCTGCCACCACGAGTCTAGATAGAGAAAGTATTGATTCGTGTTATCAGTGGACCTGATACGACACTGAGGTATTAAGCGCACTGGAATGACCGCCACGAGTAAACTTAGCGTAGTACACCGGTTTACTTTGGCCAGCCTACGTGCAGTCATGCAAATTAAAGTACAACATTGAAGAATTCTTATTCTTTTTATTTACCCAATATATTTTCATAGCGCGCACTTGTACTCACAACGCTTTATTATGGACAAGCACCTGCAATACAAACTATACAAGAATAATCAGTTCTGCTTCTGGTCAACATGGGACATTTTGTTTTTACGTGCCGCATCAATGGGTTTTCATTTTGCACACACAGTATTGCAAAATCAGTTTTGTTCCCTTTAAAGCTAGCGCCGGCCGTAAGTGTTAAAAGGCAAGTTTCCTGTTGTAATTAGGACACCTTATTCCTCGACAGTCCTTCCAAAGAAATGATTAATGCAAGCGTAGGCAGCGGGAATACTTCGCTTCTTGTTTCACGCATAGCTTACGTGTGAATCGGGGTGTACCTTTCATTAAAGCATTTACCTGAAGTTGCTCACTCCACTGAACGATCGACTCTGGTAACCTAGTTAGCGACACGACCCTGTAAAAGAAGAAGAAATCAACACGGGTGTGCAAATAAATTTTCTCGACAGGTGGCACACATGCTCATTGCGTTATTCCTGCGGCCTTTTTTATCTAGTGAACCACTAGCAGGTGGGTAAAAATACAAGGTGTGATGGTGAAGTCCCATTATATGCCATGGATATAGAGCAGCATATTATTATAACCCACGTGTTTTGTTCGTTTTGTTTTGTTGTCGTTGTTGTTGTCGATATTGTCGTTGTTGTCGTCGTTGTTGTCGTTGCCGTCGTTGTTGTCGTCGTTGTTGTAATTGTTGTCGTTGTCATTGCTGCTGCCATCGTTGTTGCTATGGTTGTTTTTGTTGTTGTCTTTGACGTTGTCGTTGTTGGCGTTGTCGTCGTCCTCGTTATATCGTTCTTGTAATTGTTGTCGTTTTCGTTGCTGCTGCTGCTGCAGCTGCTGCTGCTGTTCCTGTTGTAATTGTTCAATGTTATTGCCATTGTCGTTGCTCCTGCTGCTGTTGTTGTTGCTGTTGCTGCTGTCGTTGTCGGTGTTGTTGTTGTCGTCGTCGTTGTTATATCGTTGCTGTCGTTGCCATTGTCGTTGCTGCTGTTGTTGTTGTTAATGTTGTTGTTGTTGTTGTTGTTGTTAATTTAATGTTATTTTTGGTATACATAGTGGTTCTGACATAACTGTGTTTCATACTTGCTCAATGTCACCTTTCTTATTAAAGTTAGTGTATGATTCTTCTCATTCAAACACTTAACTTCGATCGTATTAAAACAGGAAAACAGTCAATGCATCTGGGCTCAGCTCGCTGCATGTTGGATTGTTTATTATCAAATCTGAGTGTAGTTATTTAGAATGTAAATACTTCAAGAATTGCTTTCCAACAGAAATGTGTATTTGACGGGATGCGAATGTCACAAAGACACTTTTTCCCCGATTTTTTCATTTCAATTATGAATGCGAGTGACTGATTAATAATGGCACCAGCACCTCACCACCGGCACAAGTAGCAACAACAACCAAACGCTTTGAACAATATTTACCAACAAATAAAAAATAAAAATACATGTATATTACTTCCCCCCAAAATGACCCATTCACCAGAACCACATCCAAAAAACGCTTCTGTGATTTCCTTAGTGCACAGCAGCTTGATGTTACCACGCGTGTTTCATGAAAAAAATGATTAAAAAAACAGTATCCACGACTGTAGGTTTTTTTTGGGAGGGGGGGGGGGGGATAAGTCGATAAGGCTTGTTCGATAGCCGGTCAGATTTTATCTAATCAAAGTAAGCGCTTTGGTGTGCAATAGTTTGGTCAAATTGTTGGTTTTGGAAAACGGCTCTGAGTGATGATTGACTACTTTTTTGTTCACTGAAGCCAACTCGACTCTTCTGGGGATTCAACATTAAGTGCAAGGGAACAAAAAATAAAACCCAAAAAGGCGTTGCACTGGGGCTTTGAGACTTGTAGATCGGCTTGCAAAAGAGGCACTGCACTATAGAAAGAACGAAATATGAGGCCGTGTATTAGTAGCCTATAGGAGGAAAGCACTCCTCGCGGACATGTAAGCGATGCGGAAAATTGACTTGGAATCTGCGAATTTGCCTCGTCGCGACCGCGTATCTGTTGAGGCCTGTCGCAATGGATATCGTCACGTTCAGTATAAATCATGTATCCAGTTTCTAAGAGGGTCGGAATGTTAAACAGATTTGAAATCTGCCTGCTGAGCGCTAAACCACGGTGCCAAAAAAAATCCAGATATATTTGATTGGTGTGACACGTTAATGGGATAATGCTTCTCAATACGTACATGAGGATTTTTGAGAGGGCGTATAGGGTGTCCGATATTTTGTGCTACGGTATGCCCCGCGTGTATGCTTGAAGGTAATATACAACATTTGCAAACATCAACAAGAAAAAACTACCATATTATTATGAAATACCTAGCGTGACTGTAAGTGAATAATAGTCTCAAGCAGCCTGTGAAATCATGACACCTGGTCACGGGTGTGCTGTCATTTTCATGAAAAGTGGAGTTTTTGTACCAATTTCCAACAATGGTTGGCCGACTATCGTTTAAAAAAAAGAAACTGAGTTTTTTTTATTTTTAAAATACTGCCCCTAATTTACCAAATTTAGTTAGTCCACATGTGTTTGCAATCGGTTACACATCTGTGAACGGGTGCGAGCCAGCTAGTCTACTTCCTGCTCCGTTTTGTCTGAAGTAGTGTTAGGGAACCAGACTACAAGAACCTTTTATTTTTTATTTTTTATTTTTCCAGCATAAACACGTCAGTGTAACAATATTTGCTGTAAAATACTAACCCCCAAATCCATCCAATTCTGAAAATTACAGCAAAAGCAAATGTCGTATATTACCTTTAATTCTAAGACATGGGCCCAATTTCATTCGGCTATTAGGCAGAAAAATATTGCTAAACAAAGCATCTTGCTCAACAAAAATCTGCTGGGAACCAGGCGCAAGCAATATACAACACACGATATGTTAGCTGGTAACCTGTCGATTCTAAGCAAAACTTCTTTTGTGTTTAGCAAATTATGTTCTGGGCAACTCCACAAAATTGCCACCTTGAAACAAGAATTCAGACGCAAAAGTACAGAGGATCATTTTCAGTTATCCAAACAGTAACCTACCGAATTGTAATTAAAAAGCTTACTTGGGTTAAAGATCGTACTGGTACTACAAACTCTGTGAAATTATTCCGTCTGGTTTGCTGTCATTTAGAAGATATCAAGAAATGTATGTGCTTTTCTACGATCAATTCTTTGACTGACTTTTGGAAGTAAGAAGTGATATTGACGTGATCAAAAGATTGTGCGTGGTTTTTGCACTGTTTTCTCGAAAAGTATATCCACTGAGCTGAAACTTCAACAGGTTAAAGGTTTTGAGCATTCTTCTTTGGATTTTGAGTGGTGTCATCATTGGAAACGAACAAAATTCATTGAAAAGTAAATGATCCAATAGAAATCCCATGCTTGTAAAGGGAATGTACATCATTGGCTTTTGCTGTAATTTTCAGAAATGAAGTATTTTAGGGGTTGGTATAATAGATCAAATACTGTTACACTGACGTGTTTCAAGGTTCGTGTTCGAAAATGCTGGAAAAACCAAGAAAAACACAAATGTTCAAGTAGTCTGGTTCCTTGACTCCAATAAAGATAAAATGGATCAATTTATAGATGCCTGAAAATTTTAAGGTAAGGGAACCAGTCTAGCTGGCCTGCACCCGTTCATGAACATGTAACCAATAGCAAACAAAATTTTGACTTAAACAAGGGTAAAGTTGGAGCAGTATTTGAAAAATAGTTAGGTTTTTCCAACGGTGGTCGGCCGACCACCGTTTGAAATGTATACAAAAATATCATTTTCTTGAAAATGACTTCACACCAGGTGCCATAATTTTATAAGATTCTTTAGACTGTTATTTACCAACATCCCTGTAAGGTAATTCGTAAAACTTGGTAGTTTTATTTTTCGATGTTTGCAAATGTTGTATATTCCCTTTAAACCAAAGAAACGATTCCATGATCTTTAATGCAGTGTAGCTGGTACCACTGTCTCCGCCCATAGCTCCCATGAACATCAATCGTGAGTTGCTTCAGCCTGCACTGTACAGCACTTCTGGACACCAACGAAATTACGTCTATCACTTAGTACATTCACACTTTGGGTAACATATCGACTCGGGGTACAACACGTTTAATTTTTAACTCGTTACCAGTCAGTTTCCATTGGCAATTAACACATGATTTAGCACGCGTGACACGTATCTGGGGCTGTTGATGAGATCATTCACTTGGAGCCGAGGTGGTCATTTTCAATCACGACTTGCCACAGGCAGCGCTTTTAAGAGCAGTTTTTGAAGAAAAGAGACTTATAACGTACTACGTGATCAAAAGATGATTTGGAAGACGGTGTTGTCTTCTCCAAATGAGACTAATTATGTAGCCTATACTTGTTATTCTGTTAATATTTATACAGGGCCAAAAAAAGAAACTACTTTTTTAATGGTGCCAGAGAACTGGCCTAGAGTTATCATTGCACCTGACTAACTGACTTCACTGATAATATAACCTGTGAGCCGGGCAGTGCTATCGGATAGTACTACCCCGTAACGACAACGAATGGGCTAAATCAGGCCCATTGTCTACTCAGATGCATGAACAGACGTCTAGTGAATAGCCATTCTCGATCGAGTGAATATAACTCTGCGCACTCTGGTTGTGTGCAGTTTCAATGTTTATAATCAGCTACCGTAACAATACACCGCGTCCCAAAGTACCGCAACATTGTTTTTGCGAGGCTCTAGCGTCGCCGCGGAAATACTTACCGCCAATATTTTGATATCATTTCAAAGCTTAGAATCTTATTCCCTGGTAAGTACTGGTTTGATTTTTTAAAAGGGTTTTGAAAGGATTCGTGTTCAAATTAAGGCACGTCAAAAACAAACTCAACCGACTTCAAGGAAAATCAATCATGCGCACTTTTTTTCTAATGTGGAAGTGGTTCGTCACGTTCATGATGTGACGATGTCGCTGCCTTTTACTTTCTGTGTTTCCTATTCTATTCGATCCACGTAGACAACACCTTCAATGAATTCACAATATTGTTCTTCGTTTCAAGTTCAATTTTGAAAATCACCTGCAAAGTACGTATACCTATTCAAAAAGCGCGCTCAAAGTGTGACTCGAGTTTGCATCTGATGTACCGCATCATAGATTTTCCTTGAAATCGGTTGAGTTGTTTTCAACATGCCTTTATTTGAACACGAATAATTTTAAAACTCTTTTAAATATCAACCAATACTCGCCAGGGATCTTTAAAAGCTAACATTCCAAGCTTTAAAACGGTATAAAAATAATGGCGGTACGTGATTGCGCGCCGACGCTAAAGCCTCGCAAAAAAATGTTCCGCACATTTTGGGACGCGCTGTATAGCCCAAAACGCAGGAAATCCTAGGAAACGTATGGAATACTTTAATTTTCCAATATCCAAATCAGAGAGGTAACTTGTGACAAAAGCTGCACCTAAGATCGTTAAGTATTCATTTCAATTCAATGTGCGTGTCACGCCTTTCTGTCGCCCATTTAAGCGCTTTACGCATCTTATGCTCTCCGTGAGTGAACAGGACAAAAGAAAAACCAAGTCGACTTTGAGCACTACACCTGCCCTTTTCAAGCCAATTATGCAAAGTCGGCGAGCACGACCCCCTAAAGCTATTACGGCCGACCGCGGCGACGGAATCAATTTCGCCCTAACCGCCGGCCCAACGAGGTCTGACACCCCCGCGATAGCTTTCCTGATGGCCGGCGAACAGGTTGAAGATGCTCGGAGGTGTGCGCGGGGAAACACACGGGGGTTAAGAGAGAGTGGTATCATTCATCATCTAACGGGCTCATCTTGTAGAGTCTCCATCAGATTGAATACCGATGGGGCATGCTGTGGATCGAAGATTACACTCGATCATTCTATTTTCTCGACACTGTCATTGCCTGGTATCGAGGCATTCATATACGTGCCATCGATGGAGTAAGCCAGCTCAAAAATATCAAAGCGCACTCTGTGCATCCTGTGTCGCATAAACTCATTAAATACCAAAATAAACTTAAATACCTTACGCGATGACCGGTTGCATCTGCTATTCCGTTCCACCCTCCAGAATAAATAAAACCCAGAAAGTCGAACAAGACACTAAAAGACATAGGATCATTTGCATTTATCCCAAAAGTATAACCTCCCAAATTATTGTCAAAAGCTTATTTGGATTAAAGATCGTACTGGTTCTGATCGTACTAAAAAAACCGTGAAGATATTCCATCTGACTTGCTCTCAGTTAGAAGAAATCAAGAAATGTAGGTGATTTCCAACGATCATTCAATTGACTGATCGTTGCAAAATAAAAAGTTATAATTATTAACGTGTTTCGTGGTCAAAAGGTTGTGCATGGCTCGTCGGTATTTTCTTGGAAAAAAATGTAATAAGCTGAAACTTCAACAGGTCAGGTTTTGAACATTTTTCTCTTGGTTTTTGAGTGGTGTTAGTGAAAGCGAACAGAAATACATGAAAAGCAAAGAATCCTATGTGCCTTCAAATTTATTTTGTTCAGCAACAGTACTATCACTTACTCAAATTTGCTTTTTCTTCTTTTCATCTTTGGAGACACAAGTATATTTTGATTTGGGGTATTTTGCGGAAAGTTGTCATTCTGTGTCATTCCGTTTGTTCGTCATTTTATTGTTATTAATTCAAGACTGGTTTGTTTTTCATGTGTGTTCAAGAAATTGGTATATGCGGTCGAAAAGTCAAGAGCTGCATGGTGTTTGATCAAAGGCTATGCATTTTCAACACTGAAACCAAGTTGCATACCGTATGAAGATTGTCATGCTATTTACTCGACGGCTCGAGTCACGACCAATGGATTATTATATCTTTGGGCAGAAACTTGACTCAATCTGGAGCATATGGTACAAACAAAACGTCATATACACCACGTATATACACTGCCCCCCTTGCGAATAACCCCAAAGCAAATATGTATAGATGCATAACAAGACAGCGGGTGTCAGTGTTACATTTTGTTTCCCCTTTGACGACAGCCAGGAATATTGATCCCCACCGAAAGAATGATTACATGATATTAGGCACTTTAGACGGGCAGGAAAACTCAATTGCTGCCAAGGGGATGCAATAAACACAACATTTATGCGGCGCCCCGTGGGGCGACAATTCAAGGGGAGGATTTCGGGAGGAATTTCGACACAGACGGGTCAAATTTGACAGCATTCAACAAAAGTCACGTTTCTTGAACATTCCGTGATAGGTGGATGACTCTTGAGTCTTTTCTGTTTGAACTGGAGGTGACGATTTCATCAAAATAAATTTTAAAAGGGGGCGAAACTAATTTCACGCATGCATGTATTTCGTCACCTATAACATGAATTGATCCTTCTGCATCAACTGCATCATCATGTGAAGCAATGAAGTTCGTGACTATTGTGGCTATAAGTAAACAAGTCGATATTTTTCACCGCTCGTCCCTGTTACTTGTAGCTAACAGGGACAAGTAACAGGGACGAGCGGTGAAAAATTTATGCCTTCGTCAGGGTGAATTTGAAAAACTTAATGTCACTTGTTTCAAGAATAGAATTGTGATATTACTTGGGATGAATTCCATCAAAACTCCGAAAAATATATATATGCACATTGTCTTTGGAGAATTGGAAACTTTAAATAGGCGTTACGGCCTGAAATCCCAGAAAATTTCACTGTTTCGATTATTTAGCCTACTTATCCTTTTTCAAATGTCTGGTTGAAAGGAAACTTATCTCATGTCTTACCGTTCCTGAGAAAAGACGAACAACCCAGGTTGTTTACATCGGACCCGGCGGAAATTTTGTGGCATGAGCATATGTGTTTCAAGCCGTCTCTATTCAATATTCTGCATACACATTGTGTGTGTGTGTCACATAATACACACAACGCCAATACACAAATTTGTTACGCATCCCCAGAATACGTTTCACTGTGCGGCAGGATTGACAGCTAGCAATCAACAGCTCGATTTTTTCGGAGTCAAAATTGTGTCCCCGAAATTCGTTCTCGCATGGTTCTCGCACGAGTAACGCAAAAACGCCCAGATTTTAAAGGATAGTTGTGTAGACGTTTATATATCCCATTTTAAAATGCTCTTTCCAATTAGTATAATTTCGTTTAAAACGCGTTTTTTAGCCCAATGCAGAGCATTCCAGGCCGTAATGTCCCTTTAAAGAATAAAGTCGTACAAAGGAAATGAATCCAGAAAAAGTTCGGTTCGTGCGCGTTTGTGCATCGCGAAAAATGACAGCCAAACGAGTCGATCTGACAGGCTGAGAAATTGTTACCCCTGAGAAGACGACGCATTGCGGACATCATTTTGACAACCTGTGCTTGTATCAACAGTTTATTGTTGATTCGGACGGCAGGTGGCACGGAAAAGACTCGGACGAGCGGGGGATGTGGGTGGGGGAGAGGCGCAGATAGGAGGAAGGAAACCAGAAAACATTAAGTTCAAAGGTTGTACGAAGAAAGAAAAAAATCGCCATTCAACTCTGTGTTTGTTCACATTGGCACTATATGCACACGCACCATTTGGTCAGGCGTGAGGACTGAATAGGTTTAATTTCTAAGGAAGAATCTCATTTTGGCAGTTGAATCTTGAAGGTTTCTTTCCTCCATTTTTTTTTTAAATCGAGGCTATATCAATGCAAGTTTCAACTATTCTTCATAACTACAACCGTGAAGAAACGGACGATACAATAAACAAACTTGGTGTTGTGAGGAATAATTCCAAATTTTGAATGAAACATCGTTTGAGGGTGTTTTTTTGTTTGTTTCCCAAACGCAGATTGGCTTTTATACCGAGGCCGATAACGGCCACGATTAGACAATTGCCTGGCGAAGTGAGGCATGTGTGAATGCTCATTTTGATTAAAATAAATAGACTCGGTATAACACGGTATAAGACAGCCATCTCGAGGCTCACAAACGGTGAGCTTTCAAACAATAGGTCTAATATCGTTGGTAAGATTTTAGGGTCAGTGGCGTAAACTGGGTCCAATTTGTAAAAGGCACCGATTCTTCATTTACTGGAGGTGAGGTGTGACTCATTGAGTTTGGTCACAATGAAATGATTGTGATTACCGAAGTTATGATTAATGATTATGATTAATTATCATGATTAACTACAAAGCTCTTTCTCTTCTCCAAATTCCGAGCAAGTGTACACATAACAGACCTCGTCAATCAAAAGGTTGGGCAAATTGGTATTTATTGTCCCCAGTGTTGGTTAATATATCAACTGCCCGCACTCTTGACCGAATTCTCCCCTGAAGTTAATTAATCCGAATTACCCAACAAATGACACATCTGATACTATTGTTTGGCAAAACAAAATAATGATTGCTTTTTACAGTGGGAGTATAAGCATTATCCCCTCTCCTAATTATGCCCCTAGCATGAGTTGGTACCCTACCTTCTTTGCATGGCAGCCAGCACCGGGTCGGTCGCGGGTCCCGGCTCGCCCAGCCATGCCTGTTTGCTCTCCCGTATCTTGTTCTCCCCGTGGCCGGTCTGTTGCCAGACCCACCGCTCGACGTCGGCCAGACGGTCGCTGAAGACCAGCGAGACGAACTCGTCCCTGGTCAGCTGGCCGTCCGAGTCCGGGTCCAGACCCAGATCGCTGTACATCTGCAGCACGTCCTTATGGCGCAGGAAGGCGTTGTCGGTGTTCAGGACGGACAGAAGTTCCTCTGTATCCAACACCTATAGAATAATAATAGGTACTTGTTTAATGGTCCTAACATGAACACGTACTCGTCCCTGGAGACCTATAAACCTTTATCATGCTGCCACCATTTCAGTCATGTTCCCTGTATCCAATATTAACAGTACTAAATGATAATGGTTATTTGTGCAAAAAGGAACCAGACTATTTTTCCTTCCAGCCTCGCTTTTGTTACGTTGATTTAAATGGGAAAAAAATCAAGATGGCCGCAACATGATAATGATCTATATCGCTCATGACTATTTCCATGCAGGTTTGCAGCATTACTAATGTTACTATATCATCGTGACTTTGGGCGCGATCCCTGGCTATATGGTATATACGGGTTTATGGCTTCTGTTTAGCATCCCTTGAACAAAGACATTGACAACTTGGGGAACCGCCAATACGGGGCAGGAGAGCACAGTTGGTAGAGCAACGACACGGTGCTCCTTAGGTCGTAGGTTCAAACCCCGCTCCAGTCAATTCTTTCTTCAACTTTATTATTGTTAAAAGATCATAACACTTTAAGCAATTATAACCCCGACCGCTTGATGTCAATTTCAGGGGGCTGAATAAATATTTAGCAAGCACAGGTTGGCAGCGAAAATATCATGCTATATATGTTGCTCGTGACTGGTTCTAAAAAGCTTTGGGCCCTGATCATTGGGCTCTTGATATATGGTTCATTGGGTCCATTTTTCCCCTATATCCGTGTTACATCTCACATATATGATTGTGCATTTGTGTTGCACTCCTTAATGCAGTCATCCTACAATAGTGGTTATGAATATCAACTACATACCCAGCAAATAGAAAAAAAATATATTTGTAATTAAGTAAGTTATGTATTAAGTAATTCTTAACGATACATGAATGGCAAATTACAAAGTACCAAGGTAACAGGGACAGGAAAAATGTCACACTTAGGGCCCTAAATTGATAGACTGACCCCATTCATTGTATCAGCTTAGCCCCCTGGCAGTATACAACTCAACGATTGAAGGATGCCATGTTGCTCCTGCGTGGGCAGTCAATTAGTAACAAGTGTCTTGCCCAAGAACGCCAGCATCACAGGCTGGATTCAACGCAAACAAAATCCGAAATAACCTATAGGTTCGATGCATCAGAAGACGAGGCAACAACATTTCATAATCTACAATATTTCATTCTCTTATTCTCGATATTCTTCAATTGCACGTTCATTTTAAATTCGTTTTACATCGATATACACGTATCTCGTTTTTAAAGAGATATACCCCCCCAAAATAGATCTCATAGTGTTTGGGGAAAACCCTTATTTGATGTGCTTTTCTTGTATATTTCTTATTTTCAAAGTATAAATTACATTACGTACGAAGATGAAACTTGTGTTTATTCAGAGGCCGGAATGAAGTTCTGAAGTTGGCTTGTTTTAATTAATAAGGCGGCGATACATCATATGAATTTATTTATTCATGAACAGCCTGTCTGGCGACTTAGATTGACATTCAAGCGCCAGCCCAAACAGATAATCTGCTACGACTTCTCCGCTGACTTCGATTAAAGAACGAAAAGACAGCACACCCTGCAAAAGAACTACAGTTCCAGATAAGAAAACAGAACCAGTATACATCAAATGCCGGTCACCAACTCTGACAGTCGACTTTTTTCAGTCAAGATTACAACTATCCTTTATTTATCCGGATGTCTTCGGAGTGACAGGTCCATGTTTCTTAATTTCGCCCGCGAATAATGTGTGAAAACATCTGCGCCGACTTGGGAATGCCGAAGATCAGACGGACACGCAAATAGCGTCTAGGGGCAAGAAGTGCTGCTTGATGAACAGCGCAACACGAAATGGATTGACAGCGGTGTTCATTCAATTTAACACCCCCCCCCCCTCCCTTTTCGTCAAGATTTTGCAACAACACACGTGTCAGGCCCAAACGACGCGTAGAAGACCATTATTCCCTCAAAGTGATTTGAATGATGCTATTTAGGTTACACGCGTGTCCCACGCGCTGGCGACATTATTTTGCACGCGCCTGGCACGTGCCGCTGTCAAAAGATTGCTATCGTTTAGATCTGATTGGTCGAAAGTATACAATAGCTGTTACAGTAGGGCTGCAATGACCGATTCAGAGCAGCATGCACAGTCGAGTCGGTCGTGACTTAAGGACAAAATTTGTTTTTATAGGAACTTGATCTCGTGTTTTTTTTTAATTTAATGTAGTTAGTCTGTTCATTGTCATTTCTAAATACCTTTTTATAAATTTGGGTCAAATGGCTTTTCTCGCGGGTGACTCTCTTATTCCCCACAGTGAAATCTATTTGAATGAAAATTCGCTCCGTCTGACAGAAACTAGTAAGGACGAGACGATTTCATTTTTTTTTTATAGGAAAAGATCGTTGTGGTCCAACGGTGTTTGACTCACGTGCCGAGGTACGTGGGGTCGAACCCTGACGGGGAACATGGTGCTTGTGTTCTTGGGCAAGACACTTTACTACAATTACCTCTCTCCATCCAGGAGTATAAATGGGTACCTGTGAAGGTTATAGAGACCAAATTGCGCTGATCTCGAGCTGCTGCAAAAAAAGTGGTCTCATTCCTGATGAACAGGGATAATAATTGTAAAGCGCTTTGAAACTTTAGTTATAAAGCGCTATATAAGCACCACATTATTATTATTATTTTTAAACTCGAATTTCAACTGAAGTGGTTCTTTTTCAAAACATTTCAATCCAAAATTAAAGTGATTTCCACACTGAACCATCAGTTCCCTAGTTTTACTCCATGAGAGGTTTGCGAATCCCACAAAATAAATAAAGAATTAAAAACCGTACCATATCATCATTGACGTCTAAGTCAACGAAGACAGAGTCTGCGTTTCTCTCTTCCGCCTCTCTGTCCAACTCGCCTGCTGCTTGCCCGTCATCTTGATCATCGACTTCCCCCTCCTCCTCCTGGGCCAAGTCCTTGTAGTAAGCGTCGTCGTTCACCCCGCTAGGGTACAGGCCCCCGCGTAGCGCCTGCTCAATGATGTAGTCGCACTCGTCCGGTGACAGGAATCCGCGTATTTCTGGGAATTATCAACAATTTAAGTTGTATTTATTATTTTAATAATTTGACACAATAAAAAACAGCGGAATTTCGGCTATCCGGTATTACAATGATAAAAAGTCAACAAACAAAGAAAGACAAAGGTATAAAAAACTATAATAATTCCTGTTTTTTTGGTATTTTTAACAGCATAATAAACTTGCTTTCATGGGTGTCATCTTATTTCAGATGGATATTCAATGATTGTGTTAGTCTATATCTTAATAATCAGGAAGTATTTTCTAAGAACATTGTTACGTGCCTAAATTTAGCTTGTTTGCAAATTTTTGTCGAAAGAGAATGATCAAAAAATTAAATCTTCACGGTGATGATCAAAGTGAGTGCTGGTTCGTGAAGCTTCTGTTGATGGCTGTACTTTTCCTATTCGAAGTAGGTCAATGGCTCGTTTTCATGTCATTAGCTTAATGCACGAAATATTTCAGATGAAAATCACGAATTTCCCCGTTCATATATGACAAATTACTGTGCAGGAAATTGCAATTATATTATAACGACGTTGCCAAATGGACCTAAATGACATCAAACCAGCACCAAAGAATGTATCAGATTTCACCCGCCGCGCTTTTGAAGCGAGGATAATGGCCGGAAAGGGAGCACTTTCCACCGCGCCGTCATTTTGTCCTCACCGAATAATGGCGGTTGTAAGGCTTTCGTTTCGACCTGAAGAACTCGGTCCGGCTCGGCTTCAAAATCCCTCACGTAGCCTTTCTGCAAGAGAAGAAGAGAGGAGAAACGGGTGATGTACTTGAACGTAGGCTAAACTAACACGGTAAAGTTTATGGCGAAGCACGTCGAGGGCGTTTCTATTGACACAGCAAAAACTGTTACCGTGCATTTCCATCAGATCGAACGGCTGCATGTTTTTAACCGCGTGTTTGATTGTATTGAACACGGCGAACGCTGGCACGTACACGCAAAGTTTGCAGATCGTCATTTTGAAAAACAGCACGTACGCTCTTGAAGAAGCGCGAGGTTTATTCCTGTGTTCTCAAGACGTACCAGAATTTGTTCAAATTTGCACGTATCCTGATTTTTTTTCTCGAGCAAATGAAACTGACCGTTAATGACCGTCCCAGTCGTCTGGTCTTGTTGTCTACATGGTCTGGCGCGGACGAAATGATGCAGCTGGAGACATGCAGCCTAAATCACATACGGATTAATCAGGTCTGCAAATTTGGTTATGAGAAGGTTGGAAGATCCCTTTGCCTCGCTAAGATCCCCTTTGCCTCGCTAAGATCCCTTTGACTTGCTTAGCCCGCCTGTGGGAGACCGAGTGAGTGAGTGAGTGAGTGAAGATCCCTGGAGGATGGGGCATCATGGGACTTGTGTCCTTGAGCTAGACACTTTATAGCAAGATTAGTATGCTTCCACAAAAGTAAAACGTTACCCTTAATTAAAGCACGAAAAGATTTATTTTTCTACAATTCTCATGATAATATTTTTGATAAATTGCATCGATCATTATTTTTGTTCTATATTTTAACAGGAATTTAAATTAAAGATAAAACACACCCTTGGATTTTATTAGTCCCTTCACACACCTCGCCCTCCTTTCATCATAAAAAAAACCTTCATAGAAGGGAAAAATATATATCATTCATTACATTTGCTCCGGTTAAAGTTTGTCGTAATAGCTACAATTTTTCATCAACTACCGCTCTGAGCTGATTTAACGGTTACATTTTTACTCTGTGATTTATGGCCAGACTGAACCTAATTGCACTCTGAGATCCCAAAACCTGGGGAAATACATGTATGTTTGACTCAACTCAAGTTAGGAAATCGCTGTGGATGAAGGGATGGGAGATATAATCGATCATCCCCGGTGTCATTTAGATACGTTATATGGAAATAAAGTCAATATCGATACCAGCAATAGGCAATATAATCAGCGTGTTAGTCTCGCCTGTCCGCCGTAATATGAACGTCTTGGTACCAAACACTGACCAGTCTAGACACAGTCTCTCGAATTTTAATTTACCAAATTGTTATTCATTGAACGCCAGTTGAGGTCAACTATTTTAAGTTAATAGTAGTCATTAATTCGCAATATTTTCAATATCATTTTATGAAGTGTAATAGCTCTTTCGGAATACCCATTTATTACCCTTGACTGGATGGGCCCAGTCAGGACGCAAAATAAAAATGCAATAAAAGAGGACGTTACACACGTTGTATAGGTCTTCTTATATACATTTTGCCCGGATGCGCTGTACTATTCTCGTAAAATCTCGCAGGCATTTGAGGTCAATTTAAACCGCTCTATTTTCATAGGATGGGTACGCCGTAACGAGATAATTATCTGGGTACAAACGGTGTAAATATCATGTGTATTGAAGGGACTTTGCAGCTTTACTTAAAAAAAAACATTTTTAATAAACCTTTTTGACATTCGCATTGTATCATGGGTATGGATAACAGACAAACATTGCAGTTGATGCATAACCTATTTGTGGAACCAGTCAAGCTTTTAAGTTTTTTTTCTTAATTATTTTTCCAAAATTAAATGATAACCTTTTCACCTATTTAAGAAATATAATTTGTAAATAAATTCAGTTTTTAAACCTTAGAAATAAACAGTTTTTAAATCTTTCAATTTATTTCCTGGTGCCAGTCTTCAGGCCCAGAGGAACGATTGTGATTGGTCAGTGTTGAAGGTGTGAGCTTGACATCTTGATTCTGATTGGTCATTATTTGCAGGATCATGTTATTATTATTCATGAGTAATGAAACTGGTCTCTAAACAGGATTCTCAAAAACCTTCTTCATTGTTATAGGCTTTAAAAATGAATCATTAATTTCTTGGTATATAATGAGGACGAATCAAATGAAAGTTGTAACTGGTACTCGGCTCCATAAGTTTGTGCACAAATTTCCTATTTGTAATCCAGACCCAAGATGCATTGCGCATATCAAAAATGGTTATTACATCAACATGTAAACTTAGGTCATTAATGTAGGATTCAGGACTGTTTGTACCCCTCAAATGGTGTTGTCACATCGCCGCATTAGTTTGACTATACGACCTACCCTACTGAAACTTTCAGAGCTCATGACCAATTACGACGAGTGTTAGGCTGCTGCTGTTTATAACAGCATTAAGAGCGCCCTCATAACGATGTGTGGATTCTGTAAAGCCGGCCTCTCTCTTTCAAAATATTTTTTTTCATGTGGGACATCTTAGGAAGTTACTTTTCAGCGCAAAATCAACATCGTGTATATATAAAGTCCTTTCTAAATACACACAGAATCACGCCTTTCGTTGGCGTGACATTTCGGCATATCCGCTAGACGTTTGAAGTGTGTGATGCGTGGTTCTTCGGAGATCAATTTGAGAGGATTTTGGGAGGAATAACAACATTAAGTAAACGAGCTTAACCTTGTCAGAGAGGTTTGAAAACGTCAGAGAGGTTTCGAATAATATTTACCATTAAAACACAATCCTGTGAAAATTCAACAAAGCCTTTTGTTTGAATAAGGGAAATACTCTTGAGGGAACTGAATGTGCCATTTTCAAGAAACTTTCTGCGTGGGCAAATTTTAACTGCGGACTTTTTACTCTTGGGGTAGTAGATCTATATAGATAGGTGATTCACAATGTGACAACATCGGTCGCAAACTCATTTTCACGTGTAAGATTTCAGACATTTTGGAATATCTGAAGATCGATATCAGGGGGCGGTGAAGGGCGGATCTGGGGGGGGGGGGCAAAGGGGGCCATGCCCCCCCCCCCCAAAGACAAACCCATTTTTGTTTTTTAAGTGTTGTCGCAATAAAGGAAGGCAATGAGTACACCACCATCTTTTCCTCAAAAAACATTGGTTAAAGTGGTCAGAAATTGCCTCAGATCGCACCACAATCCAAAAATATTTAGGGGCCCTTGAGCGGGCCCCGAACCGCACGCCATAATTTTTGACCCACTTTTTGGGGGACCATTTTTTTTGTTGGCCATCCCAAAAATTGTGTTCTGGAGCCGCCCTTGGCGGCGCTGTGGTCCAGTGGTTACAGAGTTCGACTCACGTGTCGTGGTACATGGGTTGGAACCCTGACGGGGAACATGGTGCTTGTGTTCTTGGGCAAGACACTTTACTACGATTGCCTGTCTCTACCCAGGAGTATGGGTAACTGTGAGGGTAGAGACCAAATTGCGCTGATCTCGAACTGTTGCAGAAAAATGGTCTCATTCCTGATGAATAGGTGTAATAAAGGCGCTTTGACACCTTAGATATAAGGCGCTATAAGGACCACATTATTATTATTCAAAAAATGTATACAATTTGTGATGTTATTTTAAGAAGCAATGAAATTGCGTAGAATCTGAAGAATGGTAACCATTTCTCGACCTGAAGCAGTTTAAGCTCAGTTGTTACTAAAATTGGAGAAAAGTTAGAAATCCCATGTTTTGGTCTCGTTAGTGGATTCCATTGCTTTCCGCTTCCGATTCAAAAATTGCCGTTTTATAGTTTGAAGTGAACCCAGTGGCACACTTTTATTTTGAACCACCATAAATGATCTTTGTCTTCCCAACAGTATCATTTCAAGCGGAGTAATTTCGTATCAAGTACCAGAGTTTCATCTTTAGTTTGAGCAAAGATTGTCTTATTTAATGGGCAGTTTCATTACCGGGTACATGCAATAACGTTCCTATAGCCCTAACAGTCCTGAATCCTCCAATTTCAATATGATTTTGCACACCCCCTAGGGAGTTAGGATTAAGAAACAGTTTCTTACAACACGAAACAGCATAACTTAGGGTGGGTTGAACTTAGCAGTGTAAATTGACCGGCTCCACAAAAAGGGTGTTACACTGTTATTTCGGTTGTGTACTATATGAACCAACCTATATGTACTATATGAACCACAATAGGTTGCTCGGTTTATATAGTACACAACCCTTTGATTTTTACACAACCGAAATAACAGTGTAGGTCGCGCTGTGCATTATTGTGTAATGGCCCACCCAACGTTGAGAGGGTAAACATTTCGTCGAAATGAGATTTTCATTTTTTATCACGAATGACATCTTTAATACCTACTGTTTTAGGTTTCATCCACAGAAATGTTGACTTTGATGAATTAAGTGGAAAATGTGATTATTTTGTGTGCATCGTTCTGTTGTTCCACAACAGAGCAAGCTATTTCAAAGCCTGTTTTCTCAGTTGTATAATTTGAACGCCAAGGAAGTAATTAATTAAAATGTAAACACGCCATATCTCCAGAACAGGAGAGACCATGGAGCTCTATTATATATCAAATCAAAGCTTACGCTGTAGGCTTTCCAGCCATGCATATAATTCAATTCCACTTGTTTGCAACATAAAACCCTTTTTTTGTGGAGCCGGTCACAGTTGGGTTGAGTTGGTATTGATCGAGCTGGTTTGGGTTTGAATTTAGGGGTGAGTTGTACTCTGGAAAGCACCATGTTTTTTTTCTTCAGATGGTGGAGACAGCTGGGCTTGTTTGAACATGTTGTTCACGTACAGAGTTTGTAGAGCGTCAACCTATCGAAGTCACACTTCACGGGCGGCACGCAAACCAAACGTAGGCGGTACGGCTGGCCTATACCTTAAAGTTATCTTTTCCCGAACACGCAAGCATATCGCAGATTTGAAAGCGGTTATCCCTTGAGAGCAGAAATAACAATTATCAGAAAATCACAGAATCACAAATGAGATATTTACACAAATAAGATTTTAAGAAAGTGTATTTATGTTAAACCACAAAATGACATAAAAAAGGCCGGACCGATTGCTTTAAGATAGGGAGAAATGAAAATCCTCCTTAGGATTACCTGATGCACGCTCTTGGGCATTGGGGAATTTGTGTCTCGTTCAAGCGTGTACATTTACTCCATCGGGACGGGCAACTCGGATAAAGTGAATACGTGAGCGTAACAGCTCCACTGTCAACAACTAAAAGAGGAGGAATTCCCGCGTGGGTTCGGCTGGTCGCCAGACGGATATACGGTTGGGCTGTGGAGCATGACGTGAATACCAGTCAGTGTCTGACCTAAAGTCTCAGTCGTGTATGCAGAATGATTAATTTAAAGAATCATTAGTTTCTGGCGGGACATGTAAAAATTTGCCTTTATAATTTCGTTTATACTGGGCAACACTTAAACCTCTGTTGTAAAATATTTCGGCGATGAGTGTATTGTTAAGGGAGTTATAAAGAGAGCGGGTTTTTTTTGCGTAAACCAGATGTGTAGACTTTTGTTGCTGCTAGCCCTAGGTACCTCCATGTTTGTAAAATATATCGTGATTTTGTGGACGACTGAGCCTGTCAACCGTTGTTTTCCATAAGCTCTAATTCTACTCACACAAAGACAGAGAATATAGTCACATGTCTGACACTGATTAAACAAAAACCTGCCAGCAGAATTTCGAAAAAGAAACATCGAAGCGTCAGCTAATAAAAGTCTCTAAATTCCAGATCTGTGTATGTTGCTAAATTCAAGACGATTTCAAAATTTTGTATTGATCGAAGACTCATTTTTTTGGGAACCAAAAATACAGGAAGATTTATTATAATGCTACGAAACGTAATGCATGAACAACAAAAAAGACAAAACCGCAAATTGGTCGTCAAAATTAAATTATTCTGAAAAAAATAAGCATCCTTTTATTGAGCGAGCTCAGTTCATATGGCGACGGCGTGGCTGTCAATCTAGAAGTCTCTGGGGACTAATTGTGTTTAACACCCGCGGTTTTAAACTACCATTTGACGTAATTAAGTTCACAGCTTTACATCTTCTATATACCGCTGCGAAACTACAGTGCATGCAGCGTGATTGCACCGTCTTTAGCACGCTCGTTGACACAGCTGACGCCAATATCTACAGTAAATATTAGAACTCGGATGTTAGCATATAAGAAATACTTGAGCGCAAATGCTCATCCAGTCCTTGTCGTCAACATCCTTCAAGACGTCTCTAATTTGTCATTGTACTTAAAAAAAAACCCAGAGCAAACAAAAAAGTAGTTATTAATGGAATAAACGTGTGCTTGGGAGGTTAAACACTATGTTTAAGACTGGTTGGAGTCTGGAATGCTGATAATCAGCATTCCAGACTCCAAGCAGTCTTAAATATAGTGTTTAATACCGACCACACACACATTTATTCCCATTCATAAATACCTTTTCGCTCCAAAAATCAAAACTGTTCAGTCCAAAAGTCAAAACAAGTCAAAAATTTACAATTTCCAACAATGTTTACTTTCTGGTTTTCGAAACGCCCATCTAGCTATATAATGGATGATGACGCGCAGATGCAGCTGTGGTGAGTGCGTTGTGATTTTGGACTATGAAATACCTATCCACCATTATTTTTGCGCATGCCTACGTGAGGATGGTGAACGTTTAATCAATAAAACGGTAAAAGGCACTGGATTTCATAGGAGTCCAAATTTCATGTGACACTGGAAAAGTGTTTAAGACCAGCCAGCCATGTCTTTATCATCCGTTTAAGACCGGCCACGTGATGGGCTCTCGACCAATGGGAATAGGTAAACTGTCTCAGGTATTTATGAATAGCATTTAAAACTCAAATGAGCATTTTTCTGAGAGAATGTGCCCTATGGCTCGAAAATGTGTTTACCACGAAATTGAGATAATTTGGAAAGATCGTTAAAACTGAACGTGTTTACAAAACTACTCCTTAAAAATTTGCTGTTTTTGTGCAATTACCCCAAAGAGGACTTTCGGGAAACAGAATTTGGGTCCTCAAAAAATCGAGTCGTTGGAGCGCAGTAGTCGTTGTTCCAGTCACATATGCACGTTTTGTATTCGAAACGTTCTTCAAACGCATGTGCACAATGATCGTCATGTGTAGAGGTGGGGAAGTTAGCGTGGGACCTTATATCTCACACTAAAATTGTCACTTTTTTATGCGGCGCCGGTCTTTTGTTGACAGTTTGGTTAAACATTCGATGCTTGAAATACGTATAATAATATTGATTTATTTAGCGCATAATTATACCAACCAAATAGGTTATCATGGCGCGGTACAATATTATTACCCCTGCTCGGCGGGCCAATGAAAACATTCCATACCATCTCGGCTCCCTGGGGAGTATACAGCTCGATGCTGCCATATCGGCGCAATCGGCTAAATCAAACACATGACCATCTCTGCCCTCACAGGTACCCATTTACTCCTGGGTGGGGAGAAGCAATGAGTAACAAAGTGCCTTGCCCAAGGACACACACACACACCATGACCCCAGGCTGGACTCGAACCACAACCTGCAGAATTACCCACACGATCTTGAGTTCAAAGCACTAGACCATGCACGAGGACACGTACGCTACTTCACAAGACTACACCAAAAACGTTGCTGTTTTTCAACAAACGAGGTTTTCAACATTTTCTCCGCAAATAAACGACATTATGTGGATTTCCTGCATCACAGACCGTTGAAATAAGGTAAGTAAACGAATTAAATGATGGCATTTTGGCAAAACTGGAAAAAGGTAAACCTTTAAACAGCGTCATCATCCATAAATGTATGTGTACTGTCACATTTGTTCCTGATGATCTTGCAAGATGTTTGCGTTGGGCGTCACTGTACTTCAAACTATTTTCGGATAGCCTTGTATACAAACGAACGACAATGTGGAGTCTCATAAAAATGATTAAGCATAAAACAAAGCCATTACAGAATAACACCTGAAGGCAAAAGATCCTTGGTAAAACCGCTGTAAGACTATCGCAGCTGTTCTGTTGCCAAATTTCTCCAAATTGCCCTAATGGCGAGTCCTTAGGGACTCTTGCTAGTCCTAATGGATATGTGAACCCATAAGGAAACATTTGCAGTCCTTGTGATAATAAATGTTCATGAGAAATCTTGCCGGACATCGCAAAAAGTCGCTACATGTTATGGCTGAAACATAATCTGCAAAAGCCAACATCGCTGATAGCACGGAGAATGATTTATATCATGATGACTTACAGCGATCAAATTGCGGGCTTCATTATGAAATATTAAAATGTTGAATCGTCGTGTGCCGTCAATGATGAATCTATATAATTAAGATCCATACAACCTTACATATTAAACCTTCATTAAGTTGAAATAACTTCAAAAATTGATGTGAACTCAGACTTAAGTCCAAATTGACAGGGTTTCTAAAGCCAACATAACTGATAGCACGGAGAATGATTTATATCATGATGACTTACAGTGATCTAATTGCGTATTTCATTATGAAATATTAAACGGTGAATCATGCTGTTCCGTCAATGATCAATCTATCTAGTTAAGATCTACATAGCCTTACATATAAAACCTTCATTAAGTTGAAATAACTTCAAAAATTGATGTGAACTCAGACCTAAGTCCAAATTGACAGGGTTTCTAAATCCAACATAACTGATAGCACGGAGAATGATTTATATCATGATGACTTACAGTGATCTAATTGCGTATTTCATTATGAAATATTAAACGGTGAATCATACTGTTCCGTCAATGATGAATCTATCTAATTAAGATCTACATGACCCTTCATTAAGTTGAAATAACTTCCAAAATGATGCGAACTGAGACCTAAGCTCGAATTGAAATTTGAGTTTTCTAAAGCTTAAAATTAATCTGTGTATGACGTTATCTTGGTCTTACAATAGATCGATTGCTTTCAATGGCCATCTTGGAAGTGTGTTTTTGTTATATTAAATCATTAATGCACAAATGGTCTCATGCGTGTCCCTGTTGAACAAAAGTACACATCCCAAACATGGCCACAGTGCAAACGGTCTATGAGCAATGTTCCTCATATTCTTATACACTAGACTTCAACACGTATACTGATGAGATCAAACATTAATGAGTTTGTCTATGACATCCATAAACATTCGTGTGAGGTGATAAGTCCGTAAGTACAAACCAACACTCCCATTTGATGATAACCATCTACACTTAAAAAAAACTAACTAAAACCTCGCATGCTTTTACAGTACATATTGGCAAACGGGAGGGCAGGATCATCCTGTGCAAAAGTGCTAACAAACAGTACCGTAAACAAACAAACAAAAGCTTCATTTCAGAAGTTCGAGTAGATTTAACACATTTTCCGGTAATAAAACAGTAATTTTACGTACACAATTAAGCTGTGGGAAATGATGCACTGTGGTTAAAAACTTGGGGGGGGGGGAGACATGAAAAGAAACTTTTTTGTTGTTTTCTTTTGTTATACAAGGAAATGTTTTCAGTGTAGAAGATCGTGGAAGAACGAGCCCCTCATACAATATGGAGTCTGGCTTTACTTATCCATACAAAGTACATATCTACAGTTGGAAGGATCAGCAGTTATCGCCGTAAAGTACAGGTGCTCATGCGAAATCAATTACAGAACGGATCTGTCTGGAGGAGCTGCTGATGGTTTTTATGAGAGGTATGACAGCAATACGATACGGAAGATTTTGGCAAAAAATCTTTTCATACGATGGTTTTATTCTCGACGGATCATCTATAGTGCTTTCAATCGTTAGGAAGCCGCACGTCACGCGCCCTGAGCCTTTCGGACTCGAGCGTTGTCTAAATGCAAAGTGCACAACAGCGGTTCGTTAAAGGATCAGTAATTTGCATTTATCCTAAAAGTAGCCTACCGAATTATTATTTTTTAAAACTTACTTGGATTTAAAGATCGTAGTGGTACTAAACATCCCGTGAATTTATTCCGTCTGGCTTGCTATCATTCGGATTCTTTTCGGAATAAATCAAGAAATGTGGTCTCCAACGATGAGTCTGATTTGTTTTGGAACTAAAGAGTGCTATTGACGAATTCGTTTTTCGTGAAAAATAAAGGTTTTGCAAGATTTTTCACTGTTTTCTCGAAAAGTGTAATATCCTCTGAGCTGAAACTTCATCAGGTTAGGTTTTGAACATTCTTCTCTGGATTTTGAGTGCTGTTATTATTGGAAACGAGCAAAAAGCATGAAAGCAAAGGATTCTAAATGCCTTTAGCTTGTCTTTAATTTAAAAAAAAATAACATGAACGAGGAAGTATGAAAGAGACACCGTCGTTGAACAAATTATGGTTCCGTGTCTAGAGACCTTTTGCCGAAGTGCATAGGCCAAGACAAAAACCTACTCAACCTAGAAAATCATGCAAAACTCAATCTTTTTACTCAAGACATCGTCCTATCTTTTTTTTTATTTTATTTTATTTTTTATATGTAGGTCGGCAGTGTGGACACGCTGCAGCGTGCAGCGAAGCCTTTGTACAGCGCAGCAACGACAGAATGAACAGTTAAATCACAGGTATGACAAATACCTAAAAACAAAATCGACCATCGAATTATCCAACCCTATTTTTCTGACTATACAAATTGATAGAGCAAAATAAAAAGATTTTACCCACACACCCATCCTATTTTGTCTCATGCAATAGAACACGATATTTTTCTGGGCCTTATTAACAAGTGGAATGACCTCAATCCATTCACCATTACTCCACAAGGCAATAAGACGAAGTTTCTTAAAACATTATTCATTACCTATTTATAACTGTTGACTATGAGACCAAAATGGGTAAAAGTGCCATTATTGCACTGTTGTGCTTTATAGCTCATTTATACATTTTTTACGGCAAATGGATGATGTAAAACTCGCGTACTTACGCATCTTGCCACAAAAATCATGGAGATGTTACACCATTATGACACGAAAAGTATATAACTACTCTAATCCCACTGAACTTAGACAGACAGGACACTCCTACTTTTAAACCGAAATAAGACTTTTTTGTCAACTTCGAATTATCATTAAGGATGTAATACATGAAGTTAAGAGAAAAATTAGGGAAGAATAAAAAACGCACGCATGTCGTTCGTCTGCAAACAAAGCCGTTTGCAAACACACGAACTCATGTTATACCAAAATCACTGTGTGCATTTCTATTCTTTGGGAAAAGGTCTATTACAATATCATAGTCTTGCGAAATGAAACCAATTTCGTAAAATGGTAACATACTCATGAATAATAATCGTGGTGATATTGGCGGTGGAACCGAAATCGGAAATCCGAGCCGTAAGACGACCCTACATTGATCTATGAAATGTTTTCCGCCGACCCCAAAATTTGTAATTTGATGCCGAGCATGGATATATTGTTGCATTCCTCTGAGGAAACTAACGATTTCTTGCCGTTTACCAAGGGCGCCTTAGGGCGGAAGGACTGAAGCTCAAACACTAAAGTCTGGCTTTTAGTCTATAAATTAAATTCAGAAGAAAAAATCTGGCAAAGGCCTCTAGAGTCAGGCTGCTCCGAAAACAAGGCTATCAAATATAGCTGAAACCGAACCTAAATGATTCGCCCTCTCCCCGTAAGCGGCTTATGGTATAATCCCTCAACTACGTAATTGTATTCCTTCATGCAAATCTTGTGGATTACTCGATTACTGGTCTATTCCCTGGTGAGCTGCACTACCGTACCTCACGATATTCAGGACACGTGCACATAATCTTTTGACGTAAGTCCTCCCGTTTTCCATGAAAAAAAAGGTGAGGCCTACTTAACAGCTCATGGTACTTCTGGTATACGCGCAGGAAAGACAATCCAAGATATGTATGCAGGTGTGCGCTTTCGTCCACAGTCGGACGTTCAGCCTGTTGACTACGTAAAGCCGCGGGGACAAAATGTTACAAACAACTCGATAATTTATCCTTTATTATCTAGGTTATAATGTCAAGCCAAAATAGTCCTAATGTATTAAATGGTATAGGTCGAGAAACCAAAGCTAACTGTGAAATAGTCTGTATTATATGCCTCTTTAATAGTAAAGAGGGGAAATATAATATTTCGTTTACAAACTTGAGATAATTGTGAAATATCAAGTAATGAAAATGTTCATTTTGTGGAGACTTTAATACACAGGGACACACCCTGGAGACCAATACACTCAACCATGACGTAGGATAGAAATGAGGACCGCAAATATTGAAGTCATAGGCTACCAAACCACGTAATTATTGTTATCAATCTGCGTACCCCCTCTAGAGGTCGTTGATAATTATGTTCCCTACCAAAGAATAACAATGTCCCCTCTTCATAATAAAAGAGCTTCGCTCGATAGCACAATGTAATTTATTGTCATTTGTGCCACTGATAGAGAACATGTGGTGTTTCATTTTTCATATAGGTTTCATGTACTGTAAAAGCGTATACATAAAAACCACTACGTGCATAGGCATACTGATGGACTTCATAATGGTATTAATTTACACAGCGATTTTTGAAATGTATGGTCCGGCCGATTTGAATTCAACCGGCGTTCCAAAACTTGTAATACGCGAGCAAAGCCGAGTGTTCTCCAGAGGTAATATAGAGGATGTGAATTCAAAAACATAAAACGTCCACTTTGCACAAAGCAAGAATATTGTAGATTATAAGCTAGGTTTCACCCTAATCATAGTAAATTCATACAGGCCTACAAATCCAAAAGCTTTATACTTGACAATCGCAAATGTGACGCATGCCAACCATAACAATCTTTTAACCGAAACAGATTTGAACTTACAAGAGTGGTATGGCAACCCAATCGCATCTATCATAACGATTTCCAAAATCGCAAAATGAATAGGCCTATTCCCGTTATCTATTTTAGACACGTGGAAAATTTCACCGCAGAACGTCCGAATTAAGTTCACATTCTGTTTGCCTGTAGTAATTTCAATTCGAATTGGGACGATTTGATCGATAAACATCTAGAAATTGGAAACAGCAGGTGTGTCCACTTACCTCGACGGGATCAAGCTGAAAAAGAGTCAATTTCTCCCCGGTGTCTCCTGGTTGTTCCTTGGAATTGGCAAGTCCAGCGCTCCGGATGACCACTAGAGCAGCCAGCACGAGCGGGAACAGTTGGCGCGCTTCCCCTCTGCACGCCGCCGCACAACGCCGCGTGAGGTCCGATATCCTCATCGTTCGCCGTACAGGAGTCAATATGAAGATGGCAATAACTTGCTGTTGCCACTGCTGCGTCACTCCGCCTGTTCCTTGCAGTGACGTCCCAATATCATCCAGTCATTTTTTTCAATTGCTGGCCCAAATTGGCAATATCTTCTTCAGCGCCACGCCGACGCGGGAAGGACTGCCGAGCAAATCTAAGCGAACAATGACGAAGAATCTGTAAGTTGAGAACGGGCAAATGCGCTCTCCTTCATCAAAACGGAGCCACTGATTTCAGATCGGCTGACAGGGAATAAAAATGTAACACCTATACAAGACGACCTTGCGTCCCCCTCTTTTTTTCTGTTTTTGACCGATTCGAATGGTTTGACGCCCGGCTGATAAAAATGTCTTTAGTCGAAGGGGATCTGAGACGCTCCCGTTTTCCTTACGGTCACTGGAGGCAATGCCCTATGGGAGAGCTGCCTAAACGGGCGGAGTGGGGGTAGGAGTGACTCGGAGATCCCGCCGTATGAATTATTCCGCGTGATGTGTTCTCGCTTATCGTGTTTCACCTGATGATGGGGTTTTTCAACGACGTACCGGACACACGGCTGACTCGTGAAACGCCACTCGGCCGTAAGTGAAGTCTCGGATAACGATTGCACTTCTGGGTTTGACAAGCTAGAGCGACGGGAAATAATACAGTCCATTTATTTTCACACGTCTGGACTCGTAAAATAAAAAGACCTATTTTGTAGAGTCTTTTCAGTAGTTTTTGTTGTTTAATTCTTAAAAAGATTCAGTTTCAATTCCTTTTACTCCAGTGTCCCTTCGTTCGAAATGAGCTGACCACTAAAAGGGACGCGCGGAAATTACATGTTTCGAGGGTTTCCTCTTTTTTTTTCTCCAAATCTTTTCCTAGCAATTCTCTGGGAAGGGCTGAACCGAATTTGGCCTGGAGCATATCGTGGACACTGAATCAAATATCGTCTTGCTATTATAAGCTCTATAGGAACAGGGTGAGTCAAGAAAGTGACTTGGATGAATGATTAAAGCAATTCATAAATACCTAAGACAGTTTACCCATCCCTATTGGCCAAGAGCACGTCACGTGGCCGGTTTTAAATGGGTGATCAAAACCGGCTGGCTGCTCTTAATCACTTTTTCCAGTATCACATGAAGTTTGGACATGCCAAGCACAAGTTATTCCCTTATTAAATTTGACACACGAATGAAGCATGTATTAATTAAACGAGCACGTTCTTCCACTCATGTGAGAAAACAAATTACTGAATTTTATTGCTCTAATGGTGAATCTCCAATGCCATGAGCCTTAGAGCTGGATATTCTAAGATGTATACATAGGCCTACGTACTTTTGCGGACCCGGAAGTAGGCGACACCTGCACACCTCTTCCACAATTCTGCAGCCTGCAAATTTCAGAGTAACGATGGCGACTGTAAATGAATATGACTGTCCTTATGTAGTCTTCATCCACTACGATTAACTTGAGCCTGTTTGTGGCTCAAATGACATTCTTTGACATACGAAGAACAATCGACAGTGTCAATAGAAACCATGAATTCAAGTTGAAGCACAGAGCTACCCGACCGGGTACCAGTTTGGTTCCACCAGACAGCGTTTCGTGCTGGTACTTGGCTTACGGTCATGCACCCTGTTTGATCTATAAATCACCGAACCGTAACCAGTCGAGTGTAGGCACCAGACGTGTCGTAATTTTCCAAAAGCGCAGCATGCCCACTGATCTCTTTTATACTGACTGGAAAGCGCTTCGGGCCGTGGGGGTGGGTGAAGTCACTGGACGCCATTTTGACACTCCCTTTGGCCACGTAAAAATATATTCAAAGTCACGAAATAAAATAATATATTTGAACAAATATTAAAATGATTAAAACATTTCTGTGGGCAAAATTAATCCAAAAAAACGTGTTCGATGATCCAAAATTGCTTCCTAAACTATCGTAATTTTGTACTTTTTGTATGCGGATCCGTGCGTTGTGGGCTTTTGAGGGAGTTTCAAAATGGCCGCCGCGTGTGTGCGAGGGCGTCACGGTCTTGTGTACACGCATAGGTCGAAGCGTTATCCAGTCAGTATAATAGAGATCAGTGAGCATGACATGCATTATTATAGACGACTGTTTTGTTTTACTCCGACAAATATAGGAGTACACTAAATGAAAAAAAAGGTGATTGGATTGTAATCAACTTTTGCTTGTATCTGTTTATGAGTGACAGATCCATTTGTCATTTCAAGTTTTAATTTTTTTTTTTTTCTTGTAACGTTGTCACTCTTATTTTTTTACTCACCCTGTATATAACTCTGCATAATTTGAATGAGCGCATATGGATGTCCGAGTATAGATTAAAGTGAAAGCAAATGACTATACCCAAATTGCGTATGGTGAATTGCCGTTGAAATTTAAGGTAGGACTTTACGAAGCTTGTGTTTTGCTTTAATGCAATACAATTATGGACAGCTGCAGGTTGCAAAGCCGCACGCGTGGTTATCCAATCAGAATGCAGCGAATCCAACCGACAGGTGTGTGCACGTATCGCGTAAACCGCGCGGCTGCAATAAAATCATCTTTCCTCATGAACGGATTTTTTTTTTTCATCGCGTGGGTCGTTGTTCTGTATCGCACTGACATTTAGGGGCTGGCTTATTATACACTTTATTGTACATTTCGTTAGTTTAGTTTACAAACCTATCGGAAATAAAAAAACATCAAAGAAGGGAACTGGCCCCCATTGAACCTTTCAGAAATGAACAGAGTGCCCTCAATAACCTCAGAAGTGATAAAATCTTTAAAAGTCGAAAATTCCGAGTTTGGCTGTTGTGCCACGAAATGGCCGTGAATATCCCGTTTTGATGTTTCAGCTCGACGAATATTTTACACTCTTCGACAAAATAGTGATAAACCATGCACACATTTTTTTTTTTTATCACGAAACACGATTTCATCCATAGCATTCTGTAATTCCGAAAATCATGAAATTGACTGATCGTTGGAAATCACCTACATTTCTTGATTTCTTCTAAACGACAGCAAGCCAGACTGGATAATTTCACGGGGTATTTAGTACCAGTGCGATCTTTAATCCAAGCAAGCTTATGATAATAATTCGGTAGGTTATTCTTGGGATACGTACAAATGGCCATATATGCCTTTAAAACAAGACGAAAAAGGAAAAGAGTATAATCGAACTGAGCGAAATTGGGTTGATGCATCTATATCAGCCCTACCAATGAAAGCCTTGTCGTCTGGCCAGACGTAAAAGCATCATAAATATACAAGAAGAATTGCCCAAGACAATCAAGCGATCCCTCTTCATTCCATTCAGGCCAATTTCCCATTCCGGTTTAATGGCTCGCTATCCCCGCCTGAGTTCGGTATCATCTAATCGGCCCCTCGTGACCCATTCCAACCAATCAGAGGTCGCTGAGGCGTTTGACGGTAAATGGAAGGGACAGCGTGTTTCTCTGCAGGCCGATGTCGTTCAACCCAAAACAAGCAACGATATCAAGAAGTGCAGCTATAATGTGTAGGCCTCTAACGTACCCTAATTTTCGACACATAATTTCTGGATATCCATTTGGTAACATACTTTGTACAAAGAGCTGCAGGCTTGGCGTGTTTTCATTGTATTGTCTGCCTTGGGAAGGACTATTATTACAGTGTCTTCATACCTTATTTTCATAGGACTTTTAAGGGGGTTGAGAAATTCTCGGGGAATATCGTTCATCATGACAAAGACCTACATTGTGGAGGCTTGTCGGATTGCGGTTGTATTCGGGATGAGAACAGATTTTAAAATTATATATATAATCTTTACAAAAAAATATTCAAGGTCGATATCATTCGAAATATTTTAGGTATTAACATTTTTTTTTAATTATTAAATGTTCAATATGATGATCATATTTCGCCTGGTATTAAAGAATGTCCCTATGCCTATAACTGCATTTTTTAGTTGTACCCTATTCTATTGAGATATTCTCCTCTTTTCAAAACTGCATGCTCTATTCAACCTGTGCACGGTATATACACGGTATATAATTTCCCCTGAGACCCTCTTTAACTGCTCGCTCGACTGGCAATTGGAATAATGAGAATTTTACACCCGAAAGTCGCGCGCCGCACTTTTCCGTCACACTGCATGTACGAGGTTTAATCAGCCAGCCATGTGTCAGTGTTGACATACGCCATTGGAGCGTTCACACGTTGGCGGGAAAAATAAAGAAATGAGTTAATTATTTAGTTCATGGAAAAACCTCAGTACCAATGACGTCACACTTTGTTTACATGTGTGCACTTTCCTATATGGAACCAGTGGGGCCAGCGGTCCACTGAGCACCATAAGAAAGCACACACGTAAACAAAGTGTGACGTCATTAGTACAGAGACTAGATGCTTGATATACGTGCAGGCTATGCAGAACAACACTGCGTCTTGACCACCTGATTCTGACCATTCAGCGGGCACCTTAAATCGGGTCTTCGGTCACCCGGTATTGTATGAGAAACACATGGCATCTATTGACCAATCAACAGCTTTGGCCGAATTGCTGCTCTGAATGACGGCTACTTACCATCGAGCGACGGTAATTCAGATTTTCTATATAATTCTGATCTTCGGAACAGGAGGCCTACTGAATATAATTATATAGGCTTACCCATAAGGGAGGCCACACTGGTACAGCGAAAATGAAGCACGTACTGTATCCAGCTTGGATTAAACTTGCGCTCAAATTTGCTTTCTCAGAAAACAACCCATTCGCGTATAATGACCAACCTGTATAAGCCCGAAATAGTGTCTCTTGTTTTCTCTCCATACATTGTGTTATTTGTCTTTAAACTCGGCAGAAACTTAGCTGCGGGAATTTAGTACCTTTAACCGTCACTTTGAAGAGCATTTAACAAATGTGGAGCGGTTTGACCTTTGAGCTTCACGCTTGGGACGAACAAGAATTTGTCCTTTTTCTCCACAAGATATATCTGCTTGGTAACATTTATTCGTAGACTAAACCTCGTCCCCAGGGTGTTGAGCAGTACGCGCCCACCACTACCTGTTCTAGTCACTCTGGTATTGGATCATTTGCATGTTCAAAATTTCGAACACGTATGCAAATGAGGAATAGTCTGGTGCCTACCTGTGCGTTACATAAGTATTCAGTAGACTGGGAACCAGTCTACCTTTACTCGTTTACCTATTTTGAACTAATCCAACGCGAATAAATAAAAGTCTTCCAGATTCTGCATTATTTTAAAGGATTTTATAGGACTTAGATAAATTTAGCCTAGTGTCCTGTAGTTTTTTAGGTGTATAATTAAGAAGACTCTTCGCAATAACAAATAGAGCCTTTTGCGTATGACTTGGCTGATCGCCATGTTTAAAAATCAGGCTAGCTCAGTTGGCCATTGCGTGCTGTACACATTATGAAGCTCTGCGCTGGTTCCGAATCTCTCAATTCAAATGTGCTACGGGAACCAGTGTAACCACTTCCATCTCACTCAAATAAAATGAAGAATTCGAGTATCTAAAACAAAGTTTTATCTCAAAAGAGGTTGATATAAAAATGTTGAAGTCGCAAATTTATTTCTACTTTAAAAAAAAATAATACATTCCATCAATAGGATACATTTGTTTACAGTTAATTTAGGATAGATTTTTTTTTTACAATTCCATTTCTATGATGGGAGTGGTAAGATGGCGGATCGTGACTTCA
This sequence comes from Patiria miniata, assembly GCF_015706575.1. Lineage (NCBI taxonomy): Eukaryota > Metazoa > Echinodermata > Asteroidea > Valvatida > Asterinidae > Patiria > Patiria miniata. Next base: position 31,460,090 of record NW_024037069.1, on the reverse strand, counting down.
CATTGAATAGCCAGTGGGCTATGCAGAATTTTTTTTTAACATGGCGATCAGCCGCGGTGTATCACTTCCTGATCAAATACCCCCCTCACTCGATCACTAAGAGAGAGTTAGAAGGGACTTTACAGACTTGACAAGGAGGGTGATCAAGAATGCAAAGTAATGACAAGTACCGAGCGAATTCGGCACAAGCTAAATTAATAAAGTGAAAACAAATAAGAAATACATTTTTGGGTGGCTATATAGTTTTCTGTCAATTTGCATCTTTTAAGTTTTTACTGACTTTTAGCTGATCCAAAAGAGGACAGCCTCCTCTTTTTATATATCTATACTTGTCGGTTTTGTTTTTACATACTGTACAATATGTCAAATAAAATACACAATGTAAAGAATGACAATGGACAATGTTACTACACAATGTCAAATAAATTTAGTTCCACACTGGCCTATCACCGTGCGTTTGTCTCAAAACAAAACGCCATAGGTCTTGTTAAAGGGAATGTACATCATTGGCTTTTGCTGTAATTTTCAGAAATGTACTATTTGAGGGGTTAGTATAATAGACCAAATATTGTTACACTGACATGTTTTAAAATGTTGTGCTCGAAAATGCTGGAAAAACCAAGAAAAACAAAATGTTCAAGTAGTCTGGTTCCTTGACTCCACTAAAGATAAAATGGATCAATTTATAGATGCCGGAAAATTGTAAGGTAAGGGAACCAGTCTAGCTGGTCTGCACCCGTTCATGAACATGTAACCAATAGCAGACAAAATTTGGACTGAAAAAAGTGTAAAGTTGAAGCAGTAGTCGAAAAATAGTTAGGTTTTTCCAACGGTGGTCGGCCGACCATTTTTGGAAATGTATACAAAAAATACCATTTTCTGAAAAATGACTTCACACCAGGTGCCATAATTTTACAGGATGCTTTAGACTGTCATTTACCAACATCCTAGTAAGGTATTTCGTAAAAACTTGGTAGTTTTATTTGTGATGTTTGCAAATGATGTATATTCCCTTTAAATCGGAGTTAGTACATCTTTCCATGTCCAATCAACAAAATTCAGTTTCGAACCAAATCTACTTCGGATTACCAATACACAATTTCTAATGTCATTGTATACTTTCACTGGTCCCCACCGTCCTATACAAGGGTGCTGGTAGCCGCTAACTTATTTCACAAATTTTAGTGAAGAAAAGGCATGAGGCTTCGCAAAGCATTATGGGCGGGTCACCGCTACGGAAGTGTCGATGGCCACCTTTGATCATTGGTTGTACAAAATGTATCTCTCACAGATATTAAAGCTCACCAGCGCCTAGCCGCATACCAGCGATTTCTTTGCTTAGATTGTGAAAAACTCTGATATTTTGAAATAAACAGGCTGTCCATGGAGCCAAGGGCGGATCCAGGGGGGGGGGGGGGCAACGGGGGCCATCCCCCCCCCCAAAAAAAAAAACCCGAAACAAATTTTTCTATTTTTAAGTGGCGTCGCAATAATAGCAGGCACTGCGTACACCACCATCTTTTCCTCCAAAAGATTTGGTTAAAGTGGTCAGAAATAGCCTCAGATCGCACCACAAAGCATCTAGAATCCAAAAAACTTCGGGGCCCTTAAGCGGGCCCTGAACCCACGCCGTAATTTTTGGGACCCACTATTTGGGGAACCAACAATTTTTAGGCCCCCCCCCAAAAAAAAATTGTGTTCTGGATCCGCCCCTGCATGGAGCTATTAATGTCTTACTGGAGTGGTGTGACTGCCATACAATGAATATCATACAACTTAAGACAAAGGCCATTACACCTTTCTGTTCTGAAATTTAAAATTGGTGAAATTGAAAACAGGACAAATTGCATCACGCGCAAATGACTCGTGATGTCTTGTACTTGCGCTTATTGTCTCTATTTCATCAAATAATTTTTGGAGTCAGTGTGGTTGACATATCCGTGACTTGGTTTTGTTTCCTTGTCTTTTTACTCTCACTTCCAGCTGATTGTTATCTGATCTGTTCACTTCTGTCTTAAGAACAAGTCATAATTCACAACATAATTCTTCAGTTGAAAAGAAAAGTTTCGGTTTTGATGCAGGTACTTCTAGAAATTTTTGTCATTAATCAAGCAGGCTATAGCCTCATTTGCTTGTGAATATATATTTTTTCCTCTGAGGACAACGCAAAGTCCCATTGTAATATTTTGGAAATCCTTAATTCTACATCCTGTTAATATATACATGTAGTGTGCAATTTCATTATAATTTGTCATATTAATATTTTGGAAATCCTTAATTTTCCATCTTGTTAATATGTAGTGTGCAATTTCATTACAATTTGCCATTACTTAAAAGTATTAATAGTCCAGTAAGAACTGAAGATAACTTAGCAATTAAGCTTATTGGTAGATTAGGACGATACATTTATTTGCGGGTGCTAAAAATCGTAAAGGGAATAACGGCCTGGAATGCGCCCAATTGGGCTACAAAACGCGTATAAACGCAAATTATATTAATTGGAAAGAGCATTTAAAAGTAAGGATTAAACGCCCACAAAACTATCCTTTACAAACTCGGCGTTTTGTGTAATTTTTGCGAGAACCCTGCGAGAACAAATTTCGGGGGTCACAATTTTGTCTTCGAAAAAAATCGAGCTGTTCAGTGTTAGTTGTGAATTCTGCCGCACAGTGGTTCGCATTCTACGGACGTGTAAGAAACAACATGGGTGCATTTGTGCTGTGTGTATTGACACACCTACACAACGTATCAGTACATTGAATAGAGACGGCTTGAAATGCGTATGCTTGTGTCACAAAATGTCCGCTGCGTCTGTTGTAAACAACCGGGGTTTTTCATCTTTTCTCGGGAACAGTAATACACTAGGTTAGTTTTTTTTTCGACCAGACCTTTAAAATTGGATTAGTAAGCAAAATATGAAATTTTCGAGGATTTAGCCGTAATTGCCCTTTAAATCATCCTGATTTATTAAAACAAAATCAGTGTGATTCAAGATAAGCTGACAAGTAGAATTTACTTTGGTGTCTTATTTTGCCAACAGTTTTAAACCTTTGTACAGACATTAATTTTGATTCGATAGCAATGTTATATCGAGTCCATCCGTACACATCCATTACAATTTCGGTCACAAGTAAATCTGAAGGCCATTCTCAAGTCCGGTCGCAAGTAACAGTGAGTGAAAACTCACAACGGAATGCCCTTGTCTCTGTTAGGCCCCCCCCCCCCAAAAAAAAATACTCGGTCTCTGGTCAGCGCGCGCGTCGATTTTAATCATGCGCGTCAACCTTTTTTTTTCTTCAAATTAACACGGAAGCTACAACAGCGCCCTCTATTGCCGCGCCTCCTCAAATTTTTGTACCAAGGAGTACCAAGGAATGGGGAAATTGCACCAAGGCAAATGATAAAGGGCACCAAGGCAAATTGTGGAGGACACCAATGTATAATGAGGACACAAAAAAGCAAAATAGTACCCACCTTGTCTGTACAATACAAGCTTGAAAAAAAAAAGCCACCAAAAAAAAAAAAAAAAAAAAATAAAAATCATGCGTAGCGCGCAAGCTGCGTGCATGCGAAGGTCAATCTGTACTTCCTTCATAAGATTCTTTGAAGCTCATCAGCCCTTACCAGTGCCCTGTTTGCAGGGCGGGGGTATGGTACGAGCGAAGCTTTCCAGATGTCCCTTTGAAAAGTTGACAACCAACTGATTATTTACATGTCCACTTGGTGAAGTCCTTGCGGTATTACCTCATACTGGTGGTAAGATGTCATTTTGGCCATCTGAAGACAGTTCTATCTTCCCTTCTCCAAGTTCCTGAGCTGCATCCTTCTGCCCAGATGCAGACAGTTCTATCTTGTCTTGTACTAGTTCTTGAGCTGCATGTGAAGGCCCGATTGCAGACAGTTCTATCGGGACAATTTCTTGACTTGCATCATTTGGCCCAATTTCACACAGTTTTGTCGTTTCTTCTTCTGGTTCCTTAGCTCCATCCTTCTGCCCAGTTAGGGACAGATCTTCCTGTTCATGCTAAAGTTGTTGACTTGAATCTGTTGGCGCAATAGCGGAGACTTCTATGTGGTGCTCTACAAGTTCTTGGGCTGCATGCCTTGGCCCAATTGCGGAGAGCTCAATCAGTTCAATTTCTGGAGCTCCAACTTTCGGGCCGGTTTGGCCCCGCACTAGTTCTTGAGCTGCATTCTTGGGCTCAGTTGGAGACACTTCTATCTGCACATGTACGAGTGGTTGATCAGTATCCGTTGACCCAATTGCTGACAGCTCTATCTGATGCAGGACGAGTTCGCACGCTTCCTCCTTTGGCCCAATTACAGATAGTTCTATCTGCTCCTGTAGTGGGTCTGCAGCCGCTTCGTTTGGTTCGATAGCATTTAGTCCTTTTCGCTCTTTCGCTGCTTTTGACAAATCCTGTGCTTTGACCTCGCGACGGTGAGCAATGCATGAAAACGAGAGCGCTTCAACCACAGCATTTCGATAGGCGGAGTTGGTGGCGCTGTAGACCAGGGAATTGATAGAACTGTTGATCAGGTCCAAGATGGCTGCACTTATAGTTAGTTTAACTGAATACAGTCCCAATTTGTTGTCGCTGGTGTAAAGGTGTAACATAAAAATGATTGTCCAGACAATACGTAATAAATTTAAAATAAGAAACACAGCAGTGTTAATAACCAGCATACGAGCAACCTTGCCGACTGGCTGTGAATGTTGCTGTGAAGCGGGAGTTTGACGGCGTAGCTTAATCACAATGTAACTGTACACAGATATGGTGACGGCTGCAGTTGATACATAAAATATAAGTGCCAGAAAGAGATATATTTTGGCGAAAAGAGGTTGAGATTCTAACGGGCTTTGGTGAACACCAATATCTGAAAAACTTGCCAAACCAATCGAAAAAAACCAGAGTCCTGCAGATATTTTAGCAGCTCGAGTTTTGCTGGTCGAGGCCCTGAAAGTTATAGGGTGATGCACAGCTGAGAATCTTTCCACTGCTATAGCCGTTACAAAACAGTAAGAGGCTGTACTCGCTGTTCCAGCAACTGACGACGAAATAGTTGATGATATCTGTAAGTCCTCAATGTCAACAGGTGTTGATGACGAAATGAGTGAAGTAAGAAGGTAGATGGTATCAGCAACTGCCAGATTAGTCAAGTAGACATTGAGGATTGTACGCATAGACTTCACTCGAACTACGACAAAGAGGAAGAGGAAATTCAAGATGAGACCAATTGGTGCAATAATTTGGACAGATGGATATGCTGATTCTTCAGCTTGCACTGCCTCCAACAGCTCGCTCTCTCCCCATATACTTTGGTTGTGTTCTGCCATGAATTTGATTTCATCTCATCGTGTGTTTCTGACATCAAATCGAAATTCATTCTACTTATATATGCTAGGGTCGATCATTTCACCTAATTTTGTTTTCATTACAGGACTTAGATTACTAGTTTCTTGTTTCGTTTTCTTCAGGTGGAGTTTATTTATAACAACAGAATTCACTTTGATATGTTCTTGAACATAAGAGATATGATCTTTAGTTGTGATAGGCAGACCTGGGAATGAATTCACTTCTTTCGGAGGCACTGTAAACAAAAATCCCGAGTTGATTTCGTTTAACGATAATTTGCTTAAAACGAAAGGAATTGCTATTACAGAGTCTTTGTAGTTAATTTTTTGTTTCGGGTAGGCCTAATCATTAAGGATGTTTTTGCTTGTGTAAAGGCGAAGTAGGAAACATATCCATGATCCCCGACCTGCAGTTTTACGCGATGATTACTGAACTTCGTCTGCTTTCTATGAAAGATATCAGACGCTCACATTTGGGTAGTTTTTGCTGCAGTGTCTCCACATGTTGAACCCTGGGTTATTGGCCGGACTCACGGTAGAGCAATGCCTAACCAAGCATTGTTTTCTGCTGGGAGTTTTCATCCTCCGAATACCCCGGGTCGTTGACACGACCGCTTTGCGGTTTTTTTTGTTCACACGGAAGAACAATGTTCTTGTGGCATGTTGCCGTTGTGGAGTTGGTGAGCCCGCTTCCCCCCCCCCCCCCCCCCCCCGGGCTCAGCGTATAGGCGATGCGCACCACAGCGTTTTAAGTAAAGGGTAAGCGAGCCTCATGCACGGCCACACTGGTTCTGAATTCGAATCATAAAGCCGGGTGCACACGAGAGTTATATCTGCTTCTCCAAAGTTCATATATCCGGCGAGGCCAATGGCGTGAGCAGATTTTACGGTTTTTTTCATTCCTGGCGCTGTATGCGGCGGATAGCCAACGTGTAGAAGATTCCTGCCACGAATATCGAATGACCGTAGCACCCACATTTGTTTTACAAACGTAATGGGAATTTCGAATATCATCTAGGCCTCAATTTGAACACATTTTCGGTAGGCAAACGTTTGTGAATATCAATATCAAATACTAAACTCATTTTGTTTTCATACAACTGTGTTTAGCTTTTCGCTCCGACGATGTGCCGAAACATGGAAATGTGTACCTGTTCAGTTGTCATGCCATGAAAAAAAATGTCCGTACGTAGTTCATGTCCCTTAAATATATGTAAAGTTTTCAGTTGAAAATGAGGGTAAAATTAAAAAGTCACAAATAGCCTATATTTGGCACATAGGGAATGCAGAACATTTACCGATTTTGCCCGATGTTTGAGCCAAAATGTTTGCACTATGAAGATATTTGCAGTAATATAGGTGAAGCATTTCTTGTGTGTTCCAAAACCTATATGCTGAGTTGATTTGTCAGTTTTCCAGCACTATTGTTATTAGCATTTATACACGAAAATTTGCCGTCAAGGCAATCGTCAATATTCCTCGGATAAAAAAAGAAGTGCAAGTGGAGATACACAAAAGTAAGTGGTGTTCACCAAGCATAATGTGCTCGCGTTTTCAAAATCAAAAAACTGTCAGCTTTCTAATGATTTTATTTACTTGAAGGCCTATGCTATAATCACATGCAAATGCGTTTGTGAGGGTTTCTGAAGAATCATAAAGACAATAATTTCTTAAAGTGTACAGCTTGTTTTACATTTTTGAATAGCCCACCAAGGTTAAATTAATCTTAAACTGTTCGATTGATCTTCCAAATCGTTGTCCGTATAGGATCAATAATCCTTTGGCTCCATCCATTATTTTCATGAAAGGCGCACTGGCACGGTATTCATAATTATTAAGTATGCTCTATTACGTGACGGGTATTTTGTGAGTGTGCAAATAAGCTACGTTTAAGCAAGACCCCCATTGACTGCTGCTCCAATTTCTTTTTTATTTAGTACCTATAGGCCTTTCTTTTTTGGTAAACATTGGTGCCATTTTGTATGGGTTGCCGTAAGTGCATAATTTGAAGCCGTGGTTGGCAACATATTGCTTTTCCAAAAAAGTCCTCATAACGCCATCAACACATAGTAAAAAGGTATATGTAGGAATTGTTTTTGTAGTTTTGTTGAAAATGTTGTATTTTCAAGTATCAAATACTATTTTGGTGATCTTTAATAACTCTTTTTCACTTTTGTAGTGTTGGGCCTTCCATAGTTTTGCAGGCCGTGGTTGGCAAAAATTCAGCGGTTTGCCAACCGCTTTAGCGATACATTTGTTACTGAAACACATAATCCTTCCCAACCGTCCCGCCCCGCCGCAGCCTCTTCTCAGACTTTTCAAGCATGATCTCACAGAAACCACACGATTAAAGCTATCTTTATCAATTTTTTTGTTTGTTTCTAAAATCCTGGATGTGACACGTACGCCGGGTCGCGGCTATTTGACTGTAAGTGGTGCATCCGTGGTCCCCCCCCCCCCCAACACTTGCTCGCTCACGGTCTTCAACTCTTCTCGAGAGAGGGCGCCATTGCACAAATGCTTCGCGTTGTTTTGAACATGGCAGCCTCCATGCAAAGAGTGGTTGTTCAGAGAGACGCACGATGTAACTGCCTTAAATCGTTCAAATGTTCAGTGTTTCACAGCAGATCGCAGGGTTTTGACAACAGAGTAACTTTGTAAGTTGGCTGATGATGGAGAATGCTTTGCCGATTTTCAACAATATTCACTAATTTCATGGCGTTTTTGAAGCAGCCGGCATTGGTCATCATGTTTGGACATACTCCTAGAACTATGAGGCTCCGCGTGAGCGGAGCCTCATAGATCAAGAAGCCCGCAAAATTGCCTGCAGCACAAAACACTAATAAAGTACAAAAACGTCCATCAAAATGCAGCCATTTCACACAGAACCGCTGCACAGTTTGCCCCTATACTCCGTACTTTATCTCTTGACATACTCACGTATCTTGTGCGGAACTAACATAGGTGGATTCTGTCGGTTTTTAGGCCAAAATGATGAAAAATATGCCCTTTCCGCACTGAGCCAACCTGACACTTGAAACGTGCACGCATATGATCGAGCGATGATTTTCGGTTCGCTCGGAGCGCGCCGCGGGGGGTACGGTACAAGCGAAATGATGTGCATGCGTACAAGTGCATGTACCGTACCCCCGCGGCGCGCTCCGAGCGAACCGAAAATCATCGCTCGATCGATCATAATGCGTGCACGTTTCAAGTGTCAGGTTGGCTCAATGCGGAAAGGGCATATTTTTCATCATTTTGGCCTAAAAACCGACAGAATCCACCTATGTTAGTTCCGCACAAGATACGTGAGTATGTCAAGAGATAAAGTACGGAGTATAGGGGCAAACTGTGCAGCGGTTCTGTGTGAAATGGCTGCATTTTGAAGGACGTTTTTGTACTTTATTAGTGTTTTGTGCTGCAGGCAATTTTGCAGGCTTCTTGATCTATGAGGCTCCGCTCACGCGGAGCCTCATAGTTCTAGGAGTAGTTTGGACAGGCAAATTTTTCAAAGTTTCCGCAATCCGGAAAAATTCCGTACTGGGCCACCACTTTTGGGAAAATTCGGCCAACCGATCACCACTTACCTGCCGCCAAACATCCAAATGTTCACCTCACCTTGTGATTTCAACCAAGAGGAATCCAGGAAAGAGTGGACATGCGAAAAAAAAAAATAGGCAAAATGTGTTTCCAGACACTTCAATCAATTTGACCGGCTGCTTCCAACTTAATTCTGCACGACATGTGCATCAAAAATGTGCTCTAAAAACACATTTTTCCTGAAAATAAATGGCATTTGCAAGGCTTTCTGAATTCCTCTTGGGTGAAATCACAAGGTGAGGTGAAAATTGATGTGTTTGGCGGCAGGTAAGTGGTGATCCAGTATGGATTTTTTTCCATTTTTGGATGATTTCGGTGGCATTTCTCCAAAACAAGTCCAGTAACACGGATGTCGTGCATCGTATAGCATGATGTCACTGTGCAAGTGTCAAGTGATTTTCGACATGGCTCCATGTTTTCCTTGTTCCACACGTGTAGTGTACGCGATGGATGTGGGTACCATACCGGTATTAATTTGAAATGTTTATCACGTTTAATTTTCAGGGTTGGATTGTTGCATCAGAGCTGAAGTTTTGATACAAGCGTCACTCTTGAGATCTCCTTCCTCATCACTTTCCATTTAAGAGTAGGCCTGTTTTGAAGACGGTGTCTTCAGTGCTACTGCTAGGAACATCATGAGTAGCAAGAGTCTTCATTCATCTCAGGTGAGCTTATCTTGAATTCTGGTGTCCTCATTGTGATTTGTTAATCGGATAGGTCAAATGGAACAAAGCGTCAGCATAGCCACATAAAGGTTTCTCAAAAACTGGACTTCCTCGGTATTGTGACATGAGGCTCACCTCAAATCAGTGCATCCTGGAAAGTCGTGTTTCTTTGAATTTGAAATCTGAAATTGACGTGACAAATCTTTCTGCTCCAATGTAATGTACATGAAGTTCTGGCCCCTGTTTAGAAGCAGATAAGATAAGCAATTTTTTGTTATTTTCTCCTGCAAAATCGACGGCTTGAATCTACCTTGGTAGCAATTTTTTCTTTTACAGAAACAGCAGTGGGTCTCCCCATCCTTTGACGACTTCGAGTTTGACGTTCCGTCACAAAGCAGCCAACGGACTAAGCAGTCCACTCTTAAAACTGCCTACGGCAAGAACACGCTGCCTCAATTCCTGAGTCGCAAGAGAAACAGGAATGAAGATGATTCAGAGAGGAATCGAACCGTCGACCGACGGAAGCAGCGTCAGGCAGTAGAGGCAGACATCTGGGTGGACAAACACACGCCGCAGATACAAGTGAGTATGGGAGTAATCAGGAATACTCTACACAAGGGTAAACAACTCATCTGAGCTTGCGTACAAAATGTACGGAACAATTTTTCTAGGGGCGTGATACGCCGCGTCCGTGCATAGAACAACGCATAGAACGTAGAACAATGCGCGCGCCATAATCGCCGACAGCTGGCCTGAAAGAAATTTGACCAATGAAAGACTGCAGTCGCGCGCCGAGTCTCGCGCACGCAAACGCAGAATGCGCAAGTGCCATATCAAGCCTCTAACCAGAAATTTGGGGAAGTTGTTTATCCTTGCGTAGATGATCCATGGTATAATCAAGTAACACACATGTACATCAAGTAAGGAGTTTTTTTTAATGCATGTTTGCCCTGAACAAGGCTAAAAGCCACTCAGGGTACGAGGCTACAAGAGAAATAAGAAGAAGAGTAGGTACTCAGGAAAACTGAAAGTAGGAATTAACATTTCGCTTGAAACAGGACAGATCGATCATAGGTTGTAGGTACAAGTTTCTCTCTCGTACACTTAACATTCCTCTTGAAACAGGACAGATCATAGGTTGGAGGGAAACAAGCACCAGGCAAGGAATTCCAAAGAGATGCAGCACGTAGGAAAAAAGTATCAGAATATTCTTTTCTACATCTAGAATGTTGGTACTGTAAAAGTATATAGATGAGAACAGGCAGAACGCCAAGTTTCTCTTTCCAACACTCTGATTAGAGGAAAAGGTTGGGCAGACTAGTATCCAGAAAAATAAAATAGTTGCAGAGATATTCAACAGAAAAGAAGGAATTATCATCATTCATCATCATCATCACATCTCATAGCCTAAGCTGTTGGGATAATACAAAAATAATCAGGAGTATGAGTCCAGTTGCCCTTATATCAGGTACTTCAAGTATTTTCAGGCCAGCCTGAAAAAAAGTAATTTTGTACTGTTTAAGGGCAGCACCTTAGAAGAAAAAACCCTTTATTCTACCAAGCTGCACACAAAGTTGGTGTAAGTTTGACCATTGTGCCTTGTAGACCCATTAATCGGACGCTGTCGTGATGGACCTGTTTTGGTCTCAACATGGGTAGGCAAGACACAGTGTGAAATGACCAATACATGCACATCTCCATAATCTTATATGTCCATTTGAAAGAAATGAGATTGCTTCAGAAACATAATTGTTGTAAGCATTCAGTTGTACATTGTTTATTCGGAATGTGCATTTAGAGTGAACTGGCAGTGCACAAGAAGAAGATAGCGGAGGTAGAGGATTGGCTGAGACTACACGCCAAGCAGAGAAGACATGCTGGACAGGTATTGCTATTCATATGTTATTCGTATCTGAAAGGCAAACTGACCTACGGGCTCAGTGCACAAGCAACCCCACAACAGTAAGGGGAGAGTTGGGGGAGACCACTAAGAAAGAAAAGCGCCCTCTCTTGTTCGCCCCAGACCTATATGGATTTCTGGATTTGTCAGGAAGTAAAGACAATGTATCGATACAATGTAGTTTTGGCGCCAATGGGTTAAGGTGCCAGCTGAGATGCTTTGCTTATTAACTATTGGACCTGCACCCGATTTCACGAAGCGCTGCCACGCGTCCCAACTCGAGTTACGTGTAACACGTCGCAACTCGTAAGTTCCTTGACAACGCCTTAAAACACGTCGCAAGTGTCTAGTGGTCGTGTCTAGTGGTCGTCGCAAAAAAAGAAGAGTCATTTCTAAGCCAGTTTTATGCCATAAACATTACATTAACGAGATTATAATACCGAGGCAATGTGTGTGAAGTTGTAAATAGAAAATTCATTGAATAATTATGAATTAGACCGGAATATTAGAATTGACATTTCAAAGTAGCTATACAGTCCAATGAGAGTTTGTTTTCCTTCAAAATTGCATTGCACGGCCGCCATTTTAGTTTATGTTTTAACAAATTTCGAGCTGAGATCCGACGACTCTTTGTTGAGTATCAAACGACTATTAACTGTACGCTGACTAAATACATAAAACAGTCACCGAGTTGTGCTATAAATACACCTACGATGCCTCGCACTTACGACGTGTTTAGTTAAATGGATCGCAGGACGCGTCGCAGCTGCGACGCATCGTAGAGATACGACGCGTCGCATTGCTGCGATGCATCGTAAGTTACGAAGAGTTTGATGAAATCGGGTGCAGGATACTTAAATAAGTAAAGTGTTTTTGTTTCCATTTCCTTCAGACGAGAGCTCCCATCCTTCTCCTGACTGGGCCAGCCGGGACAGGCAAGACAGCCACCGTCCAGGTCCTAGCCAAGCAGTTACAGATGGAGGTTCAGGAGTGGTCCAATCCAGACACTGCAGCGTACGATCCGGACAGGCCAATGCAAGACAGACAAGGTGCTGCAGCTTTGCAAACTCTCTGTATTAATATTGTTGACCAGCATTGGCACAGAGTCATCATGGTCATGGTGCTCTCCAGTAATAGCTGAAGCATTGTGGAAGCTAATTGTTCAGGGTCGCTATAAAAAAAAAAAAGGAAGTTTTTCATCCCTGCCCGCCTGTTTTTTAATTCACACATTTTTAATATGTGTTGTCTTTTTATTTGTTTCCAACAAAATTGTAGCTATTTTGTAGAAAGTGTGATGGCTCCTTTGGACAAAATTTTGTATCAGGAAAAAATCGAGAAAATGGAGAAATACATCCGACATCTTTGGAAAATCCGCTGTCTTGTGAGGGGGGGGGGGGATTTGTTTTCTTTTCCAAAAGCCTAAAAGAGAAAGTGGTTTTTTTTTACTTGGCCTTTGTTTAGTAAAATAGTGTGTATATATGTAATGTGCTCGTGGAGTGTCGTGGTCTAACCGTTATGGTGTCCAAATCATGTGTGATGGGACAGGGTTTGGACCCTGACAGGGAACATGGTGGTTGTGTTCTTGGGCAGGACACTTTACTGCAATCGCCTCTCTCCATCCCGGAGTATAAATGGGTATGATATTGTGAAGCCTTGGTTCTGACTTGCACAGTGAAATTTCAGATATAAAATTGTTATTGTTTCTTGCAACCGAGTTTGAATTAACAGGAGTTGACCTTATTATCTTTTCTTTACTAGACTTCAATGTGATTGGCGGACCCATCAGCCAATCACAGACAGCGCTCTTTCAAGACTTCCTGACCAGAGCAAACCGTTATCCGACTTTGGAGCTGTTTGGGGGTCAGACGTCAACACAGAAACTCTGCCTTGTCGAGGTAACATAAACCAAAGCACAGTACTTTGATAAGTATTCCTGTTAATAACTGGCTTTCAACAAATCTCTCTGTTTCTTTGAAAATCTAAACTAACTGAAACAAAGTGAAATCAATTCAAATGTTTATAATTCCACAGAAATTCATTTTCGAATGAAGAAGTTTGTCATCACTCTACACAAATTTCATCTGTAGCTCTTTGACTACGGAATTAATCAAAACAATGCTTATGATTTTCAAGACAATTTTTTCTCGTCATCTCACATCTCTATTCATCTCTATTTTGAACCGCAATGGCAGCCCGCTGTACATTGTACACGCAGTCTGAATTGAACCCTACACTTTCTCTGAAGTACAGAAATGACATCTGTTCTCATTTTTTGTTTTTTAATTCTCTACTAGGTCCAGCTCTCATGGAGACGCAAAACAGAAAATATAGCTTAGCAAATGTACGTGCTAAGCAGTAATCAGCGGAGAACCAGTCACAAGCAATTAACATATCATGACATTTCCACTGGTAACCCGTTTTTGCTCAGCAGATTTTTTTGCACTTAGTAGCAAATTTCCGTGCTTACTTGCTCCATGAGATAAGCCCCTTGTTTCTTTCCAACTGTTTAGGAAATTCCCAACGCATTCTATAGAGATCCCCAGACCTTCCACAACATTTTACGAAAATTCACAACCACCGGTAGATCGCCGTTGGTCTTCATCATCAGCGATAGCTACGGGGGTGAATCCAGCGCCTTCAAGTTGTTCCCTAAGAACGTACAGGGTTCGTTGGGTATCGATAACATAAGGTGAGGACTACGAATGTGAAGTTAAAATGCTAGGGAAATGAGACAAAATATCATTCTGAACTGAACTGATTAAAAATCAGGACTGTCCCTTTTGATTAACTTTGATTGTTTTTTAGTACAGGTATTCAGCTTTTTTTTTCTGTTCTTCCGTACAGTATTCTAGAGGTAACAGGCTCCTATCCTGTTGAAGTCAAATTTGTTTTGTTTAACGTTGTGTAACTGACAAGATCTCATAGAATTTAAAGGGGCACTGGGTCCTGAAATCCCCGAAAATTTTATGTTATGTTTTCGATTGTTTACTGAGCCTATTTCAAACATCTGGTTGAAAGGAAACTAACCTAATGTCTTACCGTTCCCGAGAAAAAAACGAAAAAACCCTGCTTGTTTACATTGGACACGACGGAGTACAAATACTTTTTTTGTGTCGTTCTCAGTGTACGATATACACGTTGTGTGTCTCGGGAACAGCGGTGACCAATCACCAATGCAAAAAAAAGTGGTTTCTTCAAAGTCCGCAAAAGGAGAACTCTTTACGAATGAAATCACAACTAGCATCCAAACAGCTCGAATTTATGGGGTCGCAAAAGTGGACCCCGAAATTCGTTCTCGCACGCATAATACAGAAATAACACAAAAACGCCCAGTTTTGAAAGGATGGTTGTGTGGATGTTTATATCCTACTTTTAAATGTTATTTCCGATGAACATCATCTTGTTCAAAGCGCGTTTTGTAGCCCAATTGGGCTGTTCCAGGACCTAGTGTCCCTTTAAAATCCTCCACAAGTAGAGACTACATGTGGATTGTTTTTCTTCAAAGTGTCTTCATGAATATGCCCTCTAGTGCATGTATTTTTGTGGTGGATGTTTGCGGTGAATGTTTTGTGGTGGATGTTTTGTGGTGGATGTTTTGCGGTGGATGTTTTGCGGTTGATGTTTGTGGTGAATGTTTGGCCGTGGATGTTTTGTGGTGGACGTTTGTGGTGAATGTTTGGCCGTGGATGTTTTGTGGTGGACGTTTTGAGGTGGATGTTTTGCAGTTGATGTTTTGTGGTGGATGTTTTGTGGTGGATGTTTTGTGGTGGATGTTTTGTGGTGGATGTTTTGTGGTGGATGTTTTGCGGTGGATGTTTTGCGGTGGATGTTTTGCGGTGGATGTTTTGCGGTGGACGTTTTGCGGTGGATGTTTTGTGGTGGATGCTTTGTGGTGGATGTTTTGTGGTGGATGTTTTGAGGTGAATGTTTTGTGGTGAATGTTTGCGGTGGATGTTTTATGGTGGATGTTTTGCGGTGGATGTTTTGTGGTGGATGTTTGCGGTGAATGTTTTGTGGTGGATGTTTTGTGGTGAATGTTTGTGGTGGATGTTTTGTGGTGGATGTTTTGTGGTGGATGTTTGCGGTGAATGTGTTGTGGTGGATGTTTTGCGTTGAATGTTTTGAGGTGAATGTTTTGTGGTGGATGTTTTGCGTTGGATGTTTTGTGGTGGATGTTTTGTGGTGGATGTTTTGTGGTGGATGTTTTGTGGTGGATGTTTTGCGTTGGATGTTTTGAGGTGAATGTTTTGTGGTGGATGTTTTGCGTTGAATGTGTTTTTCCTTGCCATCAAGACTTGATCCCCATTTTGTCATTGTTTTTGTGTTTAGCTTCAACCCGGTTGCCATCACAAGTATGGTGAAGGTGATGACAAGAATAGCCACAACAGAATCCAGTCAGGTACGACATGTCAACAAGTATCTAGACCCTCAGGTTTTTTTTTAAAGAGAGTATGTGCTGTTATTCTATAAAGTCAAAGCTATATAGGTTTAGGCTGGATTTTTTCTCACAGAGTACCCTTTGGAGTTGAGTGTCTAAACTACAAAAAATGAGGCCAAAAATTTCTGCCGGTTTGGCATTAAGTTTTTTTGGGTCACTTGTGTTACAAAAAACGGCCCGGCAAAAAATTGAATGCCTTGCATTTGATAGTTTCCACATACTGTGCACTGTTGGAATAATCTTGTCAGTGCTTTTTTTCAGTGCCCTCGTAAGTCTACCGCAATTACAAAAAAATAATCAAAATCTTTTGAGAGATATCTTTTGGTAATTCGCGTTACGGTAACTCGCGTTACAGTTTGTCCACCCGTCTTCGGTACAAGTTAAGAAACTTTTAATCAAACAAAAACTCTAATCTTTGCCACGAAAGAAAAGTCACGGTAATACTTGCATTTTGCATGTGAAAACAAGATGCCAAGTTGACTACCTTAAATCCATAATTTTAACCCCCCAAAAAGTCTTTTGACAAAAAAGTACATTTGTCTATATTCCATCTGACTGGCACACCACTTTTACACTGCAGTTTGGTGATGAATTGTATTCGGTTTCATGTCTTTCTTTTCTTTTAGGGTAAACGAAGGTTTGCAGTACCGAGCAAAGCCACAATAGAAGCATTAGCCAATGCCAGCGCTGGTGACATACGCAGTGCGGTCAACTCATTACAGTTTGCTTGCCTAAAAGGTATGATATTAAGGGCAGTTTAAACCGATAATTTGAGCGACCAATTCACTCCTAAACTCAGGATATCAAGCCTGATGTCAAACAGATCCTGCACCCAGGTTGAACCTATGTTCAGATCCTAGGATGTCTGGATGTCTGTTCAAACTACAATTTTTTATATTTTCAGCTCAAACGAGTTATCGGTAGTTGGCAATAATTGCTTTGGTTTACCATTTTAGGCCTGATTCTTACCTCGAAGAATTTTTAGCTGGAAACTTGTTTTCCCGAAGTCAATTTTCTTTGCCAATTACTGGGTTCAGCAGTTCGAAAAATGGTCAACGTAAAATGGTTCAAATAAAGGTCTATCATAAGTTAATCACATAGTTTTCAGAACCTGTGCAATTCTTAATGTTCTGATTGTGTCGCCCTCTGCAGATACGCACGATCTTGACAAAGCCCTGGTCAGAAACCCTTCAAAACCGTCCAAGGGCAAACACGCCGGGAAGCAGATGGGCGACAAATCAGGCCGACAGAAAAGAGAGAAAGCGAGCGTCGAGGACTCGACCCTGTGTGCAATCGGTGGCAGAGACACATCCATGTTCCTGTTCAGAGCTCTGGGAAAGATCTTGTATTGCAAACGTAAGAATTGAAGTGACAGTTGAGGGGGGATTGTCATAACATTTGTACTAAAATTGCTTGGTATGGTTTAGAAGAAAAGTTGTCAGTCACAAGTTGATCTCATATCAATCACAAGTCAATCACAAGTCACATCAAAAGTCCATCACAAGCTAATCACAAGTCGAATCACAAGTCCATCACAAGTCCATCACTAGTCCATCACTAGTCAAGTCACAAGTCAATTACAAAGGTACAAATCAAGTCAAAATTCAAGTCAGAAGTCAATCACAAGTCAGTCATAAGTCAATGAACAAGTCAGTCACAAGCCAATCACAAGTCAATCACAAGTCAAGTTACAAGTCAAATCACAAGTCAATCACAAGTCAAGTTACAAGTCAATCACCAGTCAATCACAAGTCAAGTTACAAGTCAAATCACAAGTCAATCACAAGTCAATCACAAGTCAAGTTACAAGTCAATCACCAGTCAATCACAAGTCAAGTTACAAGTCAAGTTACAAGTCAAATCACAAGTCAATCACAAGTCAAGTTACAAGTCAATCACAAGTCAATCACAAGTCAAGTTACAAGTCAAATCACAAGTCAATCACAAGTCAATCACAAGTCCATCACAAGTCAAATCACAAGTCAATCACAAGTCAATCGCAAGTCAATCGCAAGTCAATCACAGGTCCATCACAAGTCAATCACAAGTCCATCACAAGTCAAATCACAAGTCCATCACACGTCAATCACAAGTCAATCACAAGTCAAGTCACAAGTCAATCACAAGTCAATCGCAAGTCAATCGCAAGTCAGATCGCAAGTTATTATAAACAGGCCAGATCACGAGTAACAGGATGAACAATTACAAAGGAATGCTTTTGTAGCATTTCATACGACTAGTTTGTGACATGCTTTGAGACTGGATGGCTGTTTTTCAGTCCCTACCTGATTCTGAAGGGTTCCCACAGAATTTTCTAAAACTGCAATTTCTTTATAGTATTCTCTCTACAGGTTTCTTCTGGTTTGTCTGCTTACAGTGCCTAGGGCGCTTTTGAGGAATCCTTGGTTTCGTTACCAGAAATAAATATCAAAAATAATTACAAATATTAACTTATGTCTCTTTTTTTGATAACAGGAGAACCAAAGACACAGACAGACCCTGTGTTACCGCCACACCTATCTCACCACGACCGGGACAGACTGAAAATCCACCCAGAGGTTATTTTAAAACAATTGTAAAATTGTGTTTCTTTGGTTTAACATTAGTATCATTTTGAAATATATTCTGTGGAAAAAAAGTTTTGTGCTAGTGAGAGGGGCCAATTTTGTATACCTGCTGAAAACATGAACCACAGAAACAAAGGACTCTGCCTACCTGTCAATCAAACAATACACATTAACCAATAAGATCAGGACTTTCGGTCATGTGACCTACAACTGGGTCAAACTGAGTCACTAGCACTGTGAGAAATAAACACAAACTAAAAGTGGGCGGGGCTTATGACCAAATGGGGACTGGTCCAGTCTATCAAAACATGAACGATAAAGAATAGAATGCTGATTGTGAAACTATTGAAATTGAACAGCCAATATATTTCCCCTTCTGTAGGACGTGCTGGAGCACACGCATATGAGCAGTGAAAACTTTAATCTCTACTTGCACCAGAACTACTTGGACTTCTACGAGCATCTTGATGATGTTGTGGAAGCAAGTCACTACTTCAGCGATTCCGATCTCCTCACATGTGAATGGAGGGTGAGATGTTTTTGTTTTGTTAGTGGTTTTGCTGTTGTTCTGTTGTGTTTTCTTTTCTGTTTTGTTACTGCAAATGTTTCTGTTTTTCTGTTGCTGCTGCTGCTATTGCTACTATTACTACTATTGCTACCTTGTTAATGCTGTTGCTGTGACTCTGGTGTTGCTGTAGCTGTCTGTTGGCGCTGATAATGCTGTTGTTGTAGCTGTTACTTCTGCTGTTGTTCGATTTGCTGCTGTTAATGCTGCTACTGCTGCAGGCACGAATGCTGTTTTTGTGTTGTTGCTGCTGCCATTACTGCTGTTATCGCGAGTGCTGTTGCTATTTTTTTGTTGCTGCTGGTGCTGTTACTGCTGTTGTTGCAGCTGTTAGTTCTGCTGTTGTTTTTGCTGCCACTGTTGCTGCCCCTTTGTTGCTGTAGCTGTTTGTTGCTGCTGCCATTGCTGCTGTTTCTGCTGCT
This sequence comes from Patiria miniata, assembly GCF_015706575.1. Taxonomy (NCBI): domain Eukaryota; kingdom Metazoa; phylum Echinodermata; class Asteroidea; order Valvatida; family Asterinidae; genus Patiria; species Patiria miniata. Next base: position 31,440,577 of record NW_024037069.1, on the reverse strand, counting down.
GCTTCTGCTACTACTGCTGTTTCTGGGGTTTTTTTTCTTTCTTTTTCAATTGGCAGTTGCTGCTGTTGAGGTTGCTGCTGCTGTTGTTGCTGTTGTCATTGTTAAGTTGTTGCTACTGCTGTTCCCTTGTTTGTGCTGTTGCTTTGCTGTTTTGCTGCTTTTGCTGCTGCTATTGTCGATATTGCTGCTACTATACTGTTGCTGATGCTAGGCTGCAACTGCTCCCTTTAATTGCTAGTGCTGTTGGATTTTTTTCTGCTGTTATTTCGGCACTTGCTGCTGTCGCTACAACATTTGCCGTTACTGCTGCTGGTTGAAAATGACGGTACTTTTTAGATTCTTCATTCTTAGGGCTCGGTTGAAATATTTGAGAAGCACTGTTTCCATATTACTCTTCAAGAATTTCATCATTACTTGTGAAAGTATTGTGGAAAAAATGACTGAAAAGTAGTCTTAAGTCCGCTCAACATTGAGATAGCACTCTGCTGTTTTACTTTCATCATGACAGTCAAGATCATCGATGACAACATACGGTGCCTCTTTGACATCCCGAGGAGTCATTCACTGTAACACAGCCAGGAGTCGGTGCAATAGTACGAGCGGTGGGGGCTGGAAACCGCTACATAAACCACAGTGGTTTGAAATCAACAGAAAGGTAGACACTTCCCTCTGTGCACATAGACATCAGTCATTGTTCCAAGGGGAATAAGGGTTGGGGGATGACTAACCACCACCCCCGCCAACTCCACCCCCTGCCCCTCACCCCCATCTCCACCTCCCCCCCCCCCCCCCCCCCCCCCCCCCCCCCCCAATTCGACCTGCCTCCACCCCTTACTGATCCATGTTAATTATTTTCCAAAATGAAAACAATACCAAATTCCTGAAGTCCCCTGAATCTTGACTCAAAGCTTCAGGCTTTTCAGATTTGTTTATACGTTGACTGCAATGCCCCATCCAACCCTCCTCCCCTTTCTCGGTCGTCAACATCCCAGCATACCCCCTTTGGAAAATCCTGGATCTGCAACCTTTTTTGACCGTTGATGAAATGGTTTGAAGTGGTACTTTTTAACTCCCACTACATGTTTGACCAGTCTTGTGGGAAAATACAACAAATAGCCTTAGTATTTTGACAGTTTAAACATTTTCACTAAATATTACAATTTAGACTCGGTGTAATAAATTTTAGAGTAAGCAGACCAATCCCATATTGATAAACAGCTCTGTCCAAAATAAACTGGCTGAACAGATCAAAGTACGTTATACGAATCTCAGAATTATCAAGAGAGAAATAATGGCACAATTGTTGAAATTTAAATATAAACACAGCTGAGATTGGTCCCAGGTCACTGTCAGTGTTTGAACAATCACAAGTCAGCGAAACAACAGAAAATGTTCTTGCACATGTTACAAAAATTTTAATTTGAGAGAGATGCATTTCTCCTTTCTGAATCTTGTAATAATTCCTCCATATTCATACCTTGTACATGTTGTATCTAGGTTTGAACCAAATTCTCAAGCTCAGGATTTTTCCACTTCAAGAAAATGATATAAACATTCACTTATCCTAAAGCACTATGAACCATACCAAGTGAAAGCTTATTTTATGCATTTGTTCCAAATAATGTACCGGTATCTATGACGTCTACTCAATTAAAAGTTGGTTCATACTTCACGCAAGTGCAAATTCGAAGCGAATTTGACTTCATGAAACATTCACTGCAAAATTGGCCGGTGATGAAATGTGTTCAACATTTGCGAATTCGCAGGGTGAATACTTTACACGGCGTCGCAAGTCGCGTTCATTTTTGCGCCGAGTATGAACTGGCCTCTACTTTCTTTTTCTACAGTACAATGAAAGCTGTGCCGGTGCTAAGGGTTTGTTTGTTGGTCATTGCTGGACTCCAGTGGAGCTTCAGACGCAGCTCTTACCCTACCTTGCCGTCATCAGTGTGCCCCTCGAAAACCCTGGTATGTCATAATAGTGGACTCTTCCAAATTGGGCCATAATTCCCCGGCTGGCCCGCCCGCTAATTTTTTTTTTCCCAAACGACATCCACATATGGGTGTACGCTATGGCGGTTTGGACTTTACTTTTCTAAAAACATGAGGGAAAAAAAAAAAAATTAGAAAAAAAAAATGACTTCGAACGTTTTGAAATTCGGACTTTATTTTCCTTTTAAAAAAAATCATCCAAAGCCTTAGGTTAGAAAAGCCAACAAAATTTGGGTACAAAACCGAGACTCGAACCCGCACCCTGGCTGTGCAAAATCACAATCTTGTATCGACTGAGCTACCACACTGCTCGCCAAATCTTGGAGAAAATAAGAATCATATATCGCGTACGTATCACAAAAGTATCGTAGAGGGCGCTAAACAACCACATATGCGGATGTTGTTTATGAAAAGAAAATTCGCGGCCCGCCCACCTTTGGTTTGCGACATTTCTAACAGTGCTTGAAGGCATTTTGTTTGTGTCCAATGATAACACCACTCAAAATCCAAAGAATGTTCAATATCTAACCTGTTGAAGTTTCAGCTCAGTGGATATGACAACTTGTGATCAAAATCTTAATCCTTTGAGTGTGTCATGACATTTGTATGTGTGTCCCAAGGTTCAAAAGCAGATGGTGGGGCATGCATTTGCTATACCACTTCCCTCAACCCACTCCCTTTTTCTTTTTAACTTGAAATCATTTTTTTTAATGAGGGAGTATTTATCAAATTATAGGTTTTTGCCCTTCAACGACATTTAAACACTGTATACTCAGTGTGTTACCTCCCGAGTGAAAGTTGGAAAAAATCACTCGGGTGGGACTCGAACCCAAGACCTCCTGCTTTCTAGTGCAGATGTCTTACCACTCAACCACCAAGCTAACGGGATCAGTTGGCTGATTCGAATCTGATGTACATAGCAGCGGGTACCGCATAAACTACCAACCGATCCCGTTAGCTCGGTGGTCGAGTGGTAAGACATCTGCACTAGAAAGCAGGAGGTCGTGGGCTCGAGTCCCACCCGAGTGATATTTTTCCAATTTTCACTCGGGAGGTAACATACTGAGTATACAGTGTTTAAATGTCGGTGAAGGGCAAAAACCTATAATTTGATTTATATTACCCTGACGCAAAAATTCCATCTTATAATAGAAGGAGTATTTATTATTATTTTCTGGTAATGAAACCAAGGATTCCTCAAAAGCGCCCTAGGCACATGTACAATGTAGGTCGCAAGCCTGAAGAAACCTGTAGAGAGGAGACAATGAGAAGAAATTACAGTTTTAGAGGTGGGAGGAAAACCCCAGAAAAATAGTCTGGGGAAACCCACGGAATCAGGCAGGGACTGGAAACCCAATCCACATGTGGACCAGAGCGGGATTTGAACCCAGGCCATAGAGGTGGAAGGCGAGGAAAGAACCACAGCATCAACAAAACTCTTTTAATTATGGAGGCACATGGTCGGCATTTTTGTTCACAGGAAGCTGATTTTTTTTAAAAAAGAAAGCATTCTATACATTAGGCGTACAATATGTCATGTAACTTTGCATATTAGAAATATCCCTCGTAAAATCTCTAACCACAAGAATTTTTTGTATGCACATGTACAAAAGTTTCACTGCCAAGCAATAAATTCACAGCATGTAAACATCAAAGTACCGACTATGCCAGTACATGACAATAACAACAGACTGCTTTTTTATGCGTGTTTCTACTGCACACTGACAGAATGCACAACTTAATCCAATCACAATAAAAGAATTTAACAAGCGCATTGCAAAATATGTATGAATGCTGTTTCTGTAATTGATGTTAGGAAGTTTCTTATGTCCTTTTTGTTAGTGGACGATAAAGGCAACTTAGCTGTGACTGACTCAGTCAAAATGAGGAACAAGTGTACAGCTACGTTTTGAGAGGGTCTAGTGGAGAGTCCCTCACAAAAGCCTCAGAAATTATCCCTCACTTTGACAGAGCAGATCAACTACCGAATAATTGTAAAGTCTATTTCACTGAAATTGCTAATTCAATTTAGTACATTCAATTTTTCATCACTATGCTACGGCAGTCTTGGGATCTTTTCATTTGTGAAGCAGAGACTGAATGTGATCATAAAAAACTCTGGAAAATTGAATTATGAACTAAGAACTGTACTCAATGCACGATTCTCCCTAGAGCACGGCAAATGTATTCAGAAGTACATGTGGATGGAAAAAAAATGTAAGAAAACATTTCAAACTTTCCACATCTTTATATGTGAGATGTTCTGGCAGAATGAACAGAACTGGGCAGAGGTTGAAATGAGGATTTGTGAGTATTAAGAAAGAGAATAAAATTATCCTTACAAGTTTGTTTGTTGCACTTCAATTGGACGTTCCATTGACAAGTTATGGCTGGTTAAACTTAAATAAACGTGTGGGTTTTTTTTCATATTTCTTTTTCCCCACAATTCCTTACCCACATAGTTTCCTCTGTCACACATGAGGATATACATCTTTTGCATGTCGGCCATCTTTGAGGTGTGCTTTTGTTTGACAGGCCCCTTGTGCCTCCATTGTTATCCAAATAAAATACAAACAACTCAAATATCACTTGAATGCAAAAGGTCTATTAAGTTTATGTCCCATTCCAAACTAACATAGATGGATTTCTACAGACAAGTGTTTGAACATGTGTTTTCATGTCATTCATTTCATGCAGGTCAGATCAATTTCCTGCAAGAAATCACCAGATTTACAAGCAACCCCTTTGGAAGAAGGTAGGATTTACATGGCACAGATAATAGTTTATTTTTGTAGAAAACAGGTGTTTTTTTTCACACTTTCATGACTCAAATTCTTCCATTTCTTTGTTTCACACTGTGATAATATCAAATATGCAATCCAATATGTTACAAAAACAAGCTCTTGTAATTTATTACTCATTTTGATGGAGCTATTTGATAAAAACATGTATCTCTTTTAAATTTTTTTTTCTCTTAATGTGTTTAATAATAAAACATCTTATGGCAGTGTATTTTTTAGCTGCGGGATAGTAGCTCAACAAATCATCATATCTCTCCGTTGTTAGTCAGTTAGTTAGTTAGTTAGTAACAAACGTTGACATTGTCTATTGCTCCTACATATTTTGCCTGATTTCAACCCAACTTTGTCAAAAGTATCAAAAGCCAGGCCCAACTTGTCACATGACCAGACTGGGGTCAAAGGTCATCATAGATTCACTGGGGTCCAAAATCTGATTTTTTTTTTTTACTCCAAACACTACTCATACCAGAAATTACATTTCACCATCACTACTCATGCATGAACACGCATTAGTTGGGCTGAAGCTTCCGAGATCCGATGGAGCTTGTGTTTTTATTGAGTCAGTTTCATATTCTTGTTTATCTTATTTGATTTTCAAGTCATTTATTCCTTAGCAGCCAGCACATTTTTTCAAACTTGATATTATATTTCTTTTAACTTCTTGCTCCTCAGACGAAGACTGGAAAAGCTGGAAGAGAAAGACAACGTGAGCGAGGATGAAGACGAGGACATCGTTAGTTCACAAGGGGTAAAACTGGCACCCCAGAGAAGACCCCACATCACACCTGAGCACACAGACCCCCTCATGACGCAGAGCAAACCGGAGGACAATGAGATCATCATTGAGGAGTTTGATGACTGACTTTAGAGCACACAAACAGGGGCGTCGCCAAAGGGGAATGCGAGGGGGGGGGGGGTGTTGTGACACCCCTGCCCCTTATTTGTTTTTGTTGGCAAAATTGTTGTCCTGACGTCAAAATCGTGTCTGTCAGCAAAACTGCCAGAATGGACATTGTAGATTGTGTCAAAAATCGACCACTTCGGACAGCGCCCTCATTATTCAGATGATGTCCATCCCACCCCCAACCCCCACCCCCCACCCCATTATGTAGCACCTTGATCAGGGTTTACAAGGTGCTGTGGCGCCTATTGCAGCCACTGCCAGAAACACCGGGGCAAACCCCTTCTCTTAGCGATAAGTAATACTGGGTTCTTTAACGTGCATTACACAACGCACAGGACCTAAACGGCTTTACGTCCCATCCGAAGGACGAAGCAATAATGGTAAAGTGCCTTGCTCAAGAACACAAGCACCATGTTCCCTGTCAGGATTCGAACCCAAGGATCTAAGTGAGTGGACATTACTCACAGAATCTTGTTTCTTGAAGAAGTTTGTTTCTGACAGTAAATAAAGCCCCAAAACAGGGTCTCATTCAACGTTTGTTGAAATTTAGCCAAAACATTCTCAGTTTTACAAATTTCAAGAAATGGTCTTGAAAATCCAAAACAACACTCTCTCGAAGATTGATTCTGTTGAGTTTTCCTTTAAGACTTCCAATTGTTCCAGTGCAGAACTTCCCTGAAACTTGGGAAAAAATCTAAATTGTTCTTGACTGAAAAATGGTAAACAATCTGCAAAAGGAAGTCTATTCCTGCTAGTTGTGGAATCAAAATAAATAAAGAAATCATTCATTGCCAAAGAGGATATACAATATAATGCTTGCCTAAGTATTAGCTCACTTCAATCGTGATGTATATTTTATTATTTTTGGAAACAAAATGTTGCAACCTGACGCCACTTTTTCTCTTCATTAATCATCTCAATGAAGGTCAGTCATTGCAAAAATGATGATAAGACATGAATCTGGGACTGAGAAACATTTCCAATTTTGTTAGGAACTACTTAGAAAATTTTCTTGACTCTCCATATACTTTGTACACAACCGCTGAAGTGGCGTCAGGTTGCAATATTTTTTCCTTATTTTTGGCTGAAAGCCTTTTCTGTGCACGCCCTTAAAAGTTAAAACTACATAGCCACTGTATGTGCCTTATTTATGTTTGGAAGACGAAATTGTAAATCTTGTACCTATATTGCATGTGTGCGTGTTCTATTTCTTTGTATAGAATTTATTAAAGAAGTGCAACAAACAGTATTTGAAGAAAAAAAATTGCTGTTCATTTCGACTTTCATTTTGTGTGATTTACGTTTTTATTTGCCCCAATTTAAAAATTGTACATAGAAATTAAATCTGCAGTAAATCCGTTGCTGTGGCAACGGGCTGGATTCCTTTACTACCATGAACAGAAATGTTCAACTTAAGAGGCTATCGCATTGCAAGATTTTATTTCCATGCCCGAGAATAATGGCAGAATCAAGCAAATACACAACACAGAACCTAGCTGAATGAAAGCTTTTAGCAGTTGAAAGAAATTTCAGTCTGCTATGTTGCCGATAATTTCCAAATGTCAAGTGTGTGAAGAAAGGCACGGGAATTACTCGGCACAAATTGATGCATGTCATAGTTCTGATATATATTTCTCAAATCCGATGTATTAATTCCATTTCAACAAGGTATAAAACAACTTTTTATTTTCTCAGATTTACAGACAGTCATACACAATATTAATAAAATGGGTTTACCAATAGCATCTTTGTCAATTCTTATTTGGTAAGCGATCACTACAATAAACGCCTCTATATGTTCCGTCCACTAAAAAGACACCATTATTTCAATTAACATCGAAAGGCTTAATTTAATTCAGGATTCATTGTTGTGCTTGTATAGATGTGGACGGAAACTCTTTTAAGTTTTTTTCTCAGACGATTTCACATGACCTCTTCTCCTTGTAGGGGTTATAGGTCATGACCCCAGGAAGCAGCGGGTCTTTATGATAGCACATGTCACAGTAATCCTATACAAATGAAAAGAAAGGAATGCAAAAAAAAAAAAAAAAAAAGAACACGAAATTTCAACAAAGCTGGCATGAAAAAAAAAATCGAAACTACATGTATAAATTAAAACAAGACAACCAAAGAAATAGGTTAATAAATAAACAAATGAATTTAAAGAAATTGAAACTAAAAGAGAAGTACGTCACGTAATAACGGCAAGAAAATTGGATCATTTTTAATGACTGTGACAAAAAAGTTAATTTGTTACAACTCAATCAATAAACCTATCGCAGTAGAATCGCGTCAACGCAGTTTGTGAAATGTCCAATTACATGATATACAAATGGACGCGGAACGCGCAACATCTGAGACAAACAAAACTTAACGTACAGAATCCCATAGGGTTTGTCTAAGGGGCGTGGCTAACTCGCAAACGGCGATAGGTCAATTATTACAATTGTAAAACACAGTTGAAAAGAAAATGCATGTCCTTTTACCAAAACTCCAACTTTCAAATAATGAGCCCGTCGCCATTGGGCGGAATGGGCACCTCTGATAAGTCTTGATTATAAGCTTTGTAGACCTATAGGCCTACTTAGCCTACTTACCGCAAGGAACCACCCCGATTCAGATACTTTGGCGCGGTCGATGTTGGCCTCTTTGCGAAGTTGTTCCACCACCTTCCGGAGTTTGCTGATCTGGAGTCAAGGGGGGCCCCAAAAAGAGAGAGAAAAAAAATAGTCATACCAAATTGAAAGAGACAAAATCAAAGCGGTTTTCAGCAGTGCTTATATCGCTGGGCTTAACTCAGCCTGGGACCTTGAGTGCAGAAAAACATACAAAACAAAATCAGGCCAACTTTACTCACTCTTTAGCTGACAAAAGTATCCATATTTTTCATATTAGGCAAAAGCCAATATTTCACCAGCCAAATTTGAGGTCTCAATTCACTTTTTTAAAGGAGACTTTTCTTCAACATTGTGCACCTGAGAATGAAGCTGAGTGATTTCAATTTGAAGCCCAGACCTAAGGCTAGACTGGTACATGGCCAACTTTTTGAAAAGATGGATTTTTAGTAGTCTGGTGACCTGACTATGTGTAGACATAGAGAATGTGTAGAAATGGAGACCAGGTATCAGATGTTTCTTTTGACACAGTTGACTGATGCAGTACTAAAAGGGTGTACTGTTGGACTGGTTGTTTCATGCGCCAGGCTATATTTTATTGCATTGCATGTTTTTACCTTCTTAAGTTTTGGGACTCTCATATACAGTATCCCAAATTTTCAAACTAGGCTTAACTTATAGAACAACAAGGATCTGTAGCTCACTTACAGTTTTCATTTGTTTTTAATAAAGTGAATTTTGTCTTCTGCGTCATCACTAAAATTGTGATATTTTTGTTTTTTAGGTATGTGCCTTTTAGCAAAAACTGTTCTCTTTTTCCCCCCAAAAATGTGCATAACAAAACAGGGAAAGATTTCCATATACGAAGTTCACTCAACACCCTGGGTACAAACCCTATGAGATTGGACTGAAAAATTTTAAGTGTTTTCTAAGAAAATGCTTGTATTTTCTCACTGCTCAATTGACTTTGATGACATGAAATTGCTATCTGGGGGCTTGTTAGTCAATACAGAGGAAAATTAGTGAACTTCGTATATGGAAATCTTTCCCAAAACAGATGCAGAAATAAAACAACAGGGTATGTTGTTTTCTGCAATTTTAATTTCCGCATACCTGTGAAGAAACTTGTACGGGTTGCTTTGATCTATCCATCGTGCTTTCTGTACAATACCTTCGCTGAAAAAAGAAGAAAATCAACTGTGTTAATATGTAGGAACATGGATCAACACTAAAGAAAGTTTAACTGCATAGGCCCTACATCGATTTTTGGGGAAGAAATCCACACATGGACATCACTAATTTTCCCTGCAGTTTTTTTTTACCAGCCATCAGAGAACGATAACATGTCCTAAATAGTCAGATTTAGCAGGGAAAATACTGAAGCATTTACTAAAAAAAAAACACTTGGGAATGTTTCAGACCAGTGATGTCCGGGTATGGAACTCTTTCCGATTTGCGGACATTTAAAAAAGAAAATCCCTACTTATTTGCAATGATTGAACCCCCCTGATGTTAGGCCTACATGTGGTAAAACGTGGCATGGCATCAGAATACATCCAAGATTGAAAAAAAAATCTCAAAAATTGGAAAGTCAAATCGGACATTCTCCCTTTAGGCCTAACTTTACTTCGTAATCAGTAAGCACGAAACAAACATGGCGCCTGAAGACCTCAATTCTGTCCAATCTGTTTATTTTTTTTATTGTCTTCTTGTCTTGATGAATACTGCACCAACACCCCTTCTCAGGGGTCACACATATCCTTCCTGCTTGTGCAATTCATTCAAAACCTAGCTGTTACGTTCATCTATTGAGGGGAGAAAGCAAGTCTAAGTTCTTACCGATTAAACTGATGTTACTTCCAACAGGCTGGTTTGAGGTGGTTTATTCCGAAGCAACCTTGATACTAGAAACCCAGTGTCAACTGACAGTGAAAGTTATACGCATGACGCACGTGCTAAGACTAAAAAGAAGGGACGAAAAAAGCTAATGAGGCCCTTTGTCTGTCTCGTTTCCGTTGGCGACCTCCGCCTCCTTTATTGTTCCATCTTAATAGGCTTCTACTTGCAATCCTGCCGTTCATTGCCTCACAAACAACCCTTTCATTTAGTATATAATTGGAATTTTCTCCCGAATTCTTTGCAAAACTGGCTTGTTTTGTCGACATACCTTCTTCACGTGTTTCTTTGTTGATGTTTGCCTTAGCGGCATTCCTTAATTGTTTCCCCTTCGTATTGCTACTGCGGAAAAGAATGTAGTGTTTTTTGCAGAGCAGAGCTAATTTCAGGCCTTTCACATTGTTCATTGACGTATTCAGCGGTGGATCCAGCTGGATATGGCAAGCAATAGAAACGGGGGCCAGTAGGCCTATATGGAACTCAATTTCTTTTATCCACTTGCGTTTTTGTAAACCTGGATCCGCAACTGATATTTTACCAAGTCTTCAAATCATGTTTTTTTTTCTCCAACTGTCTTCTCCCACTTTGCACTCAGCTGTATACTCAATCCTCGAATGAATTAACTTTTTTTAATCAAGGACTCCCATCTTCCAGCAAGGGAAGTGAAAAAGGAAAAGCTAAAACCAAGACTAAAAATAAAATGGCGGTTAGTATAGCTGCTGTTCGCTCCACGCCACTTCCCCACCTAAAGAATTAATCGCCGTGCCATTAACATTTATTATTTCCCTCCTTTATTTATTAATGGAGGGACCTGTTAGACACGGCGTCGCATCTTCAAACGTGAGGGATGTAAAAGCGCGCCGGAGAAACGCGTGACCGACCGTCCGCCGAGATAACAATGAGTGCGAACAAACACCACCTTGCCGGAACGCCATAGAAACGGTCTCGGAGCACACGCATGAATAAAAGCCGTTGCCATGCCAACGGAGTGACATTCTCCGAGCTAGGAGAGGATTCGTGCGTGTGTGTCTGTGTCTGTATTATTGTCTGAAGCTTATGAATTGAGGCGAATTTTATTTCAAAGGATTGAGCGTCAGTTGCTTTTTTATTGAAGGCACTTCCTCAGGAACAATTCCAAAAGCCTTTCAAAGCATACCAATTATATGCGATTAAAATGAAAATTGCCAGAATTGTTGTGATGCTGCCGACAATTTAGTGTCTGATAACGACAATAATTTGCATTAATTGTTTCATTTCTTTCTCCATCGTTAGTTGTGAAATTATCCTCAGAACTTACCACGGTTATTAACGGCACACGACGATATGTATTTAATTTGGGTCAGGCTACGCCGACTGGACACAATTAAGCTCTTCGAAGTTTCCGACTCTATTTCTGGAAATGATTGGCGCACTGAAATTTGTGGCGTAAGAAGGCTCACGTTCCTTCAATGTTTGCATGCGCAACTAGGGCACTTGAAAACACGGGTCACGGGGTCTTAATTGTATTAATTTGAAATCGGTCTACGTTTCAGCGACGATTTCCAATGTCTCGTTTATTTTTAAAGCTCATAAAAGTAATATCGAAAATACCAGTCAAAAATTCTCCAGAAAAGTTCGGAAACGATACTAACAAAAAAACACCGATAAAAAGATACAATCACTTTCCAAGTAAAATTTATTGAGTTACCTTTTTTTTCCACTGAAACGGAACGGATAATCTACGCCTAAAATAGACTTGCTTTTGAGAGATGTGATATATAAAAACTACCGACATGTATACTTGTGTGTTTTAAAAATATTTTAGACATAATAACTATTTTCATGAGGACTTTTTTTTATTCCTAAATGTTGTCGTTCACATTAGGCTGCAGTGATCATTTTAGCAAGCGGTACTTTGAGCCTTTAGTACGTGCCGAATATATGACATCATGATGAATCGGTATTCAATCATCAGAACATGATTGTTTTTTTTTTATCCCTACTATACTTATCTCACTGACTGACTGATCGACCGACTGCACATGTGAATTGGATTTGCAAAAGCATCCATTTCGCCAAAATAATTGCCTCAGATGACATCCTACATGTCCTCTACAGGAGACCAGACCAAGTTGGTCTGGGACCAGACTTACCCTAGTCTCGTATTATGCAAATTGTTCAAAACAAAACAATGAGTCTACAGTCTAATTTTTGCATGAATGCAAATCGAGAACTGGGCGGTGCCATATTGTTCTTCTGCCATATATCGCGTTGTGAGATTTCAAAATAATGAATACATACAAAAGCTCCCAGTTCCTTATAATGCACACAAAACTATTGCCATTAATACTGATCAACAATATGAAACTTACTCGCGACATGAAACAGCCGTTAAAGTCATACAGCATGTCAGTAACGGCTGTTTGATGTCTGGAAAAAGTAACTGTAATATCCATTGCACTGAGCAGTGCCTTTCTAAAGGCCATCTACTTCATTAAAAGGTCATCTATCTGTAAAATTGAGAACTTCTACGAGACGAAAAAGTTAGGCCTTCAAGTTCCACCATTTGGTCCAATATCTCTGTCAAAAATCCATGGCAATAACCGACTATTATACTGAAACCAGAGAAAAGTAATAATAAGGCCGGACTTTTTTTTCTCCTTTTCATCTGGTAACATCGAAATATTATTAACCAATATATAAATAAAGGCCATTCCTTTCACAACAACTAGTAGGATCTTTTCACTGTTTATAATTGAAAACTTTCTCGAGTGATAAGTTTTTGCAAAGGTTTTAATTAACTATAAATTCAAAACCAATTGTTCTAGCGCCCATGTATTTCTCTGACAGTACGTTCAATAGAAACCGACTAAATGCACGTCTCTTTTTTACCAAAACAATACCAAACATATAAAATAAATAATTCGTTTGTATTACTATACCTTTGATCGATGTGCAGTTAATAAAAACATAATCATGACATTTTGGGCTACGGGGGTTTTCTAATGTGAGTAAAATCCAACCAATATCTAAACGAACGAAATTTCGTTTGGGAAACCATCTTTCGCTGCCGCATTGGTTTCAATTCAGACATCACTTTGCGATATCCGTGTAAAAAGGTGTGAAGCGACAAGATCGTGTGTTTATCTGCAGTGGTCCCATCTGATAAAGAAGGAACTGCTGACCAAAAAAACACAGTCGAAATAGCTGGTATAATTATCTAATGTATCTAAATTCACCAAAACCGTATTATTTACACTTAATATTGAGTGCTATAATATCTTTAATTTTTAGGTGTATTCTTTCCTTTTTCGGCAAATAATTTAACCTCGTTCCCAGACCTATCAGCTACGAAAATAATATAAGCAAAGATGGTACAGGCCTACGTTCAACACGTTCACAGAAATAATATCAAGAAACAATTCATTATTATTTATAACCGCACAATTTGTAAATAGTGAAAATACATCAAGTTAAAGTGAAAGCGTGAAGCGTATTTTGGCAACGGTGACTGATTATCAGTTCACCGATCAATAAATTGATATATCCATACACATTTTCCAATCAATCAATATATCGATCAACTGGTTGATCGTCTATCGATCAATGTATCGATCCATCAATCCATATACGCTACGTATTGATTATCTATATATCTAATTTAGAACGGAAACGTGCAAGTGCGAAGCAAAAAAATCTGATATAATTATTATGTCTTTCAAATCGAGCGCTTTGTGAAAAAGGAGTTGCAAAAGCTATTCTCTTAAAAATGCATTTCGTTGACAAATTCTCCAACAAATTCTAAAATGTCATACATTTTCTATAACAAAAAGCAGACCACCAGCAAATGTATTGATTACTTTCTACAAAGCAATTATTGCCCCTATATCTGAAAAAAAAGACGATCAAGTACCACTAGAAATAAGAGCAAAAATACCTCACCAGCCTCTACTTGAATTCCTGGAGAGATTTGTATTCGATTAAATTTTACTGGTGATGGAAATCCATTATTTAAATTTACAGCAGTTCATAGTGTGCGAACGCTTTTTATATCATAACGATATTTGTTTTTTGCCAAAAGCATGTTGAACTAAAGTACCACTTATACTACTCGTAAGAAATCAAGGGTGATGAGTGTACCGTGCTGTTTGACAACATGAAAAAATGTACAGTGTAAAATGAAAGAATTACTATTGTCATCTTATAAAATCGTGCATGCTTTCTTCTCCTTGAAGGGATTTAGGTTGGGGGGCACTCCTAAGACAAGGTAGTCCTCTTGCGAGTTATTTTGACAATATGCCTGAAAGGATAAACACACGAATGAAACTTGGGATAAATGTATCACAAAATAAGTCACTGTGACCTTTTTCGTTAGCTGCTGGTATAAATCATCTTGTCTCTCCGTTAGTTAGTTAGTAAGTTAGTAACAAACGCTGACATTGTCTATTGCTCCTACATATTTTGACCGATTTCTACCAAACTTTGTCAAAAGTATCGGTAGTCCAGCCCCATCATTTCACTGGGGAAAAAAAGCTGATCAAAACACTACTACTTCCAGAAATTACATAACACAATCACAAGACTCGATCTGCATTATCACGAATTCGTTGGCCCAAAGCTTCCAAGATCCGATGCGTTGCGAGCTTTTATGGGCAAAAACACAACACAGCACAAACAAATTATTCAGTAAAATGTATTTTATATCAGTTTTAAAAGATTTTATAGACAAAACTCTGTAGCGAAAATGAAACAATCTCAAAAACTGAAAGTCTAGTCTGAATGTTGGTTTTCACCCCGCACCTAATTTGTTAGATGAAACTTTGTTTTGGTCGACATGTCCCCATTCACCAAACTTTAAAAAAATGACCTTTCATTGCGGAGATGATCACGCGTGACATCTTAGTAACACACCCACGACTTACGAGAAAAAAAATGAACTAACAAACAAACAAACACCCCAACAAACAACCCAACAATCCAAGAAGCAAAAAAAAAATTGGGTCTCAAATTGTTGCTTGCTTTTTTTTTTTTTTTAACTTACCAAGAGGTCGGCCCCAGCCTGCGATACCTTGACGCGCTCAATGTTAGCCTCCATTCGAAGCTGCTCCACAGTCTTGCGGAGGTTGGCGACCTATGAAGTACAGATAAAGAAATACCGCAGCCTTTTAAAATCTATTTTAAAAAGTCTGAAGTACAGACTATATTAGCAAAGAGTTGTTATCATCATGTAAAGTCATCTATTGTGGAATCGAACATCATTTAAATAGAGTATTGAGTCAGAACGAATGCATAGGAGAAATCGTTGATGACCAACGACTGGCTTTTATTTAGGTAGAATATTTCGCTTAGTATGATCAAACTATATCCAATGCCTTAATAATATATGAGCGGTCCCGTGGTGTAATGGTTAGCACTTTGGACTTTGAATCCAGCGATCCGAGTTCGAGTCTCGGCGGGACCTCATTTTTTTTCCATTGAAAAAATTAATATATCCTATTGGTAAACTCGCACATGCACACCAGGAGTCCAAAATTGTCGATCATTCGTTCTGTCTTATATGAATAAGTGTACGTGCCTTTGACATTTTGGTAAAAAAAAAAACATCGTCAAAGGCGATAAAATTCAAATGGACTATGGGAAAAATGTTATTATTTGTTTATGATGACACGCAAATTGCTGCAAACTTGCATGGACTATAGGCTATGCTTATCGTTGAAAAAAATTCAGACGGAAAAAATCAAATGGGGGAAGGGCTGAATCTATGGAGTCGGGTTCGATTCCTGCCTGGGCCAATGTGGACGTACCTGATGCCGTGGGTTTCCCCCAAAATATTCTTCTGGGGTTTTCCTCCCACCTCTAAAACTGTAATTCATTATCTTCTCATTACTGGGTCTCATGGGAGACCAGTGGATACTGAATGAACTACCCAGCTAAAATAGGAAATAAGAACTAAACGCGCACTCCCTTCACGTCAAAGGTCACTGTGGATGTCAAAGGTCACTATGACGTCAGAGATCACGTGTCTTACCTGTGCAGACATACTAGGCCCCGGTAACTGTGCTCGTCCCAGTGCTGCTTGTTGTTATAACAACCAATAACAAGGAAACGACCGGTGTATGAAGGGCAGCTTTTGTATGGAGCGCTGGTAAAGATAAAAAAAAAGAGAAACAGAGGGTTATTTTAAGGACTACTTTAAAAATCTATATTCTTTATTAAAAAAAAATATACTGAGTTTTGGCTACCGGTGATGTAAGATATCCTCACTCTTCGCATAATAATGCTGGACTGTTGCACTGCGCATTGTCACAAAATCAATCGCGCCAGATCACTTCCAGCACCGGCTGTTTCTACGACTGTTTGCTACAAAACTGACCATGACGTATCGACATTAAACAGCCACTGTCGACCGTCTTTCGAAACCACAAAAGGACATCAAATTTTCAATTCAAAATCGGCATGGTGCTAAGAAGCTAGGTGCAGCACTTCAGTGCAAGACTTGAAAAGGATGTGGAACCACCATTTTTTTCTATTATCGAAAGAAATCATGGCCCCTGGGTAATGAAATTGATATTTGATACATCTCATCAATGATACAAGAAGTCATCAATTAGCCGTGGGAGCGCAGGTGGGGACGAGAATGATTTGCGGTGCAAGTCATTAGTGCGGTTTTATGCATCGCTATCTATTTTACAAGATACAGATATCCGAAGATCTTCGCATATTACAATTGCAAATTCTTGCTTTAAACAAAAAATAATATTCCTATACTTAAAGGTAACATGATGCTGAAAAAATAAAAGATAAAAGGACCAAAAAGGATAGAATAACCCGTAAGTATCACACACCGATTTCTATTTTTGAATTTTGGCAAGTTTGCACTGCAACAGCTGCCGATGTTGTATGTGTAGGCTACATGTATACTTTTTATAACCACTTGACAGGTCCAATTCACAGCCCCGTTGCCAATTCCGGGTTTTTAGGGTGGGCCAGTACCAGCTAGGAGACACTACACACGAAACCCCCACAAATACACATACTTGTTATGCTTATGGTTTTTTTTTGCCTAGAGCCGGGGTGGGGGGTGGGGGGGGGGCTTAACGATGGGCCTGCAAATTCAGTATGGATATATCACACAGCTAAATGTTGCAGTTTTTGCATTGAGACGAAGAGTGCGAGTCGTTTGGATCGTAGACACAAACTAACCAAGCGAGATAAATAAGCGCTGAAAATACTTCTTATGGTTAAACTTGCATGCGGGTGTAACAATGCATTACTATGATGCTTGGAACCATTCAAAGAGTCAGAGAAGATGAGGACACCCCTATTTGCGGGAATAAAGACTCAAAGACTAAATCTGAGGGAGACCCCACAAGATCAAGCTTCTGGAGCTGAAAAATTCGATCCATATTTCGCCAACGGGTCTAGGTTCGAACTACCAACTAGAGGTGGAATGCGAATAAGCACGCTGTACCCCCACCTGACCATCTAACAGACGTGTTTTTCTTCTAAACACATCTCAAGTTATACTTGTAACTTTCAAGAGAATCCGCCCATTTGGAATCCAAACCGCGTTTTTAGTCCACGAAATTAATTAGCAGGAGAGATCTTTAATAAGTAGAATAGGAACGTCCACATAACTACATCTTGAAAATTTGCTGTTTTTGGTGTAATTACAGCGAGAAGGAATGTCTGGGTGTAGATTTGTGGTCCCCAAAATCCGAGCCTTTGGAGCGCATCGTGAGTCAAGTCACGCATGTTTGTTTTCTGTTCATACAGTTGCCTCAATAGTGTTCGCCAGGTTCGCCATGTTTGTTACTAGCAAATACAGCGCGGGACCTGTCATCAAATAGTTAGACATTATGTGGATATTTTGGGACCCAGACATAACAAATTATATGAAACACTATAATTTTGGCGATTCACAAACGAAAGTGTACTTTTCAAGGCAACTCTTTGTTAGGTAATAATTACCAAGCAGTGGCTGAATTCACTGTCTATCTTTACACAGATTGATATAATGCAATACACGCGATACGTAAATGTTAAATTTTCTCGAATTTTTTGAAGAGACGGTTTAGAGTGGCCAGCACTCAGCGGCCGAGAGCGGCCGACAGGTTCCGCTCTCGACTTGAAAGCGTTGTGAAACGCGACCCTCCCCAAGGTACGACCTGCACTGCACGTGGAACGAGTGGTGTGCCCATGAATAAAAGAAATATAAATGCTTTTAGAGATGATTTTGTGATCAATGGTTTCCCGCCTTTTTCCCTCGGTTGGCAAAAATTATCTTCTAGTGCGCATATCAGCTGCTTCACGCTGCAAACCCTTTTCCCATTGGCGTTTACTTTGTAGTTTTAAAATGGACCTGATTGAGTTTATACGCGCTCGCGGAACGCAGTTTTCAAGCGCATTTTCTTTAAAGGTATATAGGAACATTTTGCATTTATCCAAAAGTAACCTACCGAATTATTGTCAAAAAGCTTGCTTGGATTAAAGATCGTACTGACACTAAACACCCCGTGAAATTATTCCGTCTGACTTGCTGTCATTTAGAAGAAATCAAGAAATGTAGGTGATTTTCAAAAAAACGACTGATGTTGTGGAATAAAGAGTGTTATTTGACGAAATCGTTTTTCGTGATCAAAAGGTTGTGCATG
The DNA here is from genome assembly GCF_015706575.1 of Patiria miniata. NCBI lineage: Eukaryota > Metazoa > Echinodermata > Asteroidea > Valvatida > Asterinidae > Patiria > Patiria miniata. Next base: position 31,421,736 of record NW_024037069.1, on the reverse strand, counting down.
CATTTGTCACTCAGTGTTTTCTCGAAAGTGTAATATGAGTTTTGAAAATTCTTCTTTTGTTTTTCAGTGGTTTCATTATTGGAAACGAACAAATGCATGAGAACTATTTTAATATGTCTTTGAGCGACGCATCACACCAAAATGACGGCCACGCCATCATATTGCTTTGACCTCCAAAAGGGACTGGAAAATACATCAAGGTTTGGTTCATAATTTTTACTAAAAAGACAGCGCTCTTTACACATCTGCAGCCATCCCAGCTCTGTAATATCATGAAGGTCGCCAGACACATCAATAATTTATGCATCGACATTAGACTTCGGTTTGTGAAATCACCCTTCGGAATATTCTCTGTATTGCCATGACATTTTCAGAGAACCACGACCGACGGCAGCCTGAGTAATTGAGCCGTACCGGCCTTGTCTACACCGGTGCCTGCACGGACCCTTCCGCCCGCCACTAACAATGCATCGCTCCAATGAATTCGACGAACGTGCTCTAACCGCGGTACGTCGATTTCAGTTCGTACGATACCACCAAAAAGACAAATATTTCACAAAGGACACTGCGATTTTTCCATTTTCCAGCGGCTACGATACAAAACGTTTGCCTGTTACTCTCCGAAAGTATTAGCAAGTATGACAGACGATGAATTATTCACGGTATTTTACTAACCAATCAAACTTGTTCCAAATAATTAAAAGCGAAATAATCGACAAGTTATGCATCCTGCCCACACTCCTAAATTTAAAGATGAAAAGGTCTTCTTGTTGACAATTAGAGCCCCTTTTGGTGATGTCATTTACATATCCTCGAGTAACGACAACATCATTATTTTAGTGTTGTTCCTCTCGATGCTACATAAATCAAATTGAAATGGAATATCCTCAAACAGTTAAAGGCCCATGTAATGTAATTTTTAAATGATATCCTTGAAAATGCACAGTTGCATCCAATTTAACCTTGTTGTCATTTTGAAGGTATTTTGATTCTTTTGGGATTTTTATGCTAATGTAAATTACCATATTCGTGAACAAAACTGTGATGTCATTCCAGGCAGAAACCTCAATGTTACAGCTATTTCTGCACAGGAAGTTGCTAGAATTTTGGATATTTCGCTTTTCTGGTTCTTTTTCTTTGGTGGTTAGCTGTTGCGTATAAGAACATGGCAGTAAGTTATCCTTTCTCACAAAATGTTTTCAATGAGCAAATTTCGGGTTCACAATTTGAATAGAACACCCCTTTAGTGTCTTTCTGAAATGACATCACATCAACAGCGCCACCTGTTGTCCCGAGAAGCATGGAAACATTTTTAAATGTTTAAAGAAGTGCACTTTAAGACAAGATAAGTTTGAGGTAGCACCATGTGAATAAATCTCTTTTCTGAGTATGTGTGGTTCTGAAAAGAACCGGAGGGACTCAACGTTTCGAACAGTATGCTCTGCCCGGAGTGCACTTTGCAATAAAATTTATCAAAAACCGATGTCAAATAGTTTTATGCATTTAAGAGGAGTAGAAAGTTGCTCAAAATGTGTTGCTAAGAAGAATTAATAACATGGATCCTTCAAAACTTATAACGAAAACAAGCACACACCTCACAGATCGTTGCAGAGAAAACGTTCTTAACGCAATAATCATGTTCTGTATAACATCTCCGTCAAATTGGCAGCAGGCCAACAATTAACACGAACCAGAGACTCCGAGGCAGGTTTTTTTTCGGGAAAGCAATTACCAAATTTGGGTCAAGTAATTTAAACACTAATTCATGCTTCTTTAGTCAAGTTGTTCAGCTGAAACGTTTCGACTGACATTTTTTTTTTATCTCATTGCATGCGCACGTACGTATGTAGTTATCATGTTAAGTTATTGGTCTTTTATGCTTCGCCAGCCGAGCCATACAGCCATGACATTTCGCTAGTCAGTCCTTCAACAATATCGACATGCGATGCAATTACGGGGGGAGTTCTGCGGACTCCATCACCGGAGCATAGCAAGTAGGCCTATGTGAGCTTCTCCCGATATATCTCTGCATTGAAATGATCTTCCCAATATTTATGCCCGTCTGTTTCTTCGTTTTTCCTCTTTCTGCATTTATCGGTCATAAGCCTCCCCGTGCCTCAGTTTCTTTCATCTCGCTCGTCACACCTACTCCCTTATCAAAGGAGGTTTCCCATCTGCTGATTCACGTCACGAAATCTTAATCATTATTATTATTATTATTATTAATCATCATTTCTGGTAATGAAACCAAGGATTCCTCAAAAGCGCCCTAGGCACTGTAGCTCGCAAGCCTGAAGAAACCTGTGGAGAGAAGACAATGAGAAGAAGTTACAGTTTTAGAGGTGGGAGGAAAAGCCCAGAAGAATATTCTGGGGAAAACCCACGGAATCAGGCAGGGACTGCAAACCCAATCCACATATTGGCCCAGGCGGGATTCGAACCCGGGTCAGAGCGGTGGAAGGCGAGGAAAGTACCACTACGCCAACCTGACTCCCCTTTCCTTCCTTGTTCTCTTCCAATCATCTTATCATGACATTTCCTGCAATTATGGCATCTGATTGTATAATTATTGCTCATGGGTTTTCTTGCATGTTTGTCTGTTGACCCATTCATGTCGTATTAACAAGGGACATTCACAGATTCCCTCCAGACAAAAACTATAATGTGAAACAGTTAATCAACTTAATTGCCATGTACCTTTGAACAGTGAAACAAAATTCTGTTACTCAGTATACGATTATCGCATCCGATTGTCTTGCTTAAATACTGCATGGTGACGTTTATGCTTCTGTTCTTTGTCGTTCACGTCTTCCATTCCCGCCTGTACTTCACCCTTTCATCATGAATTAACTCGGAAGGAAATTATGAGATTCCTCTCAAGTGAAATTAATGTGAGCTCGAAAAACATCTGACGTTGACCTTAAACACTGTAGCATAATTATAACTGTTCCTTTGTCTTCTGATTACCAGTTCCCATCCATCTCTTCTTCCTTTGCTTCTGTTACTTCATCGGAGATTATTCCCTTGAATTCCTCCTTCATCCTCCCTGTTTCCTACTCCTCTTCCTCCTCAATACCTTCCTTCATACCCTGAACAAGGTATGTTCAAGGAGTCACTCTCAGAAATCATGCCAACAGCGTCACCCAGGGATGTTCAAGGCCTGCCGTTTATTATCAAATCAATAAACGCTGGCCGCTCGCCTCTCCAGCTTGCACTCGCACACTCGCGCCGATGCTGCGTCCCGATTCCAGGCTAAGAAAACCCGGAGCTGCTACCCCGTAGTTCACACATCCTCGTCTGGCCAGCTACACTGATGTTAGTTCATCATCTCATTTTGCTTCCCGCCCCTAGTGGATTTCTCTCGCCTTGGAGAAAGAGGGGTGGAGGTGTGGGACCGGAAAATCGGTTTCTTAGCATTTCTCTTGGGACCAGAACTTGTCTGCATGCAATGCCCTGGCGACGGCAGACCTGACCCAATTTCTATACAGCTCATTTAAATTGTGCCGAACTCAAACACGTATAGGATTAAAGACAGTCACAATGTTGTCAAAGTAGCACTGACGCAGCGGGGGCGTATCCAGGTTTGGATCGGGGGGGGGGGGAGGTTTAAGCCAAGAGCGGCGTTTAGCAGGCATTTGCTACGTTTTTCTGCAGGATTTTCCTATTTTTGTTTCGGCCCGGGGGGGGGGGTTAAACCCCTATAACTCCTCGTATAGATCCGCTACTGTTCAGTGCATATCATTCACTACATATTCCATTTTCTACCCAAAATGCAATACCACAATTAATGTCGGATGACAACTACATGAGTTCAGAAATGGTAACACAAACGCCGATCATGCACTGTTGAAGGTTGCAGTATAAAACACATAGTATTTTTCGAGTTGTTATTTAGAGAGTACAACCCCTGAATTCCGCCAGAAAGATCTAACCACTCAAAATGAAAATAAATACGGTTGTTGGTTTTTTTACCGCGAAGCTTTCAGAGTTTAAGTGTACTACCATGCTGATGTTTTTTTTTTAATATTCTTTTTGATTAAGATAAATCGCCTAATTCAACTATTATTTTCTTCCTTTACAAGGCATAGTCGGTACTTACTGTTAATACAATAATTATTTTTTGAATGGTGGCACACCATTCTGTCTATCTCAATTTGACACATCATTTTTAAGTACATGCGGATTTCATCCGTCGTTAGGGCTATAGGATTGATAAATTTGGAATTCTAAAGAGCGCGGAGCAACTCTCATATCAGGCGGCTGCCTCTTCAACATAGCTTGTCATTACTTCCGCGCTTCAGCGTTGCTAGGGAACCAGACAGTTGCTAGGCAACTCTGTATCAACACAAGCATTGCAGCGAGAGTGAGAATTAGCTAGAGAAGCGAGGGTGACAAGAAAAAAAAGGAAAAAAAAGTCTGATTTTTTCCCCATATGTCTCTCCATCTCGTATAAATCTAATGAACTGTCTCTTGGGTTCGTTACGGGAGGCTAGCACGACGTGCACCGGCATTGCTACGGTTTTGTTCCCATGCCACGGCTGATTGATAATTTAATAATTATCTCACTAATTATGCAGGCCATTTACCCACGCTGCTCTTTACCGTGCACTGGCTTCATTTAACTCGTCAGGTATTGTCCGAGTGTTCTTTTCAAGTTTGTTGACCTTTTCATTTAATGTGGAGTCCATTTCAGGGGCGTGGCTCCTTCAAAGAGGGGGAGGGGACCCTCCTAAAAAAATACGAACGCGTCGTGACATTTGTTTCTTATCAATTGGTGCTCCAAGGGTCCCTCTACTGGTACATGCATAATAGGTAAGAGATTTCCAATGTCCCCTCCTTAAAATTGAAAGTGACCCAAAATTATCTGGTTGAAGGGAACTTTTAAATTTTCCGTCCGAGAGTTTGAACACGGGGCCAAGCGGCTATTTTAGGTATACAGGATTATATGCTGTTTGCGCGTTACCCACAAGCAGAAAAGTACCTAGACCGATTGGATACCAGAAACCTTGCTCGAAGTGAAGATAGGACTGGGTATCAAATACCCTGTGAAGTTATTCGGCCTGAAATGCTGTCATTTTGGAATCCAGATACGACACCACACAAATATTCATATGCTTTGTTTTCTCAAAATTGTATCCTACTGTGAATACTACCCACTGTGGGCTGAAATGTCAACATGTTGGTTGTTATGCATTCTTAAGAGTTTGAGGACTTCGTTGCTTCCCCCCCCCCGCAAAAAAAAACAATCGAAAAAGCAAATGATAGATGTGTTCCTTCAGTTGATTTGAGATGATTTCCAAAGTAGGAATCGCAAAACGAACGCCTTAAAGGTGTGGCCCCAGAAAAAGTTAAAGATTATTATGGTCACTTCTACATTATGTAGCACGATTGTGACGGAGGAACCCCCCCCCCCCGTTTGTGTTGATATTGTGTTACCAGAATCTCAGGAATTCTTATGAGATATATAGGGGGATGTGTTAGGTAACAATAGTCTAGGTTGTGTGTAGGGTATAGGGTATAGGGAATTGGGGGGATACCCCTCTGTCACATATCGTGCTGGGTATACACTTCTACCTCCGACTGAAAGATCAAAATACACAGAAATTCCAATAATTCCCAATCTAAGGTCTTTTTGCATTACCCAGACCCGATCATTTCCGGATGTACTTGGCAGACGAAATGACACGTTTTTACAGCAATTATTTTTTTTAAATATTTATTTATTCAGGTGCAAATGCTGCGCCCGTCGCACGGCGTTATATTCTGCTCAATTCTCAATTTTTGCGATGAGTCAGAACCCCGTATCGGATTGATTCAGTGGACGGCGTATGGCAGTGCTGTATTTTAGCGGAGTTGACCCCCAAAAGAGTGCTTGCCGAAAGAGAGATTGGATACATATCCAGCAATATCAGCTGTGATAACATCGACATAGACAGGTGTTTTCTGGAGTGCGCGCTCGCTAAGTGGAGTCGCGCGTACATTCGCCATAACTGCACAGGTCGAACTTATTTTCATCTATGGTATTTTTCTTCGAAATTGCAAAGAATTTAACAACATAGATTTCCCCCTAAAAGACACAAATGTATTATCTATATCGTTCGTACGCACACGTGCGAGTGAAAAACAAAACGGATGGATTCTATCACATGACCTTGTTCGTTTGGTCTTCCTCTTTGAATTATCATAAAAAACATGAGCGTCCCATGTTTCAAGAATCTCTCGCAATGGCAAAATGAAGTGGGAAGAGTAAACCAAAAAAGTGATGTCTTATAACTTTTTAAATGTTTCAGAGTTATGGGTATTTGCAACAAATATGCTCCAGTGTAAAATTTATTTTCGTGTATCCTTTAAACAAACGGAAAAGAACAATGGATTTTATTCTTAATGCAATAGTTGACATAATTATACCATTGTGTTCCATTTAACTTTATTTGTAATCTTCATATTGCCAATAATTATGAGGGCATTTTGGTGCTTTTTCATTGTTATGCAAATGCAAATTTATATATTCATGAGCAAAACTGCGATGTCATTTAAGGCAGCAAGTTAAGACACTGAGAAATTTTTATGCACGAATGTTTTCAGTTAGTAGAAATTCGGGTTTACAACTTGAAGAGAAAACCCTAATCCTTAGAGTGTGTTCCTTAAGTGACATCACAGTAATAGCGCCCTCAGGTGTCAGGAAAAGCATGAAACAATTTTAAAAGTTTTTAAAAAGTGCACTTTGCAAAACAAAACAAAACCAAAAAGGGATGTCTCATAGTTTTTATACATTTCAGAGGAATGGATATTTGCTACAAATATTCTCCAGTGTAAAAATCATTTCGTGGACGCTTTAAACTAAAGGAAAAGAACAAAGGCTGTGAGTGGAAGTTGGTTGGGGGGGGGACGAAACCATTTACTTTGTGACTTTGGCTGGGGAAGTCATAGCTTTTATTACATAAATTAAAGTTAGGAACTACTCCACTGGAGACAATGAAGGGGAATTTCCCCTTCTTCGGCGCGCGTGTTTTGAAGTAACCATTTAACTGAAGAAAAATAAAACACTCAAAACAGTATAGGCCCAATCGGCTTTTCACCATGTCTACTAACAAAACAAAGCATTGTTATAATGTAGCGATTAAAACATGTATAGTTATTTATGCATGAAATTTGACCTTAATTTCGACAGCTTATACAAACTGCACGATAAACAGTAATTGATATAATACATCACCACGGCCAAAGCACTCACATCAGAAACACACACCCAGTAATAAGTAAACACAAAAACAAAACCCACAGTTGTTCACTCCTAGTAGATGAAATTCAAAAGTCAATTCAAGAAAAGTGAAAACATCAAATATAAGCCATGTGCGTAAAACGCAGATTAACAAAAAATTCTAAACAATTTTCATGGTACCGGTAATATACACTGACCGCCATTTTGAATTGGCCGCTATAGGGCTTGAATTATTTGGCTCATTTGTTTTTTTTAGGTTACTTATACTCAATCCACCGTTCACACTCGTAAACTTGTTTCTTTGTTTAGCAGATTTATTTTCCTGTATTGTAATTTTTTAGATATTTTGTCCTCATCTACTCGTCTAATCTTATTTGTTCTGTATCTTTCATTTAAATTGTGGTTTTATAAACAATGCAGAGCCGAATCAGTTACAGACAACTGCTATTGCTGCTATGAGGACCCTGCAAAATAAACATTTTACAGACACATGCAATTTCGACGTTGATCCGAAATATCGATTGTGTCCAAACCTATAATTAAATATAACTAAAGCCACTATAGGCCTAAATGCAATAATGAAGCCAAAATGGCAGAAAAAGTAGAAAATGCTTCTATGTTATGTCAATACAACTTTGCTTAACGTTACTTTCAGTTTGGAAAAAAAATCCTTTTTATACCTAATTTCTTATTGTGCACGATCCTTTGTTGACTTCGTTCACGAATATTTTATTATCTCACGATGACTCATATTATTTTTTAAATAAAACTGACTAATCTGGAAATAAAATCAGATAGATGAAATGGATAATTCTCCGCACTTCGGATTACTGTCCGCATTATTATTTAACAATCGTCCGGTATGAAGACCCACGATATTGCAGTCATCATGTGCACAACTCGGCCATTCACTGCCGTATGAATCATATCAGGTTTAAAATACGAGACGTACAAGTATCGCTCGCCAAGAGAAAATACACACATGATATGCAGTGCAGTCTTCAATCATACAGTATCCAGGTTAATACCCACGGAAGTCGTGACACATCTCATCTTCATGAGTCAACGGCTCTACCGCCGTGGATCTCCCATAAAGAACTAGTTGAAAGACGTGTCCAACGACATCCAGCCACGGCAAAGATCTCACCGAGCAAACTAATCCTAGAACTGATACTGCTTCACGAGTGACATGTAGGCCTATGGCCGCCATTTACTCACAGCTAATTATGTGTATGACATTTTGAATCCCGTCTGGAAGTACCATTATGAAGTCTGGGCGAGCGTAATTATAGACATCGATATCTATACCTCAATAGAACTGTAAACACGCCTGCATGAATTGGACGTTTCTAGCGCACGTAAAACAGAAATGTATTCTAACAGATGTTGTCAATGCACTGAACAAAATGGATTCTGGCTTTTGTATTTAGGACCCTGTAGTTTTTAAATATTAATAATTAATTTCAGTTGTGAATGACTAATTTCTGGCAAACAACGGGCAGCGTAAAGCAAGTGTTATGATCGAAAATGAAAACTGAACTTGTAGGCCTATATATAGGGAGCATGCACAAAATATTTCTATATAAACACACTGCAGGGTATATATAGCAAGGATAATGTTGACACGAAGTAATTTTTTATGTAGAGAGAGTTTTCTTTACAAAAGAGAGTTTGAAATTAATTCTGAACCGAACTGCAATACACCTGCCCGTCAAAAATTTAAAAAAAAATGCAATGTCACAAGAAATTAGTGTAAAATATCCCGACAGGGATCGTGTGTGTTCAGAGGACTCTGAAGAAAATTTACAATCCAAAAACCACGATTATTTTGTCTGACATGTTCTTCCCAACGTGACGCGTGCGCAGTGCCACCTGCAATTTTTTTTTAAAGCTGTGATGGAGATATCCGCCTTTACAAACGCCGTGTGACAACCATTTCCCCGAGGCTAAGGAAGTACTTGACAAAATAGCCCCGATGACAAGCACACGCTAGCCTCTCACTAAGTACTAGTAATTCATTATTTACAAAACAGTTGCTAAGGGCGAAAGTGCAAGTGTACAATCTGTTTAATTCACATGAAAGTGAACACCCATATCCGCTACATAATTCATATGCATGATTTTACCACATGTCGTTGCAATATGCACCCTAACTCCAAAATACAAGTGAAACAGAGCAGTGAGGAAAAAAAACATTTAAAATTCCCCCCAGTTTCATATAGTGTAGAGATAAAACAATTATTGGACTGTTTTTATCTGGGGTTCGGAATTTTCATTTTTACATTAACAGAGAAGTGTTATTATAATCTTACACCATACAATGTCCTGGTTAATAGTGCCTATATTTAAAAAAATATCCTTTGATAGTTTATGATTCCAGAACAAAAAATAGACCGTGCATTTTGTGTATCGCGTTGTTAATAACAGGGCTTCGTATAAAACCAAACACAAATGGCGCCGATCATTACGATATGTACCAGTGTAGAGATATTTAATACACGCATGTTATTCAGCAAGCACGTACAAATGCATAATTTTCAGGGCATTTGCTTTCAAGACACTATACCTGTAAAAAATAATCGTGATATGAATAACGCACATTATGATTAGGTCAAGGCTTTTAAGTTAAGTACATGTGTGCATCCCAATGAGAGTTGAGACTAGCTTCCACGAATACATCCTCAAAAATAATCCCCGCGCTACATTTGACACGCTATTCGCACAATGCCTCCCATCCCATATCGTGCGCTCTACACGACTATAGATGCCCCCAAAAATGAGTAATTAAAACGGGGAGACTTGTTATTGATGATGGAGGAAAATAAGATGGAGAATTTGGATAATGCTTACCTTACGAGGCGCTGTGAAGACACACGCACCAGATATGGCAGGTTTCTTGCATGCGAGATGTACTACTAGAACCACGCCTTGTGCATCATCAGCGGTACGACGGTCGATGCTAGCTTGCTGCGTGCTGTTGTGTCGGACGTGCGCACACAAGGCAGGTTAAATTATTAGCAGCGTGGGGTGTACGTGTACATTGTATGCTGCGCGTATCGCACTGTCACTAACAGCCGGCCATGCACACAGTACTAGTACGGCGAAAGCGTGCATAATGATTTCGTCGTGGCTACACTGCGCATGTGTTGGGCCACGACGAAATATCAATTTTGTTTCTCTTGTCTTGCAGATTCAATTTTTACAGACGGGTTTACGATTATACAATGCAATAATAATTCATTTGAAAAAAAATACACATTGCTGTGAGTTAGCATAGGATCACTAGGCATCGTATTAAAGAATTTCAGTATACCTTTACAGGAGGACGAGATCAATATAAAAAAAGAGCAACAAACATCATAATGATTAGAAAGACCACAATTATAATTTCTTTTATTTATGTCTTGTCCTTCGGCTACGCATATTTTAGTGGCTAGCTCTCATGAATAATAATGAATGCAATTAATGATGGGCTGTTAAAACGGACTTTTTTTGCGGGTATAGACATGGGTCGTGCGCATGCGTAGGATGCGTTGAGCACGTTGGCCAACCCTTCAATTTAGATTTCACCATTCTACCAGCAGATAGATTGTCTTGCATAATGAAAAATACCCACACACACACACACACAAATGTTTTAAAACCAGGGGGAACTTTCAACTGAGGGCGCTCTTTACATGTGCTACAGACCTTTCTCAGTGTAGTTGACACTTTTTGTCAGCCACGGGTTGGCAAACTATGGAAGGTCGACGTTGCAAAAATACAGAAAAGTAATTAACGTTTCCAAACATATCATTGGATTGTTGGTAATACGAAATAAACAACAAACGCGACCTTTGTAAATGCCTCTTTCTTACATGATGAGGGTGTTCATGTACATTTTTTTGGGAGGGGGGGGGGGCAAAGTCTGTTTCCAACCACGTAAATTTATCATCATGTGGCAGCCCATGCAAAATGGCGCTCAATGTTTACAAACAGAAGAAACGTCTATAAGTATATTTCTCTGTGCACATGTTCCAATATGCATCCATAGCGTAACACAGACATTATTGATGATTAGGTATTGCCAGAAGTTTTCTTATTTTCTTAGGACTTACTCTTTTCTTCTCCATTTGAAATTTTCTGGCATTGATGTAGTTCTGTGAAAATGCATTATACTGTGTAAAAATCAATCTGCCTACCAGTACAGAAAACGTACAAAATACAAATTATAATATTCATTACAACTCGAAGTGTGTTTTTAAAAACGGACCGAACTTTAAAAAATGCTGTTTTTTTCATGAGTCAAATTACAAGCTATGTCGAAACAAACAAAATACGGTGACTTAACTTTTGAATTTACTAACATACTTGGCTAAATATGTACTCTAGTCCATGCTCTCGGAAAAGTAATGAACATTCCCCTACGTTCGGTACAAGTACTTATAAAAAAAATTAAATGAGGACAAATTGTTCAAGTATAAATTTCAGTTATTAGAGTTGAAAAATAACTTTTAATCAATTACAGTACAAAAAGTACTTTATATTGGTACTCTTATAACAATAACAGCAACTACAAGCTGTAAGTTGGTGTATATTAAAATCAAAGCTGGGCATATAGGATCATTTGCTTTCCATGCATTTTGTTCGTTTCCAAAAATAACACCACTCAAAATCCTAAGAATAATGTTGCTGACGTGTTTCAGTTTCAGCTCATTGGATATTACACATTTCGAGATAACTGTGAAACTATCCACAATATTTTGACCACGAAACACGATTTCACTCTTAATATTTCCAAAAATCAGTCAATTGACTGATTGTTGGAAATCACCTTCATGCCAGTAAGATCTTTAATCAGTCCAAGTGACCTTTTGACAATAATTCGGAAAGTTACAATTAGGATAAATGCAAATGATCCCATACACCTTCAAGCTGGAATAATTCGTATTAACCAACGACTAATTGGAGAGTTCATATGACCTTGACAGTGGTATATCTAGGCAGAGGGCAATAGTAAGGCACTAGTGACCAGGGACCGTCTTCCTATAAAATGTTGCACGGTTTCTTTTCCTTGAAAGGGTTCAGGTTGGCTTCGCCCGAGACGAGGAAATCGTCACCAGCATGAGCTTGGCAATAAGCCTGAAAAGAAAACAAATTGATAACACCAATATAATAAAATAAATAACTTCTTTAACTGAAAAGGCACTAAAGTGCCAAAACTTCGGGTCCCTTCGTTACCAGTGTTCTAGTCTGCAAGCATCGACAGCTATGAATATCCCTCACGATTATTTTACACCGTTAACGATTGCCGTTCCAGTGTCGCCCCGAAGTAAAGTAGGCCTATTCCGAAGATAAGACTTAAGTTCGACATTTGGAAGTAATGAGGAGAGACTATATAGAGCGAAAGAAGATCGACTATTTCGGTCGTTCGAAACTACTCATCCAGTGTCCAAGTCGAATGAAAGTTAGTACATAAACCCTTTCAGAAACCGAATTTCTATTTCAGTCGACTAGAGTCAGTACATTGGTTCGGTGCGACTCTCGCATGGTGTTTCGCAAGTTTCAACACTTAATGTGTACCCACTCTTTACCACACACTTAGTCTAAGAGATGTTTAGATATTTTTCGCACATAAAAAAAACTGTTCGTACCATCAATGATAACTTTAAAAAAAGTAAATTGTATCTTTTAAACTTCGTTTTTCCCAGACAGGTAAAAAATATTGATACAAATGTGTATTTTAGCCTGTCATTCGACTTCAAGCCGATGAGTCGATTTTTATTTACTTTTACACTAGGCTCTCGTAGTGTACCTGAACATGTCACAGACCTCCATAAATCTAAACATGCCGTAGGTTCAAACATGTAAACAAAGTGGGCATAATTAAGTGTTTAAGCTGTAAACACAGTTTTTACATATGACACGGATGAACGATTTTTCTACAAAATCCAATTTGGAATCAAGTCATCCAGTCTGGTTTTGCTTCTTAATAGGTGAGTATCATCAATTGGAATTTTTTTTTCGGGAACTGAAGGGTATTTTCCATCAACTCCATGGTGTAGGTAATTCTGGAAAATCTCAGGTTGACTGTTATACAACAGTTTAAAGTCATGTTTGTTTGTTTATTTGGTTTGTTTACTTGTACATACCATGAGGTCGGCTCCTGCCTCCGATACCTTGACTCGATCTATCTCAGCTTCTCTACGAAGCTGCTCCACAGTTTTGCGGAGGCCGGCCACCTGTTTTTTGAGGGAAAAAATAAAATCATAACAATACACCCGGATTCATGCCATGAATCTAAATTTACCCGTCATCAATGATATAAACCAGTTTTTTTTTTACCTAATTGGTAACTTTAGAACTTTTACCGTTTTTTAGTACTACTTGCTGGACTGCTTTTGAATGATTAGCCTAATTTTCCTTATGCGATTTCCAACAATTTTTCTTACGACTATTATTTTTAATGATAGAACCCCAGAATAAAGAGGTTGTCAAAGAGGACATGAGGAAGTTATAAGAATTTATATTTACCGATTCAGATAAATCATTTTGGAAGACACTAAAATATATCATTACTGGCATTGTTGTTATTTTTCAGCTGATCTTTATTCAGTAAAAAAAAAATATCAAGCTTCGTCTTATAGACTCTGGTTTCAAAGATGGTATACTTTGGGCATCCACTAACATTATTTAAGATGTACTCCCCTTGTTATTTTCGAGTTTCACCTCCAAAAAATGATTTTTTTTTAAATCACTATTTTTTCCTAGCAATATAAAAGTTATTCCATTTTGAATGAGACATCGAACGAAAAGATCCGTTGTCGTTTAGTTATTGAATTATTTCTTCTCAAAATTCGAATCATTGGCTGCCAGACAATTAATTCGGCTGTCGCAGGCCAGGATGGGTTCAGAGGGGGTTGCCGACGCCCCAAATCGGAATAAAGTAGTATTTTTTCGGTAAAACGAAACATACAAATCGAAAATTCGTTAGAAAAAACAAATCATTTTTTTTAAGAGCACGGGATATGCAACTTTAAAGGGCGTCGGATTGGAAAATCGGCAACCTCAAATAACAATTATTTTCCGATATAATAATTACATGAGGAAATTGCATGTGGAGACCATCCTTAATTACAAAGGTCATGTCTACGGGTCACGTGTCTCACCTTCGCAGACATTGTGGGCAACGGTAACTGTGCACGTCCCAGTTCTGCTTGTTGCTATGACAACCAGTGGAAAAGAAACGATCGCCAGGGAAGAGGATTGTACGATTAGCTACAATAAAGAGGACAACCCCAAACAAAATTGGACAAAGTTGGCGCATGGATAATGAATTTAGCGAATGGAAATATAACACTAGTCTTTGTTTGTCAGGAAAGGAGGCCGAATTACAGGATGTGTGGTGTGGTGAACTCCGTTTCCTGATCTGGGATTGCTATCCGGATATGGCAGTGTGTCCTTCATATTAACTGCATGACATGTACAAACAAAATGGTATCTAGCATTTATATACTCAGCTACCACAGGCACACACAATACATGTAATGGCTGTTATGCTTCTTCCCGTTTACAAAGTCAGTAAATAATATAAAATCGGACGTATGCCCAATCACAGCATCACACCATGTAGCTTATCATAGGCCCAAGTAAGCCGACATGAGGAACATCATTTCAAAAATCGATGACATTCACAAAAATAAAGGATCAATAGTAGGCTATGAGTTATACTGATATACTTCCTGAACCTTGCGTTCGTTTACAAAAACTCTGTACTACAGTGCAGAGTTAATTGTCCCAAACTCAACGAAAGGACAAAACGCACAATCGAAACTCATTTGATCAAAACCTGAACATACAGACTCTAAAAAAAACCCAAGCACTTCCTTGTCCTATATTGACTCAGTTTTTTTTCCCAAGGGATACGAAACGTGTAGGCTTACATTAATTCAATGCTGTGACTTTGGCTGATTTTATTAGAGAAAAAAAATAGATTATTACCGTGCGAGGTGTCGCTAAAGAAGCATGCGAGATGTAACACTGCGATCCCTGATACCAAGCGGCACACTCGTTAGCTATGGGGTCGATGTGTAAGTCCAATTGCAGATCTGACGCGAACACCACAGAAGTTCACACCATTGCTGCCTGCCACAGTGGGTGTGTGGATGCGGCTTGCGTGAATGGAAGTATGGGTGAAAAATACAGGAACTCGGTATACAGTCCCAACTATATCAACAGAATCCTTTGGTAGTGGTCACGGCTAATCTCTTTGAGCTACCATTGGGTAGAGTTGTACTTTGTGTGTACAGTCATCACTTCCTCTTTCGTATCGAACGCAGGACTCTATAGGCTACACTGGGGCGGTGAACTGCCCACAATGCCCTGTGCTTCCTTTACGATCTTTTGTAATAAAAATGTAAAAGACATTAGCCGACCTGTGGCCTTTATGGTGGTGGGTACGAGGATGCAAGCTGGTACAGACTGATCAACTATGCGCTGAATCTTGTTCTGCAACGCAAAGGACTGTGGGTGTTTGTAATTGATTCATTGCAACGTCCACTTACGTCACACAGGCTTGACAGCCAATCACAGCATCAGTTATCCAGACATCGTTCCATTGTTGAATGGAGGCTCTTTAAACAAGTGCAAGTGCACAAAGCTCTGGCCGTGTTGCAAGAAGTCTAGCATGAACTGTTGCATGAAATCGACCAAAATGATCCCTGCCAGAGTTAAAAAATGTGACACAAAAAAATGCGACGCCGATGGCACATATGGAACACCACACTTTTGGTCAATTTTCGGGGACAAACAGACAGACCTAGACAGACCGACCGACCGACCGACCAACCACCAAGTGACATATAGAAGCTTCTGCCAGAGCTATGAAATAGAAGAAAAATGGTCGTGTAACATCGAATATTATTTTTCATAGACGTGCTGAAGAAGGAAGCTTTTTAAATAAACACTCAAACACCTCATCTTTGGTACATTCATTCTGTATTCTTTTTAACAAACCTGTCTAGTTTGGTTACTGCAGTACATAAAATATATTTTGGAAAATAAACATACTAGTACTATGTACAATTTGAAAATTGCATAATTTTACTTTTGCAACAAACTGTGTATAACTTTGGAGTATACTTTAATGGATTAAGTACGACTAGGAATGCAAAAAAATGTAAATAAACAAATACATTGAGTACAATGAAAATAAATACATACACTTGAGTAAAAATGAAAATACACAAAAGGGACGCGCACTTTATAATTTTGACCTTCGTTGTTACATCCTTAGAATGTTTCTGTGACTAATTTTAATATTGCGAATTCGCGCATGCGCTCAACAGGGATAAATGATGCTGTAAACATTCGACTACAATTGGTACATCCGTATTGGACTGTACACGATACAGCATACTTCCATTGTGGGCGAGGTTATGTTTATGTGCATCTTTTGTGGTTGTACACAATGTTGACATTCATGGCACACATTCCCCATGAATCAAAATTTACTGCAAACAATATAAACTATGTGCCTTGGCTGAAAAATTGGCAAGAACGCTGTTGTACAAAACGACATAAGTACATGATCAACATCTTTCAAGTAAAGTTACTGTTGAAAAAATAACACCATGCGCATGCAAACAGTACATTTCTGTGTAAATTTGAAACGGTATACATGTATTTCTATGTAAATTTCATATGATCACAAAAGAATTATCGCCGTATAGTGGCGTCATTATAAAAGCAATATATCAATACAAAACAAACAGTCAAAACAATGATTGCCTCTGTTACTATTAAGAATATTGACAAACATTTTGTAAATTTCGTTTCTTGGTTTTTGTTCTTCATAATTTATCTTTTTATTAGCGACTATAGTACTATCCATATTATTTAAAATCATCCAAGAGTATTTCAATAAAATGTTGTTTAATACAACCAAGTACTTTCTCTTAACAATTTAACTACATCTTGGATAATTGCGAAAATATATCAATCTGATATCAAAATACATGTAAAGGTAAAATCGGAAAAGTTTTTTTTGCACAAATTTTTCTTTTCCTATGTGTGATTTTGGCTGAAGATTGTTCATTGCAAATTTAATGACAATGATTTGCAGTGTACTGCTGGTTATGGATTTCTCATACGTAAAATATCATTTGTAGTAGAAAAATAAGCGTCAACATTTGGTACAAAAATAAAACGGTCTGTCTCTCAGTCCTCTTAAAAGTACAACAGTACCAGATGAGTATCATAACCAGGCAGTTAGTATTGCATTATTAACAAGTGGGTGTGGCTAATATTTAATGGTGGTGGGAGGGGCCTTTGATTTGGCAATGAATATGCATACAGTGGGCGTGGTTACATTACCCTGGTATCTGACTGTTCTGCATATTTGGTATAGATGGATGGAATGAGGGTGGGTGACGTTGGTGGTAAAATCGACAGAGATGCTTTTGCATTTTTGACTGGAAAGTGGGTGTGGCTATTATTGAATGGTGGTGATAGGGGCCTGTGATTTATTGGACAGTGACTATGCTTGAGTGGGCGTGGTCATTTGCCACCAAAGATGTACCATGTCTAAAGACGACAGCAACTGTACAAGGATAAAACAAATACCATGCTCTAAAGTTGAAGAAGTGACTAATTCAACTCTCTCAAACGTCTTGCAAGAGATTCTTTTCTCTCAAAGATTTGGTGTTGCTTACATTAACAGTCGGATATAACAACTATTCGCAAATACCCAAGACAGTTTGCCCATTCCTATTGGTTGAGAGCCCATCACATGACTGGGTTTCAAACGGAAGATAAAGACATGGCTGGCTGGTCTTAATACACTTTTCCAGTGTCACATGAAATTTGGACTCCTATGAAATCCAGTGCCAGCACCGTTTTATTGGTGGAACGTTCACAATCCTCACGTAGGCATGTGCAATACTACCAGGGAGTCAGTATTTAGTAGTCCTAAATTCACACTACACCGGTACATCTGCGTTGTGCCCCACATCACGCAGTATGAGTGACGCCTGCATCAATCTCCATATAAGGAGTTATTTACAAGAAGGCCTTATCAATGTACAGCTCGAGAAGTGTTTTGTTGATCGAAATCGTTGAACATTTATAATTTTTGACTTGTGGACCGGAAAGTTTTGATTCCTCAAAAGGTATTAATGAATGAGATTCGGCTCGGGTAATTATCAGCATCCAGACT
The DNA here is from genome assembly GCF_015706575.1 of Patiria miniata. NCBI lineage: Eukaryota > Metazoa > Echinodermata > Asteroidea > Valvatida > Asterinidae > Patiria > Patiria miniata. The sequence continues at coordinate 31,403,320 of NW_024037069.1, read as the reverse complement.
TCAACTGGTCTTAAACAGAGTGTTTAACACCTCCTAAGCACACATTTATTCCCTGATTTTATCCCAATCATTTTATCCCATGAGTCGTCTGGTTCTTCTCAGAAGCACACACAACTCAAAAGAGATAACATTCACATGGTGTTACCGCAAACCTTCCATGCTCACGTCCACCATGCAAACCGAATATTCCTAATTTATCCAAGCGATGGAAAAAAATAACTTTCATCTAACGAAGCACCATATAGTTTGGGACCCAATCAATAAGCCCAAATATCACCTTGTGTTGTTACTTTTGAAAATGTGCAGCACTTACAGTATCATTCTTCTATCGGACGAAAGCACCTTTTGAAAAACTACCCTATAAACTTTTATATTCATTTTACACAATGTTAAGCCAGCACACATAAAAAAAAGTTATTTTAATTGTACCACAACTTAAGTACTGCACAGTCAGCCAAGTATTTCTTTTTCAACAACCTAATGTTCTTGAGAAGAAAAACCAAAACGATAAAATTTTTGGGGGATATTGCATTTTTCTAACACATCTATGAAAATTGTTTGCAAAATATCTCGGTGAAAACAATGCAAATTAATTCCCCACTGATTTGAAGTGCTGTCTCGTATTTTGATGTTAATTTCCTCAGTTTTTAGTACTCTTTAACAAACTCGAACGCTTATATCATTTAATAATCTATGTCAAATAATCTGTGTAAAGTTATTTATAGAAAAAAGAAAGACATATACATGCAACTTAATTGAAGTTAATAAGTATCAACCTTCTTGATGACTTATATTTTTTTAACGTCAAATTTGGAATATTTCAGAAAATATTTCGGTCCAATGGAAAAATACCATAACCATTCTCTTAACATGAAAGTAAAATTTTAGATAAAATATACTTTTTCTGCGTAAGGCCAAAAAAAAAAAGTCTCCGGTTTCTGGTATGGAGCTTTCCCCAAAAGTGGTGCGGCGACGCGGTCTTTTTTTTTTTTTACCTGGTTTTTTTTTTTTTTTTGGCTTCAAATGTCGGCTGATGACTGCAAATGGTGCCCGACTAAACTTAGTGCAAATATATGGGAGTCCAGAGAGGCCACATAAATCTTATTCACGATCATAACCCCATCTAAAAACACGTTAAAATTGTGCAGCAGCAGAATTCCAGTCAAACCAGTGAGTTTGGCGGTTTTGAAACATCATCTTGTATTGAAAAAAATACTTTTTCATTTTGCCGACGCGCATGGCTACGGCGACGCGCGCGCATACCAGAAACCGGAGACTTTTTTTTTTTGGCCTAAGTCAGATTTTTTTTTAAGTTGGTAGAAAACACAAAAGCCCATTGCTGTTGTTTACGGTGGAAGTTTAGCAGACGGTACCCTGCTATCACTGGTAATCCAAGTACCATGCCTGCTGTAATCCTCCATGTCCTGCCAGACTCCACACATGTGTAAACTTACAACCTAAATTTCTAAAAGTGTCACATGAACATTCAACAGACGTCAAGTTGTGACAAATGTTTACCTGGTACTCCGCTGTGGCTGGTAACACTTGCTCGTTAGCTTAGCTTTTATTTTTTTAACTCTACCTGAAGTTCTCGTAGATGTCGAAGGACTGCAGGTGCATTAGGGCTGTGTCGTAGCAGTACTTGTATTGTTCCTATAAAGCAAAGGGATAAGGATGACATGTCAGACATTGTTGTAATAACACTCGTTCCAACCTCGTACCCAGGGTGTCGAGCAGTACGCGCCCACGACTACCTGCTCTCTCACCCTGGTATTGGACCATTTGCATGTGCAAGATTTTTGAACACGTATGCAAATGAGGAGTAGTCTGGTGCCTGCATGTGCATTACATTAGCGTTTGTTTTTGTATGCGGTGTCTGGGGTAAAAACTGCTTCAATTCGTCGCGCCGTGAGTTATGAAAGCACGATTTTTTGAGTTTAAAATGTTACAATCTGGCCCGCCAATATGCAGTATCACATTTCATATTAAAATGAGCAAACTGGGAATGAAAAGGAGTATTTTTGAGAAGGCTTAAACGTTATAATTACAATGATCGTGAAAACATGTAATGCACGTTGGAAAATAATAACACCAACTACACGATATAAATCCATTACTAACCAATTGCGGTATCGAATCAGGATACAGGAAGAAAGTTTCCTATCCAGGGCTTACAATTGGAAACAAGGTTGAAAATAAAGTAAGCACTGGGGACGAGGTTGCACTCATTCAGATTGGCCTTCAAGGGTCACGCCAAACCAATCAGTATTCAAGGCATATATAGGATCATTTGCATATATCCCCAAAAGCAACCTATCAAATAAACATCCAAGACCTTACTTCAATTAATGATCGAACTGGTACAAAACACACCGTGAAATTATTCCGTCTGGCTTGCTGTCATTTAGAACTAGAACGGCGAAGCCGCCATGGCTCGCTGTCCAAGGCAGGAAGGGAGGCTGAAGGTAGGATTGGGGATGGGCATGATGGAAGGGGATCAGGATTCTTGTTGATGTGCCTAGGTGTAGGGGTCAGTTTTTAAATGTCAACATAAAAAGTTAACAGATTACCTAATAAATACATGTGTATATAGGTTAGCCGTCACTGTATTATGGGGGAGTTTTCCATTGTTAGGGTAATTAGGACCCAGTTGTGGATTTTTGCAGCCCCAACAGTGTCTTCTGCTCCCCATACTTGTATTACCATGGGAAAACTCTTGTGTAGTCGCCACAAATGCAGAACAAGAATGGGTACATACATGTACATGTAGACACAGCACCATCACCACCTCCCCAAACCTTACCCCATCCCAAAACCTTACCCCATCCCCAACCCGCCCCCTCCCCCACCCAACCCCCTACCCACACCCATTCCATCCTCCCCTAACCATCCCCACCCTATCACCTACACATCCCAACCCCACCCAAACTCCAATCCCTATCTCCTTCCCCCTCCCCTGACCCGTACCCTCCCCTACCCCAACCCCCTACACCCACCTACCCTATCTTCCCTTATCTGTCCTTACCCACCCTACACATCCCCACCCTAACCCTTACTCGAATTCCAATATCCCGCCCACCCCATCCCCCCACCCATACATCCCCACCTGACCCCATGCAACCCCTACATACTGCCCCCTCCCCTTATCCAACCCCTACAACAACCCACCCCTACCCATCCCTACACATCCCCAACCCAACCCCTACTCCGATCCTATATCCCGCCCCCTGCCCAACCCCCTCCTAACCCAACCCCTACATCCATGCCCATCCTCTCCCTACCTGTCTCCCCCTACCTGTCTCTCCCTACCTGTTCCCACCCCACCCCTACAAATCCCCACCCTACCCAAACCCAGTATTCCAACCCCTCTCCCCACCCCACCCCACCCATCCTAGCTCCCCTACTCATCCTACTCACACAAACCCTAACTCCAACCCTATCCCCCAACCCACCCCACCCCACCCTCCCCTACCCCATCCCTACTCCAACCCAATAAACTAAAAGATCAAACCAGAAGCTCATGCACATCCCCAAAATGCAAAGTGTACATGTACATGTTATACCGGTATACACACGAGTACAGTACATGTTATACCAGTATACATGTACATGTAACAATTAAAAACTTTAACATTTCCTTGAATTAAAGTTCCTCAATAAATCATAAAATTTACTGCAATGATATGAACCTAACTGAAGTTATAAAGATGATACATGACAACTGCATTTAATTTTTTTCCCCAAGTTAGCTAGAACCAAAAACTTAAACATTTTTATCTGAACGCGGACGGCCGGACGGACGGACGGACGGACGGACGGACGGACGGACGGACGGACGGACGGACGGACGGGCGCCCGGACAGACGGACGGAAATTGGTATTACATAGGCTCGCATCTGCTTCGCAGCTCGCCAATAAATCAAGAAATGTAGGCATCTCCAACGATCAGTCAATTGACTGATTTTTTTAAAATAAAGAGTGCTATTGACGAAATCGTGTTTCGTGATCGCAAGGTTGTGCGTGATTTTTCAGTGTTTTCTCAAAAGGCGTAACAGCCACTGCGCTGAAACTTCAAACACGTTGGGTTTGGACAATCGTCTTTGGATTTTGAGTGGTGTTAATATTGGAAAAGAACAAACTACACAAAATGCGATATGATCCTATATGCCTTAAAGAAAGCTACGTCTTTCAATTTTTTTTTGATTCCTTACCAGCGAGGCAACTCCAGAGGGCCGGGTGTTTCGGACACTCTTGACGGCATTGAAGACATCCACAATCTTCTCAGCTTTAATTTTATCCAGCATGGACAGAATAGCACAGAAGAGTCCACTACTACGGACCCCATTTCTGCAAAAAAAGTTCCAAATAAAAATCTTATTTTTAGATTGTTTACAAAGAGAAGAATAGTTTAATTGGCAAAGCACCTGAATTCACAAACGTTGAATTGAACATGTTTCAACTACTGCAGTGAGGTTTTGGACAGTAAACATCATGTAATACTCGGTAAAGAACGATTTGAATTTCTCTCAAAACTTTTCCCAGATTTCCTCTCAAAATGTTTCAACGAAAATCTGAGATTCCTGACTGACTTACAGGCACTGGACGGTGACTGGCCCATCGTGGTCTTCTAGCCATCTCTCCAGGTACGTGATCAGCTTCAATAAGGACATCGCGGAAGACGGGATCTCAGCATCCGAGGACCAACCTTGGAACTCAAACTGTCGCACGGTGTGCGCATCGTCTTTCTGTAACGGTCAAAGAATGTTACTGTTAGTCAAGGTTGTTGTCAATCCACCACAAATCCATCACAAGTCAAAATGACGAGTATGCTGAAACAAAAAATTGATGCAAGTTTGGGTTTTCCCCCTTCACCTACATAAGCCCTGTATAGACCATTATCATGTTGCAGCCATCTTGATTTTCTCCCCATTCAAATCAACGTTACCAAAGCGATGCTGGAAGAAAGAATAGTCTGGTTCCTTTTTTTGCACAAAAAACATCATTCAGTACTGTTACTGGATACAGGGAGCATGGCTGAAATGGTGGCAGCATGATAAAGGTCCATACTTAGTGCTGTCTGAAAGCTTGTAAGGAAAAATCCACAAGCTGACTCAGGTGGGACTCGAACCCACGACCTTCTGCTTACTAAATGCAGATGTCTTCACCACTCGACCACAGAGCTTGCAGGGGTCAGCTGGCCAGTTTGATTCAGATACAGAACCCCAATCAGTCACTATTTCGCATCATGGAATTTTGCATCAGAGAGATGTCAATTCAATATTGGGCATTGCTTTCGCCAACATAAAACATTTGTCTATACTCTCATACAGTCAGAATTCCTAAAGTACACACATTACACATGAATGAGTGAAATTTACAGATTATAGAAGTTTTCGACTTACAGGTTTATTCATGTTGTCTAGAGTGAAGGTCCTGCAGATAGTGCCATCGTAGGATTCTACTGACACTAGTTGTACGCTGTATGGACCATAGGCTGACATGGACTTCTCTGGCCAGTATCTATCCATTGTCTGTAATAAAACAGAGACCAAAACAACGAACATGAAAGTTAACCCCTCCTCACCGGCAGACGGCTATGACCGCGGCTCGATCACAGGCTGTGAGCCGGAAGATGGCTAGAAGTGCATTCCCCCACTTACACATTTCATTCATCATTCACCTGCGATTGCTACAAGATTTGCATTGACCGGTGTATTTTCTAGAAGGCGAAAGTTCGGTGAACTTTTATTAGTCATAAAAAACGCATAACCTGTTCAGTGGCACCTCTTATTGCTCTTGGTTGAATAGATGGGAGTTTTCGAGCACAGCACACACGTTTTTGTTCAGTGTACGTGTGCTCATTGTTCATAACTACGCTTGGATGATCACACTGGGCTACGCACAGCGTACTACACGCATGTGCCCTAAGTGACAACTGGCCTGGAATAAATTGGAATAGAAAAGGGCAAGTGAAGTTGATCAGCACACACAAACCTCATCACTAGGATCCAGGGGGTTCAGCATGACGATAGTGGAGGAGTTGTAGTCATACACCATACTCCAGAAGTCGATGGAGGTGTTGGGCATGGGTATCTGTGTGATGATGTACTGATCTCGCTTCCAGTAGCCCTGTGTACAAGTGACAATGACCGATTTGTGTCTTTATTTTCTCCGTAGCTTTGCAACCCTCATGTGTTCATCAGTGTTGTAGTCGAGGCCACGACAAGTCCAGTCACAAGTCCATTCACAAGTAAATCACAAGTCCAGTCACAAGTACATCACAAGTCCAGTCACAAGTAAATCACAAGCCCAGTCACAAGTAAATCACAAGTCCTGTCACAAGGAAATCACAAGTCCAGTCACAAGGAAATCACAAGTCCAGTCACAAAGAAATCACAAGTCCAGTCACAAGGAAATCACAAGCCCAGTCACAAGTAAATCACAAGTCCAGTCACAAGGAAATCACAAGTCCAGTCACAAGGAAATCACAAGTCCAGTCACAAGTAATCACAAGTCCAGTCACAAATAAATCACAAGTCCAGTCACAATGAAATCACAAGTCAATTACAAGTCCCGTCACGAGTCAATCGCAAGTCTAGTCTCAAGTCAGGTCGCACGTCGAATGTTTAGTCTATTCACAAGTAAATCGCAAGTCAAAACCAAAAAACCAAAGACCAAACCAAATTAGGTTTTGCCCTTCACCGACGTATAAACACTGTATACTCAGTGTGTTACCTCCCGAGTGAAAGATGGAAAAAAATCACTCGGGTGGGACTCGAACCCACGACCTCCTGTTTTTTAGTGCAGATGTCTTACCACTCGACCACCGAGCTAACTGGATCGGTTGGTTGGTTCGAATCTGATGTACATAGCAGCGGGTACCGCATGAACTATTATAAGATGGAATTCTGCGTCAGGGTGATATAAATCAAATTAGGTTTTGCCCTTCACCGACATATAAACACTGTATACTCAGTGTGTTACCTCCCGAGTGAAAGTTGGAAAAAAAGACCAAACACTAAAGATTCAAATACAGTAAGTGATTTCACAGGATGTTTTTGTATCCTATGATTTTAATTTTGTTCAATTTCCAAGCAAGTTGAAGTATTGGAAAGTGGGGTACACTAAAATTGTGCAAAAAGACCATATCAACTAGCGAAAAAGCCATGTGTTGTATGGAAGAGGCCACTGCAAACAGTTAAAACCTTTCTGAATTTTCAGAAAAAAATGGAATTGGACTTACATTAATGAATGAAGCATTGATGTAGTTGGTACTTTGCTCTGTACCCATGGTCATTAGGTACGGTCGGCCGCGATCCACTGTGATTAATAAAAAAATAATGTTTCAACAACACAGGAACTACATTTTGAACTTGGGAGATCTCAGGACAAGTATTAAACAACCTGTGTCATAGAATTAGCAAAAACTTTTCATGAATTTTGGATCACAAAAAAGTGTGTGTTCTTTCAGCAACACGAAAACAATTCACACACATTCCTTTGTGAATTGTTTTCAGTTTGTTGAAAGAACAATTACCTTTTTTTGTGATGCGTGAACAGAACTTTAAAATGGTGGTTGTGTTTAAAGTTCCGTAATGATTCTTGTACTAAAAGAACGCTTATTCATTGGGCTTTCATATCCTAGATTGTGAAAGTGCTACATGCAGACCTTCATTAAAAAAAATGGTCCTGCCATTTGTGTTTCCCTTTTTTTGACTCGCCCTGTACAGGTGTGTGGTTCAAATTCCAAGGTGTTATTCAACATTCTTATTGAAGTTTTGTGTAATGTAATAAAACTTTATTTTTCTCAACATGTTGTTTTTACAAAAGCATACATTCAACAAATTATATAGGCGACAGTAGCCTCCCTCTACTTTGAGATTTCCACTATAGAAATGTATATACTGAGCATAAACCCCAATTTAGGCCTGTCCTGAACTTACCGAATACTCAAACATTCAATCATCAACCGAATCAATTCAAAAAGCTTTTTGCAAGTTTGAATATTCAAAAAAAAAAAAAATATGCATATACACACACCACTATGATTTTTTTATTGAAAAGTTGCAGCGATTTATTGTCAGGTGCCACTTTTTTTGTCGATGGTAACATTTTTGTTGACGGCGGTTCATCATTCACATCCTTTAACCCTAACTCCCTAGCATGATTTACTAGGAACCATACCCATCCTCGCAAATTCCAACACCATATGGGAAACTGCACACACATATTTCTGATTCTGGAGGTGTGCCAACCCAGTGTAAAAGACTGTCAGTTTAAGGGTACTGTACCCATCCTGACAGATTTCAACAAAACTGGCACGCTCTTTGTGCAACTTTTTACCAGTGCAGCACGCAGTTGCAGCTGGCAGTTTCGAATATCTGAATATTCGGTCAAATGCAGTTTCGAGTGACCGAATACTAAATTTTTCAAAAATGGAGAGCCCAACCCTCATTTTAGAAATCATTCCACTGCCACTGACAATTTGTTACACATGATTTTGATGGTCCCAGAGGGCCAGCCTAGAGTCCTCTTTGAACCTCATCTGACTGACTGACTGACGGAATGTCACTTGTGAACTGGGCAGTGCTATTGTATAGGATTACCCAGTAATGTCAATGAATGGGCTCAATCCGGCCCATTGTGTAGACCAGATGCATGAAAGGACTTCCAGTGAATAGCCATGCTGAGTCAACGGAAAAGATTCTTGTGCATTCTGGGCCAGCTTGACTATGCTCGCCTTGTCTTTGTTTTGATACAGTATTGATCAATTCATTATTAACAGGTGGCATAATGACAGGTGTATGGTGCTAGATTGTTGTTGATCTTACATGGAAGGTTATCAGGGAACCTGTTCTTGTTTGCGTTGATAGGGTCCTTCGCTCCACGGAAGCGGTCCGCCTTGGCTGGGGGTTGGAGAACTGTCAATTTCTGAAGAAGACGCAGAGAAATGATGCTGAAAAATGGTTACAAAAACTCCCCTCCCCACACAGAAAAATATCTAAGTTGCAGTGAACCCTAATCGCCAAGAACTAAAAATCCATAAATTTGGGGTCTATTTTTTTTCTATCCACGTTACATCTGACATCTATATTTATATAATTCTGGAACACTCCTTAATGCAGTCCTCCTCAAAGAGTGATTATGAATAGCAAACTACCTACCCAACAAATACAAAATGGTCGTGAACTCATTCTTTAAATGATACTTGAATGGCAAGTTACAAAGTACCAAGGTAACGGGCGGGAAAAATGTCACACTTTGGACCCTAAATTTTTAGAACGACCCATATACAAATCTTAAATTCTGGATCCACTTATGACACTGTTGACATTTTGTTGAATGTTTTCGGATTGACGTACCGAGAATTCGTCTTGCATGAGAGTGGAGCGCCCAGTTGGGCTGGGTGTGTTCAGCCTGTCCATTGCCTGCCTGAGGTCATCAACGGAGACCCACGTCTGGCCGCAGAGGAACGCTTCCAGGAGGGCGTCAAAGATGAACATATACTGCTCCTGGGACGCATAGAAGGCAATACAAGAAAAAAAAAGAAGTGATGTCTGTTTTCTGTTTGGCTCATCAGGCCGGCGTTTATCTACAGTTTCCTTGGCACGAAACGACTGAAAATATTTCTATTCCCCCTGGATGGGATGCCAGTCCATCGCAGGTTACTCCCCAGCTAACGAATTTGAAATAGTTTGTTGCCGTTCGACCTTAATAGCCAAAAGCTGAATTGTGGTCAAATTGCAATAGAAACGTGGCACTTACATATACTTAAAGGGAAGATACAACATTTGCAAACATCACAAAACGAAATGATCAAATTATCACAAAATACCATACTGGATTGTTAGGGAATGACAGTCTACAGCATCCTGTAAAATCATGGCTCCTGGTGTGCTGACATTTTCAAGAAAAATTGTATTTTTCCAACGCTGGTCGGCCGACCAGTGTTGGAGAAAACTGGCTTTTTTGAAAAAACTGCTCCTACTTTTTCATAATTAGTTATTCCGCGTTTTCTTTGCAATTGATTACACAACTGTGAAGGGGTACAAGCCTGCTAGACTGATTCTCTCACCTTACAATTCCCTAAAGTCTATAAATTCTCCATTTCATCTTAAATGGGGTCAGGGAACCAGACTACAAGAACATGAATGGTTTTCTTGGTTTTTCCAGCATCTACAAGCCCAAAACGTGAAACAAGTCTATTTAACAATATTTGTTTTAACATACTAATCCTCCAAATCGATTTATTTCTGAAAAGTGCAGCAAAAGCAAATGTTGTACTTTCCCTTTAAAACAAGAGGACTTTAGCAATGACATTAAAAGAAATGATAGAGGAGTATTATTTCAAAAAGACCAATAACATCTAAAACTGATATAATGATCAATTACGTGTATCGGCTGGAGCAGTGTTTAAAATTGGGAAACATTAAAGATAAAAACAGTTCTCTCTCTCAAGACAAATAATATAGATATTTCTGTACCAGGCGGATTTACAGGGCTGTAAAGAGAATCTTTTGGTATCAGACAAAAATTAAAAGTTATAGCGTTAAATACGTGACTGTAAAAAGCTTTAACTAATGTCGGTACTAATACTCCTGAGTGGAGAGAGGCAAAGTGGGGGTGAAGTGGCTTGCCCAAGGACACAACATATGGCCAACAGCTGGATTCGAACCCCTGATCAAGAGTCACGAACCCTAACTACTACGCCACACTCCCCTACGGACCGTGAGAGATAAAGAGGCTGCGTTCAGACCGGGCCGCTTACCTGCGTCTGGACCATCCTGACCCTTCTGTCTCGCATATTGGTGGCAAACTGCAGTACGTCCACCTGTCCCTCTCCCTTGGCTTGATCCAGCATGGCATCGATGGTGATGAAGGTTCCTGTGCGACCCACCCCAGCGCTGAAACAGTCACCGCAAAAATACACACAATATGTGTAGTAAGTCAGAACGGAAAAATGGCAAAATTTTTTGCATTTCGGGGTTGGAAACATAGCTTATATGTGATGCGATCAAGCTACATGAGTCGTTTGTCGGGAAGTTTCATCTGCAGATACAGGCCAAAATACATCACAACACTTCATCACATTTCTTGGTTTTCCGACTTCCATAATTTTTGAACTAAAGATGGTATCAGCATGTGGTTTTCACAGCAGTAATGCTGAGATTGTGCTCTTTTCAAATCTGTCATAATTTTTGTTTTTGACTCGGGTCGACAAACGACTCATTTAGCTTGATTGCATCACATATGTTGCCAACATTGTGAGTTTTGGGTGATCCCTAGTCATATGGGGCCTCTAGGCAACTTTTGTGAGCATCTCACCAAATGTTGTGAGGATGGATTCTGGGGCAAAAATTAACTCTTTTGATGATGCCGGCTACGCAAAAACTTTTGGATTTCTGGTCATTCGATGAAAAACCTTCAATCTTATTTACGGCTTCTGACTAGTGCCCCTTTTAAACACAGATTTTGACCAATAAAGAGGCTGAAAGGTCACTTGGTTGAGTGCTGGTACTGTGTTCTAGAGGTCCTCGGTTCAAATCCTGCCCTGGTTAATTTCTTAGTTCAACTTGAAATTCTCATATGAAAATCAAACCTTCTCTATGAAAATCAAATAATTTGATTTAAAATCAAACCTAGTCAGTTTCCAAATTATGGTTATCGGAAGAAATTCCAGGACTTTTTGAGGATTCTCACTAAAAATATTTCCAAGATAAATATTACCCATACCTCGTTCCTAATTTCTCTAGCAATAGAAAACTTCCCCATAACGTGGCGTCGACTATGGCATAATGACCAGCCTTACCCTTACCTGCAATGCACAATAATTGGTCCCATATCGGGATATTTGGCGCAGCCTTCTTTGACCACGGCTACAAATCGGAGTAGGGGACTAGCGTACTGCGGCAGGCCCATGTCCGGCCATGACGTGAAATGATACTGCATGAGTTTCCTTTCCTCGTCGCCCTAACCAAAAAAAAAAGCAAAACAAAAATTAAAGATAATATACAACAAATGGACAGATTTGGGTGTTAGTACTTTATAGCAAATAACATTCCACTGACACGTTTAAAGTTTAGTGTTCATGGAAGCCAAAAAAATGCAACAGACAACATTTTTCAGGTCTAGTTCCCTATTAAACACGACGCTTCAGATGAAACAGAACAAGTTATAGACGTCAGGGCATTGTCAGGTCAGGGAACCAGACTAGCTGGTTTGCACCTGTTCAGGGATATGTAACCAATTGCAAACAGAATGTGGACTAAACTAAATCTGGTCAATTGGGGGCAGTATTTGAAAAAAGCCATTTTCTTCAACGATGCTTCCGCCGAACCATCGTTCGAAAATGATACAAAAGTACACTTTCTTGAAAGGGCAGCACACCAGGGACCATGATTTCACTGGCAACTTTTTACTAGCAGTCAAGTAAGGTACCTAATAATAGTTTGGTGGTTTCGTTTTGTTAATGTTTGCAAATGTTGGACATTACCTGCCAGTATCTCTTTTGTAACGACCATGACATCAAAGAAATATTTTGCACTTTTCAATTCAATAATACTTACCTTTTTCACTTTGAAGGCCCGTACAATATAGTCGGCAAGTTTTGACTCGCTCTCCAATGTCACCTCAATCCCACTGTAGGATCTGGATGTCGTGGGCCAGTACTGTTCACATTTTTTCTACGGAGAAATTTGTCAACCAATCAAAGCTGATGTCATATGTTTATGGAAATTAGGTGATTAAGGTTTGACCAATTAGAATGGATGTATCAAATATATGGTTGTCGTATTATGAGAGTCAGATAAATATGATTTTGTTCTGTGTGACGCTCTTTTAAAAATTTTTGACCAATCCAAATACGTGTACCATTTGACCGATTCATAAATAATGAGATATTGAGTTTTAACCAATCAGAACTGACGTACTGCACCAAGGTATTTATGAGAGCTGCTAAACAAATTTCTACCAATCGTAATCAATGTAAAATCTGAGATATATCGTTGTAATGGGTAATTATGTTTTGACCAATCAGAACTGATGTATGACCAGTGTTCATGAAAAATGGGTGACGAGGGTTTGACCAATTACAAACACCCAAGTTGTTAATGGATTTGACAAAAATAACGACCAGGAAGATATTTTCAAGGAAAGTAACCGGTGAAAAGTCACAAAGTTTCTTTAAACTTGTCCTAAACTGATGAAAAAACTGTGTCTGTTTCAGACGGGTTGTTATTTTTTACCTTTCCTCCCTCGACAAGATGCGTTACCATGACAATGATGTTTGTTTTCTCCTGCCAAATCATGCGCCACATGTCCTTAGTGGATGCTACATTGGGGCCTGTGTCAAAGAACATGAATGTTCAAATCATGAATTACGATAATAGATTTCTTACAAAAGAAACCCCCCCCCCCCAACAACCAGTGATAAAAAAATGTGACCAGCTCTACAAAAAAGGGTATTAAGTCGCCCTTAGCATTATTGTGTAATGGCCCGTTCAACATTGAGAGGGTGAACATTTCGTCAAAATGTGATTTTCATTTTTTGTCATGAATGACATTTAATACCTGAAGTTTCAGGTTTCTTTCACAGAAATGTTGATTTTGATGAACAAAGTGAAAAAAACAACCATTTCGTGTGTATCGTTCTGTTGTTCTACAACAAAGCCAGTTATTTCAAAGCCCGTTTTCTCAGTTGTGTAATTTGAACTCCAAGGAAGTAGTTAATATGCAAATATTCATCATATCTCCAGAACGGGAGGGGCTATGGAGCTCTATTATATACCAAATGAAAGCTTACATTGTGGGCTTTCCAACCATGTATATAACTCAGTTTCACTTTTTTTGCGACATAATTCCCTTTTTTTGTGGAGCCGGTCACAAATGGCTGTTAACAGAAGCACCTTAAAGGCCCATGCTCGTGTTTGCTGCTTGTACCGTAACCAATCTTCGAAGACCGTCCCGAAACTGATCTGGTGTTTTCCAATTTTGTATTTCTTATTCTGGGCAGCCTTTCTTTTCTTGACAGCCGGTGGCGATATACCAAGGCGACTGCCGAGTCCACTTCTACTTTTTGTGAGACTTTGATGGCCAGAAGTTGATGGTGTGGAGTCGTCAGCCATTGTCAAGCTTTTAATTTATGTCTTTTGGATACGGATCACAAGCGCTACAACTTTTTTTATAACATGAAAACTATTGTGTCTACTGTACTATAAAATATTGCTAAAGTAGCTGTGGCCAAGGAGAAGTTGAACACAGAGAAAGATGGGGGCTGGATTGACAGAAATGGGAAAATATGTAAACTTATATACCGTTTCAGAGGGGCAACTTTGGGGGAAAATAGGATATGATGTCATGTAAGGAAAACATACCGAAAGTTGGATGACATCATTTCTTAGTAAACTTAGACTGACCTAAGTACCTTTATGATGTCATTATTCCCTGTACAACGGTGAAATCACAATTTTGGTATGCTGTAGTATGTAAGACTATTACAAGGAAAGCCTCCAGGCCATTATGGGAACCATCAATTTTACGACCAGTGGCTGTCTGACAGCAGCCAGGCTGCTGACCACTGGGGACTTTGTGGTCAAGTATCTGATCTGACTGTTGATTGATAGAACAGTGTTTCACAGTGTGGGGTCTGCTGTGTCCTTATAAAGGTTAAAACGTCCGAGTGATTTAGAAACCAAAAAAAGCTCCACGAGAGACCCCCTTTAATGGTGTGCAGCTAATAAGCCAGTTGGGTATTTCAACTGCGCATGTGCACAATGATGTGGGTCACGGATCATCCGGGATAATCGAACGTTTCAAAGGCGCATGAACGCGCAGAATGAGCATGCGCGTAACATCGCGTAACATCACATCAGCGATGTCATCCCAGGTCATTAAAATACCAAACCGGCTAATTCTTAACATGTTATTGTACATGTTTACCAGCAGTAGTTCATTTGTGACGTTACTTACACCTGCGCACTACCAATAGCAACGTGCGAATATCTCTAGTTAAATGATGGCCAAGACCACATGGAGCAAGTTCAGGCAAGGACCGTTAGTCAACTACCCGTTAAGTAAGCTGGGCTGGAATAGCCAGCCAGACTAGTCTAACTATAGTCAACTAGCATGGGTTCAAACAAAGATTGTCAAACTGTCGTCAACAGTAAATAGTTCTCTAGGATTTTTCTCATGCCTACTGGTTTGGGGTCATAGGTCACAGCAAACTGTCAGAATCTTTTGGGGGTCTTAGGCTGATGAGGCCCCCTAACATACCTATTTTTTATTTTAAATTGATGCAAAATATATTTAGGCCAATGTAAGAAAGTGTCTGCCTTTCAAGAATCAAAACCAATAAAATACTAAATTCTAAACCCGACATACCTTGTGAGGCTATGTACTTTCTGGGATGTTTATATCCCTAAAAAACAAAAACAAAAAAGAACAAAGAGACGTTATCACAATCAAATTAGGAGTGTATTTCCTCAAACACACAGATGAGTCATTTGATTCAGCAAAGTAAGACATGGTATCTGTTTATTGTCACAGAAAAGCAAGGCAAAGGTATGACATCTGGTTTGCAAAAGCCATTAGATCAGTGGCTAGCGGTAACACACAGGTCTATGGGTAGTGGCTACAGCCGCTCCCATAGGCGCATGTGTAATTGAAAGCCGTAGCCATGTCAGTCAGGCACAGCCTAAGTCTTCTTACGAGCACTTAACTTACATCTATGTAGCTTGCATTGACGTAGTCTGAATGGGGATCCCCGTCAAGCTTGTCGAGAATGACGCGAGAGTGGTCATCTAGGAGAAACAGGACAGATTAAAGATGAAATGAGGATAGTCTGCTCCTTATAGACCTTTTGCGTTGAGGCGGAGTCAGAGGGCAATTGGTTTGGTATCGCTGGGATAGGCATGAGTCATCCTTTTGCGCATTCTTGGCTACCAAATTTAAATAACAAAGAACACCCTCTGAGGTATCTCTAAATGCAAAAGCTCTATTGACAAGAAAAGCGAAGTGCAGAGAAATGCTTGAGCCTGAGCACAAGTAAACATTTTCCATTTCCAATTTTGAAAGCCTATTATAATTATCAACCTTCTCACACATGTCCTCAACAGTAGTAGACATCCACTTACATGCTATGATGTTGGCATAGCGATTCTTCACTTTGTTTTCATCTTTCTTGGCGACATCCATCGGGTGAATTTGGTCACTTGGGAGACCCTGCAGTCAGGAAAGAAAGTGGAGGTAGTGAAATGACAATAATTACAAATCACGATATTATATTTGTGACCGGCTCCACAAAAAAGGGTATTATGTCGCAAAAAAGTGAAATTGAGTTGTATACATGTTTGGAAAGCCCACAATGTAAGCTTTCATTTGGTATATAATAAGAGTTCCATAGCCCCTCCCGTTCTGGAAATATGATGTATTTGCATATTAATTACTTCCTTGGAGTTCAAATTACACAACTGAGAAAACAGGCTTTGAAATAGCTGGCTCTGTTGTAGAACAACAGAACGATGCGCACAAAATGGTTATTTTTTCCCGTTTTATTCATCAAAATCAACTTTTCTGTGAATGAAACCTGAAACTGTAGGTATTAAAAATGTCATTCATGACAAAAAATAAAATTCACATTTTGACGAAATTTTCTCCCTCTTAATGTTGAGTGGGCCATTACACAATAATGCTCAGCGCGACTTAATACCCTTTTTTGTGGAGCCGGTCACATTTATAAAGGAAAACCACCTCACCAGAATCAAAAGTAATTTTTGGCATAACCAGGCATACAAATTTCACTATAGGTGTGAGTAGGATTACGCCATCCAACGAAAACATTTGGGCCCAATTTCACGGCGCTGCTTAACAGTTAGCAGAAAAGTTGTGCTTAGCATAGCCGAAAAATGTGCTAACCTTAAGCACTATTTCACGGCGTGGACATGTTAACCCTCGCGCGTGCATGGAGATTTCTATTGTTACGTCGCTAAGTTAAGCGATTTTTTCCTCTGAAGTAAGTGTGCCTTTTGCTGTGCTTATGCTAACGGTCTCAATGAAATAGACGGAGGCTCTGTTAGAAGAAAACAGTGTGCTTAGCAGCGCCGTGAAATTGAGCCCTGTTCATTTGCACACCAGTTTTTATCGGTTGCCATGTGTAACCATTCAGCACTCCAGACTCAAGAACCACTGAATGTAAAGAATATGGGTCTGGGAGCTAGATTTAGCCAATGTCAGAAAAATCTTGCATGTCCGTGCCCACTTTTATCAGGATTGACTTCAAATGTTCTCCGAGGGCACTTCTCAAGTGAGCTACCTTTTTGGGGCACATCGTATGAGCGCACTGGTTCAAGAGATAGTGCACCACTAATTTCAACCTAAATATGCGCCGTGAAATTGGGCCCTGTTCATTTGCACACCAGTTTTCATTGGTTGCCATGTGTTACCATTCAGCACTCCAGACTCAAGAACCACTGAATGTAAAGAATATGGGTCTGGGAGCTAGATAAACCAATGTCAGAAAACTCTTGCATGTCCGTGCCCGCTTTTATCAGGATTGACTTCAAATGTTCTCCGAGGGCACTTCTCAAGTGAGCTACCTTTTTGGGGCACATCGTATGAGCGCACTGGTTCAAGAGGTAGTGCACCACTAATTTCAACCTAAATATGCAATTTGTAACCCTTCACACACTGTCATTTCTAAGCCAAATACATGTAGCGCCCTCGTGCGTCCAGGCATGGAGCCATTAAAATGGTTTATAATGGTTGACTCACCGAATAGTCTACCCTGAAGCCTTCATTGTTCTTGGCTTTCTTGGCTTTCACGTAGTCGGAGAGCTTGTCCACCTTGACTGGTCCCGAGGATGGCTTTTCCTTGGTCACTCTGGCCGTCGGCTTCCTGTGGATGTCGGCCGGCAGTGTGGAAGAGTTGGAGGGCGCGGGGCGAAGGTCGCCCTCTGGAGGCATGGTATCGGCCATGTTGGTCAGGGCGTCTTCGGAGGCGACATGCTTCATCTGGGGACTGGGGGGCGACTTCTTTGTAAACTTGGAATCTGGAAGGTGATATAGGGAGATATTATGAGAACAGGAATGGGGATTTCTTGCAGCCAGCAAGTTGGGAAATTTGAAGGGGGGGGGGAGGAAGTGGGAGAGTAAGCTGACGCTAGCCAACCCAAGGAAACTTTGTTTAAACATGCGTTTTTGTATACAACACCAATCCCCCAGTATACTGTTGCATAATAGCTGAAATAGATAGTGGAACGTGAGAAATATTGTTGGGTTGGGAATTATTTTGGGTGGCGGGGGGACACCCAGCCAAAAAAAAAAACCTGTCTCGTTTAGATAATTCTTCAGTTTAATCAACGGTTAATATGAGTTAAGTTTGACGTTAAAAAATTACAAACAAAAAGTAACTAGCTTTTAAATAAGCAGCATCATGTACTGAAATGTACCAAAATAAGAGCCCGGCAATTAATACAGACAAAAAATGTAAAAAACAAATACAGACAAAACACTTACCATCAATTGTTGTCATTCCAACAGAATCGAAGGGCTTTGCAGTCTTTTGGGCACGTCTGTAACGCAACAAAAATTGTTTGATTGTATACTTCAGAAAAAAAGGCTGGAGAATGAATTATGAAACACTTTCTTACTTTCAGTGAAAAACAACACAAGTCAAGGCAGTAAAGCTGGTCCTAGAGTGCACACAATTATATTCCATGGATTCAGAATGACTTTTCACTGGACGTCTTTCCATGCACCTGGTCCATTCATTGGCATTACTGGGTAATCCTATACAATAGCACTGCCCGGCTCACAAGTGACAGTCAGTCAGTGAATCAGTGAGACAGGTACAACGAAGACTCTAGGCTGGCCCTCTGGGACCAGCAATCTAGAAAGCTTACCTCCGCTTGACCACCATCACTCCTCCAAAGATTAGAAAAGAACCGATCAATAGCACCAAGACCACGGCAATTATGGTCCCAATGGACCCGCCCCCATCTTCAGGTGACGGCGGTTGGGGTGCATCACCATAGTCACCAGCTGAAGTAAATAAAGCGAAAAATGACTATGTGCATATCTAATAATCGTGTAGTTGAGCAAAGGAATCGACTGGAGTGGGGTTTGAACCAGGTACCCCCAGACCAGTGATCTACCAACCGAGCTATTGGACATTTCATCATACAAAAGCTGTATCCTCTTTGTGTGATCCCTGTTTGCTATGCTTGATCATGCTGCCGCCATTTCAGTCATGTTCCCTGTATCCAACAACAGTACTGAATGTTGTTTTTTTGTGCAAAAAGGAACCAGACTATTTTTACTTCCAGCCTCGCTTTGGTTACGTTGATTTGAACGGGAAAAAAAATCAAGATGGCCGCAACATGACAATGGTCTAGTCCCCAGGTTTGCAGCATGGCTAATGTCGCTAGCATCATGACTTTGGGTACAGGCATGCAACTGGGACATCACAAAAAAAAGAGGACATTCACATCTTTCCAAGACTTTGTATAGTGTTTTCTATGTTTAAAGGGAATATACAACATTTGAAAACATCGAAAAATAAAACTACCAAGTTTTTATGAAATACCTTACTAGGATGTTGGTAAATGACAGTCTCAAGCACCTTGTAAAATTATGGCACCTGGTGTGAAGTCATTTTCAAGAAAATTGTATTTTTGTATACATTTCCAACGGTGGTCGGCCGACCAGCGTTGGAAAAACCTAACTATTTTTCAACTACTGCTCCAAATTTACCATTTTTTCAGTCCAAATTTTGTTTGCTATTGACTACATGTTCATGAACGGGTGCAGGCCAGCTAGACTGGTTCCCTTGCCTTAAAATTTTCCATCATCTATAAATTGATCCATTTTATCTTTTGTGGAGTCAGGGAACCAGACTACTTGAACATTTTTGTTTTTCTTGGTTTTTCCAATCTTTTCGAACACAAAACTTCAAAAGTGTCAGTGTAACAATATTTGATCTATTATACTAACCCCTCAAATAGTTCATTTCTGAAAATTACAGCAAAAACCAATTATGTACATATCCTTTAATGGTGGAATGGGCAGTAAAAAAAGAGGAAACCAGCTGATCCGGGCAAAAGTTCCATGCCTGTTGGAATGATCCCTGGCTACATGGCATATACGGGTTTATGGCTTCTGACTATCGCTCTCGAACACGGACATTGACAAACTGGGGGACTGCCAACATAGGGCTGGATAGCTCAGTTGGTAGAGCACCGGAACAGCAATCTGTAGGTCACAGGTTCAAACCCCCCTCCTGTCAATTTCTTGGTTCTACAATACAGCAATGGACAGCCGCATTTAAAAGCAGTCACAGAATTGGTAAAGGTACGTTTTAATTTCCATTCTATTGATTTGTTGGTTAATTTTTAATAATTTCATATTTGATCCAATTCAGGAACCATATGAAGAAAAATTGTGTTAGCAAAACCATGCAGCTATCAATACCTTTGCTTACTATAACATAACAACATATTGCCAATTCTTTATCATTCTTTATATTTATTTGTTTATTTTGTTCATCTTACCTGTGACTTTGATAGGTTTCGACAGAGCAACCATATGCGACTTGATGGAAGGAAAAAAAAAGAATTGAAATCACATTTAAAAAAAGGGAAAGAGAAGCTGTGGCTACATCAACAACATTTAGCAAACAAGCTGGATCGGATCTTTGAAGCTGCGGGCCAATGATGCATAATCTTCTATTTTGACCTTTGACCCCATATAGGTCAGATGAAGAGGTCACCATGGACATTTGTTTAATGCTTGACCAAGGCCAACATGTTGACAGCACTACTTTTGTCATTTTAAGCTTCTTTGAAATTCGACCTATTTTGACCTTGACTCCAGATGACCTCTGACCCCAGTTTGGTCATGTGACATGTTGGGGCTGAGCTACTGATACTTTCGAGAAAGTTTGGTTGAATCGGTCAAAGTATGTAGGAGCAATAGACAATGTCAACGTTTGTTACTAACAAACGGACTAAATAATAATAATAATAATAATAACACGATTTATAGCGCGCATTTTCGCAAGTAACAATGCGCGACTAAGGACAACTCCAGAAGACAATTTACAGATTATGTGGAGAAAACAGATCAGTTTTCAGTCTGCCCTTAAAGTTGTCAAGAGAACTGATGTTGCGGATGTTGTGTGACAAGGAATTCCAGCATCGGGGACCAGACACTGAGAAGGCCCTGTCCCCTGCCTTTTTGAATGTGCGTGGAACTCTAAGGTTGTTACTGGAGCGGAGGCCACTACAGCTGGGTGCATTAGAGAGACATGATGATTTGTTGAGCATGACTACCCGCAGATAAAAAAAAATTCTGAAAAATATCTTGGACATGAAGAGAAATCATCTTCAGGGACCACATTTCATGGAAAAGGCCAAATTACAAAAAAACCTCAAGTTGCTATTTGGTGTTCTTCAACAAATTTAATTTCGTTTTCCTAACGAGTTTCCGATTTCTCAAAAAACTACTTTAGTTTCTACTTTAGCATCTGCAACCCCTTCGAAAAACAAAGCTTTTGTTTTGGGTTCTTTTTGCTTTCCTAAAGCTTTAAAAGATCTGCCTGAATTATTGTCGGTCCGCAAATACTAATTTCAGTCGATGTCTCATTCAAAAGAGAGGAACATTAGTTTTGCAATACAAATAATGATTAAATTTTTTTACTTTTTATAAAAAAAAAGAGTGGGTAGTTTTTTTCCTTCGATGTCTTATACGGAAGTGAGTAACTTTAGTATTACTATAGAAATAACAATTTTGGAGAAAAAAAATAAAAATTTTCAGGAAGCAACTTTGAGATCATTTCATAAAGATTTTCAGCAAGTACTCACATCATCTGTTTTGCTACTGGATCCTGTCTGTATTTCATAAGTCGCCCCTTCCTGCAGCGGTGGATTGTAATACCCTCCGTACGTCTTATTATCGCCGATCTCAAAAGTCCCCGTGTGCTCGCTTTTGTTGACTTCCCCGGCCCAGTAATGGCCTGGGTTTGCATCGTAGCTTCCAAAATCTTCCTGTTGAACAGGGAGTGACTGGCGTCGCTTTCTGGAGGACGTTTTGTTCACCTTGACGAGGTAGGAACTGAGATGACAAGGCAAAACTCGTCTTGAGTTGAGACTTAAGACAAATAGTAAGGACTTACATGTACCTCATTATGATATATCTGGGATTCGTTGAACATGTGGGGTGTTTATCTGCAATTTGACCATTGAATTGTCTATCGAGTCTGAACAAACTTACTGCAATGAAATTGAATCAATACAAATATATCTTAATTTCTGTGAAAACACTTAGACTTACACAACGTAATCATTGTCCACGATGGGAATGGAGATGACCACTTTTGTTCCGGTAGACATCTTTGGATCAACAATCGGGGCGACCGGGGCAGGAATATCTGAAAATCAAAGGAATCCAGATATCAAAAATCATTTTCATTACATATATTTCCTCCCCAGAACAACTTCTTGCAGGATTTAATCAGAATTGTTGGATACATAAAGCTGCTTAGAAATTTAGAATCCGTAATTTTTGTAAGACAGTGATTGAGATTGGGAGAAATGGAAAATCCATTCGGTAGATGGTTTGAGGGCATAGAGCTATATTAAATTACTAGAGCGTTAACTCGATGTACAAAGTAATGCCTGCTGGGCGCGTCCATGTTTGTGCACAAACCTATGGAAAACTCGAAATTTTGTACGGCTTTTGTACGGCTATTTGCATATCTGCATTTGTATTCCACACCAGTGCGTCATCGAAGCCGATACGCCCAAAACTGAAACGCAAGATCAGCAAATGAGCGTTTCATTTTGCTCTACGCAAACAGCGCAACGTGTGCGCGTCCCTCCGCTGCAGATGCTTTTCGCCGTGACGCTTTTTGAACCGTCATGACACGCTTAAGTTATTTGCGTATCTTCTACTTGTACACTTTTAAAATTCAATCCATCTATTTTGATAGTGTTTAACAAACACGCACATAAATTCAAAATGTCTGTGCCCAGAGCGGCTTCAAACCGACTCCGCGCGCAAGAATGAGGAGTTAGCGCTCTAGTAATTTAATATAGCTCTATGTTTGAGGGTCACCAAGGATTACCTTAATGCCCCCCCCCCCTTAAAATTCCCATTTCTTTTGTTCTACATAAGCTTTTATTGGTGAAAACATCTTTACGGTTAAACCTAGTTTAATTGTGGTACCCGCTGCTACATCAGATTTGAAAGCTAATCCCAGAAAGCTAGGTGGTTGAGTGGTAAGACGTCTACACTAGAAAGCAGGAGGTCGTGGTTTTGAGTCCCACCCAAGTGATTTTTTTTTTAAATTTCACTCGGGAGGTAACACACTGAAAATACAGTGTCTGTACGTCGGTGAAGGGCAGAACCTAATACTGAAGGACAAATCCTACCGAAAATTCCTGACATCAGGTAAAATCCTGCCAACAATTCCTCATATCAGGTAAAATCCTGCCAAAAGTTCTTGACATCAGGAAATATCCAGTCAAAAATTCCTGACATCAGGTAAAATCCTGCCAAAAATTCCTTATATCAGGAAATATCCAGACAACAATTCCTGACATCAGAAAATATCCAGTAATCAACAAATTCCTGACATCAGGTAAAATCCTGACAAAGGTTCCTCATATCAAGAAAAATCCAGTCAAAAATTCCTGACATCAGGTAAAATCTAAACCAAAATTCCTGACATCAGGTAAAATCCAAACAAAAATTCCTGACATCAGGTAAAATCCAGACAAAAATTCCTGACATCAGGTAAAATCCAAACAAAAATTCCTGACATCGGGTAAAAATCCAAACAAAAATTCCTGACATCAGGTAAAATCCAGACAAAAATTCCTGACATCAGGTAAAATCCAGTCAAAAATTCCTGACATCGGGTAAAAATCCAAACAAAAATTCCTGACATCAGATAAAATCCAAACAAAAATTCCTGACATCAGGTAAAATCCAGACAACAATTCCTGACATCAGGTAAAATCCAAACAAAAATTCCTGGCATCAGGAAATATCCAGTCAAAAATTCCTGACATCAGGTAAAATCCAAACAAAAATTCCTGACATCAGGTAAAAATCCAAAAAAAAATTCCTGACATCAGTTAAAATCCAAACAAAAATTCCTGACATCAGGTAAAATCCAGACAACAATTCCTGACATCAGGTAAAATCCAAACAACAATTCCTGACATCAGGTAAAATCCAAACAAATATTCCTGACATCAGGTAAAATCCAAACAAAAATTCCTGACATCAGGTAAAATCCAGACAACAATTCCTGACATCAGGAACAACCCTGCCAAAAATTCCACATATCAAGAAATATCCAGCCAAAAATTCCTGACATGAGGGAAAAATCCTGACAATTTCTCATCCTTGGAGACACAAATGAAGATCAAATAATATCAACATATTTAATTAAATTAATAAATTAACAAGAGTCATACCTGATGCCGGCTCAGTATAAGCCTCCATCACGGCTGCTGGCCCCGGCCCCAGTCGCGTGGATGCAGTCACCATAATCTCGTATTTAGTGCCGGGTAGCAGTCCAAGTATGCTCCTCCCCCTTACTTCAGGCGTCGTATCAGAATCAGTATACTCCGAGGAAGGCCTGAAATCTGGATCATAGGGCTTGTCGATGACTCGATATTTGACCTGTTGATAAAAACAAGCTTAGGCTTATCCTCAGTATTCGTGTTTTCTGATCACGCAATTTCTGTTTATTCTTTCAAGCAAGCAGCTCCAAGTTTTTGTTGAAAAAAGATGGACGGGTACAATTTATATTAGGTCTTTGGACTGCATAAACGGCAAAACACGTGAGTTTGCTAAACTGTGCGTGTACATATCCTGCATGTATGGTGCAAAGTAGGTCGTTTCCTTACAATACTGTTTGTTGCTCTTTAATCAGACATTCTGTTTTCTGTTTAAAGTTTGTATTTAAAAAAAAAGTAAAATACTAAGAAAAAGGCCTTCAAAATGTTGAGTTTTGTTATCATGAAATTGAAAGATGCTAACTGTTTTCCCTTAAAAACACTTTTATTTTGTACCATGTTTAACAAATGTGCAGGTGACATATCAAAGATTATAAATATCAATAAATCTGAAAATTGAAAAAAAAATCGCCCCCATTCGTTTTTTGGGGGGGCATTTTTCTCCACTACAGCCTGTGCCCACTTCCGCCTCATTTTTCTAGAACGCCTCACAGTTGTCTTGCTAAGCAAAAATTAGCGGGGAACCAGTCACAAGCAATATAAATACAGTGATTTGGCTGGTAACCTGGTTTTGGTAAGCACATTTTTATTCTGTGCTCTGCATATTCTGTGCTAAGTGGTTCAATGAAATTTGCTTCTTTTGTGGTGTTCCCTAACATGGCGCACTTCGACGTTTACCCCGACTTTCCATATGTAGTGTTGCCAAACTTCTTTGTTGACAAACTTCAAATTCATTAAGTGAAGTACTGGTACTTTTACCTTATTAATGCTTGCTATTTAACCTCTGTGAACAATTTGGGTGTCATGAAATTTTGATTTAATCCGAAATTCAAAAACGGTGGCGTCCGGAAATTGGGCACAAAATTGGCCGAGTGTTCCCTAACATGGCGCACTTGAATAAATCTCAGGAAGATCCAAATTAGCAATTAAGAATTTCTGTAAAGTTGATAAATTCTGATAAACCATTATTATCTCTACTTACATACCCCACTAGAAGTTTGTCAGAAAAGCACTTTCTTAAATTGGTGGACATTTTCAAAGGGTTCACTGTGCACTTCGAAATAAAATCGGAAAATCCAGCCAAAATAGATTTTTCTTCAAACATAGTAATGGGTAGATAAACTCGTGATTTAGGGTACATCAACAAAAGTGTGGAAGTTTTACCACTCATCTATCAGGCTTTTTAAATTTACATCGTCCCAACAACTCAATAAAAAACATAGACTGCTTTGACTCACCGTGTATTTAATGATTTGCCCATTGGGTGCTGTTGGCTCATCCCACGCGATGGACAACTCTGTCTGTTTTCTGCTTACGACCCTGAGCGACGATGGCATATTGGGAACTAAAAAAAAAGGAATTTGAGCCAAGGAAATTTGATTGAATTGCAATGTTTGACTGGAAAATTGTTGTTTAAAGAAAAAAAAAGTCTGGTTTGATGAAGTTCAGCCCTTACTAGAACCTTCAAAATCGTTAGTAGGTTCCGATAAACACTTTTTCAGGCTTTTTGAAGATACAACGCTAGGGCTGTCATTTTCAAATAATTTAGTATTCGATTACTTGAAACTGTGTTTGACCGAATATTCGGATATTCGAAACTGCCAGTTGCAACTGCGTGCTGCGTGGGTAGCATGTTCGCACCAGTTACAATTTGCATGCGACAATCGACATTGGCTGCTAGAATGATTTGCAGTAAGTATTGCATAAATCTGGACGTACATTTGAGTAAAAAAAGAAAGAAAAAAAACCAGTCTCCTGACGATGACTAGAGCAGGCTAGTCGAAACACTGAGACTAAAGACAAGTTCTTTTAGAACTTAAAGCAGGACTGTTCTTATCAGAACTAAAAACTACTTAGCGAAAGTTGATAATACGCAGGACTGTTCTTATCAGAACTAAATATCTTCTAAGCAGTATTTATTATCACATGGTGTTACCGCAAACCGAAACGATATTGTATAACTGTCAAAGGCTTTAACCTGCTAAAAGGATGTGACCGATGAAACCCTGTCAACAATAAAAGGTAACGGCGACAGCAAAGTGGCACCTGAAAAATAAAGCCCCGCAGCTTTACAATAAAATAGCATCACAGTTGTGTGTGTTTGTGCGCAGTTTTTTGGTTTTCGAATAATCAAACCGGCAAAAAGCTATTTGAATAATTGGATGATGGAATATTCAAGTATCGGGTATATTCGAGACAGCTGTACACAACACAGTCTCAAGACCCCTTGAAAGTTAAAGGCAAAAAAAACAAATTCATTTGGGTTCCTTCAAAGTGGTGGATTCCATAGGATTCTGGACAGCCGTTTCCTAGCATTTGGTGACATTTTGCAAAGATGAGTTTAAGAGAGTCTAGCCTCATCATCAAGTCTGATTTCTCTCCATTATAAAAACAGCCGTTGCCATAACGATACTTACTTCCTTCCTGTGTTATGCGATAGACGGGTTCACTCAAAACGCCTCGGTTGACCACTGTTTCAGCTTGGACCTGAATTTGAGTAAAAAAAGAAAGAAATCAAAACAGCAAATTAGAAAATCAGAAAAAAAGTTAGAAACTGATAAAACTGATTGTGGTGGACCAACTTTGTAAACAGACAAAGTAATTCCCAATTTAATTTAAATACTATAAACAATCGTTTGAAGCAACAAAAGTGCTCAAAATCTAAGAGACGCATGCTTAACAATTGCAATTAACCCGATGAAATTTTAGCTCTGTGAATGCTGTACATACTGAGAAAACACAGTACTCTTGATCTCAATTTCAGTTCTAAGTTGCAATGTCAAAGATATCTACCGGACCATCCAAAAAACTCCTTAACAATAGTTCCACTAAGTTCCCTACTTGTCATTCTAAGAAGATTATTTGTGATCGCTTTGCCCTGTTTTTCAGTGATAAAGTTGTTCAGATCAGACGTGGCCTTGATAGTATCATTCAATCAGTCCCCATGCATACCATTCCTGGCCATGTTTCTAATGTTATCACCCATCCACTCTGAATTTGAATGTGTTGATGAACAGGAAATTATCAAATTCATCACTGGTTCCTCTAACAAATCCTGTTCTCTTGATTCAATGCCTACTTGGCTGCTTAAAGCAAATGTCCATGTTCTTGCGCCATTCATAAAACATATGATTAACTATTCCTTTTCCACAGGTACCTTCCCGCATGACTTGTCTCAGGCTATTGTCACCCCCATACTCAAAAAACCTAATCTGGATGTAGACGAGCTAAAGAATTACCGTCCAGTATCCAATGTTCCTTTTTTATCCAAACTCATGGAGAGAATTGTATTAAATCGTGTCAATAACCATGTCAACGGCAATTCCCTACATCAACCTTTTCAATCTGCCTATAAGAGCAACCACAGTACTGAGACAGGTTTATTGCGGGTGAAAAATGACATTATGCGAGCCATCGACAACAAGATGGCGGTTCTACTTGTCAAGTTAGATCTTTCGTCCGCTTTTGACACCATCGACCACAATCTGTTAATAGCGAGACTTGAAACATCTTTTGGTCTCCATGGGTTAGCTCTGAATTGGTTCCACAGCTACCTTGGAGGACGCCGAAATCGCGTACGTGTTGCTGGGGTGCTTTCGGATGAACAGCCTGTAGATTTGGGCGTTCCCCAGGGTTCAGTTGTTGGGCCTACACTCTTTACTTTCTACACCAAACCGGTTTCTGACATCATTGAGGATCATCATCTGAACTACCACATTTATGCTGATGATACACAGATTTACACCAGTTTCAATCCCTCAATCTCTGGAGATTCTAAAATAGCTCTTGACAAACTATCAGCATGTATCACTGATATCAAATTCTGGATGTGTGCAAACAAACTTCAGCTTAATGATGATAAAACAGAATTTTGTATTGCCGCTTCTCCCCGTAGCATCAATTCTCTCTCTGACCTGACACTTCAAGTAGGATCTACCACTATCAAACCTTCACCTTTCATCAAAAACCTTGGTGTGGTTTTGGCTCTACTATGTCTATGTCACAACATGTCACAACAATCTGCAGATCTGTCAACTTTCATCTACGCAATATAAATCGTATTCGGAAGTTCATCGATCAGAACACTTGTCACCATGCAGTACGTTCGCTAATCACATCTCGCCTTGACTACTGCAATTCTCTTTTATACAGCATAAGTCAAGGAGACAAAAACAGGTTACAAAAACTTCAGAACCGTGCAGCCAGACTCATTCTCTGTGTAAGCCGCTCTACTGAGGCCTCACCGCTCCTGCATCAATTACACTGGCTGCTGATTGAATCACGTATTCTTTTCAAATTAATTCTATACGTTTACAAAACACAACACTGTCTGGCTCCTTCCTACCTGACCGATTTACTCTCTTTGTATCAATCAGGTAGGGCGGGGCCTAGGTCTTCAACAGACACTTCCCGATTACATGTTCCTATTAACACTAAAACCACAGGTGACAAAGCTTTCTCGATTGCTGGCCCAGGGAGTGGAACAAGATCCCTCAACACATCCGACTTGCATCGTCAATCATCACCTTCAAGAAATCTCTCAAAACACATCTGTTTCTTTAATCAATTCACCTTCATCTTTACCTCTCATTATCTCCTGGTTCCCTTGAGTTATTCTTAAATTAAGTTTTTTTTGTTTTGTTTTTGTTTTTGCCTTGTTTATTTGTAGATTTGTAGTTTTGTACAGCACTTTGATCTTTGTTAAAAGCGCTTTATAAATGCTCCATTCATTATTATTATTATTATAAGTTGCCATTTCATATTTTGAAAAGCGCTCTCTTGTGACACAATCTCGAAATCAGCATTCGGGATATGATTCTCATTCAGCTGATTTGAGCTATGTGACATCACACACTGAACCAGCGAATGATAGCAGCCGCACTCGCATGCGCGTCGGGTCAATGGTTACACCCATTCAGAGATTCGCCCACTAACAAACCAACTATAAACACTAATTTTCAGAAATGTGTCACTTGACACATCTTTGGAAATGACCTTCTATCATTTTTCTCTTCAAAAATGACAGCATGCCAGAAGGAATAATTTCACAGGGAGTTAGGTTCATTACTATCTTTAAACTTAGTGGGGTGCTGTGGTCCAATGGTTACGGTGTTCGACTCGTGTGCCGTGGTACATGGGTTCGAATCCTGACCGTGGGAACATGGTGCTTGTGCTCTTGAGCAAGGCACTTTACCATTATTGCTTCGTCCTTCGGATGGGACGTAAAGCCGTAGGTCCCGTGTGTTGTGTAATGCACGTTAAAGAACCCGGTAACACTTATCGCTAAGAGAAGGGGTTTGCCTCGGTGTTTCTGGCAGTGGCTGCAATATGCGCCGCAGCACCTTGTAAACCCTGATAAGGTGCTACATAATGGGTCTCATATTTCTCATAAACTTTATTTACCTTTCTTTAATAATAGACATATCTCCAGCGCCTTGAGTACCTAATAGTTGGTAGATACGTGCGCTATATAAGACTCCGATATCATTATTATTATTATTATATTATTATTATTAAACTAAGTAACCTTTTTTAACGATAATTTGGTCAGTTATTTTTTGGGTGAACTTGACATTTTGAACAGTGATCTTCACATTTTGTTACTCCTCATACCGCCCCAAACCGCCCCCCAGCACGCTATGGTTTTATTGATTCACAGAGGAGTAGGTGCAATTAATACAATTTTACACAAGTGCTGAAGGGTAAACACAGTACCTGTATGGAATAATTGCTGTCAGCAACCAAGCCAGTCAGTTCAACTTCAACGACAGTATCATTCAGTCCTTCAGTGACTTGCAGCGTCGACTGGTTTCCTTGGGATACGATTCCGTAGACTACGTAGTAGGCTATGATGATGCCGTAAGGTGGGTCTGGCCTGGGCCACTGAACAGTGATGGAAGTGGCGTCGCCACTGGGTGTCGTGACGGAGGTAATTTGAGGTGGCTCTGCACAAATAGGATGAGATAATTGTCGGCTTTAGAACTGCAAGCTGAATTCCCTCGGGTAAAAACTTAAAACAGGGTCAGATATCATGGCACTGCTAAGCACATGATTTTCTGCTAACAGAGCCTTTGCCATCACATACGCCATAAATAGATAGCACAGCCAAAGGCACACTTACCTCAGATTCAGAATTTGCTAAAGTAAATGATGCAATAATAGAAATCTCCATGCCAGGGGAATCATTAAGTATCAGGTATATCTTAAAAGGAACACACTTTATGTCTGGTAGTTTCTGCTACATGTATTTACTTTAGCAGAACTTTCTTCTGTAGATAGATGTAGCCCAATTTTCATTATTAATTTGCACATTTTTTTCTGCCACAATTTTTCTGCCACAATTTTCCACTTTAGTTAGTACAATTTTCCATTATTTTTGCACACACTTTGTCTGTATCCATTATAGTTTAAAGCATAATTGTCTTCTATTGTTAGCCCAACTTTGTGCTATGTTTTTTTTTCTTGCAATTACCTGCTACATAGTTACCACGCTGTCTGCTTTAGTTTCTGTAGCAAAATAAATAGTTAGTAAAACATTTTATAAATCGGCCCCTGCCACGCGCCAGGTCGTGAATTATGGCATTGTCGTTGCCGACATGCACAAAGAAACTTTTTTTTCACTGCACAAATTGTTCCCTCTTTTTTATTTGCCAAAGTCTCCGTAAACTGAAAAAACACTATAGCTCAAAAGGAGTGATCATTTTGACTTACTTGCTTGATCTGTGCGTAGCTTGATAGCGTCACTATAGGGACCATTTCCAGCTGCGGTGCGTGCCAGCACTTGGAATGAGTACAGGGTGTAGGGTACCAGACCATCAATGTCAGCGTCCGTCACAGATGAGCTGGTGTCTTCTGTCACATTCTCCCCGCCTCTTTCTAGATCAATTAGTCGGTATGTGTAGCCGACGATCACACCACGACGACCAGGGCAGGATGGTGACTGCCAGGCGAACCTCAAACCTCGCTTAAGCGTTGCCGTGTTGATGACGTTCCGTGGAGGTTCAGATGGAGCTGGTAATAGAAACAAAGAAAACATATTTAACCAAACAACTAAAACATTTTGGACCAAGAAAACAGCTCAAAAGTTTCAGAAGCTCAGCGGAATCAAGCTATGCACCAACAGTAAAGAAAACATGGCACTTCGGGTAGTAAATTGGTTATGCAAAGTAAAAGAACTTCAAACTTTTTGACATTCAGAATTATTTCTTCAATTTCAAAATTATCTTCAAACAGTCTTTAAAAATCAATTTCTATTTAGCGCATTCTACAAAGGTTTATTTATTTTTTTATCTTAGAAATACAATCAAAACCTGCTTTACTGAATAGCAGTAAACCTGTGGTAGCTTTATAAGCATATTTTAAGCGCTAGACTTAAAATTCCTTCTTATTTTATGTGAATTCTACTTCCGAAGTGTGCCCTTTGCTTGTAGTCATCATCAGCCGAAAATGATGTGCTCAGAAATTAACCGCAAATGTTAGATTTTTAAATTGCGTCTTTTTGACACAATATTTGGCTTTGGAGCTCTACATAATATGAGCGCAGACAACCAAGAATATCTCTGCTATAGGATCAAAAGGGGTGAAAATAACCCAGAATATCACGGCTAAAGGGCCAAAAGGGCTCTTTAGCGTATTCAATGTTTATTCTCCTAACATATGCTCAATGTGTATGTCAAAATTTGAAAGGGAAACATACTCTTTCTATTTTGGACGTTTTTAACCCTTTCAAAATTTGCTTTTTGCTTTTGCACCTACAACGTCAGGCCGTACATGAAATAGAACATTTGTATATAAGTAATTATTAAATGTAGGTAGATTTTTTGGTTTGATATTTAAACGTCATAACTTTTGTATGGCAAGAACATTTTTTTTTTATAAAAACACAATCTATTTTACAGGGTGAAACTCGAATAAATACTATGAGTAAAACTTACGCGATCCCCCTGGCATCCTGCCAGTTTGTATACATGTACATGTACACGTGCAGGTAGTTAGTAAGGTAGTAATTTTCAGTGACGGACTTGATTGTCCACCCAGCAGGTACCAGTTCTCAGTTGAATGGGGAGTTTGGGTTGAATGGAGAGTTTGGGTGAGACACCGGGCTAAATGTTAGAGTCAATCGTATCTCTCCAGAGACCTCGTAAATATCCATATTGGAAAGGACTGTTTTGATGCTGGCCTTCTCTCCACAGACCACTTTTCAAGTTTGGTTGAGATCGATGACTGAACTTTACAGTGAAATGGATAACACACACCAACACAGACGGAATACGGGATCGCAATATCCCCCTGTTTGGCTTGAAATTCAGAGGGATAAAAAGCAAGCGGAGAGACAATTTACTTAAATTTACTCACCTGCTTCGGCAGTATAAACATATTCATAATCTTCCGACCCTTCACCAGCTGATGTTGTCGCCGTCACATACACGCTGTATTCAGAGTTTGGGAAGAGGCCGGTAATGTTATACTCCATAAGGGTCGTTCTCCCTGCTTCAATGCGATTGCTAGTTGGATATTCACACTTCAATAACCTAAACAAGTCATAGCTGACCGTGTAGTGATCTATGGGGCAGTTGCCAGACGGTCGATTCCACCGAACACGGAGGACAGTGGGATAGCCGTCAACAGCCTCAGCGGATAAATCACGAACCTGAGATGGAACTGCAATCAAAAAGGAAAGAAACTTTAAATAGCAGAATTTGAACACATTGTTTTTAAGACAACTGTGTGTCATTAGTTTCTCAACTTGCAAATTAAAACAAAAACCAACTGAATATTCAACGCAGCTTCGGTCTTAAAGTGCCTGAACCAAAGAGCTGTTTGACTTGTGATTCGACATGGATTTAACTTGTGATGGACTTGTGATTTGACTTGTAATTGATGTGTGATTGACTTGTGATTTGACTTGTGATTTGACTTGTGATTGACTTGTAATTGACTTGAGATTGACTTGTGATTTGACTTGTGATTTGACTTGAGATTTGACTTGTGATTGACTTGTGATTGACTTGTGATTTGACTTGTGATTTGACTTGTGATTTGACTTGTGATTTGACTTGTAAGTTGACTTGTGATGGACTTGTGATGGACTTGTGACTGACATGTGATATTGAATTGTGTTGGGCTTGTGATTTGATTTTATTTGATTGTTCCCAATTTCCACAAAATAATGATACAGATTAGTTACGATTTACAAAAAAAACCAATTTATTGACTTGTGATTGGACAGGTGATGGACTCGTGATTAACTCGTTACAACTCTGGGAGACATCTTCACTTGACCCCAGTCTCAACTTACCCACTGTCTTGGTAGTCACCTCAGTAGCATTGCTGTAAGTTCCGATTCCAAAAGTATTGACAACTGCGATCTGAAAACTGTACATTGTGCAGGGGGTCAGCCAAGACTCCGTTCTATATTCAAGGTTTGTGGAGTATGTTGTTGAATCATCTGTTGCAAAATTTGTCAACTCAGCGCGGTACGCGCGGCTTGAGTGCGGACCGTTCAAATCTTCACAGGAAACCTCATCCCATGTGAAATGTATTCTGTTGGATGTGATATCAGAATCCAGTACGTTCACCGTTGGTACAAAGCTTGGCACTGTCAAAATGGAGAACAAGACAAATCAAATAAGTCGATACCTGGGACAAAATAAAGATTAAAAATTATTCTAAATCTACTAAATCTCCAGAGTCCAAGAGTCAAGTGAAGCAATCACACATACATGTACTAGCATGTTTGTTTATGGTGTAAATTTTCCTTTGTTTGTACTGATCTCATTGGTTTTGTACACATTTTCTAATCAAGGTCGTCCTCAATTTGGTTCCTGTCCTCGATTCACCGATGATGTTGCCTGTGTGTGTCCTCGATTTACACCATATACAAACGCATTATGTTACACTTGATGAGAAGGATTATTTCGCACTGCTATATTATATTTTGAATATTTAATACAGACTTTTCTAAATACCTGCCGTTTCAATATATTTTCCTCAAAGGGCCTGCCACAATACTAACCGCAATATCTATTGTTTGACCTATTTTTCTAGCTTCTGAGTGAAATGAACCTTATTTCATTACACCAGTATATTTTTAGGCAAGAAAATTACCTTTTCCCTGAACATCTAGTTTCTCTGTACAAACCAATTGAAATGTTACCACTAGTCTTATGTTTTTTCATCGAAAGGCATTTTAAGTCCCTTTCATTCTGATGAAATCTGGACTCAATTAGCTCCCGTACCGCCCCAAACTGCCCTGCCTGTTATGCCTTGTACTGCCTTATATCACCCAGCACTATGGATTTATGGATTCTTCAGGGAATGAATACAATGTAATACAATGTAATACAATGTAATACAATGCAATAAAATGTAATACAATGTAATACAATGTAATACAATGTAATACAATGGAATACAATGTAATCCAATGAAATACAATGTAATACAATGTAATGCAATGTGAAACAATGTAGCACAGATGCTAATGGGTTAAAACGGTTGTACTAAAATATATTAAGACAATCGACAAATTGTGTTCATCATGCTTAGAATATGATCTATTTGTAGGAAAATATTCACATTTTTATAACGACATGGACTGACCTGCTGCACTTGTGTCTTCTGACGATGCACTAACAGTGGAATTCCCTGCTGAATTCACAGCGACCACGGACACACTGTAGCTGGAGTACGGTTTCAGGTTGTTCAATGACAATGTAGTGACAATGACTCTTTGCGATATGGTACCAGGGTCAACACTGGATGAGCCGCATGCCTTTATCCTCGTCAGAGAGTGACTGATGATGTAAGCATCGACCGGGCAATTGTTGTCGGCTGACGGTGATGACCAACTGACACCAAGCTGATTGTGTGAACTACCGGGTGGATTGAAAATTCGCAACGAGGTCACCGGACCAGGAACTGTGAACCAAAAAATATTTAAAAATCAGACAAATTATGTGATAATGGACCACTCATGCATACTGCATGGGTACAAGTACGCATAATAATTGACATTCCTACAAATGTGCCTAAGTTCCTAGCGTGAGTGCGAGGCATAAGCTGGTAGTGACACTCAGTTGTACCCATAGAGCAATATTAAATTACTAGAGCGCTAACTTCGTGTACAAAGTAATGCCTTAAGTTGTTTGCGTGTGTTCTACTTGCGCGTTGCATGTAGATTACACTTTCAAAATTCAATCCATCTAATTTCATTATGTTCTACAAACACGCACATGAATTTAAAATGTCTGCGCCCAGGACGGCTTCAAAGGGTCTCCGTGCGCAGAATGACGAGTTAGCGCTCTAGTAATTTAATATAGCTCTATGGTTGTACCTTCTTTTTTTTAACAAATAAGATACACAGGGTCAACTCGACTGGCACACTGGCACTTTCCCGTCCAAGTTATGGGTTCCGTGCCACAACAAAAGAGGGGACGACTTTACCGCTTTTGAGAGCTCCATGGACGTGACACACATCGTGCGCGTACCGTACTGTACTGGTTCACAGGCGAAGTACGCACGACTTCCTAAATGTGCAGAAGTTATAGCCACCGAGTCTTTGCGTGAGCGTCAGGCATCGTCGGCGCGCAAATATGTTCGAATTCAACTTGCGATGGTCTTCCAGACTAATCCCCGCCTCCAATAACTTTGGATACATTCGAAATACGCAGTGGATGGATCAGGAACCAGTCTAGGTCACCCTCAACTCTCCTTCTCTGGCTGTTGATGGGGTACGTACTACTGTATTAGTACAGAATTTCCAAGGTTAGTACTTTGATTTGCCTATAGAGCAGATATAATCAAAATGGTGGGGTATACTGGCTCCATGTTAAATGTGCATTGTGCGATTGCATCGCATACATGATTTTGTTGCAACGATTATGTCGTGCGGCAATGTCACACACATGAGTGTGTGATCAAATTTGAATCTAAAAAATCGCGCGTAAATGTAAAGACGCTCATTGATTTGTGCACGCAATATTATCGCGCGACAAAATTTTATATACGTGTGTAAATGAAACTTGGGGAACACAATCAAATGGCTTACTCATGAATAAGGCCAATACAAGAGCAAACCAGAACGTGCGTGCAGTGTGTCCTATCCACCGGGCTTTTCAAAAGTGGTCAAAAAGCGCCCTCTTCAGTCAAGGATTTCATTGGCCAAATAAAAGTTCCCTTCTTGAATACAACCAATCTATATCCTACCTGTGGTTTCAGTGGTTGCAGTCACTATGATACTGCCGGGACTGTAGAGCCCATCTCTGTTGGTGAACGTAACGTACACATCATAGCTGGTGCAGGGTGCCAGGGAACCGAGAGTGGTGAACGATCCCGTGGCTTCGTACTGTATCGTGTTACTGGGAAATTCAACTTCGGAGCTTTGTTTCCGGTAGACCTGGACATACTGCAAACTGCTGCACTGCCACGTTGATTCTGGCGGGAACTAACATAAAAAGTAAACATGTCGAGGTGAACAAACAGCCAGAAAATTAACACATAAAGATAATGAAAGGTTTGCCGAAACACCATGTGTGAATAATTTCTCAACTGAGAGAATGGTTCTGAAAAGAACCAGAGGTATAAACTGGAACCAGAGGTATAAAACAAGTTTATACCTCTGGTTCTTTTCAGAACCATTCTCTCATCAGTTGAGAAATTATTCGCACATAGTGTTTCCGCAACCTTTCATTATTTAGTATCTCCACCATGCAAAGCCTCAAATCTTACTTAAACACATAAAGGTTCATCTCATTAAATATTCGGGATTAAGTTGTGTACAAATTTCTCTGCAATGGTTGAATTGTACTAGGTATCAAATTTCCAACAATGACGTTCTCAACACGAGTTACAAACTGATGACTTCACTATGGAGTGATACTGCTTACCATAGATAACCATTACTTGTTCCGGATAATTAATGAGCTGAATCCCCAAGACACTACATAAATACATCAACAAGTAAGGAATCCTTCTTTCATTACCACATTGTTTATTGACCTGGGTCTCCCCAGGACCAAATTGTTTGCTCAGTCATGCGGAAATCACTAGAGCGTGAACAAAATGACCACAAGTCCAAAACTCACTTTTTTCAACCCAGATTTTCACTGCCAAGGAGTGGTTAAAATCATACGTGCTGTGTGTAAAGTTTGTTCCTTGAACCTTACTTTTTTATGTGATGTAAAAATGAAGTCCATACATGCCAATATAAGAATGTTATGCCTTCTTTCCCAACTGGTCCCATTTATCAAACTGCAAGCCATTTCACCACATGACCAAATGGCACTCCATACCTCAAATTGTGCGTGGATACTTCTGAAGCACTTTTCTCATTTTTTTGTATTGTTAACCATATGAATAAACTACACCATTAGAACGATCCGAAAACCCTCTTTCAGCTGGTATATGGTTGATGTATATGGTTGATGTATAGGGTTGATGGGCGGCCAAACATATCAACATGCCGCCTTTCTGAAAAGTAGTGAATATATCTGTGTTGAGGGTGTTATGTGTGTGGTTTCCTGGTCGACAAGAGTCGCCCATGGTAAGGAAAGGGTTATAAACAACCTCGATCTTGTCAGGGAAAAGAAACACAATACAAATGAGGCTTCCACAAACCTGCCATGAAAGGCGTAGTTCCGTACTGCTCACAACATCAAGCTGCACCATCGGGGCTGTAGTTGGATCTATGGAAACAATTAATGACTGTTGTATAAGTTTATACGATGATTCTATACGCTTAGCTGAAGGAAACATTCGACTAAACATTAGTTTTCAACATCCAGAATTCCTCCGCTGGAATACTTTTCATACAAAATGAACCAATCAAAGAACAAGTCCTGCGAAGGACGAAATGGTCTTATTCAAGCAGCATGTTGCTACTGCAAAACAATCCAAATTTAGTTTCAGCTCCTTGCAAGCTTGACATGTTAACATGTTACACAGGAAATGCTACCTTACTTGAACAGATGTCCTAAAGGCTGCTGTAAACATGTTGGGTTGTTATTAAGCGTTAATTTAAATGTGATGCAAAAGGAACCCCCAACACGAATTGTCACAGCCAGTATTTGTGCTTCGAATTTCCAAGTGGAACACATCTTCAGGCCTGAAATGTTTCATACTGCCAAAAGTCGCTAGCATGTATCCATGGGTAACATCCTTGGCCTTTACCTAATGACACATAATGCATGTTGACACTGGAAACATTTTAAGCTTCAACTTTCTTTCTGCCATCCTGCAAAGATTCCAATCTCAATCCCGCACTGTTATCTTACTTGCACAGGTCGTTCCGATGGTGGCCTTAGGGCTAGGGGGTCCAGCCCCACCTTCCCCCTCCCTCACTACCACGACGACAAAGTCATACTCGGTGTCTACCTCCAGTTCCCTGATGATCAACGCGGTGCTAGTGTTGGTGGCCGCTATTTCTACAAACTCATACGTAGTATCATCCATGTCATCGCTTCGGAGCCGGTAGTGGACCTCGAAACGTAGGACGGGCCCGTCTCCGCGACCCTGCGCAGAGGTCCACGAATTCCATCTGACCTTGATGCTTGTGGAATCTTTGGGTCCTGCGTAAGGGGCTGACGCAAGGGATGGCGGCTCTAGAAGAGAAAAACAACACCAAAATGAACAATAAAACAACTTTGGCTTTTTCTAAATAAGTTTGAACATTTTAAAGCATAATTTGGTAGTCACATTTAGGGGAGAATGCAAAATTGAACAGGCAGTAATATGACGCTTAACTTGAGGTATTACAAGGTTTTCTGGCGTTACAAGGGGGTAAATCGGGGCCCTACGTGGAGTTACTGCTTGTTATACAATTTTCCATTTCTCCCTATAAATGTGACCCGAGATTACCAAACAATTCACATATGTAAACAAGGGGTTGGCATCTAAACAAATACAAACAGAAACTTTCTCAAATGAACTCACCATTTTTCAACTTATCACAATCCACAGTTCTTTACTACAACTAACATTCAATCTACTAAATAAAGCATACTTATAGCTTTTATCATCTATATTTAACATATTTTTTGGGTAAACACAAGTCATGTGCCAAGCATGTAGATTTTCAATGTAACAATCCCTTTATAATTTGTATGAATACATAATTCAAAACTGTTGTTAGTTTTGTAAGGTTTTTTTTAAGAAGGGGGGGGGTTTAATTGGGCTGGGTCTTTTTGTCATTGCCGTTGTATTGTCGTTGTCTAACTGCCTACAAACATTTAGTGTCTTTCGAGATGCATTCTTACCATATAAATCCAGCGTCAGGAATTCAGGGAGAAAGGTGTTGTCAAGTTTGCGAAGGAAGCAAGTCAATCGTGCTCCCGAGACTGCATCGTCTCCAGTCAAGATGTACTCGTTGAACCTCCTGTAGTCATTGAAATCAGAGGACTCGAAGGACCTAACAGGATCGATTTCATTACTCCTGACATCCTGTAGAATGATATCATCTTCTGTGGGTAGGGGATTCCCCACTGTCTCACATTTAACAGTTACTGGCTGGCCAGCGTTGAGTTTACTGGTCTGTCCAAAAGAGACAATGGCTCTGGTTCCATCTGAAAAGAAAAAAATCAAAATCAATTTGAAACCTTCCAACACAGCGTCAATCAATTTCCGACGCTTCTTTCCTTGGAAACTTAATGTTGTTTCGAGTTTCTGTGTCTGTAGAAACCTATTGACCAATCCACTAAGCTCTGCTCACTGAACAGGTGGGTAATTTACATATTCTCCTCTCCGATGCCAAACTGAATATTGCAGCCAGGCATCTCATAGGCACCGGCACGCATGTCCGACTTTTGTTCACACGTGGCTGACAAAATCCACATTCACGAACCTCGACGCCAGACAGGTTTCAGGGGGTCATCTGCAGGTAGCACACCCTGATATTTCCGGCCTCGCTCGCTGCGAGCGGGTCGCAGACAGATATTTGCTGCCTCGCTCGTTAATGTTTATCCGTCATCCGTTCCGAACACCGCCAAAACTTTGCGTGTATACACGTCATCCAACGTGAACTGGTTAAACACTGCGCTATTTAGAATTTCTTCTGTGAATCCGAAATCAGTTACAGATACTTCTTCATGTTAAATGGGAACACGATCAAATCTGTTCTCTCAGCGTAAACGGATTAAATGCTTAGACACCGCAAACAAAACGAATTCAGGTCATATATCCAAATTATTTGACAAGCAATTAATTAACGGTAGCGGCTGTAGCGACTTCCCATAGACTCATGTGTCAATTGCCAGCCGCAGCCAAGTCATTTGACTGCGGCTTTATGAGTTTGGCATGGCGGCATGGCGGCCATGTTGGCAAGGGCCATCATGCTAACCTTGGTCACAAGCCGCTCCTCTGTAACCGTCCGCACAGCCATCGACGCAATCTCCCATCTCCTCATTGCATGCTTGGTTGTCACGGCAATTGCATCTCTGTGTGCATATCTCGCCATAGTAACCGGGCGGGCACGGTGTCTGAACTGTATGTGATATAGAAACAAACAATTAAAAATCTTAAATAAAAATCAAAACCCTCTGCGGGCAAAACTATCAAACACAATTTCTAAGAAACTTCTTTGTGCATCTAAGCCAAATAAAACAGTTAATATGAATGGTTTCTTTTTGTACATGTTGTTGCTTTTTGTCATGTTGTTAAGTAATCTACGCTTCCTGTGTGCACATTGACTCATGTGTAAACAAAGTCTACAATATTTTAGTTGGAAGTTGCAGATCTACTTGTACGACCTTTGACAAAACTTCAAACTGGAGTTAATAAACACTAGCAATGCTTTTCCACATACATCAGTAAATCCAGTGAAACAAATTTTCTCAAGTAACAGCAGCTTTCAATTTCCCCTTGCCTTGGTTTAATATAGCGCCCCCTATAGTTTGTGATGGGAGATGGTACAGCTATATACATGTACTTCGCTCATACCCCCCGCCCTGCAAACAGGACGCTGGTAAGGGCTGACGTCATTTGAGCTCTCATTGGATAGATTTGCGTGACCTGTGACGTAGAACGCGTCACGCAAAGTAGCTTCCGGTGCCCATCATGCGTAGCACGCGCTAGCTGCATGCGAAGGTCAATCTGTACTTCCTTCACAAGATTCTGTGAAGCTCATCAGCCCTAACCAGCGCCCTGTTTGCAGGGCGGGGGGTACGAGCGAATACATGTACATGTATGTCCTACCTTGACAATTCCTTCCCTTCCAGCCTGAAGCGCATTGTTGAGGGCAGTATTCATCGGTGCACGATGGATCGTTACATTCGCCAGTGTCCGTTAAACACGTGATGCCTTCAGCGCAGTGGCAGGTTTGAGTGCAGTATGGTCCAAAGGTGTTGGGTTGATCACACTCTTCAATAAATCATACAAATAAAAAAAATATCACCAAGGGCTACGGCTGACATTATACAACTATTTACGAGAAGTAGCTTCATTCCTATTGCAAGCCGTAGCTATATAAAAGCAAATTGGAAAAGGAGATTATATTAACATCTTAAACATTATAGTCTGGTTCCCAGACCAAAAGATTCGGACTATTTCTGACCAATATTAGGTCAGGTAGCCACCATGGCTAAATATAAAATGGTGGCCCTTTCTCAAAGCTCGGCTTCATTTCTGGTTTGTCAATATCATTGTCATTATTAGCTTTTAATGTTCCGATCAATTAAAAAAAAAAAAAACACTTGCTTCATATCACATAGCTTGATACTTTTGTAAGAAAACATTGACTGCATGTTGAGCTGGAATCTTCAAAGTTTATGGAACCGAATAACACGCAAATCCGAAATGTAGACGAAGCCGAGTTAAACCATCGTCGGATTCATGGCGCGCAGCAAAGCTCGGCCCTCATATGATCCGAGAGCATACTTGATGCACAAAGTTATTTTTTCAAGTTTTTAAAATACAACCAATCAATATATGTAATCATTTTTTTTGATAATAAGCATGGCAGGTAAATACGACTTATTTTATACCCGGGAATACCAAGGCGCAATCCGCGAGTGTCAACAAAATGCATACAAATTTGTACATTTTTGGAAACGGCAGGAATTCCTCTAGTTTATTTATTTTTAGCTGCGGTGGCTACCTGACGTAAGACTGATCAGCAATAGTCAGATATTGTTGGTCTGGGAACCCGACTACTTGAACATTCATCCAAAAATTAACTTAAGACAAGTCAAACCCAATAAAGCTGGTCCCAGAGTGCATACAATTCCAGTCAATCAATTTAGAATGGTTTTTCATTGGGCGTCAGCCAGAGTGTCATGCTACGTATTCAGCTTCGGATTGGATCCAAGTTGATATTGTCCACAGCACAAAAATGTGCTTAGAAATATTTTCTGTTAAGCAGATCTGTATGAAATCAGTTACTAGTCTGAATGTGATAAGCATTTAAGCTTACCCTGGTCACAGCCGATTCCCTTGTAGCCGGCCGCACAGGAGCAACCGAACGGATCTTGAAGGCAAAACAGACGTCCTCTGCATGACGCACCGTGACGATCCTCAGCCCCTGTACATGGTAGTGTGCCATTCATTCCCCATGCATTTCTACCATTCGCTGGAAACAAAACATATTAACAGTAGTCAGACACATAAATCCTAACATCCCAAAATGTACTTGCTTTGACCCTACATGAAGTTGTCAAATTTCCAAAGTAGCGAAACATTAAGTCAGACTTTTCAGTCAAACATTTCAGGTACATAAAGTATTAAATCTTCAGAAATGTTTGTTTTGGCAAATTTCTGGAAAGTTCTCCAGTCTGAAAAGGTATTAATATGCTGGTTATTATGAAAGGAGCAGAAGGTTTTTTGGGGTTTTTTTTTGGGGGGGGGGGAATTTCTCTCAAATTTACCGATGTGACAGTTGGAGCCGCTGAAACCCGGAGCGCAGATGCATTGCCCGGTGACGTCATGACACATACCGCCGTTATAACACACTGGGCAAACGTTCTGACAGCCAGTCGACGGTCCCCACATGTTGCTAGGGCAACCTGATGGTAAAGAAAGGAGATTCATGTTTATTCATGAGGTAACTTGAATCACCAATGCCGATTGGTCAATGTTCAATATAGTGTTTTATCTTTCGGTTAATTAATGACAGTTAATAACTGAAGGGCAAATCCCAATATTGTCCGTCTCTCTCTGTCC
Organism: Patiria miniata; assembly: GCF_015706575.1. NCBI lineage: Eukaryota > Metazoa > Echinodermata > Asteroidea > Valvatida > Asterinidae > Patiria > Patiria miniata. The sequence continues at coordinate 31,359,431 of NW_024037069.1, read as the reverse complement.
AGAGCTCTCTTGGGCAGTAGCGGATTTTAATAAGGGTGTGTGCTTGGCAGGTTTTAAACACAATGTTTAAGACCGCTTTGGAGTCTGGACTCCAAACCGGTCTTAAATACCTCTTTGGTCAAACACTCAAATCACTCCAAAAATTATAAATTTCCAACTATTTTGTTTGAAACTACTTAATGTTTTTTATTAAACACCCATCTAGCTATGTGTTATGGTATGTGCCTCTCGTGAGTAGTCGTAAACAACTCTTTATATGGATATTGGCCCATGCATTACATGTACTGCGTGATGTGTCGCAGAACGCAGCTGTGCCGGTGTAGTGTGAATTTAGGACTATGAAATATACGGACTCATTGGTAGTATTGCGCATGCCTAACCGAGGACTGTGAATGTTCAACCCATTGATCTCTATTATATAATGGAGATCAATGGTTCAACCAATGAAAGGGGTAAAAGGGACTGGATTTCATAGCAGACCGAATTTCATGTGACACTGGAAAGTATTTAAGACCAGCCAGCCGGTGTTTTATCAACCGTTTAAGACCGGCCACATGACAGGCTCTTGACCAATAGGAATGGGTAAACTGTCTTAGGCATTTATGAATTTATATTATGAACAAAATGATGATCATATTTACCTCTGACTATAACTCTGAAGATAGCATGGCGTCCCTGGCCTCTCTGTCCTGGTTCATGGCATTCGTACACACCCGCATCAGCTGCAGTGACTGAACTTATAGTAGGAGACTGGTTACCAAACCAGTTATTAAACCAGCCGTTAAATTCAGCCGATGTCTTCCTCCATCGCCAGTCTGGGAGCGGAGACAAGGTGGTGAAGACTTCAAGGGTGAGCGATTCTCCTAGGCTTACTGTGATAGTCTGCCGCTTTGGAATTATGACGGCTGTAAAACAAGGAAAAGCACACACATCAAAGAGGAATTTGTTACCCAGAGTCACTTTTAAAAAACATAGTTATTACCAAAGAAAATGTAGGCTCTTAGATATGCAAATTGCAAGGTACATTCGTATTAGCAGATTATTAACAACCTAAAATTTGGGCGATTCCAAATACAGTGCGCCACCAAGAGTTTGCCACAGAGGGTTCATTTTTCCCAGTGCGTTGTGGGAGGTCGACAAATCCGCAGCACAGGACATTTGAAATTGTTCATTTTTCCGGTCAGTAGTTTAGATTTGAGCATTTGTTTGCCCCTTTCTTTTCTTTTTATCAATATGGTGTTTTTTGTAAGGCGGCAGAACGCTATGCCCCAATCTGTAACAAATTAGCTCGAGTTGTCTACTGACACGCATTCAAATGGGCCGTGTTTTATCGACCGAGAACTTGAAAAGTGGACTCTTCATGGTAAACTCTTGGTGGCGCACTGCATTGTGAATTGCCCGAATTGTCATTTAAATGATTAAAATGATACAGGTTTGCAAGTCATTTTTGTGTTTGAAAACATACCACACCCTTTTCCTTTTGTGTTTATTAGATTTAGATTTTTTTTCGCTTGTACCATTTACATGTAACTATCCAAGGGCATCTGTAAGGAATTATCTTACTGCGCCTTTGTACTTTTTCATAAAACAAGGTGAGGGGGCTGGGGGAGGGGAATTGGAGTGGGACAGGAACATAACAAGGACTGGGGTGCTGGGAGGGGGATTGGGTCCGAAATAGGGGGTGAGTAGGGGGAGGTGACGGAACACTTCTGTTTGTGTGCGACCAATTCACGTGGAATAAATTGATAATGACAGTAGTTATGACAAAGCACCCACAATGCATTGTGTTTCCTTTGCAAAGTTTCGAGAGTTTTACAGCTCAAGTGAAAGGTAAAACTATTTTTTCCCTCTCTCTTTCTTTTTATCTTGGTATCTGCAACCTCACTTCGAATTTGTCATAAAAATTTGTAAAATTCCGAAAGTGCAAAAAATCCCCAGATGCTCACCGTTTGAGTTGAGAGTTACTGTTGTTATCTTCTCCACCGTGGTCCCAGTATCAATCTGGCAGTAGAACGCCCCAATCCTATACAGACAGGAACTACCAGTCCCACCGCACGAGCACAAACCACTAGGGCAATTCATATACTGACGGCTGATCGCAGTCCCCCTCCCGTCTCCAGGGTTGGGAATGCATGAGCACAAGGGCAAACCATCGCCGGTTGCCGTGGAGACAGTCCTCCCAAATGTAACTGCATCGCCTAGCAATGCCACGTTTCCCTTGTAGCCGCCGATGAATGTGCTTTCGGTGGTGATGGAAAGGAGAGGGTTTTCATTGAAGCATGTGAAGTCCACCAGTTCACCTGTGCATTAAAAGTACAAGATTCATGAAGTATATTACATAGTTTTCCGTTACCATGGGTACATTTTTGCTGGTCCCATCTTGGGTGTAATTTTGTTTTCGTGCCCCTGTTTAAAGTGATCCTATTCCTACCAAACAAATCAAAATACTTTGAAGTTAATTTTAATGATACTTGCATGGCAATTTACACGTTGTGTGGACTTGCCCACGTCCACACAAGCTTTTCCCCTCTCTGGAAAACAGGTTTAGAGGCATTTTTGGATTACGTGTATCCGTTGCAAAATGAAGAGAAACACTAAAAGGGATCATAGAAAAAAATTTGGGTTGAAAGAGTTTTCACAGTTGTGAGTAAAAATGAGTTTTTTTAACTGGTTTTTCTTAACTACACTAAACAAAGGAATGTCCACACTAGGTATGTAAAACAAACATGTCTGCCTCTGTGTGGGTGCGGTGTGTCCCGTCCATGGGGTCGTGAAAGTGGTAAAAAGCGCCCTCTCTATAATGTTCCCCTTCTGAGTCCACAACTATTCTGAATCAATTCAATAGAATTTTGTAGGCTCTGGAACCAGCTTTAAGAGGGACCAATATGGGAAAGAGTGTCTCCAATTATTATTTTTCTTTTTTGGGGGGGGGTGGAAAATATTTTGCAAAAAGTATCAAATGTTCTGCTCTGCCATATTTGCCTTGGTCTGACAGGTTTGTTTATAAAGGGCCTTACTATGCCATCCCATGTTTACTGATAAGCGAGAAGCATGACAATTATTAATGGAGAGATCTAGACCACACCCTATGATTGCCCATTATCGGATTCAGGTTTCCTGCTTATATATTTTTCTTACGCCCCTCGGCCAGATCACATGACATTTCACCACATGAGGTAACTCTATAGCCGGTAGGATTATTTGCTGGCTGTTTTCATAATGTATTCCAAAGAGGATTCTTGTTTCATACAGGTTAATGCATGGTACACGGTGAACATGTGCATGTACATGGGACTGAACATGTAGGGAGATGTATAAAGTTGTTTTTAACTAAGTCGCCAACGATTTAAATTACGTTAAATAAGTTACAGTATATTGATGGGATAGCCAATCAAAAAACACCCCCCCCCCCCAAAAAAAAAATAAGAAAACCAAAAATTATAACCAAAGACGAGCAAACAAAAGAGAACAAAATGAAATCCAGCCCACATAGAAAAAAAACATACAAACCAATAATTACAAAAAATAAATCTCAAAGGTAGGATCTAAAGACAACCCAATTCTATAAAGTTCTGTTAAAAAATTAACCCCAAAGGCTTTGAGTTGGAAAGAACTTAATTTTTAAATCAAAGCTTTTTAGACACGTCATGCTACATAATGTACCAAACATTCATTACACATAAAATGTATCTTTCCTTTTACAGTATGTTCTCAAGGATAGAGGAAATGGCAGGGTCAATACCAACGCAAGAGTGGAAATGCCTCACCATCCACCGAACCACAATTCCTTGTTTCGTACGATACACCCATTACCGATGACAATGCCAACACCAATGGCACAGGAAGGATGTGGGGCCATGGATCACCAAAATACTACCATACAGTCAAGGGGAATAGTACATGTACATGTAGGCCAATACTGCCAAGTTATTGTAAAATGCACTCTGTCATGTCTGTGATTGTAAGATTACAAAATCTGGGTCATGGGTTAAACAAGATGAGAAGGCTGTAGGGGCAGATAAGGTTATCGTGAATTTTCAAGATGGAATACTTCAGATGGGAAGAAAAACTGCATATTTCAGGAGGAAAAAGGTTTTTGGACACAGCACAAGTAGTTTTCAACTGAAGTATTCCATCTTATGAATAGTTAATCAGTACCCCCTGCTATGTACATGTACATGAATGTACATCAGATTCGAACCAGCCAACTGATCCCGTTAGCTCGGTGGTCGAGTGGTAAGACATCTGCACTAGAAAGCAGGAGGGCGTGGGTTTGAGTCTCACCCAAGTGATTTTTTTCAACTCTCACTCAGGAGGCAACACTGAGTAGGCACTATACAGTGTTTAAAAAACATGTATGTCAGTGAAGGGCAAAACCTAACGTACCTACATGTACATGCGTATTGCCTGAATTTTCTCTCTCTCCTAAGAGTTTAGCTACATTTGACAACCAATTTTGACACAAAATGTTACTGAGAGAAATGTTAACATTAAATTCAGAGAATTTCATTAACACATAAAAAGAAGCATTTCCACAGAATGTACAAGTACAAACCTCAATGCCAAAAATTCAAAATGGTTCCACAAATGAAGCTTATTATCTGTATTTTGTTGAAATAGGCCTATATAGTTTCTTTCTAAGAATATTCAACAGTTCAGCTGTTACTTGTAACTGAAAAATTAATTACTGGAGACACAAAACTCAATTCGACACCATGGTGATTCAAGTCAATTTCTATGCACAGCAAAAAAAAATTGATGAATGCTTTCTTTTTTAAATCATTGTTTGTATTATGTACATGGATGTACATTTAACACAATACATTTTTACCATAATAAAATCCACTTTATAATTATTGAACTCATGCCTACTGTTAAATTGTCCAAAATGTACATCCAACATTTGGGAATTGCACAGATTCTGAATGCTTTGTAATTGTATGTTACGTACAATATTCCAGACCTCACGCCTTCAATGCAAAAGTGAAAACAAAAATCTGACTCATCTTGTTTTTTTAACAATCCTGTCATCTATAGGGGAAAAATCTACCACCATTTAAAGGGAATGCACATCATTGGCTTTTGCTGTAATTTTCTGAAATGAACAATTTGAGGGGTTAGTATAATAGATCAAATCTTGTTACACTGACTTATTTGAAGTTTTGCGTTCGAAAATGCTGGAATAACCAAGAAAAACAAAAATGTTCAAGTAGTCTGGTTCCCTGACTCCACTAAAAATGAAATGAATCAATTTATAGATGCTGGAAAATTGTAAGGTAAGAAAACCAGTCTAGCTGGTCTGCACCCGTTCATGAACATGAAACCAATACCAAACAAAATTTGGACTGAAAAAAAAAATGGTAAATTTGGAGCAGAAGTTGAAAAATAGTTGAGTTTTTCCAACGGTGGTCAGCCGACCACCGTTGGAAATTTATACAAAATACCACTTTTCTTGAAAATGACTTCACACCAGGTGCGATAATTTTACAGGATGCTTTAGACTTTCATTTACCAACATCATAGTAAAGGTATTTTGTAAAAATTTGGTAGTTTTGTTTTCCAATGTTTGCAAATGTTGTATAAAACTAGCCCAAGAAGTTTTTTTTTATATAAGTATGTGAAAACTATATTTGTACAACATTGAGTAAGCAAATGCTACACTGTTTTCACTTTTTACCAAATCAAAGGCTAGCCAAGCAGGAAACCTACTTTTTTTTTCGCCAATTATTTATAATAAGTACACCTACTTCAATGACAGTTACTGATCTTTTTTTTTAACCTATACACGTGTACGTGAACTTTGCAACATAATTACATGTGTTTTGTCTGTATACAAAGGACTTGCAAAATCCTGTTTGCTTAAAAAATAAGCAATATTCCAACAAGGATATTGTTGTATATGACAGGAAAAGTAAATATTATTATCTTTTAATTGTTTCCTATTACAATTCCAGCTTGGCAACGTGCCACACTGTCCCTATCAAAGTATTCAAAACAGCAAATTAAGTAAAAGTGTTTAAGTAAAAATACTGCTGGTATAAATTTCTGACAACGCACCTCGATTTAATGGAGGTGCATCGTGCTAGACAGAGGGTGTCTGGGTACTTACACCATATTTTGGACAACTTATTTTGTTATGGAATATGTTTCAAGCAGAAAAATTCAGAAACATTGTTGCCTCATTTTTTTTTCCAATTTGGACAAACTTGTAGAACCACTAAAAATCGTTACACTTTACTTATTGTGATTGTAAACAAACATTGTGTACATGTGGACTGTTCTTTTTTTTTTAAAGGACTAATTCTTGTTTTACAAGAATGGCTTTAAAGATGTCTTCCCTGTGCTATTTTTGAGTTTTACTCAAAAAATAGAATTTTTTTTCAATTGCTCAGCTGTGTATGTGTTTTTGCTAGAATTATACAAGTCATTCACTTTTGAAATCAAGAGACGTCAAACGAAAAAAAACCACCAACGTTTAGGCTAGTAAGTACATTTTTTTTCACAAAAATTGAATGATTGGTAGTTACACAATAAACATGATAAATCGACTCTTGCACGATGGGTTCATTTGTGCGCAAAGTTAAATTCCCTTTTCAGAGGGTGCTGACGCCCAAAATCAGAGTAAAGTAGTTTTGTTTTAAAACAAAACATCATTTTGTTCGGAGAAAAAAAATCCATTTGTTGAAAAGCATGGGTATACATCTTTATGTGCGTAAACAGACTTTTCTTTATGTAGACCCCTATACAAATGTATGTATATGCACAATTGTTTGGCTTTTTAAAAAAAGTATTAACCCTAACCGCCCTGAATCCTTCAAAATCATCTTCGTCAAAGTGGAGGAATTTGGAGTATTGAGGTTACATGGCAAAAGTGCGTTACTGATTTCCTAGGATGCACTTGTTCAAGGTCTTGGGCCAGACCTTGTGCTGATTTTGCTCAGCCATGCATAAATATAGGCCTGGATTATGCTTGAAATACTCTGTACTACTCCAGGATGTCACTGGCCAAGCCTGAACATATTGACAGTCACTGCTGTGATTCAGGCAGTGTTCACCCCTCCACAAACCATTCAAGAAATAATGGAAGAATTTGCAGGATTGAGGCTATGCTATTCATATTTCATGAGGCCAATTTGAGGATTTTGCAGGATCGAGGCTACATCCTAGCAAAAAGGCCTCGTTAGGGTTAGGCGTGTCTGCAACCAGGGAAGCGTAATGAAACATGAAACATCAAACATTATTAGCATGTCTGTATCACTGTTTATTTGCCAACCAACATGACCAACAGGATGAGAAAGAGAAAACATTGGTAACGACTGTCTTGGCTATTTCCTGTACTATTTCTATATTGCATTTAAAGGGAAAGGGAAAGTGCATACTTATGTTCTTTCACAAGCAGGGTTTTCCCCAGAACTTTTATTTGGCTGGATGGAAATCTTGGGGATAACCTTATGGAAATGACAAAGTGACACAGAAAGTTTTGCTTATGAAACAACAGCACAGAATTATTGGCAAAATGAAGAGAAACTGGCAAAATGAAGAGAAACACTTAAAGGGAATGTACATCATTGGCTTTTGCTGTAATTTTCAGAAATGAAGTATTTGAGAGGTTAGTATAATAGATCAAATATTGCTACACTGACATGTTTGAAGTTTTGTGTTCGAAAATGCCGGGAAAACCAAGAAAAACAAAAATACTCAAGTAGTCTGGTTCCCTGACTCCACTAAAGATGAAATGGATCAATTTATAGATGCCGGCAAATTGTAAGGTAAGGGAACCAGTCTAGCTGGCCTGCACCCGTTCATGAACATGTAACCAATAGCAAACAAAATTTGGACTGAAAAAAAAGGTAAATGTGGAGCATTAGTCGAAAAATAGTTAGGTTTTTCCAACGGCGGTCGGCCGACCACCGTTGGAAATGTATACAAAAATACCATTTTCTTGAAAATGACTTCACACCAGGTGCCATTATTTTACAGGATGCTTTAGACTGTCACTTACCAACATCCTAGTAAGGTATTTCGTAAAAACTTTGTAGTTTTATTTTTGGATGTTTGCAAATGTTGTATATTCCCTTTAACTAACTTTTATGAAATTGAATTTTACATGTACATGTAACTGCTGTGAACTGCTTGTTCCGTTTTGACTCGACAAATCCAACAGAATCAGGCGAACTAATCAGATGATCCAGCCTAGCAGAATCTTTGTCATGAAGTATTCAATCTATTGGAATTGAAATGTTAGTATGCCATTGTTTTCACTGACTTTTACTTTAGGATGTTGTAACACATGCATGCATGAATATGATGAGGGACAGGCACAGAAGCCATTAGCAAGCATACAGTGTACGTGTAGGCTAATCATGTATAGAAATATGGCAGGCTTTGTCATTTAGTCTAATTTAAGGGGGCTTTTAGGCTATACGCTCAGAAAGCAAACACTCATTATAAATAATTGATAGGCTAATAGAAGTTGACGAAAAACCTGCATCCATTTATTTGACAGAATAAATTGACAAGCCTCAGAAATTTAACATAATAGGCCCTATTGTTTGTCTAAATCTGGATTGTGAAAGTTATATTCAGAAAAAAATGCCTCGCATTTCAACAATTCCTCTGTAAGAATGGTCATATATATTTTAATTTACTCATGTACTTGTACAAATGGAAGTCACAAAACTGCAAAGTTTTGCTCCTATTTTGGAGTGAAACATTGTTGTAAAGATTACATTTTAACTCAAACATGTAAAACAAAAATGCCACTTTTTCAGCTGTACTCAATGTTATGGTTAGTTGGAAATTATTTACATAAAAATATTCTAAAGAATTGGAAATGTTACCTGTACTTATTATAAATGTTTTATTTATTAATTTGTTTTTAATTTAGCAGGGAAAATGTTGAGGTATTTACTGAATGGAGCGTTGGAACTATGTACGTTACCCTTCGTGCTACACCGTAACGTTAGTTCCAACGTTCCAATCAGTAGAGCTACTGAGTAAACATTTCCGGACCAGTCAGCAGTCTCATACGGTTTGTGCACAGGGTGAAAAGTGACGGCCAGATATTTTATAGGAATCTTTCCTTCTAACTTCCACTGTGTAATACATAGGCCTATTCAGAAACTCTGAAGTTCAAATTCAAAAACATTTTGGCGATCGTGTAGTGTAGGGCCGCTGTTTACTTTTGATAAAATTCGAGTCAAGGGTGTTTTTTACAACTCAAAAATGACCTATTCAACCTAGAGCAGACTTTTTTCAATATAATAACGATACCTTTTTTGTAATTTTTTAACAGTTTCTTGGGGTAGAAATTAAGATTTTTCATGCGTGGTTTACGGTTGGTGCTGTGCGATTCAGTGCGCCTTGCACGTTCACGGTACATCGCGCAGTGATCGCCATCTTTATTTTCGTGTTGCGTTTTGTCATTGTCATCGTCATTTTACCTCAAAATTTCCCTCAAAAATTTAAAGACCTGCCCTTTGACATACATGTACCTGCATATTCTGAATACTGCCAACTGTAATTGGTAGGTCAACGATTTAAAAGTGAATTTTGTTCCCTTATAGAAACCGTGCCCATACATGATCGCCACATTTTTGTGTATACATGACACATGCATGACATGTGACATACAGTGCATTTCGAACGATAAAGGAGAGTCGGGAACTAGCTTGAACTCATTACCATAATCGATGCATCGGGTGCGCTCGGTAACTGAATCGCACTCGGGATACGGGGACCATTGAATGAACGCTGGGCATGAGGACCATATCGCATCGTTCGAACATTAACACGAGTCGGAAATTTAGCGTGTTCACGATCGCGAGGGGAGCTCTCGGAATTGAACGGGAAATTTCACTTTTCATCCGGATCGTAAGTAAACTTCAGTACAACTATCTTAATCATCGATGTCTACTTGTACCTCAGGTGGCATATCTAGTAAGGGTGAAATCTGATGTTTTTGTTGGGCAATGTTGGATTTTTGGGTCAAGGGCAAAATTGTGTTGCTCGGCATATTATAAGGATTAGCTTGGACCCGGATAGCCCCACTAGTGTGGCCGTCGGTATGCTGCGCTGAACCTCTGGTTCAGCGCAGCATACCGACGGCCACACTAGTGGGGCTAGGACCCGGACAAATGCCGGAAAGATTCCCATATCTGGCCATCACTTATTTTTCCCTTAAATGACCTATCAGCCATCAGAAAGTGATAATATGTCCTAAAAAGTCAAAATTACCAATGACAAATTTTGAATTTTTACTGAGAAAACACTTAAAAATTTTCAGACCAGTCCCATAGGGTTTGTGCACAGGGTGAAAAGTGATGGCCAGATCATGACTGAATATGGGAATCTTTCCAAGTAGCGTCAGGTTGCAAAATTATTTGCCCGGTTGGATTTATGTTTATCTTTCGAATCAGTTTTCAATAAGTTTTCGAAATTAAACTTACCAAAAGAGAAATGTGATATCGAAAGTAAAAGTAGAAAAGATGCTTCAAGGAACAGCGTGTCTCTGTAAAACGCCATGTTTCGATCGCGATTGTTGATACTTCCGCATGCCCATGTGGTGGTTTATTTTGTGTGTACGTGTACGTGTAGTTGGGGTGAGTTTACCTTGCCGTGCAGGAAATGCCTGTAGGCTGTTCCATTCTTATTAAGGGGTCAACTAAGTATTTACCACTTGTTCTGGTGAAAAATGCGGGCTCCTTGTCAATAATAGCGCTAAGTGTGCAATTTCATTCAGATTTGATTCTTTAAATTTTGAAATGGGCTGTGATTTGAAGTGTTAAGATATCTTACACTATCGCATTTCCTACTATTTGTCATGTCATGAAGAATTCAATCCCCATCGCCAGCTTTTAATGGACGATCCATTGCGTCATCGAAGAAACAAAAAGTCCTTTTATCATGTAAATAGTGGTTGCAAAAAACCCATTCATAAAAAATTTGCTGGATTTCATATGCGTGCGTCATCTTTTGGTTAGGCGTACGTCGTCATAATCAAAGAGGAACAATAAAAGTTCTAACAATAAAATGTGTTATCGTGTGATGTATTGACAGCTTGTAAGTTCACTTTGGCGGTTTTTGTCATGATGACATTATTTTCTTCATTATGAAATCGATCCGAATGCAGGCCGTATCACAAGCTCTGTATAACGACCAGACAGTGCAGGCGATGCTCCCCTAAACACTGAAAGTGATGTAGCGATTTTGCTACCGATTTTGATTGAGATTACCTTCTCAGTACAGACATTTCTATTGTCCGCAATGAAAAAGAAATGAGTAGGTTTTCGGATATCATTTTGCTCGCATAAAAGCTAACCGCGGTCTTTAACAATATGTCATTACGCTGGGATACTCTGATAAATTCACACTCTGATTGGTTGGATTCTGCGTGCTGTGACCTGCGCGTCATCAAGGTCATGACTCTGCAAGGTTTGAAACGGCCGTTAAGGCTGATTCATTACTCTTTTGTTCCAGTTTAGAGATTTTTTTATTATTATTTTTCCACTGAAAAAGCGTCATAATGTAGGAAACTCTGTAAAACTTATCTGTGCTGTAAATTTACAATTCCCGTTTCTTGCTCAGGCTCCGTTTCGAATCACGAACGGTCGGATTGCAAGTTTGTCCATAATGGTCCACAATGAACTGCAGAAATCACATCCGGTATGGAACGTGTGCATTTCTATGGGAAGTTTTCAGATAGCATTTGCGCACATTGTCTAACTGCGGTCTTAAACAGCTGCAGCTGGGCGCTTTATACATAGGTCACAGGCCACTTCCTTCACAAGATTCTGTGAAGCTCATCAGAGTATCCCAGCGTCCTGTTTGCAGGGCGGGGTTACGAGCAAAGGCGGGGGTTGAGTCTGCTGCCCCCAAGCCATGGGGGTATATTTGGTGGCTTGGGGGCAGCAGACTCAATTATAATAGTTCAGCACAGAACGCATAATCCCAGGGTTCGACTTTAGCGGTAGCCCGCTAGCCAAACTAATGCTGGTCAAAACAGCGGCGGGCTAGTCAAACTATTCCGTAAGTAGCCCGGCTGGCGAGTCAAAAAATATGGCTACGGCAAAGATGAAAGGGCAGGAAGAAATCAATCATTAAAGTTATGCAAACCTGTATCAATTTTTGTCTATAATTTTATTATTTTGTTTAAGATTGCCCCAGGATATACGTATGCACATTGTTAAATGAGACACTCTTATAAAAGAAAAACATGCGGGCTAGTGAAAAATGCCCGCAGGCTAGTTAAGAGTCTGTTTCAATGGCCCGGCTGGTCAGTAAATAAAAAAAAGTTAAGGTCGAACCCTGATGTGGTACTTTATTAAGACCTTTGTACATTTTGCCAACTACGGGTAGGCAAACTAAACTGGAAGTTCAATGTCGCAAACATAAAGAATAGTTCTTTGTTTCCAAACGTATTATCATTGTATTGTTGAAAATACAAAAAAACACACAATAAAACCTTCCAAGGATTGTCGATCTTTCTTTAAAAGGGGTGTTAAATTATGATGTATTAGCAAAATCTGTTATCAACCACGGGTTAAAGTACTATATGTATCCTATGTGGCGTGGCAGCCCATACAACATTGCGCTCAATGTTAAGAAACGAAAGATTGGGCCACGGACGTCACACAAATTTAAACCAATGACAGTCCTTGGGGGCGTTGCTACTACTGCCTGCTGGGTCTATAACGTCGCTATTTGCCGAACACCGCTATACCGAACACTCGGCTATACCGAACATTGTGCTCGGGTTCCCGATTTTTGCGTACAAAACGTACCGAACATGGTGGTTGGAAAATGACAATAGTATAGAAGAGTGAAAAATGGATATTTCTTCCCAAAGGACTAGAAGGGAAAAGCCAGCCATGTTAGCTCAAAAATTGTGTAATACGATGAAGCCTCGTCCGAGACGGGCCTAGCCTCGGCCTCCAAAGCTATGCGGCTACGTCTTTTGCCAGCATTTCCCTCTGCGTAGCATAGTTGCAATGGACGAGTACCGACACAATTTAATAGAGATTCGGATGTGGCTAGCCTGATTGACTTTCAAAAGTTGGCGCACGCGTACTCACCTGATGAAATAATGACCTCTTCTTCCAGCCTAAGTTCCGCCAGTTGCAAGCAGTTATTGTATAAGTCCACGCTCACGTACCGAGCAGAGACTACAGGGTCCGGTACGAAATTGAGAGTCTGTCCGCCAGGGTAGGCTTGACCATAGGTGACTGGTGATCCGACTCGTGCGTTCTGTGAGTGATCTGCATCCAATCCAGCTCGCACAATAGCGCCTTGTAATCGGCTACCTACGGTGATAAATAGGTATAAAATCTTAATTGAACGCACCAAGTCACATAATTTAGGCTACCCATACCGCTAGTCTGTATATTAACATTGGATGGATGTGAATAGCTCTGCAGTGAACTTCGGCATACTTTTTTTTTTAAAGTCATTAAAGTTTAGCATCTGCCACTTCCTCAGGATAAATTTTGAATTGCTGGCGAAACAAAAAAGCAATTAAAAAAAAGTCTTATTGCTATTTTCGGCTGCAATTAGAAAATAGCACGCCAGTGGGCCGGCATGTTTAAATCCATGATTTGAATACCTAAAACCTTACCATGTCTATCGTTTCTATTAACTATGGTGATCCGCTGCAAGCGATAGGTAGTCCCCAGATCAACCCGCCACCATTGGTCTCCATTGCACACTAAAAAAAAAGAGCATTGATACTTTAAAACATAATAGTTGACTCGATCTTCTTTTGGACAGTGCCGTTTAGCATAAAAAGTCGGGAATAAAGTCGTCCTGCTGGGGGAGTGCTTCGGTATGGCCTTTAAACATAATGACGTCACACTTTGTTTACACGTGCACTGCCCTATGGGAGCCTATAGTGGGGACACTGCTTCCAAAAGAAAGAGTACATGTAGACAACGCGTGACGTCATTGTGGGCCTATGCATGAAGAAAAATGTGCTAGGAAATTCCATGATGTCACACAAAACTGCGATCGATATGGGATGAACCATACTAATGATAGCATATCATAATGCTGGTTTGCTACGAAATCGAAACAAAAATTCAAAATAAAAAAAAAACTTACACGTATGTGAAATCGTGTCGATGTCACCATCAACTGCCCAGGTTGCGTAACTATCAGTTGAGACGTTGCTGCTCTGACTGACGTATTTGTCCCGCAGGTCAATTAGGGCCACGCCTGCATTGAAACAATAAGTACTCATTGAGTTTTTTTGTTTTTTTGGTTCAAAGCCGTACAGGCAGCGGCATAGCCATAACATGTAACAGCGTTCTCACACGGGGCCAAGGCGGGGGGGGGCGGGGGGTGGATGTTAAAGTGGGGGCTCCCAATTTCTGTAGCATTCGTGCTCCAAGGTAGACAGGTTTTTTTTTCACCAGCCAACCGGCCTCCGTAAAATCTAAGGGGGGGGGGGGGTGGACACAATCTTTCTATAGGGTACGCCCACGGCCCCACGCCCCATCCCCGTCGGCTATGCCACGCAGTGTACACGGGATTTGCTATAACACAACAATCTCAATATCGATCAACTTCTTGACGAATCCATCAAAGTTTAGAGTTTCATCAAAGTTTAAAGTCTTTACAACTATAACATAACTGAATTGTCAAACATTTTAAGGCCGCTAACAAAAAAAAAATCAAAAAGTAAAAGAGAATTATTATTTAAAAGTTTTTTTGTCGGATCGCACTGATTAAGCAGAAATCTAGAAATGAAGATGATTTTATTATTTCCAACGAAATTCGGAGTTCTGTCGACGAAATCATGTTTCGTGATCAAAAGGTTGTGCATGGTTTTCACTGTTTTCTCGAAAAGTGTCATAGGCCTATCCACTGAAGTTTAAGTTTAAACTTGAAAATTTTAGGTATTGAACATTCTTCTTTGGAAACGGCCACAATGTATGCAAAGTGATTCTATATGTTTTTGTGTTTTAATTAAGGGAACATTTCTAGAATATTATCGTTTACGATACCACAGTAAAACATGAACATGTGTACATGTAGTTTATCCATTTAAAAAAATGAAGTTAATGCTGCAGCCTTACAGCATGCAAGTTGTTGCAACACTGATTACTCAAAAAAATGTCTATGAAATTCTTGGCGTGGTATAAATACTGCGGTGTGTGTTAGATCAACAAGGAAGTATGATGGTCCCTGCACGTAAGTACGTGTAGGCTTACTTGTACTGTAGTGTCGGCCATAATAGAAATCAAACCTCACCTTGGTTTGGGATGAAGAATAGCAGCAAGAGTATCCTTACACCGAGATAGCAACTGCAAGCTCGACTCGTCTCCATGGCTTATTTTACACCGAAAGTTAATAAATCCTAAAATGTGCCACACACAATGGCAAGGCTCAACGGGCATCCATAACTTTGAACAAACTGATTCTGGTATGTGTGTCTGAAACTGTACACCGTTGCATCGATGGAGGAGGAAATACCCGACGACCGAAGGCCAACGCCACAGGAAAGTGTCGCAACTTTCAGCGGTTTCGCTTTGACCTTACTGAACTCTGCATGCAAAGTTGCTTGTATGTTCAGCTTGGTTTACGTTTCCGGGTTCGTTTCCTACAACAAACTCAGCTCACCGTCAAAATGCAGAAAGCACCTTGCGACCATTGCAGTGTTGGTCACGCGCACTCCTCCCCACCGGTGTGTTTTGCGCGTGCTTATGTTGCAAAATCGAGGACACACACGTGCAACTTTATCAATGAATCGAGGACAGGAGCCAAATCGAGGACTCCCCGGTTGTATAAAACGTGAACAAAACCAATGAGAGCTGTTGCAAAACAGTTAAGGTATAAATAACGGAAAAAGGGCATGCAGAAAAACAATAGAAAATCCTCGATTTACACCATAAACAAACGTACGTGTGTGCATGCTAAGTTCTGCATTTTAAAAACGATACATAGTGCAAACTCTATAGACCATGTGCCCTGTGACGCCACGGCGACAGGCTACCGCTGGGCAACCCAAACATTTTAATATCTTTTACAAGATATCACACGGGCGTCACTACAGAGGTGGGGGGGGGGGGGGCAGTGTCACTCCCCCCTCCCCATTAGTAAATTTTGTCGGCAACATCATGCTGCTGTCGGCCAAATAGAAAATAAAGAATGGAGAAGGAAGGGGAAAGGAAAAAGGAAGAAGAAGAAAAAAATGGAGAATGTAAATAATAAACACCGCTGCTCAAAACCCCGCGAAGCTAAAATCCGGTTCTGTAACCCATGGCAACAGATTGTACATTCTGTCACGTCGGCACGAGGTGCCGCGTGAGGTCGCTTCATATACGACGGTGTGGTAGACAGCTACAGCCTAACGCAAGCACGTGCTCGCTCGGAGGCAAAATACGAATTGAGCTGATTCTCGGTGACGAAAATTGGGGATCACCCTTAGCTAAAGAGGCCAAATCTCGAAAGATAGTCAAGCTACAGTTTCGATGTGATGTTTGTGACGTAATATATCAACACGAGCATATTCATTCAACAATTCAGGGGAAAGTGGCCAGGAAATGCCTCAGATTGCACCACAGAGTAGGCCTACCTAGGATCCAAAAACTTCCAGGGGCCCTTAAGCGGGCCCGTACCCCACACTTTCAGGGCTTCAGGTATGCGCACATGTACTGCGCATTTACACGCAGTTTTGTGACGAGCAAAATGTCCAAAACTTTTCAATATACCAATTTTTGACAATCAACATAAGTAACCATTCATATATTTGTGGAGGAAATTGGAAATGGAGTTAAAGGGATCATTTTGGCGGACCGTTTGATTATCAGTTACACTCATTTTGAGCCCATTACATATGCCCAAAATATGCAGAAAAGAGTGCCTGGTTTTCCCGTTTAAGCAGAGCATACGCATTGAAAATTGGTTACGAGGAAAATTAATTCCAGTTTTGAAGAGCACGGGATATGCAACTAATGATCCACCAAAAATTAGCATAAAAAGAATTAATATAACCGCTAATCGTTCGGTCTAAAAATCGGCAGTAACAAACGGAACTCATGTATCGTGCGTGCTAAATACGCAGGGGAATCCCCTGTATCAGATCAATGACGTAGTTTTTTTTGCGTCCGTTCAACCTCGCACAATGGGCAAACAGCACGCACGCCACGACACCACGTCCCACATCTTCAGCACCACCGAATTGGAACGAGGACGACGGCAACACCCATACTGGCCTTGAACTTGCAGATCAAAGTGATTTTACGGCTGTTCTTTTCCACGCTTCCGACGTCAGGTATGTTGGCTTTTTTGTGTCCGTATATGTTCTATATTAGCCACCCCATTTTGCCGGAAGTCATGGCCTTAACCGGAAGTCATCCAATGGATAGGATGAGAATGATGCGTTCCCGTTCGCCATGTTGGCAGCACAACTCAATAAATATCATTATGCCATGTCTTTGCTGTACAACATGTGGGCATACGAACAATGGTGTAATAGTGGTCGTCTGGATGGGGCGGAGGGGGGGGGGGGTGGATATATTTTTTTTTAATATACGGTAGTAAATGAGTGTGTGGCTGTTGTTAATTAAAAATATTGCTCCCATCTCTCAAAGAATGACTGCCGTGAGTCGTGACAGTGATATTACTGTGACTAGTGGTTCATTTTATATTACACAGTGGCGATACAGATAAACGAATGTATTAAAAACACCTATTTAACGTATCATGAGAAACCAGTCAAACTTACACCCAGCTGACTACAGCTATAGGGTCAGCTGTGTGCCTGCGTTTGACTGTTTTCTAGTAAAAAAAAAACGTCAATGTTTCTTTCAGAGAATGGGCTTCTGTTCCATACTTTTTTTGGGGGGGGGGGCCTGTAGGCCCGATATATTCAGATCACTGTATGATCCCGTTTTTTTTTTCGATGGATTTATTTATTCATAAGGATTTAATTCACAGACTTTAATAATGACCATATCCGGACTAGAAAACTATCAATAAATTAAATCTACATCTATGGCCTACACTGGAATTACGAAGCCTTAATATTATAGTTGTCCCATACCGATAGCAACATCTCTTAAAATGGCTAAAATCAACAAGACTGCTGAGTTGGCGGGGAATTTCCAATGAACTGTAACCCTTGTCATTCCCCGTATTCATGTCACGTACCATACAAAAGGTTCGAGCAGGTGGTAAATAATGAGCTTTGCCCCATAGCTCATTATTGTCAATAAAAATGCTGTTCATGATGTGAGCGGGAGCCCTGAAGCGACATGCATGCACGGCCCTTCACTGCACTGTAGAAACTAAACTACCAAAAATGTTTGTTCTATTTCAATGTTTTTTTAAAACATTACTTTTATTTCTATTTTGGATGTTTTCAACTAGAGCTTTGAAAATATGCGATTATTTTGGCTTGCTTGTGCGCTCCTAAAATAAATAATTCCAAATTTGTCGACGGGAAAGTATTCCATAACTAAACGGACGTGTGTGTGTGTGTGTGTGTGTACATGTACGGGGTTCCTTATTGGGTAGAAAACACAATGGAACAATAGACCCAAATCAATCTACCTCAAAAGGGAAACGCGCCGCTTTTCAATAGGAACTATATGAAAACAAAAGAAGGGAAACAAAGGTCTTCCCCATAAATGTATGTGTGTTTAAGACGCAAAGGGTAGGCCTACACGTTAGGGGGACATTTTTTATTGTTAGGCCAATTAGGACCGAGTTATGGGGACTTTCTGCAGTGTCCCCACATCGTTTTCGGTCCCCACATATACCTCGTTCAGACGAGTGTATGTCCCTACGACTACGGAACAAGAACGGGCGCTCTATAACCTTACATCTTCGTGGACCTGTGAACAAAAGAGGTCCATAAGATGCAGGAAGCGTGAACGCTGTGTGGACTTGCACACGTCCACACTAGGTTTCTCCCTCTCTGGAAAACAGGAATTAGAGGCATTTTGGGGTTAGGTTTATTGTCGCAAAATGAAGAGGGACGCTCAAGGAAATCGCGATAAAAAAATTGGGTCGAAAGAGTGTTCACAGTGTGAGTAAAATGAGTTTTTTTCTCCGGCTTTCCTTAACTTCAGGAATACAAAGGAATGTTCACAGTGTGTGTGTACAGGGAGGGGGGTTGACTTGATGTCTCATTTAATAGTGATTGACTTTCTGTATTACTCGGAAAATATAATTTAAAAACAGAATCTCTACTTTGGGTGAAATTCAAATATATCTGTGAGAGAGCAGCTTTAATGCGTACTTCCCACGGTGGATATTTTTTGTTTTACATTCTTAACATAATTTCAACATTTTAATCTGATGTCGATTTGGGTAATTCTCGAGCAATCTTCGAACTGGTTATTTTCTGCTTAGATAAATTAAATTGTAGGCCTAAGATTATACTTTGTGTAGTGTTAGCCATGGCTGTGTTCATTTCTCTTTGCTGAAATAAAATTCGGCAATCCTCGAATATGACTCTGCGCAAACGAGTTATATATTGACAAAAATGGAATACCATTAGGGCAAGTAAAACAAAATGTTTCTCGTCTGGGCATTTTGAGAAAAAAATGAAGGAGACGGGCGCTTTTTTACAAGATGGTGGATTTTCCAAAATGGCGAATATGGATTCTTCCATTATCTGTACTTTTTATACTTACACAGAACATTGTGTCATTCATAAGGAGCCGTAACCCTTTCTACAAAGCTACAATTTTGTTGGAAACAAATGAAATGAAAATATTGACAGTATATATCATTGTCAAAATAATATCTTAAAAAAAAAAGCCGGCAGGAAAAAGGAAGCGAACGGGGAAAGAGAAACTAATTCTCTTTTGACTTGGCCTTGAATATAGCTGTACACATTCAATTCATCTTGAGTGCAATTCTTAAATAATTCTGAAAGCAGAGGATGCTTTATATAGCTTTTAGTTAGGCCTATATATAGTTTTATTTCAGTTTCATTTCGACAATGTCCTGGCATGTTTCCAAATTCTATGTGATTTGTCCCAAATGGAATATAGTTATTTTAAATTATCAAAAGTCAATATCCATGATAACATTTAGTGCTAATGTCTCCTTTGTAGTATATCTTTAATGGAATTACTTTATTTATCTGAGTGTTTATCTAGTCGTGTTGCTTATAATGTATGTCATTGTATTGCTTATCTTTAATCAAAATGCAACCTCTGATACCGTAATTTCCCAAGTTGTTCCTTCCAAAAAACTCATTATCCGGATTACATTATCCAATAGTCCCGGTGCCGGTCCAGAGCAAGGTTCCGTCGGAAAACAAACATGAAACCGAAACAACATTTTCCTTTGAAATAAAATAAATGCGAGGAAATCACCCTTTGTGTGCAATCATTATAGTGGTGACTCATTTGAGAATGGAGTGTGCAATTGTTTTTTTTGTTTTTGTTTTGCATGACAGCTTGTAATTATGACAAAATAAAGCCAAAAGTTCTAAATCTGCACACGAGACAAAGTTTTCCCAGGACCAAAATAACGATTTGTCCCATAAGCAAAGCGTATTCTCGTTATCTGAGATAAGTCTGGCGGCAGTCATTCAATTCACGAAATACATCGTCTCGGGACAGATGTAGGTCTACGTACTTCTTGCGGGTTACAATCTGGTCCAACAATAAAACTGCATCTGCTGATTACACGTTTCACACCGGTACTGGGACTGATATTGGCTTTGATTTTATTGTGAAATTTCATGAAGCATAAAAAAATAGTCTGAGATCCTCGTCAATACGTTAATGTACCTGGCATTAAACAAAAATCAAATTGTGTGCTATTTAGTTTATCCACTGTTTGCTTTTTACTTTATTAATTTGCAGTGGATTGAAGAGCTGTACGTACAACGAGTATAGTCTCATATCGAGATGGTTGAGGGGAGCCTTCGGTCTTACGATCCACTGGCGTACCACGTTAACAACTTGGAGGATATCAAACCAGAAGTAGTCCGGGCCCACCGCCAAAACAACGGCGATGAAATCAAGAGGCTACTTGCACAGGGCGACCCGAGTGACTACGATGTCTTCATCTGCGTCAACAGTGGCTGGCACGCCTTCGTACTGTGCGTCCCAGCGAACGAAGTGACTCCAAAAAATGACCCGATGAACGTCTTCCAAGACATGCCCACGGACGACCCGTTCGCCATTCCCAACCAGCTTCTCGTCTGGGAGACGGAGCTCTGCTTCGAGTCAGAGGAGCAGAGGATGTACAAGATTCGCTTCAAGTTGTCCATGTTTGGGGAGCTCAAACCCAAGATCAAGAGGTCCTTCTACATCGGCAAGTACAAGCAGGTGCCGGTGAGTGGGCTGCAGTTTGCAATACTGAGGGCCTCCCCAAAGCGCTACAAGGTCCTCCTGGACGACTGCGTGGAGTTCGCCAAGACCTTCTGCTACGAGCTGTTGTCTTTCAGCGGCAACGGGCGAGAGATCGAGAAGTCAGTGGAGGAGCGGCTAGTGTCGGCGTCCGGCTCGGGGCTCAGCGTGGAGGTCCTATCCCGCAGGATCCAGAGTTCAGCCCTGCTTGGCAATACGTTCCTAGGAGGAGTTGACGCATCCGCCTTTCTCAGCGCTGGGCGGCGACCAGCGGTCATCATTTGCCTGGTGTTGTTCTTGGTGCTTTACCCCATAGTTGTGCCTCTGCTGGTGTGTTACATGGTAATGTCGATGATGACGTCGAAGTAAACGGCGAGCAGCCGTGTTTCTCGTAGAGATACATTTAGGATAGCCACAGCGATATGTAATCATAGTTATGACAAGAACACAAAGCATCACCAGCCGTGCCATGCCACCGAAGAAAAGGTCGAAGTTTATCAAACGATCCGCCTACCGAATCCCTAGTTCTTGTATATGACTCAGATACCTAGTCAATTGGCCAGGAACTTTCCACGTTCGATTTCTTGAATGCATGATATTAGCAAGGATAAAGTCCCACATGCATTACAAAGCCATATAGCGCCATCTGTCACGTCTGTATACTGCATCGAAGGCCGATCTCATCCGTAGCACCGCATTGGCGTATATATACGGTTAGTTATCCGACAGACATCCAAGTGGTTGGGTGCGGCATTTTAAGCGCAAACAGATCTACACAGCTCGACGAAAAGCCTTTCTTTGAAATGCTTTAATGTACATGCATGGCCAGGGGCGTAAACCCGGAGGGGGTGGGAGTATATATATATCCCCCCACTTTTTGACCAGGGGATGGGCTATTGCATTATCCCCCACTTTTTCGTGATGAGAAAAAAAATGCGGATTTTGAGGTATTTTTCGAACATCCCAACAGCAAAAAATGTATTCAATGGCACTGAAAAGGGGAGAAACAAAGTAAAAAAGCTTTTAAAGTGCGCCGTTTTGATGTAAGCGCGAGTATACATATTGATTTACCTCTATATCCTGAAGAGCGCCCCTAGTGTAATGTGCTGCCCCCCCCCCCCCCTTCGACAATTTTTTTTCGAGGGCGCCACGCGTCCGGTTCATGCTCACCTTTAAAGGCTAATCCAGCACAAGGCTGGACTTATTTGTATAAGTAGATGTGCAAGTAAAAACTAAACTTTAGGAATATTCAATTTACTATAACTTATTTACTTGTATCATAAGTCATTCACCGTCTTTTAATCATAATTCAAAGTATGCGCGTTTTCTTTCAGTATAAACATTATCCGTTAATGACAAAGATTTGCAGGTACAAAAACGAGTATTATGGCCATTTTGTTTTTCTTCGGATCAGAGATTAAATTGGCAAATATTACTATATCGTTTACTATCCGATCACATCTAGCAATAAGCAACCCACGCGTATGAGATATTTATGCATGTTTATATATATTATGTGAAGTATAAGTGCTTTTGAACGCAAAAAAGGCAAGGAATAATGCTATCATAATGGTTTTATTGTACATATACCACTGTCTAAATAATTATTGTAACTACAGAAATTACTACAAAACACCAAACACTTGATTCATTGGTTTGTCTTCAAAGTTATAATATAACGATAATAATAGCTTGTCATTATTTATTTCAGTTTCGTAGACCATAATATCAAGAGTGTAACTATTATATCCGGCAGTTAGACATTCTAGTAATTCCTTTTTGCTATTCTAGGGAAATCGTTTAGCTTCATTTTAAACATATGCGTTTGTTCATGGTTAATTTTGGATGGAAAAGAAATGTATTTCTCTTCAAAAAATGTCTTACTTGTCTTTGAATTGCCTGCAATTGCGCAGCATGAAACAGTCGTTAACATTATGGGACTATGTTATGATGTCTGTTCATCGTCATTTGCCAAGTCACCAAATACATCATGTTGAATATAAATAATATGAGCCTCGCTATGCAAATTTCAATTTTGTAGAGATGCACATATTAGGCACTATAAATCCAGCATAACGTGAGTGGCGATAAATCATGACCTAAAAGCTGTCATGTTGTTTTCATATATTTCTTTTTCAATTGAGCTGATGGATAAGGAGCGGGACGCTCTTAATTCAGCTTAGACTGGACTCAAGTCGGACTCGCTTGATATCCACAACCCACCCCTGAACTCTACCTTCAACCCCGCTTTCAACGTCGTGCCCACAGTGCATCAATCAGTGTGCACGTCCACCGTGCACAGATCAAGTGCAACAGCCTTCTCGGGCCGAGTCTACATTCATCTCGAACGTGAAACAATTAGCGCAATATGCAAAGCTCCCTGTTTAAAAGAAATCGTCTAAATGTTAAAAATCTAATTGATTCGTTCGAGGATATCATATTCTTTGAAGTTTCTTTTCCAACAAAAATCGAAAATTGCACCCCCCAAAATAAACTTGTTCTTTGTTTATATTTACTCTATGATAACATATAAAAAAGCATATTACAAGTGAGCCTTATCATACAAAGATATTCCTTCGTTTTGTTTTTAACTAATGCGTATCAATTACAATTTGTTATAAATTTAAGCTTGCCCTTATCATGCATAAAGGAGATTTCGGGTTGTCACCATTATGTTACAAATTGTTGTCTACTGCCCTTTGGAGTCCATCTCAGTCATCATCTATTGCAAAAGAAAAATAAAAGACAAAATAAAATCCGAGCACGGTACATTTGTTTTAGCTTCATGGAAAAAAAAACATATCGGCAATTCTTTATACGTACGACAGACCCAGTTTGGTAATTCTGTAGCCCCACATCACAGTCAATCCCTAATTGCCTGATGGCTGCAAAATGTATCAAACTCTCCTGGAAAGT
Organism: Patiria miniata; assembly: GCF_015706575.1. Classification (NCBI taxonomy): domain Eukaryota; kingdom Metazoa; phylum Echinodermata; class Asteroidea; order Valvatida; family Asterinidae; genus Patiria; species Patiria miniata. The sequence continues at coordinate 31,335,204 of NW_024037069.1, read as the reverse complement.
GCGCCCTGGAAAGTGTCGATCAGACATGTCAGGTACGCGCTGATTGGCTTCACGCGCGTCACCACTTGCTGGTTCCAAGACCAAAAGACTGCCAATTCTGACGAATCTAATATGGATGCTAGGTACTTGCAAAGTCAAGGAACCAGACGACCGTCACCACACGTGATAGGCATGATACGCGAGCAGTAACTTACCTCGGCTTCGTCATTAGCGAAGCCACTCCATCCGACGCGACGTCTGAACATCGTGAAGCTCCCTCCTCCTCGTTTCAGCTTAACGTACGCAACCACCACGACTGCAATTAGCAGAAGACCCATCACTACCACTGCTACAACTGTGCCACTTATGTCAGCAGCTGAGCCGAGTGACTTGGCGGGCGGCAGAGGGCGCACCGGGTCTCCATCAGTCGACTTCCTAGGTGACTTCGCAGTTGCCTTCCTTTCTGCTGATGAAATCCCGGGAGCCGTTGTCGAGTAAAGGTTAGCATCCTTTCCTGTCATCAAGAACAATAACGCATTGATGGAAAATTATAGAATATTCCAAAAAGTGTGATATGTTCGGATACAAGACTCCCTTAACGGTTTTGTACCCAGTTTTTTCCATGAAGCATTGTCCGCTTTATAAATGTTCTGCCGATCCAAGGCTTGTCAAATCTTATTTTGCCGAACCAAAACCTTGACTGTATGTACACTTTTTGTCCTTATTAAACACTTATGTATCAAAAAGGTTTCAACGAAGATTGATGTAGTCCCATGTAAGCTTTGCTACAATTAGGCCTAGTATAACTGTTTCCTGTCTGGAAACCAAAATTTAAACGGCAGCCTTTTTCCCGCGTTTTACTAGGGTATTAAAGTAAGCTATTGAATATCAAGCTCGTACCTGGATTGACCGTTGCTCGGATGATCTGACTGTACGGCCCAACCCCAGCACTGGTAGTAGCAGCAACCCGGAAACCGTACTCTCTGAACTGCTCCAGTCCTGCAAAGACCACCCATTCCCTCGACGTCTCATCAGCAGAGTCGATGATAACTAACTCACCGTCCTGGTGGCTCAGTCGGTAGGCGTATTTGGTGATGACTCCGCCCCTCCCTCCACAAGATGGCTGACTCCAGGAGAAACCGGTGCTGCGGTTAGCGGAGATTGCAAGGATCATCACATCTTCTGGAGGGTTTGTAGGAACTGAAAATACAAGACGGATCTGAGCATAAGTTGGATGTATCTTAACATGCCTTTATTATCATATTAGTTTAATTTGTCCTTATAACTTTACACACCTGACTCATTTGTGGTCCACAAAACCGACGCCTCCTGCCCCTCGTCAGCAGCATTGATGGCTTTGATGAACGCCTGATATTGAGAGGCTGGGACCAGGCCAGTCAGCCTGGTGGACGTTGAAGTCGTCGACACAGGTACCAGTGGTGATGCTGTTAAGGCGGTCATGGAACACATATCCTGGATGGTCAGTACATATCTGAGCCTGTACTCACTTATACCACAGGTATTGAGCAGAGGGGGCTGCCAAGACACTGTTGTTGCACTGGATGATGTATCCCTGACTATCAGATTGTTTACCGAGCCCGGACCTGGAATTCCGGAAACAAACAATAACCATGAAGATCGTCTCACAAGTTTCATTAAAACAAACTTCAAAACTAAGTTCACCAGTTGCAGATCACCTACCTTGTACAGCCGTCTGAGCAGAAAGCCAGTTCGAATAGGATCCTTGTAAGTCGGAAGCCAGTGCGGCAACTCTAAACTCGTACTGCCTACAAGGAGTAAGGTCGGTGAATCCCACTTCTGACACCGATTCTATGCCGGAGGCAACGGTATCCCCGGTGGACACATCGCGTAGCGCATAGCGATAGCCTTCAAACTGGCCATGATGCTCTTCGCACGGCAGATCATCCCAGGCAAAGTGAAGACTATTTGTTGCAGATGAGACCACTGTCAGGCCATCTGGCGTGCCCGGTGCTGTTGGATAGATTTGAAACCCAACTTGTAAACACGGCTAATAAAAAATAGCATCAGTTTCATTGTGGGTATAAAGGACTAACAGCAGTTTAAAAATTAACTACTGGTTAAACAGTCACCAAAATTACTGATCAGGATTGGAATTTGAAGGGTAGTTAACAAACATCTTAGGTTCAGTCATGCATCTGATTGGCAAAACTGGACTGGAAAACGTTTGACAGGTACGAAGCGAAAAAGAAAACCAAAATAAAAACCTAGGGAATCTCACATATGTATGGGAAATTGGATTAATGTGAAGTTCAAGCTCTACAGAAAGGATTAATGATGAAACTACAAGCATTAAGCGAAAGTGTTTCCCCACATATTAAGAAGGCGACCCGCTACAGTAATTTGTAAGCCTGACAATGGTTCAAATGATAAAATTCAAGGACCTGCTTTTGTAGTTGCGACTTCCAAGGTAGAGGCCGATCCGTTGACGCCCTCAACGCTAGCCACAATGGAGACACTGTAGGTTGCAAAAGGTTCCCTACAGTTTATGGTAACCGACGTACTTTGGGTCAAGAAAGTTGACCTTTCTTGCTGAGTATCCGACCTGGAACAGTGACCCATCTGCAGAAGGTCGGAGGTCAAGTAATACGCGTCTGCGCACTGTACTGGACTCCAGTTGAGCAGAAAGCCGTTCGATGTGATATCCAAGGCCCTGAAATCTTTGACCGATCGGGAGTCTGAAAAAACCAACAGAGATACACATTCGAATGAAGAATTGTTGGAGTTGGGGTATGTTTGGTGGAAATAACACTGCCGATATTTGAAGGCTAAGATCTAGCGGCTTAGCTAGCTCAGCTCAGAGGATTGTTTTATTCCAGAAAATGACGAACACGACTTGGAATGTCCAGACAGCTTGGTGTTATTGTTGTCAATTCAAGTAATAGAAGGATATTGTGAAATGAAAAAGACAACATTTTTTTGGTACTTGATTCTTCTTTTACAAAACACTCATCTAACTGTACCGAACACACAAATCCTTTGGGTTTAAAACAGAAACTTTTTTTTTTTAATTTTCAATGCTAACCATTTGCAGGAGATGTAGAAACTTCCACAAACGATTCCGTTGGCACGATGCTGTGGATTCCATAGTGTGACTGCACGTAAACCCTGTACACCGATGAAGGTTCCAGGTCGGTCAGGATGGCATGGGATGTCTCCTTATCGAAGCGGTCGGGAAGAAACTTCCTATCCGGGGACGTGATTGGCTCGCAGTGACCTCGATTAACCAACTCGTACCCAATGGTGTAAACAGAGGCACTGTCTTTACCCCATGAGAGTATCACGTGCCCTGGGGTGGATTCACTCGGGTAAGATACCAAATTGGGCACGCCGCCGAAACCTTCAAAAAGCAAATATCATACAAATCATTGAGGAGGGAAGTTGTTTTTCATAATCCGCGTCTATTCTTATTACTTGTCTTGACAATGATGACGTCACTAGTGTCGTCATGTCCACGGTTTTTTTAACGGATGTGTAGAGGTACTCACCAGTCTCCTGACAGTTTATTCCGAAGTATGGTGCAGCACATGCTGTAGAAAAATAGAGGTAAGGCATGCTGTGAACAAAGAAAGTTAAATGTCTGTTGTCTTACTGCAGAGCCAAGAACGTCTCATGACGTGGCTTTCATATATAGCACGCAAAAAAGCAAATTGAAAACGTGATTAAAAATGAAATGTTTATAACTTACGGCCCTCGCATTCGCCAGTGTCTCGATGACACGTGACTCCCTGGCAATGGCAAGTCTGGTCACACTTCGCGCCGAAGAATCCGTTTGCACAATCTGCTGACACGGAAAGATATATACGGAATATGACGTCATCCTTTAAAAACAAATTGCTATCAGGACGCCACCTGGTGACCTGGAAATCGGTGTAGTTTTTTAAGCCTCAATTTCGGAATATTCTATGGTTGTGAAAGTCTTTAAAAATAATGCTCCTTTTGATAAAACGGGTCACAAAAGCATCCTACCTGTTTGCTGGCAATTGACTCCGAAGTATGATGGGGCACAAGCTGGAATTAAGAGGAAATCACAACATCTTACTGTGAATGCATCTGCTATGTATGTATTTAGAATGGATTATCAATAATTCGCATATTAAAGGTCTTGGAAGAGTAGTAGGAGGATGGCTGATATAGATTTTGATTATGCTATGCTGATAAACTAAATTTCATTCTCGTCAAAGGCAGAAATCTTTTAGTAAACCAACTTGGCTGCCACGTTCTTGATTTTTAGTTTCACCCTTTTATTTTCTGGATTTTGCATGTCGAGCCTGGAACAGGTCAGAGCCTCACTTCTGCCTTGATTAGTTCCAACTTAACGCTGGGCAACGATTATTTGACACCTGATGTACGCATGACCGAATATAGCCGGGGCGGCAACCGTGGGCCGCCAACTCCCAATTGACCAAGCATCGATTAAAAATTGGTCACCAAGCATAGCAACCAAATCCCTGAAACTATGAGACCGTTTCCTGCCCACGTTTATGGAAACAGCATGACCTCTGACCTCTACTAAATATAGTACATATGTCAATGACCTTCAGTGAAAGGGTTTGATCATTTACCTCCCAGGCACTTTCCGGTGTCCTTCTCACATGTGACGTTGAGGGCGCAGTGGCACGTCTGTTTACAATCTGCGCCGTAGGTACCTTCGTCGCACTCTGAAAATTAAGAAAACCCAATAAATCGGATTTTGAAATGCGAGCAATTTTTGACGATTTTGCGGGTATTCTAGGTCCATCTGGAATGAGACATAAAAGATCCTGGAAGATATCAATCAAAAAATGTTTTGGTTTGAGTTAACTTGATCCTGAAATTACATGGTCTCCCTTATCCTCTCCGTTCACAAGTACCCCCTCACCGGCAAAGAAAGTACAGTTGGGGTGACCGATCGACGCCATCTTGCCTGGCTGCAATATTTTGCCGCGAAGCTCGGCCACTGCATGCGTGTACATACTACAAATCCCCTGGTGTACGTGCGTCACACACAAGGAACGGTGCGCGCGCGTCAACATGCGAAATGTGTCCTGCCCATGGGACGTCGTTGCTAGGTAAAAGGGCGCCCTCTTTTGTTGGCGCACGGAGCCCATAAGTCATCATTTAAAACGTTTGTAAGCCCAAGTCGAAAATGTGTTTCTTTGAGTGTAATTTTGTTCCAATTTAAGATCTTGTATTTTGCAGGATCAATTGTTATGAGAAATTCTAAGGTTTATTACCATGCATGCAGTCAAATCCTTTGAATCCTGCTGCGCATGAGCAGCCGTATGGGTCCGGAAGACAGAACAGTTTTCCCTGGCAACCGTTGCCATCGTCCGAACCTTGGCAGTAATGGCTGCCATCTTGGCCAAAAAAGTTGAGTCCCAGAACTGTTGACAAAAATGACACGGGAAAAATATGTGTGAAATTCAATTTGTGTGTAACCACAATGATCTGGTACACGGTACCCTGTGGAGACATGTGCACAATAGGGAACAAAAGATTGTATACGTTTCCTGTCTCCACTAGATATATGGATTAAAAACTAGGAATTTCCAAGGTGTGTTGATCCATCGCAAATTGAAGTATTTTATGTAGGGGATATTAATTCCGAATTTCAGCCCAGGAAATTAACTCTGGTTAAAAAAGGAGCATTTTGAAAGTACACTTTCAAACTCGAAAACTTTAGTACACGAGAACAAAGAGATGAATCCACAAGGATACAAATTCCAGTATGTGTACATACGGAGTCATGTATTTTGGCCGCCACAATTACATGTGACTATATGCCTCCAGTGAGTTCGGGCTATATAGGCCTACAAAGTCGTGGCGTCATTCAGAGATCAACTCGGTACGGTTCAGACAGACCGAAGCGGCCCACGAGATCTCGGTGTTTTGCTGTGGCGGTTGTGAACCCACGTTTCATAACATTGCTTTAATCACCAATTGGAAGCGAAAATAAGAACAACTGTGCGTAGATGTAACTGGTGTGGTGACAATCTGCTGCAAAACACTTTACCCCTTTCAGGTTGTACTCGTTTTTGAGAGTTTTCTATAAAAGAAGGATGTCAAGTTACTGTCTGTGACCGTGTGTGTTAAATTAGGTAGAATATGGGTCATTAATGGGTGCGCGTGAACCGTTGTCGAGGAGCCTGACCTGGGGAGGTGTTGACGTCACAGGTAGGCAGCATATTCCCAAAAGAAGGATCTTAGATGTACGTTAAGAACAAACACTGGGTATTTCTCCCACATTCGCTGGCAGGACGCCCAGCATGTTTTGGATGTAAGCCAACGGTGTACGCTTTAATACCTTCTTCGCAGTATCGACCCTTGAATCCAGGCGCGCAGACGCATCGGCCAGAGAGGGCGTCGCAGACGCCGCCATTGTAGCATGGCGGGCAGATGTTGGTACACGAAACGTCTGGTCCCCACCTACCAGATGGGCATGCTTCATAGGAAAAAAACGGCAATTGATATCAGTAAAAGCACACACCTTAAATTTCTCCACAAAAAAACCCAAATGACTTGTATATACACTATACAAATATACCGTTGGCCTACCTGAAGACGTTTACTGAGTCAGTGAGTGTTAAAACACCTCGATACGAAAACAAGTATTACAACACTGCCCTCTATCGATCATATTACTCAATCATCAATCGCTGGGTTTTCCCCCCCCCCCCCCCCCCAATGGTTTCCACATTTAAATAGTGCAATAGTGGCGTATCCAGAGGGGGGCAGGGAGGGGCACCTTGGCCTCCAGGCGGATTTTTTTGGAAAATAGTTTGTTCAGCAATTATTTCAATAAATGGTAAGAGAGTTCTAACATCAATCCCAACAAAAGAAAATCCGCTCAATAACCATTATAATGCGCCGTGAAAATGGGCATATATTTATCAGTATGTATAATAATGGTCAGTTTTGAAGAGCCCCCCCCCCCGCTTTTTGATTTTACGGAGGCTAAGTGTCCGGAGAAAAAATAACCTGCCTACATTTCGGCGCGGAGGTGCGGTTGCCCCCCCCCCCCCCCGACATCAAAAGCTGGATACGCTACTTGGTAATGGAGAAACGGGAACCACTCTTCACCTACCTCTCACTATAAGTTGCATGATGGCGTGGCGTTGAAGCGGGCGAAAAGTATTGACGTGACACTCGTATATCCCAGCATCCCTCGGGCAGACTGATGGAATGAAATGAGTTAGTCGATCCTGGGAACGGCCTATGAAAGGCCCGCCATCGTGTCTCCATCGCCAGTCGCTGTTTGGCGGGTTTACAGCTTCCATCTCCAAGGTAACCGACTCCATCAAGCTCACAGTTTTCGTCAGAACTACCGGACGGACGTGAACGTCTACCAAAAAAAAATAAGTTTGTTCCTTCGTGTTGTTTTATTTCGATACTATTTTTTTTACAGACACCACTTGCCTCAAAAAGTGTTTTGACAAAACTATTCGTTCGAAAACAAAACTGAACAGTTTTAAAATTTGAAAGACTTCGAAGGCTGAATGCAATGGAGACAACCTGTTGTATGTTTCACAGCGCCCTCTTTTGTTATAAAGTACGCAGCCAATGACAAATTTCGCTCGTACCCCCCGCCCTGCAAACAGGGCGCTGGGAAGGGCTGATGAACTTCACAGAATCTGATGCTATCCGAAAATTTTCTCATAGAAAAACACACATTCCATCCCGGATGTGATTTCTTTTTCATTGTGGACCATGTGGACAAATATGAGCGTCGCTTAATATGCATTTTGACCCTTCGTGCATTCGAAACGGAGTCTGAGCAAGTGACGGGAATTGAAAATTTACCAAACTGTTCCTGTTTTGCAGGGCGGGGGGTACGAGCGAAATGACATATAAGAAACTTGAAACCTCAACTGACCGTTCTTGTTCAGGATGATCATTGTAATTTGTGTCCTCGTCTCGTCCTTGGTTGCCAGGCAGAAGAACGCCCCTATCCTCACGAGACCCCCAGTGGCGGGCAGGTACAGCAAGTCGGCGTCGGTCGAGCCCATGGGATGCGGGACCTGATGGGCCGAAGCCGGCAGGCTTGGTGCTCCATTGTGCCCCGTGTTGGACATTCGACCGAAGGACACGGAGGCCGTGGCGTCTCGGGCGCCCAGGTAGGTACCGATGAAAGCGCCGCCGTCACCGTTGGGATCCAGCAGGGGCGTGGGGGTCAAGCAAGTTGCGTCAAGGAAGCCGGTGGCATTGGCTGGTTTGAGAAATTGCATTGATTTGGTGACTAAGTAGCGTTTATTGAATTGTAAAATTCATGACCTGAAACAGTACAGAACAGGAACCCACATTTTGGCCCAAGTCATGGACATAAAATCTCGACGAGCGAAATTCTAGGTTCTGAAATCAAGCATAGCCTTTTGTTTTTGACATTACCTGCCCATCCTGGGCACTCCATGGCTTGAGATTCCTCCACCTTGACCTCGCATACTGCCAGAAACTGCAACCTTCCCGATCCCCTTAGGTCGATGTCCACGCTGAGGTAGCGCGCCCGTACCGGCGGGTCGCAGGTGAATCGCAGCCAGGCGCCCGGAGTGGCTTGCTCGGCTGTTACCGGGGAACCGCACACGGTGTTCTCGGTAACTGAAGGGCTCAGCCCGGCGCGAACGGTCGCACCGATCAAACGTTCGGCTATATCGGGAATGAAAACAAGCTCGAAAAGGTTGTTTTGTCAATACTTCTTGTTACATTTCTTCAATACTCCTAAAATCCAAGATTCACCACAAAAGAGTTACTGCTCACTTGCTGTAAAACCTTATCAGCTAAAAAAGTTTCAACGTTGTAGTCGAGTCTTTCATAACAAGTCCGGTCGTAACGGTGAATCACTAGTCATGCACAAATCCATTCACAAGATACAGAGGATATTAAAACAATATCAAAAAATTCCTTTTGGCACAGTTGATTGGAATAGCTTGTGACTGGACTTGTGACTTGTAACTGACTTGTCAGGAATTGTAATGGACTCGATGACAACCCTGGAAAGTTTATTGTTTTTTGTTCATCCCAGACTATAAAATAACCATGGGTCGAGAAAACTAACGATATAGCATCCACAACTAAAATATACTCCAGAAATAGTCCAGTAGTCTCAAGATGACGAACAAAGCATACTGTTCGAAACGTCGAGTTAAACTTTCTGGTTCTTTCTCAGAACCACACAACTCACAAACCGATATCATTCACATTGTGTTACTGCAATCCTCCCTTTCGTTGATATTGATTAAACCAATCTCAACAAGTTGAAAAATAGAACAGGACACTGATTCTTTCGTAACTGCAGACACACACTATCAACTTCAGACATTTTAAGTTTTATACAGATTAAATAATTTAGGACCGGTGAACGAAATCAAAAGTTTCAAATCGAGCATGCGAACACTGTGCTCGAGGGGAAGTTTCTCACCGCAGCAATCGGCTCTATTGACCACAGTGATCGTTCCCACGCAGTACTCTTCCATCATGTTCACACGCCACCAAGGATGCACTGAGGCTTCTGATGAATAGGGAGATTAAACGAACAGAAAATGTGTGGATTGCGTGGCAGTAATATCAATTTGTTTTCAAGAAGAAATGTCCACAGCACAATTTTCATTCACAATGGAACTTCTATCACGGTTCTACATGTGACCGGTCTTTCACTCCGCCCGGTAGAGGGCGCTTACCTCCACCCTTGGTTCAAACAAGTGTCATGGTCAGCTTCAATTTAATCAAAACTTGACCTGATAATTACCCGAAGCAGGATGTTTTCACGAATATTTCCCTCATTGAAGTTGGGTCATTACGGTCGATCAGGAGACAGAACAATAGGACAATTCAGGACTGAAAATTATAAAATGGCCTAACCCGTTATTACGGTTTCATGACACCATAATACAGGGCTGTTTATAAATCGTTATTTATGTAACTGAAACACGACCGTATGGACTGTACTATTAAGTTAAAATCCCTTGCATTTTTTTTTTAAATTTTGGCCAAAAAATGAAATAACTCCAAACTGTCTTAAAAGATGCCTAAGGGACCCTAAAACGCATTTCAACTGGATTTCTGGACAAAATTGCCTTTGAAAAGAAATAATGCGTCAATATTTGGGGGCAAAATCAGTCAAAACTATTAATGTTTTCTAAAAAAAGAAAGATTCTTTTTGCCCAAATCTTCGCAATTATAGCTGCCTCAATATTGAATGATACTCCCCTTCCATCAAGAGTCATTTCTGCGATGTTTGAAGAAAAAGTATGTTTTTGGCCAAATTTGATCAAAAAGTAAGGTTAACCCCTTGCATTTTTTTTTATTACTTTACCGAGTGCTGCACACGTTTGCCTCTAGGATCAGGACTAATTGTGTTTATATCCTTGACCAAGATTTTCCTTCAGTTATTAATGCCTTGCCTGATGTTTTTTTTTCTGCGGTCGTTTCCTGTGTTGTGTGTTTCCTACAACCGAGGATGCGTTACTCGTGATCTCCCGGATTCTGTAAAGTGTTGACTAAACTGGATTGACCTCTTTATTCATACATTGGTTGTGTTGTTCTCTTTTCCCACGTACTCTGTTTTCGTAAATTGTCTTTTTATTTAAGGTTTTCTAACCAAAAAGTAATTGGTCGGCTGGTTTGAAAAAATGAGGTCGGGTGGTAGCTTCTGATAAGTGGGTGTAGCCCCACCCATCACAATCTTACCTTAAAAACGTCTATAATTATGAATGATCCAAGACAGATAATATTCATATTAAAGAAAACGCTGATACACTTTTTGGTAACGTTTTCTGTCCTTGGTGTGTGCAGGTTGTAGCTACAATCCCGGCCAAAATGGTTGGGACACTTGGAAATAACCTTAGCCTCCAACAGTCACCAACTCCCCTGCTCCCCGGTCAATGTTGTTCTCTTGAGCGGATGGAGCACACACAGCCCAATTTGGCCAGGATTGTAGCTTGGTGGCGTACATTTTTGTCTATACAGCTGCACATTGACACAATTGGTGTGGGGCAGTTGCCAGAAAGCACCTTACCTTTCACAGCTGACAGCCCCCTACCCGTCCCCCCCCCCCCCCGAGTTTCTGAAGTTGGACAATATACTTACTGGTTATGGCGCAAGAGCCGGGTGTATCATCCACTCCCTTGTATGCCGGCGTATATTCTTTGTAATTTGACGTCTGGGCACTAGGCCTGCCGGCCAAATACACAGCGACACTGCTTTCGCACACTGCCCCAAAGAAGGAAAGTCAGTGTAGAGTAAGTACACGGTTATGCATGTGGCAGTCCTTGTGTTAATGATGTAGCCTACGATGAAAAATGTGGTCTCGCTATTTCACCAGTCATTTCTCATACAAAGTCGTTCTAACTTGTGCATGTTCTTTTATTTACAGAACGACTAATTGATGCATGTATTTCCATTTTCATCATCACCAAACAGACCCCAAACTATTGGTTCCAATCTAGCCGCATAGGCCATATAGTGCTTGATTTATATGTGGATCGACCGTATATTTGATTTGGCAAAATCGAAACGTACCATACACGCACACCAGCGTTTGCAAAAGAAAAAAGACGTAGATTTTCAGCGGGCAGTAAGCCTATATCCGCCCCGCCAAAGGCACACCCGCCAGGCAATCCACGCCGAATACGTTACCTCTGGTAAGCGAGGGGTAGCTAGTGCATGCCCACAAGCGATTTCAAAACAAAAAGAAGCTCTGAGTGGTGCATTTTCTATCCTGGAATACAACTTCCAAATTGTTACAACAAGCACTTCAGAAACAAAGTATTAGGCAGGCAATAGTATTTTTTATGAGCTCTTTCGGCAGCCAAATCGGCCGACTCGGTAGGACAGCACGGACCGAGATCCCGCTCCGCGTTTCCTTCGTTAAAACCGTTATAGCGCGCGTCGTGGCAGAGTACTTGACATTGAACGTAACATGTGGAAAACTTTTTTGTCCCTTCGGTTACACGCTACAGGAATCCGTAATTTTTAAATTTGAAAAAGAGAAATTCAAACAAATGTTTGGAACTTACCCAGAAGGATGGCGATAATCGCAAGGAACATGTGCGTGAGAAACCGCATCGTGATGCAACAGGCAACGGCCGTATTGTCTTTGTATCGACAAGTCTGCGCCGACTCGCAACCAACTGAAACACTACTGCTTGCTTCAGATTCGTTGCCTTTATACAGAAATAACAGTTCACAGGTCACGTGATTAAACTGACCTTTAAATCACATCTTTCCCTAAACATAAATCTCTGCCCGTGACCTGTTGTATCCGTTCGGCTGCTTACACAGTTAAAGTGTATTAATCCGGACATGTTAAACTTTGTCCTAAATCAAAATGGTGTGTAAATTTTGACCGCATTCATGCAGGTTCACCGAGCAGGTTCACCTCAACGTCGAATTGAGGGCGTAAGCATACATCTTTGCATACAGATGTACATTTATTTTGTATCCTGAACAGCGCCCCTTTGGCCAAAAAAATGCCTCAGGTTTCTGGTATGGAGGTTGCCCAAAAAGTAGTGCGGCGACGTGGTTTTTTTTTTTTACCGTTTTTTTTCTTCAAATGTCGGCTGATGACTGCAAATGGTGCCCGACTAAACTTTGTGCAAATATTATGGGAGTCCAGAGAGGCCACATAAAGCTTATTCTCGATCGTAACCCCATCTAAAAACACTTTAAAATTGTGCAGCAGCAGGATTCCATTCAAAACCAGTGAGTTTGGCGGTTTTGAGATATCATCTTTCATTGAAAAAAAACCCTTTTTCATTTTGCCGACGCGCATAGCTACGGCGACGTGCGCGCATACCAGAAACCGGAGACTTTTCTTTTTGGCCTTAGTGTCATTTGGTTTGCAGGCACCCCCACCTCGATTTACACCATAAAAACACACATTTACGCCACTGGGCTGACACCAAGCTTTACTTGGCTTGCATGGTCTTCGCTGGTACCCCCCGCCCTGCAAACAGGACACTGGGAAGGGCTGACGAATTAATGCTCTGATTGGATAGAGTTTGCGTGACCTGTAACCTGCAAGTCATCACGGCCACGACCCTGCAAGGTTTAAAACGTTTATAAGACTGAGTGTTCATCACTCTGTTATTCCCATTCATAAATGCCCTTTTTTCGTTGAAAAGCGTAATAATGTAGGAACATTTGTAAATGTTGAGCTCCCGTCAGTCGAATTCACGAAGGGTCGAAATGCGTATTATTTGACGCTCAAAATTTGTCCACATGTTAAAAAGAAACCACATCCGATTAATGTATGCATTTCTCCGAGAAAGTTTTCGGATAGCATTTGCGCGCATTGGCTAACCGCGGTCTTAAACAGCTGCAGCCGGATGCTTTATACATAGGTCATGCTAAATAACCCCGAGTGCCATCCCCACTTCCTTCACAAGATTCTGTAAAGCTCATTAGCCCTTCACAGCGCCATGTTTGCAGGGTAGTGGGTATGCGCAAATGCATTTGGGGGGGGGGGGGTTAGGGGTTTTAAAAACAGTCCATGCATCGAACGACATGATTGGCCATTACGTGCAATCTGCTTTTTTTGAGGGGGGGGGGGGTTCGATTCTACTGATAAATCGGCAACCAAGTTTATAGCTGGCTGAGACACCTCAAAAAAAATAAGGGTAACCAGGAAACTAAAATAATGCACACAGGAAGCTGAGATTCCTTACGCTCCAGTTTGTGTTAAGTACGAACAAGCACAAACAATGTGGCATGACTTTTACTTTTGATGGTTATCTGAATTTCCGTGTGACGTGAAGGGCTAAAAAAAAAACAGCACACGCTGTCGATCCTACTTCCGACTTTTTCCACATATCCTTTGTGTGTTGTTGCGTCGCACAAACGGGATGAATATCCAAGCTGTGTTGTTGCATTAGGACAAATTTCACCCAAAAAATGGGACTATCTACGAGTGTTAGTCGGTACAAAACTTTGGGAACAATGGCTGCCGTCTCTGTGGTACTACGTCTGTCCCTTTTGTTGTCTTTCTGTGTAGTTTCGTTCGCTGCAGGTCAGTAAATCTCTTATTTTTTTGTCCATGAACTTTGACAATTTCCTTTCGGGCAACATGGCCGGCATGTTGTTTTTTTTTCCTGAAGAGATGAGTGTTTAAATTGCTGAGTGGTTCTAATCATGCAGTGGCGCACCCAGGGTTTTTTTTTTTTGGGGGGGGGGCAAATTTTTTCAAAAAATGTTGCCAACATTTTTTGCCGCAGAAAAAAATGGAGGTTTTTTTTGGGGGGCTGACTATTTTGACGTTGGTGACCCCACTTACACCTCTATTATACTTCTCGAAAATAGGCCACATACATATCACCAAGGTAACATCGTGGGACAAAAAAAAATAAAAAAAATAAAAAAATTGACAATTTTTTTTTTTTTGGGGGGGGCTCATGCCCCCCGAGGGCCCTCCCCCGGTGCGCCACTGTAATCATGTACACAACGGAATCACGAAATGGTGTAAAAATCGTAGCATTAAAGTGATTTTAAGAAAACAACCCAATTAGCATAACTGAATTCATAACTTTAAAAAGGTCAAAACTTGAACAAGCCTCTTTCTGAGTATTTTCCTTTTTTTGACATGTCGATAATGTGAACTTTAATTAGCCATAATCAGTAGGCTTTTCCGATTGAAGAAACAGCAATAAACAGTATTGTATTGCTTTATTTTTTTGTGTCTAATAACCGCAGACCACATTTCGACCAGTGCTCAGTTCTGCCTTATTTTGCCAGAACGCCTCACATTTACAATTTATTTTATTGAATATTTCCCATCATAGGTGATGAAGTTCCCGTGCACATGACGGTGGTTTATCGACCATTGGGCGATAGCAGGTACACGTGCTACCGTAGTGAGCCCGATAGAGACGCTGCAGTTAGCTACGGACGTTACGTGAGAACACGAACCCTTGATCCCCAAAACAGAGGCCCGACGAGCGCATCACCGGGCAGTGTGCAAGGATCCATCCGAGTAAATCTTTATTATCAATACCAGAACTACTTCGGGATATATTTCTGTCGAGCGAGGAAGCGTGGAAGGTTGCTGACGACGATAACTGCTACTGTTTTGCTCTACAGTGGTAAGCTGACTTTAAAGAGTTTAAGAAGTACAGTTATTTTAAGATTTTCTTACGGGGGCTGACAGAGAAAAAAGAGCATGCCCCTTATACTATAGAACAAACGCACGATTCAAACATTCCTTCGAACTTTTCAACCATATTCAATCATTATTGACTACTTCCCCCTGTGCTCTGGGACCAGCTTTACTAGGCTTATCTCGTCCTGTTTGAAGGCATTACACTGCCAAAACTCTGGAGTTAAATATACACCATTTGTATCTGGTATTAGATTTTACTTGTGTTATCCTATGTATAAATACCGAATGGTATTAAATTAACACCACAGTTTTTGCAATGTAGGATCATTTTGTATTTGTCCAAAAATTAACCTACCAAAATATTATCACAATTAAACTTGGATTTTCAGTTGCGTTCCCTATGCTCTAAGTCGAGTAATTCGGTCTTTTTCGTATCAGTAAATTTGTAAGTTTACATTTTTATCAGAATACAAAAAAAACTCTTTATTTCTTTTTGGACGTATGTAAACCTAAAAGAAAACCACATCCCTTTTGCGAGCAGACTGGCTCTCGTTCCGCACGTTTTATATGGATATGGCCTATACTGATTGTGGAGCAACCAGCTAATTACGAGAATTGTTGTCAAACAGCCAATAATACGAAACTGTTAAGTTATAATTCAATAAACTAAAGGATTATCTCAATATCTCATTCAAATATGAAAAACTTTTGTATTGCTAGTAAACGAGCAATTTAGAAAAGGGATCCATTTTTTCGAGATAAAACTCAAGAATATCACGGCGAATGCATCGTTGAAGATCGTCTGTTTCTAAACTCCCCTTGAATTTTTTTTCATCTGGTGTGCTGTCATTTAGAGGAAAATCAAGTAATGTATGTGATTTCGAAAGATCAGTCAATAATTGATTGATTTTGGGAGAAAACAGTGTTCTTTGAACGAAATCGTGTTTAGTGATCAAAAGGATGTGATACTTTTTCACTGTTTTCTCGAAAAGTGTATCACATTGTATTCACGGAGCTGATACTCTAACAGTTTTGTTTAGGTTTTCAATATTCTTTTTCGTCCCCAAAATGCTTGAAAAGCAGACGATCCTATAATTAATTGTTTAATCAAAATAGCGAAGATCGTCCCTGCGGATGGCTTGTACACAAAGACGGTCAACGCAGGAGACACTGGCGTCTTGATTGAGATGTCAGGCATCGTCTCATCCACCAACGACTTTGCATGGAGGTTCAACAATTCGGGCATCCTGACAACGGGGTCACCGAACTTTGCCATCGAGGGAGCTGTTACACAGACCCAGGCCGGAGTATACGAGTGTCACTATTTGAGAGAACGGGACGAAGCGAGGCAAGGGCTGGTTAGACTGATAGTCAGAGGTGCGCTTGAAAAACCAACGTTGCAAATACTTGTTACGGTTATTTATTATTAAAGATATTACATACGTTTCTTCAGCAAAGGTGTTGTGACTTCACATTTTGGCATTTTAAAGAAAGAGGCACATTAAGAGGACGGGTGCGGCATTTGTCTACAGAGAGAACAGTCGCCGATTGTCGAATTTTTAAAGGGTGTAACTAATGTGTGCAACTTCAAGATTTGTAAAGGAATAAGGAAAGGGGGGCTTACGTGTTTTAAAATCATCACCAAGAGACTAAAGACCGCAATAAGTAGTATCGGACCTTGATTTGTAACATTTTATGGCATTATGTCAGGGAAGACATTTTGTGATTCAATACGCAAGTATAACACTGGGAATTCTAAAGCCACTTCGTGAAGGTAATACTTTCCGCTTCCTCGATAGGAGGCCATTTTGGAGCATCAACAGCAGCAGTGCTGCCTGTACGTCACAGGTCACACCACATCTTTGCAGTGAGAGCTCGAAAAGATCAGCCCTACCCAGCGTCCTGATTGCAGGGCGGGGCACGAGCGAAACTCCGGATATGTATTTAACCACTTTGGAAGTAATTATTTTGTGTATGAGAGGGTTTGAGTAGAGTAATTTCTAACCTCAATTTTGACTGTCTTTATATAAATCTTGGCTGAATATATAGGTTGCCCAGCGGGTCGATGGGGCCCACCGGAATGCTCAGGAGTCTGTGATAACTGTTATAATGGCGGCATATGTAATGACCTGAATGGACAGTGTGTGTGCCCGGCTGGTTTTAGAGGAGAGAACTGCTTGCAGGGTAAAAACAAATTTCTCAAAAAAAAAAACCACCCCAAGAAAAGTAAAAATCACAAAATATATATTAATACACTTTCTAATCGGTGAGAGAATGACGGTTGTTCTTCTCTTTTGTTTGTAGTCGATTTTTATGTTAAGTTTTCTTACTGAGCATATCCTGATCATCGTCATTATGCTGTATTGAAGAAGATCAGTTCATCTGCATTTCGTTCACTTTAATTTTGGATAAATAGTAAGAAAAGATACCGTATAACATCATGTTAAATGACGTAAACGTACAATGTTAATTTTTTGTAATGCTTGTTTACAGGCTAATTTTCGCTTTTGTTTAATAATGGCGCCAGGTTATAAATGTTCATGTTTTATACATTTATAGCAATAACTGTACCAGGTTAGAAGCGATGTTATTCTGTAAAATGATATGTTATTTCTGGCGATACTTTGTTTCAGCTTGTGGTGCTTACAGATTCGGCTTTAGCTGTGAGATACAGTGCTCCAGCACTGATAACTGTAGGGGTCTGGTGTTCTGCGTTCCTGACCCTATGGGCTGCAGGTGTAATGCTGGGTACGCAGGCTACGACTGCCTTGCAGGTTAGTGCCGGATATTTTGGCTTGTATCAGATATTCGTTTATATATTGACTATATTGGTAATCGATGAATCAATCAAACATGAGGTATCGAGATTACAAGAATCTTAGGCATACGTAGAAATTTGAAAGAACAGCGGTATCACTGCTGATGTGCACCTCAATTATTAGACTATATGGTAGTGTTATTAAAGCAAAAGTAATATATAACACATGTTGAATTTTCTTTAAAGAAACGTTTATTGTGTTGCATCGTTAGGATACTTTTGAATAGATTGGGTTTAAAATATAACATGTATTAGTGACTATGTGTCACTGAGGAAATGATAATGAGTCACTGTTTTGACAGAACTATCGACGAATGGAAAATTTACTTTCATTATTCGGTGACACGAAAGCACACATTTGAAGGCAGGTGGATCAAACTGATTAAGCTAAAAGCGATACATCGGTTCAAAGAGTGAAATGTGTCATATCGTTTTGTTATCAAAAAAGAAAGAGAAATTCGATTATTGGGTTATATTCCCAGACTCCTCAAATCACGTCAAGATGCCAATATCGAAAAAAAAAAAATCCTTTTCATTTAATCTTCGCATAACAGTCATAATGTACGAAATGTGACAGAATAAAACTGTACGTATGTAATTATTAGGAAACTAAGGCTGACATTTTGACACTTTGACAACATATCTCACGAACCACTCTTTTCATTTTCGATGCAATCAATCTTGGTAGAGTGAAGTTTTCATTTAATCAGTGATTTTGTTTTTCCAATTCCAGCATGCCCGAGTGGAACGTTTGGCGCTAGTTGCCTGCAGGAATGTCATTGCGATCCAGGGTCGAGGTGCGACCGTTTTACCGGGGAGTGTAGCCGTGGCTGTGCCCCGGGTTGGTCAGGCCAATCCTGCCAAAGTAAGTGCAACAGAAAATCACGACAACCCAAATAACTTTCAAAAGTCATATTTTCAACACAACATTTGTCATTTTTAACATTGAGGTTTCTCATTCATTTTTAAATTAAGAACTCTATAATAACTGCATTAGCAATTTCCAGTCTGTTGGTGGAATTAGGATGATGACAAAATCCCACCCCGACAAAATGTTTCTAGAATGTTTTTTTTTTACGAGAGAGATTTTTTTTTTTGCAAATAATTCAGCGTTTGGAATGAGCCCAGCAGTGCCAGTTTGTGGGCCGTTGTATGTACCTCGAGTCCCCCTTTCCATCTTTTTTTTCTTACAGTTCCAGGTGTTTGCGGCAGTGACTTCTACGGTACTGACTGCACGGGGAAGTGTCAATGTTTGGAGGACAGACCCTGTGATAAACAGACAGGGGGATGTCCCAACGGACAGTGCAAGCCTGGCTTCACCGTCTACCCAGGGGGATTCAACTGTCAAGGTCAGAGGTCAACTGAGGCCATTCTAAGTTTTTGTTTTACATTTTTGTCAATAAATGAGCAACTACTGATTTGTTTTCGTAGATTCTTGGATAGAATCAGAGCACATTCTCATACAGTCAGGTTTCCGGGGAGTAGGGGAGGGAGTGGGGTGGGGAGACAGGGGCAACTTATCCAACAAGGGAGATTTTGCTTTTGAATCGGAAGCGTTTTAGCACTTCTCAAGTGATATTAATTTTCTACCCCAATTTCAAAACTGTTTTTAGTGGACAAAAATATCCTCATTGCCATCGAACCCAAAACAAATGGAAAGGCCACTGTCCAAACCACTGCGATTCTCAATGAAAGACCAATCAATTTCTTAAACCATCCTGAACCAAAATTGGATCGTCTTTACAGCTATTTGATCACATGGAACAATCGATGTGAAAAGTTTGAAACTTCGTCATTAGATGTTAGTTGTCCGATGTGTCCCCTAATTATTAACTTAAGCAGATAAACTATGCTTCTAGACGTGTGTAGTAAAAGGCCTATAATAAAATGTTGCTATTCACAGCTACGTTTCCCAGCAGACCAAAAAGCGATTGGAAATTTGATCCGAATTCTCGTGTTTATTTCCTTCTACAACGGAAATCCCTGAAATCACCGCAATTTGAAGAATATCAGGCCGTGACATCGCTGGCGCGGATCTGCGGTCACAGGGGGTCAACCGCAATCAGCCATCGACAGGATGTTCCCTCATAAACGGGACAAACGTAGACAGAAACATTGCCAGTACAAATATCACTCCAATGTGGTGATCACTGAAATTATGCAGAAAGAGAAAATACATCCACACTATTTCCTTGTTGAATTGCGAAATCGTTATTTGACATACGGGACATTGTACCTTTGGGAGATATTCCCATAGACTTGTGCAAAATGAAAATTAAAAAAAAAAACCATCCGAATTTCAATGACACTTAACCTTATTAACTTAAACTTAATATAAACATAATCTACCCTCACCAAACCTTGTAAAGTTGGGTTTTGCATAAACAAGGAATCGATTTGTTTGCGGTTATTTGCGGCGGCGGAGTGCTAGTTATGCCCAGAAATGAAATTTGAAACATTAGGGAGAATTTATTGTCTCCTAATCTAACTTAAGGTACAACTTTTTAGCAAAGCAGAACATTTATGAGAATTATGAGAATTCAACTGTTTATAGTTCTACTTAAATGAATTGTTTCCCTTTCTGATGCCAAAAGGATACCAGGCAAGTCAAGTCACTTTCGCTTTCACCAGACAAAACCAGACAAGATGCCATGCAAACTCAGCACTTTCAAGGTTTTCAGTGGGTTTTCCCGTTGCTATCATTATAGCTATAGCTTGTTAGATACGATACAAGCCTGCAATAGCATCTTTCACTTTCAAAAGTCTGGTTTTGTTTCCCTGTGTATAGCATAAACCGCTCAGTATAAAGGTCTAAAATCGATTGAAATAACAATCTATTTAAGTTTGTCATGGTGTGTCGACATTTAAAACAATTTGTTTGTAAAAAAAAATGTGCGGTGGATTATTTTACTCCTGGTGTACTCAAACATAATCATAAAATAATTTGGTTTTCTTTCTTCTGGGATGAAACTTCATGCCAAACAAGTTCGTGTCAGGCAAATGTATCATTTTAAAAAGCAGACGGTCACATTTAATAGCCATAAAGCTTCACGAATAGAAAGTACATCTATCTTTGTATATTCGTTTGGACCAAGACAAACAAACAAATATATATATAAAAAAAACATGGCCGTTATGAGGGTTGGATAACATTTATCGTGAGAAGATTTCGTAAAACACCTACATTAAATCAAGCAAAGTTTGAACAACTGTGGCATGTTAATTTCGGGAGTGAAAATGAATAACATTTTCTTTTATTTTTTTCAGAGTGTCGAGATGGCACGTACGGTGTAAACTGCGCTGGTGTTTGTCACTGTGAGGACTCCAACTGCGTGAAGTCTTCAGGAGTCTGCAATGGAGGTTGCAAAACCAACTGGGCGGAACCAGACTGCACTACAGGTCAGAGGTCAAAGTTCAATAACCTGACAACCAAATTACTCCCTTGACAACATTATTTTGACCTTCTAATCATAATTTTGAGGTTCCCAGAGGGCCAGCCTATTGTCCTCTTTGTGCTGATTTCAATGACTGACTGACTGACTCCCCCATTTCTGAATTAGACTTGCGTAAGCCTGACCTTTGACCAAATATTGACTCAGTTGACTGCCTATACCCAATAAACCAAAATTTGTCTGGGACTAGCTTAAAGGAAATATACAACATTTGCAAACATCGAAAAATAAAACTACCAAGTTTTTTCGAAATACCTTACAAGGATGTTAATAAATGACAGTCTAAAGCATCCTGTAAAATTATGGTACCTGGTGTCAAGTCATTTTCAAGAAAATGGTATTTTTGTATACATTTCCAACGGTGGTCGGCCGACCACCGTTGGAAAAACCTAACTATTTTTCAACTACTGCTCCAACTTTACACTTTTTTCAATCCAAGTTTTGTTTGCTATCCATTTCATCTTTAGTGGAGTCAAGGAACCAGACTACTTGAAAATTTGTTTTTCTTGGTTTTTCCAGCATTTTCGAACACAAAACTTCAAACATGTCTGTGTAACAATATTTGATCTATTATACTAACCCCTCAAATAGTTCGTTTCTGAAAATTACAGCAAAAGCCAATGATGTACATTTCCCTTTAACTAGACTCGCCTGTAGTTTTGTTGAGCCATGGACTGTGAATCCAACAGGGGCAACCTTGTGAAATGAAATTGTCTCTATGATATTGTGTACGAATATAATGGTGAAAGTGGAAAGATTTGTTGGTGGTAGTAAACATTTTTTTAAACACTTATTAGACTCAATGAATTCTTGTTGTTGATACTCTAGGAATAGTTAGTTTCATCAACACTAAAGCGAACAGCGGACAGACGTCAATGTTCACGTGTATTGTGACTGGGGATCCGCTACCTCTGGCGGCTGCAGTCAAAGTCTACCGATCTTCCAATGATGGTCAGTACGAGTCAGATACGAGCAATGTGATTGGCTCGGAGCGCGTGCTAACGTTCGTAATCCCAGCTGTGGAGCTGGGTGAGGAGTTCACTTGCTACATCGTGGAGCCCTACGTGACTCTGCTATACACTGCAGATATGTACGGTGAGTCCATCATATTACACATGGCTGTCTTGCTACTATATCAGCTTTTTAGTTGAACACGAGGGGTGAGAAGGCGTGAAGGTAGCCCCCAATTCCATGAAAGCTAAAGATGTTATTTTTTTGTCTTGGAATCAGAATTACCTGTCTTGACCAGACAGCCCCGTGCCATGCAGATAAAGGCTCGTGAGGTGACCATCGAATGGGATGCATGGAGCCCTGACGTCGGTGACACAGGCGACCCACCCATCACGGCATACACCGTGCAATACCGGCCACAGAATGGGGATTCCCAGGAGTGGCTGAGTGGTACCATGCTCCCTGTGACGGCTACCAGTCTGACAGCAACTGTTGGCGAGCTGGCACCAGAGACTGCGTACGAACTGGGCGTGGCCGTCAGCAGGGAAGGAGTGGGCGGTGAGGGAGCGATAGGTGCCATACTGTCAGTGACAACGTTATGCAGTGGTAAGTTATACTTGAAGAGCAGTGATGTGATCACAAGTCAGGCACACGTCCATCGAAAACAATCGCAAATTCGATCACAAGTCTATCACAAGTCGGGCAAAAACTTATAAAGGCATTGCGATTGACTTTTTGTGAACTTGACTTATGTCCTATAACTCAATTGCGATTGACCTGTGATTGACTACAACTCTTGAAACGAGGATCGGTCTTAATTGCTGCAAGTTAGGGGAATTTACTAAAACTGGATAGCATTGATAAAGGAAAGATCGCTCCATATTATGAGTCACAAGATGAAGTCACGAGCCGGTGTTTATTCCCGGTTTCCTTGGCATGAAACGACTACGAACGAGTCCCTTGAATGGGATGCCAGTCCATCGCATGTTACCCCAAGGTAAAGCCGGTATGAACCAGGGTAAAGAGAGGCAGGTGGGAGCGAAGTGGCTCGCCCAAGGACACAAATTGTGGCCAGCAACTCGATTCAAACCCATGATCATGATGAGTCACGAAACTTTACCACTGGGCCACACTCTCTTGAAAGATACACTACAATTTTTCTTTTCTAATATGCCCAGAACCCCTAAAGCCACCGGACGATGTACAAGCGTCCAGCAAGCAACAAATAAAAAGACAAATCGTCGTTACCTGGCAGGTCAGTATGTCTGGTTATTGCTTTGGAATCTCGAAAATAATTGGACTTCAATGAATGGGTCACCCAAGAGTACCACTTCTATTCATATACTATAGGTCCTCATGTTTCCATGTCAGATTGGTTACTGGAACTTATCTTTATTATGCAGCTACGTTGGCCGCTGATATGTGATGTTGTTGAATGCATTGTGGTCTAGCATTTCGCAGGAGCATATCTAATTCTAAACGATTCTCTAAAGTTTGTGTCATTCCTGTTTCTTCTCAACTTCAGGACCTGCAGGCTGATTTCCAAGGATGCAGCACTGGTATCACGCAGTACCGTATTCGCTACACACCTGATCTCGACACGGGAACCAGCGTGACAGATACCGTGGACCATGTGGTAACAGCTGTCAATCTAACGGGTCTGGAACCCTACGTACAATACGCCATCTCCATCCGCGCCGTCAACGAAATCGGTGACGGTCCCTGGAGTGACGTCATCATGACGTACACGCCCGAGGAAAAGCCCCCTCCCCCGCAGATGGTGACCATTCCACGCAGCACCACGAGCTCAATCACGGTGCAGTCGGAGGCAACGTCACCTCACAATCTGAACGGTAACGTGAGTCACTACTTCATCCAGTACAGCCTAGCCACTGAGGGCGCCCTAACAGAGGCAACAGTCATGCGCGTCAACCAAACAGGCTACAAAATGACGTACACGATAACGGGCCTGCCGAGTACGACCGACTACACCATAAGGGTAAATTCCTATCTCAAAGTAAAACAGATAACTGACAAAAAATTATTAAACGATTGATAAACTATTGAAAAGAGGACACATTATCGCGTGGTGCATGTTAAATATTTTTGGAGGACATTCAAGTTATTTATCAAGACGAATAAAAAAGGAGAAACGACATATTCACTGGTTGATTTCATTGTTGAGCGATTGACAACGTGGATTGAAAAATGTATAGAGTCATCTGAGCTTATATTATTTTTGTTTTAATTTGAATTTCAAATGGAACCCTAACGTCAATTTCCTTTTCTTTAAACCTCAAAAAAGGTTAAAATTGTCAACGGAGTCGGGGGAAGTGATTGGAGCGAAGCTGTTAAGGCGACAACAGTAGAAACAGGTAAAACAAAAGCTATTTCGTTATTGTAGTAAAACTAACAGTATGTTTTTAGATTGTCGCGGGGGTAAGAGGGCTTTGAGGTTTAGGAGAGAGTTCGAGATTGGAATATTACCTATTTGTGTTCAAAGAAAGATCTATACTTTTGGTAACAATATTATAGCATGATGTTCCAACTAATGAACCCTTTCCTCCCGATCTTTCACAAAACGAAAACAATTCACATGGGGATGTGTGTGAATTGTTTTCATTTTGCTGAAAGAACACAGACCGTTTTTGTGATCTGTGGACAGAATTTTGAAACCTGTGGTTGTGTTTAAAAGTCCGTAACTTGAAAAGTACATGAGTGATTTCAATGATTCTTGTACTAAAAGAAAGCATATTAATTGGGCTTCATATCCTAGTTTTTTATAGTGCTACATGCAGAACTCTATTTTAAAAATGGTCCTGTCATTTGAGTTTTTTTTTTTTGACGGAGTGCTTCAGAGATGTCAGTCAGTTTCGCTAACATTAACTTTTTACTTCGACATGTGTAACATACTTTTCAAATGCCTACAATGAAGTTGAAGTCATGTCGGCTTTTGGACAGTAGTACTCGGCTAAGCGTATAATGTGGACAACCGCAGCTGCCTTCGCGCGCGTAACCGATAGATTGCCGTCTGCGTCGAATCAATGTTCCGCACGTCCTTCCACATTCTCAATCCTTCGCCTATTTCATCCGCATAAAGTGAATTGATCTTGATAGGTACAATGTATTTTGTTTTAAATCCTTTTCGTTCGCAGGTGGTACGGACAGCCAAACTGGCAATGGTGGGAGCGTAGCTGGAGGTATTTTGGGCACTTTGTTCATCATCATCATCGCAATTGTAGTCGTTCTTCTCGTGAGACGAAGGTATGTCTTGCTCGGGCTATGTTCAAGGATATGAGTAACTCTGTTAGTGTTGTCCAAAGTGACATTTTTTTTCTGACCCTATTACCTTGGTACCTATAGTACTTTGCCATTCGTGAATCATTAAGAGTACCTTCAAATGATCATTTGCTGGGTAGTTAGTATGCTGTTGATAGTCGCTCTTGGATGACGACTGCATTAGGAGTGCTTCAGAGATGTCAGATGTTACAAGGACAGGAACAAGTGTAGGCCTACCCCACATTTATAGAATGACGCACATACAAGTCAGTTAGTAGATGACAGAACACGCCGTGCTGTAATGTGCTTCAGTCGTTATACTAAAATAAAATAAAAATTAATTAATGTTTGGCTTTTCAGTCGAGTAAAACACTGCACATCAGGAGAAACATGTGCTTCTCCGTTCGTTATTACCAGAAGAAGAAGAATACTTCTTTAACATTTATTTAAAGTTCTGCGAACACAAGGGAGCTTAAGCTGAGATGAGCAAGTCAATCATCGTATGGTCTGTAAGCACGTCTTCATGACAAGTGAACTCTTCGCTATGACGGCTTAACAATGAGCACGTTTTCATTTGTTTCTGTGTCTACAGAAGACGCCAAGAATATTCCGGAAGACAAAACAGTGATAAACCTGGAACCATCCACAAAAACAACGCTTACGACAGCAACATCAGCGACAACACAGGTAAAACAGTACATAAACTTTAGAAAGTGAGATGGCTCACCTCAGACGCATGAGGGCAGCAGAAGTAAAGAGTGACGTGGTTACTTTCATTTTGTAAACAAAAGGAAATGACCAACAAAGATAATGCTCGGAAAGAGGAAACGGCCAAGGACGCTACTACAAAATCCTTTTAACAACAGTATGGGCACAACAGTATGGGCACATCAATCCTCTATAAATGGAACTTTGGCCATTATTTTGTCCCCTTTATTGTGTGTTCTATGCCCCTTCCATCCGCTCCGTTCACAAGTATCCCCTCACCGGCAAAGAAAGTACAGTTGGGGGTGAATGACCGACGCCATCTTGCTTGACTGCAACTTTGCCGTGACGCGCGGCCGCCACTAACAATGCGTGTACATAGTACAACTGAATCCCCTGGTGTACGTGCGTCACACACAAGGAACGGTGCGCGTCAACCAGCGAAATGTCCCGCCCTCTTTTATTGGCGCATGAGCCCATAATCTGTTGTCCGTGTTCAGCTTTATATTAAAACATTCTCAGAAAGTCAACAATATATCGTTAATTTTGTTTTCCTTGAACATTGATAAACTTATTAACATTGACTTATCTTGTCTTACGTCCGCAGACCAAGGAACTGCCAAGGATCTGACTCCGGCTGATGTGTCATCAGCAGAAACTCATAAAACTGCTGATAATGAGGCTACCATCTATGCAAACGCAGGTAAACGTCATATGACATAAAAAGTCAAGTAGACGGTTAATAACGCTAAAACTGACTGCGTGATTCTGAAGCAACAAAGTTAAAAATGACTGGAAATTCGTCTACATTGTTCCCTATAAAGGTTTATTTTTGTGTATTTCAGAGTTTCCCCAAATCTATGGCTTAAAGGGCCATGCAATGTAGGTTTTTTAATGCAATCCTTAATAATGTTCCTTTGTGTCCCATTAAATATAATATTTTAAATTTTGAATGGACATTAGCAACAGCACCCTCAGTTGACCAGAAAATAATGAACAATTTTAAATGTTCAACCAAGTGCACTTTTCAGTATAAAATTGACAAAACAAGGATGTCAAAGACTTTTCATACATTTAAGAGGAGTAGACAATTACCCAAAATGTGTTCCTAACAAAAATTGGAAATGTCACTACATTTTTCCATATTAAGGTGCATTATTGTGTCTTTGATAGTTTTCTTTATATCCATGGCTTAAGTGTCTCTTACCAAATCGGCATGGGTTTTCACCACTGAAAGGTCTTCTGCAGTCCGCCGTCAAAAGTGTAAAAAAAAATGCTTTTACTTAAATTAGGCCTGGAAATCGATAAACTTTAAAATTCTTTAAAAGTGACTCTTATTAAAAGAAACGAAATGCCCCTTTAATATCTACCGTGTCAGGTTTGGCGCCTGACCAATCACAGAAGAGGACATCAGTTACTAGGGGATCCAAAAAGGGCCGATTTCCCGCCAAACCCGCCCACAAGCCGCCTCCCCCATCCAGCATCGATCCGAACAGTCTACCGTTGGGGTTGCTGCAACTATTCGCCGGCATTAAACAGCCAACAGACAGTATTATATCCGAACAGTCAGAAAGGACGTCACTAGTAGTAGTAGAAGCACCCAAACAGTCTTCGGAACCAGAGCCCGCCAAACAGCCGTCGGAGCCAGAGACAACTAAACAGTCCTCGGAGCCAGAGTCAACCCCAAAACAGTCACGGCGATCCAGAACTGACGATGAGTGCGCGTACGGGAACGTGAACCTGGGTCCAAAGCTTAGCGTCGCCATCCCTGTAGCTCAACTTGACGATTACATCACGAAGAAGAAAGACAGTTCCACGGACAGCCTCAAGTATGAATTCTCGGTAAGGAAATCAAACACTTGTCATCTGAAGACTTAGGCCTTGATCTACTTATATACCAAGCCGGTTTTATCTCAGTAACAAGTTTTTGTCGTAGTTTTGTATGTTCAAATTCCCTTCGACATTTTGTCACTTCTTGAGCAATTACTAGTGTCAGAAAAAGCCTTCTAGTACATGCCTTAGTTTATGTCCTTGAGAAGGACAGTTAACTGTAATTTGCCTTCCCCTTGAAAAGAAACAGCTACACTAATGTCAGGCTAATGCCCCCTTTGACGATTAACAAGTGTTTGTTTCAAGGATGATCACTAACAAATGAGCAATTGATTGATTGATTGATTACAAATAATTGACAATTGCTGCTTTGAGTTGATTACTTAAATCACAACAATTTCGTTTTGATTTAGCTCCTTCCCGCAGACCAAACAAAACCCTGGACCGTGGCATCCAATCCAGACTTGAAGACCCGGAACCGCTTTAAAAACATCATACCATGTAAGTCACAATCATATTCTTTTTGACAAAGAGTAGAATTTGTCCAAAGTTTCATTTCGTAAAAACCGTTGTCTAAAATAACCCCTGTTGGTTTTTGTTGATGATGCAATTCTAGATGATGAGTCGAGAGTTCAGCTAGAAGCAATTGAAGGAGTGAAATTATCGCATTACTATAACGCCAGCTACATACAGGTAAACAAACATAAATATTAACCAATTAATTAGTGATTGGAAATTTAACCTTGTTTGTTCATGTATTCATTCACTTCTTATTTTAACTGGTTAGCCCATTCAGTGAAATCCACCGGTCTCCCATGAGGCCCAGTGTTGAGAGAAGACAGTGTGAAGAAATTACAGAATCAGAGGTGGGAGGAAAACTCCAAAATATTCTTGGGAACCCCTATGGAATCAGGTAGGGACTGAAAACCCAAGCCACATGTTGGCCAAGAGAGGAATCGAACCTGGGTCACAGCGGTGAAAGGCGGGGAAAGTACCTTGTAGCTTTCAGTTTCGTTGCTGAATTAAGATGGATTGTCTATTGCAGTAGATATTGCAAAAAGAATAATTTCAGGGGGGTACAATTTCTTTCTTACCCATAGAGGATGTAGTGAAATGGAATGTCAGAAATTGAAAGGCTTAGAAATCATACGACAACAAAATAGAAGAATTGTGGACTAAACGAGTCTAGCAGTCCCATGCAATCATGAGTTATTCATGATCATGAATATTCAAGATATATTTTTTTGCTTCATGTGTTCATGTTTTCCTGCATTGAACGTTCTTGTTCGTTTGATTGACAGGATTACAAGCATAAAAACTCCTTCGTCGCTGCCATGGGTATGTTCAATGACTCCCTTGATCGATTTGTTTAATACCAGTGTTCAGGGGCGGATCAAACTTTCGTGAAACGGGGTGGGGGTGGGGTGGGGGCTGGGGGGGGGGGGGTTGATATGAAAGGGGGTTGAGTGAAGGGAGCCGAAGGCACGCTGTGCTAGATGGAGGTCCGGGGCTTACCCCTGGAGAATGTTGACATCTATAGTGCTTCTCCTGTATTCTAATGTAATTTGAGAATAAATGTAGGCCCATTTTACTAGTATCATAACATTAGTCAGCGACTGAACAGGGAGGTTGCCACAACAAACACCCCCCCCCCTCTAGATCTGCAACTGATAGTAGAATTAATAACATATCTCCATTCAAAAGACCGCCCATTTCTACTTTAAAACATTTGTTTATTCCTAGGACCAAATGCTGCCTCCTTGAATGACTTTTGGCGGATGATCTGGCAAGAGAAATTCAACATCATCGTCATGGCAACGCGACTTGTAGAAAGTGGCAAGGTAAGCGGCTTATCTTTACACCACTGGTCTCTTCAAAAGATAAAGAAAAAATGATCCAATGTGCGGGGGAAAATACAAGACGCAACATTTTCGTTTGCAATTTCTTTGATTATATGAGCAGAGACTAGATTGATACATGTAGTCTGATTAATAAATTATTAACCTTGCTTTGATAAAATCTTTCTTCAGGAAAAATGTAAGAGATATTGGCCAACAACAGTGAACGAGGAGGAGACATTCGGTAAGATTGTCGTCAAACTTCTTGAAGTGGAGACATTCTCAGATTATGCAATCAGCACGCTGCAAATCCACCAGGCAAGAACGAATTTTGTTTGTTTCTAATTTTGTTTAAAAAAATGAAATATAATTTGCTTTCTGAAAACTTCCAATTTAATTTGTATACCCGTGTCCTCCTTTGTTGTTACATCTTGTTACATTTTGTATATGAGTTGTGTCATGTTTGTCATCTGTTCAATTTCGTCAAAGACAAAAAAAAGGAATAAATTGAAAGCCTATTCGTAAAAAGCAAATCTGTTTTCGTTTGATATTTAAACTTATTTGGGCTCGCTGTTATGCCTAGTACCAATTTTTTTCATGTTTAACTCTCGTTTAAAGAAATAGATTTTACAAGCATAATATTGCATTTGTTGTAGTTATCTTTTGATTAATAAGCAAGGATTTCAAGGCACTGTTGTTGTTTGAAAAATAGCTGAAACTAAATTCCTGAAATTCAGTGAGGACTAGAACTCATTGCAATCAAAGTTCGGGTAGCCCTTTGTCGATCTGCCAAAGATGCTTTAACCTTTTTCCGTGAAAACGTGGGCGAATATTCAGGCTGGTACAATAATTATGTTACCTTTTTAGGTTTTTCTTTTGATTTGTGTACCTTTGCAATTTCTACTCTTTGATTCTTGTTTATCTCCCAGGCTGGGCAGGATGACGTTTGCCACAATATCAAGCACTTCAACATCACCACCTGGCCAGATATGGGCGTGCCCCTCTACCCGACCTCTGTGCTCAATCTGGTGCAGGTCGTCAAGGATGCCCGGTCTCCGATGCTCAAACGCGCCAGCGTAGAAGCTGAGAAACCCATACTGGTTCATTGCAGGTGAGTAACGGGCGCTGTTTTAAAACCACGGTTTCGTTGTCAGCATCGGGTTCATCTCTGGCGACAGACTCGTTCAGAGGCCTGTCAGAACCAAATGGAATATCCCACACTTGGTCTCGCGATACTATGTTGATATGGCTTACCATTTAAAGCGTGGAGGTTTATGAAACCACGACTTCGTCTCCGGTTCGGAAGCATCTCTGTACTGAGTCTGAATCTTTTAGAAACCTTTAAGGTCAAACCAGATAGAACATTATCAAGTTATGCCCCATATGATTAGATTGAATGGTTTTGAAGCAGAGTGTGGAACAATATTCAGGCAGAGTCCTTAAAAGCAAGGTGCCACAAAATCCAAAACTAGCCACGAACCCTAGCTTTCAAATTTACATGCATTGGAAAATGAAATCTGCCCACTCGTTACCGAAGATGCACCTGTGAAGCTGCAAATGCGCAGAGGCAAAAGACATACTATTTATACAAAGCACAATATTTATAAAGGTGTATATATGGACTTTAAATGTCATGAATTTTACTCATAATTTCATTTTGTGGAAATTGCGAATAAATCAAATCAAATCAAACGCTACTTGTTGTGTATTTTCTTGATTAACTTCGATTCAATTTAATAGGTGATTTTGATATTCGATGTTTTCAAGGCTTTATACGAATCATCACATGCTGCCTTGACCTTGCTGTCGAAACTGGACTTGACTTGTAGGCGGCATGTCATGCTGAAATTGAAGATAAATTTACGTTTTTGTTATTTCTTTGAAACACAGTGCCGGAGTGGGTCGGACGGGAACCTTCATTGCAATATACACCTTGATGGACATGATGCTAGAGCAAGGTGAAGTCAGCGTGTTCAGATTCGCCAAGCAGATGAGAGAGAACCGAGTCAACATGGTTCAGACCTATGTAAGTGGTGCAGTTAATGAGCGATAAGTAGGACCATCTATGCACCCCTCTCCTAAGATGTGATAGGTGGGGCTGTAATTGTTCCAAGATATACCTTTCTCAATTGTGTGAGGTTTGTAACACGGAAAAGGGGCTCCAAAATGAAGAACTGAAGAAGGCTTTCTTATTGAAGAACTGAATAAGGTTCCTTATGAAACTGAACATGGGTTCATCTTTAAAGAATTGAATAAGAGTTCCTGACTAAAGAACTTATTAATGTTTCCTCAATAAAAACAACTGAATAAGGCTATCTCTTGAAGACCTTAGCATTAGTTCCTAACTGACGAACGAGAAAAGGATCTGTATTTCAGATATTAGCTCGTATTCACTGTTGCTAAACTGAACAAAGTTCCTCAAAATTACAAGGCTTCTAGAAGAAGAGAGCACAGTTCTTGTCTTGTTCTAGAACAGAGCAAGCTTTCCTGAATGCTGAGCCAAAGAAGTAATCCTCATTGCACAAATGATGTCTTTCTGGAGAATGAAGCTTGGGTTTCTTGATGTAGAACTGAACCCTGATTCTTTCTTGGAGAACTGAACAAGAGTTCCCTACTAACCCTGATTAGAAACTCAGCAAGTTCCATCAACATTATTTTAACTTCATTATTTGAATTACCGTTCGCAGGAGCAGTATGCGTTCATCTACGCGGCTCTGTTGGAAGGACATCTCAGTGGAGACACAAGAATGCCGCTCAGATATTTCATCGAGAGATTTGCCAAACTCAGGAAGATCAATCCGAAGACCAGAAGACGCTACGTTGAGGAACAGTATAAGGCCAGGACTAAGTTATATTACAAATTTATCTCCAATCAGAAAGTAAATTGTTACAACAACCAATTTTTAAAAAACACAAACTGTGGCAAAGTTTCGGCAGGATTCACAACGACGTGTATTCGTCTTGGATTTTACTTTTCTTGAAACTTTAATTTTGATCCAAAAATTCTCAACCTAATTTAAAAAAAAAATTCTTTCTTTGTTTTTTGGGGAATTAAAATAAAAAAGAACAATAGGAATCGTTCCTTTTCACGATCTTATTACTTTATTAGATTGTGACACTGTAAAATCAAATAATGATTTCAGTCACTGATTTACATGATTTTAGATTTTTATATTTTGGTGGTTGTTTATGTCATTGTTTGTTTATTTTCATAGGCATTGAACCAAATCACCCCACCACCAGATAAAGAGGCGTATGGAGCGGCTACCCTCCCTGAAAATGCCGACAAGAATCGGTTTGAAGACGCGCTTCCTTGTAAGTTTGACGGAGAATGAAAAAAAATTAGCTTCACAATACCAAAACACCAAGATAACTTGTAATGCATTTTGTGGTTTTTTCCCCCTGTAATTAATACCGGTAGTGGAGCGCAACCGACCCAACTTGGCCTACGCAGGGATCGGTACTTCGAGTTACATCAATGCCTCGTTCGTTGACGTAAGTACGAGTTGCGATTTCAAAGATCATTACAGAATCATCACTTTGCATAAAACTATTTCTCGCGCACTTGAAATTTTCATATCAATCAACCCATAAAATAGAAAATTGATGGACTTAACGAATTCAGTATGTTCAACCGGATATGCTGAGCATCACCGTCACTCATGGGCGTCGCGAGGGGGGGGGCAAGGGGGGCACTTGCCCCCCCCGCCCCCTGGAAAAGCAAAAAAAAAAAAGGGAAAAAAAAAAAGAAAAAAAAGAAAAAGAAAAAGAGGCGCGAAGACAAAGTGGTGTAAATTTAATGAGTTGGGGGGGGGGGCAAAATGTCCCTGCCCCCCTCTGAAATTGATAAATCGAAAATGTGTTGAGAAATACAAGCTTTTTTTGGCAAAAAAATGTTTGCCCCCCTCTAGAAAAAATCTTGGCGACGCCCATGCCGTCACTGGCTTGGGAAACATGTCTCTCTGGAAATCGAAACATGTCCCTAGCTCATGTCACTGATGCGTTTCCAAAATTTGAGTAACTACTCAATAGTTGGATGCTTATGTTGTAGATCAGTACATTTTGAAAGGGTCTGGTGCACTGTATAAAGCATTTTTCACTTCGTAAATATGAAATGTTTGGATTTAAAACAAATCGTCGTATACTTATTAAAATCAAAGATCGATTCAGGGGGTCTTTGAAGTCCTTTGACGTATCATCGGACTGATTAAATGGCTTTTCAAGCAGGAAGAACAAAACGTCTTATGACGGTGGGTTTTTTGGGGGGGGCGGGGGGTGTCGTTTTTTGTGCTGGTCCCAGAGGGCCAACATAGGGTTCTCTTTGTGCCTGACTGGTTGACTCATTTGTTGACTGACTGGCGATTAGGCTTGATACCTATCTCACTGACTAAACCTCTTGTGATTTACACCGGTCTGGGCCAGCTTCATCAGGCCTCTTCGTGCATGTATGTCATGTGGCATCTGTACCACTGTGTATTAGTCTGGCGCCGCTTGTTTCGTGTAGGCCTACCTTCGCCATTGATGTGTATATAGCTCAAATCTCCATGCGAAAGACAACAGG
The DNA here is from genome assembly GCF_015706575.1 of Patiria miniata. Taxonomy (NCBI): domain Eukaryota; kingdom Metazoa; phylum Echinodermata; class Asteroidea; order Valvatida; family Asterinidae; genus Patiria; species Patiria miniata. The sequence goes on along the minus strand of NW_024037069.1, from coordinate 31,300,685 downwards.
TGGTTTTTCATTTCCCATCACGTGACCACTTCAGCTAATTTTACGAATTGTTTGGCCATTCTAAATCAATTGAACCGATTTGTGTGAGCTGGAGTTCTGTGACCAACTTATCTAGTAATTGCTGGTTTTGTTTTTAATTTGATATCAACCTGGCAGGGTTTTAAGCGCAAGGAGGCCTTTATCACGACCCAACTGCCTCTTCAAAACACCATGACTGACCTGTGGCGTCTGGTGTACGACTGGAAATGCCCCACTATCGTCATGATGAACGGTCCTCACACCTTCAACAATGTAAGTGCCAGGGTTGTCTGTACGTCTGTACGACTGTACATGGCGATACACCTGTGATAGTTGGTTAGGTTCCAAAAAGTGACATTATTTTGTTTTCCTGACCCTGTTATCGCCGAACTTTGTAATTTGCCATTTAAGTGTCATTACAAATAACTGGAGACTGATTCCTATTTGTTGAGTAGAACAGGGTCAATGCACATTTTCTTTTTTCTCTTGTCTTAATAAAACGAAGTAAAGTTTGTTGATCTTTAATACTGTGCAAACAAATACATATTATGTCCTAGACTATAAGCATGTAAAAAAAAGTGAGCACCAAAACTGGTTTATATTCTAAGCACCATTTTTGCAGTGTTTTTCTCAAAATATGGCAAAAATCTCAGTTTGGCCTTTTGTTAAGCTCTGGCAGGAGCTTTTACATTGGTGGTCTGTCTGTCTGTCTGTCTGTCTGTCTATCCCCGAAAATTAACCAAAAGTAGGAGTTGCACATGTGCCATCGGTTTGCATTTTTCGGCGTCACATTTTTCAGCTCAGGCAAGGATCATTTGATTGATTTCATGCAAGACTTTCATGCAATAGTTCTTGCAACACAGCCAGAGCTTACTGTGCACTCGCAGTTGTTTCAAGTTGTTTAAGTTCACACATATTTATTTTCAATCTTTTTCTAAATCAACCTACAGGAGCCAGTGCAGTACTGGCCCGATTCTGGAAGCCTCGTCTTCGGGTCTCTGTGTGTAGAGATGATCGATCAGAGTAAAGGACGAATCTACAACTCCACAACTCTGGGAGTGTCAAAGAGTGACAACTCGGAGGTAAGGCTTCAATCTTTGAGCAATGTTGCCCTCTTTTCGAGTGAAAACACATTGCTCGGGTGTATCGTTAGTGAGAAGACGGCAGCATAAAGCTAACAAGATCATAATTACTGATTGACAATGGAGATGCTTGGATAGATTGTTTAAATCTTAAATGGGTTTGTTACTGGCGTTAACGAAACCTCGGCTATACGACAGAATTCAGCTTGAAACGATTGTCCACCTCTGCATGACTTGGAAGACAGTGGGCTCAATAGAGGTGCATGGTCTGCTTCCGAAACATCCCAATTCTATATCATGATCCTGATATTTAGAGTATTTCCGTTTGGTTTGAACATGAAAGGTTCAAACATGTTTCTGTCACTTGAAATGTAGCCGAAGCCCAAACGAAACCGAGGTTTAAAAACCCTTAAAGCAAGCAGTTTTTTTCTCTCCTCGTTCCCAGGGTAACACGTTGACCGTGAAGCACTTTCAGTTGAATGGATGGGAAGGTAACGAGGATAAGCCCAACTCGCCACAGATCATACTGGATCTGCTGGACGCCGTGAACCAGTGGCAGTCGGAGTGCCAGTCTACGGGACCTACTCTGGTCCAATGCATGTCAGTTAAGTTTCATTGCCATTTCCATCGAACAGTTAAAATACTTGAAACAAGTGCACCATGTAAACACAGCGTGACGTCATTAAAGTCTGGGCCTGGGGCGATTGTCTTTTATGCACATTTCGTTTAGAATAGGTTGCTCACAGTTTAGCAGAAAAAAGAATGCCTATCAAAATAAAAAATCCCGACATGATATTTCCTCAAAGTTTTCGTACACAAAAGGATCGAGCAGTGTTAATGTCTGCATTATTTTCTATAAACATGTACTAGCCGAATGAGCACATACCCAAAAAATATTAAGGTTTTGATTTTTCTTCCCTCGATTCAGAAACGGAGTTGGCCGCAGTGGTGTCTTTTGCGCTGTCTCCAATGTATATGAGAGGATGGGCGGGGATGAGATAGTAGACGTCTTTCAAGCCGTGAAGAGACTAAGGATGAACCGACCGCAGATGATCGAATCCTTGGTGAGTTGCTGTTCGTCTGGTCATTTCAAGTCTATGTATGCAGGTTTTGGGTCGGGAGGAAGGAAATAGGAAGGGGCGTCGTCAAACTAATTTGAATTGCGGGGGGGGGGGGGTGCGACAACAAATTTGGTGATAGGCCCTCTGTGCTTGAAGGCAGCTAGAGATCCTTTTTTTACTCTAGCCCACCTCCCTGGACACGCCACTGTTACAGAACAAGAGGTGATACTCAATTCAATGGACAGTCATGAGAACGTTTTCTATGACCGATTTTGTCTCAAATCCATGTAACATATTGCTCCCTGGAGTTATTTAAATTGACGTCATTTCTTCTGTTTCTTCGGTTTCATATCTACAGGAGCAGTTCATCCTGTGCTACGAGGTGATTCACCAACATCTTGAACGGTTCCAGCACTACGACAACCTCCTTTAAGAAACGTCTTCATGAACGTGAAACATCTTCATGAAATCTTGGAACGTCTTCTCAGAAACAGCCCTATTTTACCGTTGAAAATGAGCGAATCATGTTCACCCATTTCTAGGCGTTTGATATTAATTAGTAACAAAATACATTTACAAAATTATTAAGATACTGACACAAAATTGTATATTTAATTGAAATTCAATCGCAAAAATGAAAAAATAAAATGCAAATAAATTATAAATAACAAATGATAAATAACATATAATATTGATAACTATTGTAATCAGTGCAGGCAATACATAATGACAATTAATAGACGCAAATAAGTGAGCCAAGTGCATAACATTTTTAGAAATGTTCTATTATAGTGGACTTGAATGAAAAACAAAACATGAATGGATTTTGTCTTTGGAAAAAAATGTCACATTAAATCGTAGTTAATATAAAGGAACGATGTCAAAAACATACTGTCATGTGAGATTACGTAAGGCGGCCTATATCCAAAAGGTTGTCAATGTAAACAAAAAAAAAGAAGAAAAAAAAGAAGAAGAATTTTAAAGGAGTTACAGTTTCAAAGGCCATATCTTAGTTCTCGCATGTTTGGATCGTGGTTTATGTGAATGAAAACTTACATGTTTCTAAACAGCGCTCGTCAAACTAAAGCTCGCAAGCCCGAAAAAAACCTTGTTAGATACGAAGATGAAGAATTATGTTTAAGTTTAGAGGTGGGAGGAAAATCCTGTTGACACTTATATTCAAGATAATTTTCCAACTATGTCGCTTCATATGAAATTGTGGGTGGGGGCCGGCAACTCCCTCCCCCACCCGGCGACATTTTGCATTTTTTTTAATGAAAGTACCAGCACACATACAACCGTCAGTAATACACCCCTTCCGCTACAAGGAACGAAACAAATCGGGACCTCTTGTTTCAGGGGAAACCTCATTTACACCCCCGCCCCCCCCCCCCCCCCCCCAACCAAAGTCCTGGAAGTGCTACCGATCGATCATTGCTTTTTAAACACGTTGGGCAGAAGACAAAGTTCTGACGAGAGTCATAAGCATATGCGCCATATGCTTGCAGCAATAATCCACGATAATTAACGAGTTACGATGTGTACTTGTTTACTTGCTTTTCATCTGTGTTCAATGGGCCGTGAGAGCTCAGACGGTATTTTGAAGAAAAACAAAAAACACATCAGGCAATTTGGCCTTTTCGCACTTCATCAGGGGAACGTCTTTTTTGGGGGGGGGGGGATAACCTGATGAAAACAGAAGGAACGGGGACTGTTGTTGAACAGGGAACATTCTGAATTTGCACGTAGCGTTTTTCTATCTTCAAGTCATTTCTTGATTCCCTAAAAAATATTATCAGTAGCAGAAATGTTGCCCTTGTGGAGACAAAGGAGGAATTCACATATATTGCTCAGATGCAAGTGATGAAATTGTATATACACAGATGTTCGTATGAAGATCACAACCAAATCCATTAAAATAAATGTCTAGTTACAAAAGTTTACAGAATAAGTTTTGCTTTTCTGCTTATCAGATTGTAAAAATGTAGAAATTATTCAATACGCCGGACAATTAGCGTAAAATCCCAGCATGTGCATATCGTAAAATTATTGAGCTTGCATTTGTTTTTACTGAAAGTACACTCAGTAATGTCTAGTGGAGCACGTAACGCTTAAGTCCAATGTGTAAATAAATACAGTGGAACACCGCTATACCGAACACCGCTATACCGAACATTCGGCTATACCGAACATCTTCCTTGGCTCCCGGTTCTAATTAATGTACAAAACGTACCGAACATCGTTGTTACAAAAATGCAACAGATTAACAAAAAACCTACAGGTTGTACGCGTTTTAAACACTGTTGGGACACTTTTAATTCCCGAACATCAAACCATCCATGGTAACATCGTGTTTGAATGTTGAAGAGCGATAGATGGCTATTATTTCCCCAGGGAATACAAGAGAAAAACACCCATTGCTAAACGTTTGTGACAACTCCTCGTGCGGCGGGATGTGAGAAATGCCAGTTCAGTGACTTCGCTATTGGTCAAAAGAGGGTACCGGCGGTTCAAAATCGCTATACCGAACGATCGTTATTACGAACACTTTCTTTGGATCCCACGATGTTCGTTATAGCGGCGAATCCACTGTACATGTATGTATACTAGCCTAGGTTCAAATTTGCTCTAGGATGTTACAACAATAAAAGTCTGTAGTCTCAATAGATATTCATGCAGGATAATTTCATTATTATTGTACAACGGTGTGACAGAAGTTTAGACCTAACTACGGGAGATAATCACATTTGAATTACCTTGACGTCACACGAACGAGCACCCGGCTACGGGCACCACTAACATTATTCATCGTTTTCACGTTATTTTGTTCACTATTTATGTCACAACTTTTACACCAATCATATTTAAAGAGAACCAGGTGCAGTGCAGGCGAGAGCAGTTTGCTGAATGTTGTCATCACGTGATAACATCCAATTTATAAACAAATGTAACAATGATCTATAGTCCTATAAATTAAAGTAGTTTCTATCCAAAAATCGAGTGAAGTATATGTTCGTATTACGACTGACATAAACGTTCTTTGATGGCGTGTAAAGACTAAAATGGAAAAATGAAATGACCTCATTGATTTCACAAATTAAATACAAGTTGATAAAGGGTCCATGTAATATAATTAAAAAATGTATCTTTGTGTCCAATTTGATATTATTTACAATTATCGTTTTGCCGTTTTCAACTTATTTTGGTGCTATTTCGTTTGTATGCCAATGCGAATTTCCATATTGGAAACTGTGATGTCATTTTCAGGCACTACAAAATGCCAGAATCCTCACAGTTACAGCTATTCAGTTCAGCATAAAAGTTGGATTTTTTTGGATGTTTTGCCGTCGTAAATATTCTTTTCGTTAGCGAGCTGTTGTTGTGTCAGCACATGGCAATAAGCCAAAGAGCACAGTTTTCTCACAAATGTTTTCAATGAGTAAATGTCTGTGAACAGAACACACCTGGACTGACCTGTCTTCCTGAAATGACATCAAAGCAACATCGCCCTCAGTTGTCCGAAAAACACTATGGACAATTTCAAATGTAAATAAAAATGCATTTTTCAATAAAATTAACCAAAAAGTGATGTCAAATAGTTTTTATACATTTAAGAGAAGTAGAAAAATGCACAAAATATCAGGGGCGTATCCAGGAATTTTTGCGGGGGGGGGGGGGAGGGGGGTTCATCAGCAAAAAAATCTGAACATGTACACAGGTTTTTTTCTCCGGACAGGGGCTGGTACCATATTTGAATAGGGGGCGCTGTTCAAATTCGACGATTATTAACACTAGATTACAGAATGGTGTACCGTATTTTGAACAGGCGGACATTATACCTGTATAATTTTGTTTGGGTGTCACGGGGGGGGGGGGGGTCGCATTATTTTGTAGGAATTTGTATGATATTTTTTTGGGTTTTTGACAGAGCTGGGGTTTTTTTTACCCCAAAACCCTCCCCTTGGATCCGCGCCTGAATATTTTCCCAAGAAATAACTCTCATGGACCCTTTAACATTATCAAAACAAACCTCGATCAATCGCTGTGATGATGGCAATAACAAACCTTTGACAGAAGGTGTGCAAGTCAAAAATATACAAACATCAAATTACAAAACTGTGTTTAGTTAATCTGTAAGCAACAATTTGCTGAAATAAACTATACACAAATAAGACTGAATGACGACTGTATCATCCTTTTAAAGATTGCTATTAATATTACTGTCGGTTTATTATTATCACAACCACAGATAGGACTTTTTGTGAGACACTTTAACGTCACAAATTATACCTTTGGGAGACATTACATGTGGAATTAGGGACACATTTCTATGTCTCCCTAATGCCTCAGCCCCTCTTAGGGGCAACATCGTAATGTCGCGAATAGGCTAGATCGATTGCTTGTGGCCCAATTAGTAAAAATACCAATGTTCGTTGGGGTTGGGGTCATTAATTTTGGAGCGAAAAAATTGTGCACAAGAATATGGGAACGTCTCCCAAGTGACCCACTGTCGATAATGATTATAGTATTAGTTTTCAAGGGGATCGATGACACGTTGCAATAAACGTATGCGAAAGACCAACGGGATAAAGAAATGGACCAAAATTTGTCCAATACTGAGTGATAACCGTGTATTTTTAGGGAAAAAAAACAAAATTGGGAATTGTTTTTCATTTATGAAAAACGAGTGACATTAGTCAGTCGTGAGAAAGGTAACCTGCCAACCGATCCCTTGATACGCCCATGAGATGAGCATGCGTTACTGCATCCGACGGACGCAGTTTATACCACTAGATTGCAACCACGAGTTGAAGTTTCCACGATGGCGTGTCTTGAGCCTTTCGCGCGGTTGAGTTGAAAACGAGGTCAGACTAGCAGGCCTCGTACACTTGAATAGGTTCGTATGTTAATAGCTCGGCCACATTCACGATATCAACGCGACAAGGTCTCTCTTGTGTATGTTATTGGCTGCTATCCCAGATAGATAAAGAATGAATATATAGTTACGGTGCGGTGAAGCGGCCTCTAGCATCAGCCTGCATGCAGGACAGATTGGCGGGAAACGCACGGGCAGGACGCTCACAGATCACAGAGCGATCCCGAGTACATTTTGTGTCATCCCAACGACCGCCCGCTACATCCCACAGCTGCACGCAATCTTGCCCTGCATTACCGATCGGTTCCCCCGGCGCCCACTTGGTGTATACGCACTCCTTACCTCCATTGCCTGGCTGCACATACCTGCCTTCCATCGAATCGTGCCTGCAACCGATCCAAAGACTTCCTACGCGAGAGTTCTCCTTGAACATTTGCCAAATGAACTGATGCTCTTCATTGGAATCAGGTACGGCCATGCTGCCACTCATACCAGAGCAAGTCGCTTGAGCTTCGTCCCACGTCATGGTGTCATCGACGAGGCAATAGTAAGACCCGCTTGCCCACTCCCACTGAGGACAGAGGCCCGTTACTCCACCCACAAGAACGATGAAATATAGTACACCTGTGTCCATTGTTTTGCGTCCGTACAAACCAAATAGCGTTTAAGCTGAAGAAATCATCCACAGTTTACTCACATTAATGTCGGAAGAAAGCTGCATGTGGGAAAAACAACTTACTATTGCAGCACTTATTGTACTGCTCTCCAGCTTTTGCATGAACTAACAAAAACTGACTTTGCAATAATGTATATCGTATCCCTGGCCAAACCACTTTATTACAGATGGCAGATGTTTGCTGCTAAGCTACATATAGTGCGTCCCTTGGTATTATCATCTTTGTTTCTTCGGGCATAAAGGCAACTAGACTGGTCCCCCAGGCCTGTAATCAGCTCCCATGCGTAAGCTTCTGATTGGTCCTCGTTTTTGCTCGCAGAGTAAACGTTGTGCTATTGTTAGAGTTCTTTGCAATGACGTCATTTACGCACTGGTCCCTGTTTAGTGCTCTTAGGCCTATATATAGAGTAGTGTGTTTCCATTAAGAAACTCATTGGGAATAATTTCACAGATTGCCTGATACCAGAGTCCTGTCTTCACTTTCAGCAAGGTCGTCTAACAAATTGCCTTGAACGGTTACCAGGCAACTCAGGTATGTGCCAGAACGCTGCATGGATAATACATTTGCGGAGAAACTTGCAAGTAATTCACAGGAGAACGTTGTGACAAATGATAACATGGAAACTATCATTCACTCGTTCTATCGTCTGATCAGTACAGGTAATATCGATAGGCCCTGCACACTAAAAGAAAATAATACTCATCAACGGTAAAATATCTTACGAAATATCTTACAAAAAAATTGAAAAAGCCAGTTTAAGAGCTTGTGTTTATGTTTGTTCGTAAGCCCATTTGAATATTCTTTAATGTCTTGGTTTTAATTCAATATTCTCTGATAGTCATAAGGAAAGAAGAGGTATTCTGTTATAATCGTTCAAAGTAAGAAAAACTTAAATCATTTTTATGAACAACACCAAAAAAAAAGGTCTTTGCATTCAGTGTATGGTACCATGTGGTGTGCTATGCATCCATCGAGTCCCGGTCACGGGGTTTTGATACGGTGGATATATTTTCTTTTTAAATGTCGAATATATTTCGTGTAGTTTAAACTCCCCGTAGGCGAACAATTCTCGTTGCATCATTCACTACTACACTGGAGTTTAAGAGCAGTCTGCGATACGGGGAGCAGCATCTACTAGCACACCAGCTGCCACCAGCGTAATTGTACCCCCTCAACGATGAGAAGTGGAAGCTAACTCAGCGTGTCGCATGTCTTAGACTTGTCTGTAGAGTCTTCAATGATTACGTCTCGGTTCCTTAGTCAGTTCTCTGTCTCCCGCGACAGATTTTGGTGCTTCAGTTAAAATTGGCTACAACGTCCAGTTTTTTTAATAGACATCACAATTCTTAAGCAAATGACAATTTTGCATCTACTTCTATACGAATGCAATCAGCGAAGTAAAACACTGAAATTTATGATTCTTTCTTATATCAACACAGCTTAAGTGATAATTTGCTTGAAGCGCCTCATTCGCGTAAGTCAAAGTGGTAGCAGTTTTCGTCATAATCAACCACCATGCTGGCGTCGTGCGTTGTCTCGTACAACTGGCAGATCTTCTCTCCGTGGCTGACCTGTCGCAGATTGAATGAGCGGCATCGACGCTCATCCCGGCACGCCGAGCCGCACGGGATGACACCCTCAGTGGGGAACTCCTGGATGAATTGACCGGTCATGCAAGGGGACTTCTTGAAGCGGCCGTCAGCATCAGCTTGCAAGCAGAGGAGCTGTAAGGAATCCCCCACCTGGGATGTCTCGCAGATGGCATGGAAAAGATGCTCGCACGGTTGGTCTGCCCACTCTCCGTTTGTCATCGTTATCCTTCCGCAGGATCCACTCGCGTAATAACCTCCGTTAGGCTCGCCCGTCGCCCAGTTGATGTACCCACTAACCTTCCCATCATGCTCCACGCAGCTCCACTTCCCGTCTGCAGGCTCCGGCCTACTGCAACCGATCCAGAAGTCGGTAGGTGTATCGGATGTTGACAGTGCCTCCTCCACCATCCCCCAGATAGCATCTTGCTCAGCCTGCGTGCTGGACATCGCCAAGCCGCCTCCGAGATCTCTGCACTTATCATCTACTGCCTCCCAGGACCGTGTCTCATCAACCAGCAGACGGTAACAGGACAGGCCGACTTTCTGCCAAGAGGACAGGCAGCGTCCCGTACGACCAAAAGAGATAGATACCAAAATGAAGAGCAGCAGAAAAAACAATGCTTCCTTCCCGGCCATTTTGGTTACAATGCTGCAATCCTTGTAATGCTATACCTCCTCTGCAGCAACCGATATCGATGGATGTAGGTAGGCTGGCATCAATCGATGCGCGTGGTAAGGTCTAAGGCACACGTTACTATGGTGATTACATTTCCATTTTTTACACCATTATCCTACTTTCATTAGAGAGATTGATGCCATATTGACGAGGCGCCATAAACATTTTCTCTAGGCCATAATGATAACAAATGCTATAAAGCTTGTGATGATATTCGTTCACTGTGAGCAACTATTTAGTTATTCTGGTACCAATCAATGCCCGGAGAGAGGCCTAAGTCATTTGTTGCTATGGTAATTCATTAGCCTTTTCACGCGATAACCCTGCAGATATAACGACTAGAAACCACTTGTGCTTTCCGTGGCCGCCTTACCATTAATGACATTGACGGACAAGGTGGAAGCTGAAGACCATGTGAAATTAAAAATCGAGAATTTCGACCGTATTAGCTTTAATGTTCATTCCTCTTTAAGCTGGCTCTATATCTATAGCCTCGGATCATATTGAAATTGATTGTGACGATATGAACAATTAAGTAGCTATGCTGAATTAAAAATCAAACACTTTGGGCCGACTTGTATAGGTATCTTTTGTCTTTTCTAATGATTTCCCCTCGTGCGAGCAAGGTACTGGTATCACATTCCACGTTCCTGACGACTGTAAAAGGCTGACTATTTTTTAGGGCATTCGTTTTCGTTTGAATCAACTAAACTGTTGTAGTAAGGTAAGTAAAGTAAGGTAGACAACACCTAACCCGTTGACGTTTTAACTCAGTGTTTATTCTAGATTTGAGGGGGAAAGAAGGGGAACGTGCGCAAATGGGGCTGTGGTCAATGGATTCCATTGCTAAGGGCACACTATCTTGGAAACCGCCCTCAATGTTCATTCTTCCAAACGATACCATTTCAGGCGGAATAATTTCACAGGATATTTCATACCAGTGCTATCTGCTATCTTGAGTAAGATCCCTGTTATTGAATTTGGTATCCGAGTAATTGCTAATGATTCTACGTGGCTTTAGGTTTAGTTACTGACAAGGTCTACGAGTCTATCTAGAACTTGCACATCATTGTTATCTTCCTTGATTTAGAAATACCGACGATGAGATGGTCCTTGACGTCTTTATTACGTTTCCTATTCCATCATGTTGTGAAGGGCGTTCAATGTAGCAGGTTTTCCCCCGGGCATTCGATAAATGTGCCGTTAGGTATAAAACTTCGATTGCTATTTTCGTCCAAAATGACTGATACAATTTTGCATGGCTGTTGAACTCTTACTCGACTCGGTAGTGTTTCATTTTTTTGTCAACACTCTGGCATTTTTCTTATATTTTCAACACATATTGACACATCCAAGAATGGAATAATTAACATCTGTAAAGCGTTTCACTTGAAGAGGCTTTGACGTCACCATGGCAGTTCTCAATATTCACTACACATTTTACTCAACAAAATTTAGTAAACATGTTCGAATCTACACTTCTGCAAAATCACTTAGTTGATTAAAACACTGATGTTTATTTCTTTACTACTGACAAATGCAGTTTGATTGACCACTACCTGTTTTGCAGGTTTCTTATTCGCGTAAGTCAAAGCAGTAGCAGTTTTCGTCACTATCGTCATCAACCACCATGCTGCCGTCTTGCGTTGTCTCGTACAACTGGCAGATCTTCTCTCCGTGGCTGACCTGTCGCAGATTGAAGGAGCGGCATCGAGGCTCATCCCGGCACGCCGAACCGCACGCGATGACACCCTCAGTGGGGAACTCCTGGATGAATTGATCGGTCAGGCAAGGGGACGTCTTGAAGCGGCCGTCGGCATCAGCTTACAAGCAGAGGAGCTGTAAAGAATCCCCCACCTGGGATGTCTCGCAGATGGCTTGGAAAAGTTTCCCACACGGTTGGTCAGCCCAACCACCGCTTGAAGCCTTCATCCTTGCACAGTACCCATTCGGGTATGTGACTCCATTTGGATCGCCTGTCTGCCAGCTGGTGTATCCACTTACCTTCATATCATGCTCCACGCAGCCCCACTTCCCGTCTGCAGGCTCCGGCCTACTGCAACCGATCCAGAAGTCGGTAGGTGCATCGGATGATGTCAATGCCTCCTCCACCATCCCCCAGATAGCATCTTGCTCAGCCTGCGTGCTGGGGACCGCCAAGCCGCCTCCGAGATCTCTGCACTTGGCAACTGCCTGATACCAGGACCGTGTCTCATCAACCAGCAGACGGTAACAGGACGGGTCAGACTTCTGCCAAGAAGACAGGCAGCGTCCTGCGAGACCTAAGGAGATAGACAACAAGCCGATGGACAGGTAGAAAAATGCTGCACCTCTGCCGGCCATTTTGGTAACTAGCGTCCTCTCACTGCATTTAACGGCTATGAATTGTTATCAGAATACCGATACCAATCGACGCGTGGTAAGGACTAAATCATTTATTGCCATGGCGATTCATTACTTTTCCACGTCACGCGCATTAATCCCTCAGAGTCTCGATGACAAATTGATTTTATTCGTATCAAAACCTTCGTGGTTTGATTTTTTCCCCATTGGAACTCGCCATGGAACTCTGCTTAATTACCGACCTTGAAGAACTCTTAATTGCACGATGCAAGGTTACTGACAAAAATGCAGCTTCATGGGTTAATTGCTTTTACAAGCAGGCTCCGTCAGCCAGTGAATTGTAATATTTATATCTTGTATTTTGACGAAATAAGATATTTACCAAATTATTCTGTTAAGATGCTTTTTTTTTTTTATATATTTAATGGACAACGTCACCCATGGGCGTAAATCCGGGGTGGGGTGTTGGGGTGTTGAGTGTTGGTAGGGAGGATACATCCCTCCACTTTTTGACCAGGGGACCAGGAATGGGCCATTAAATCATTCTCCCTCCCCGATTTTTTTTGTGTGCTGAGAAACAAAAAAACCCGCCGATTTTGAGGTCATGAGGTAATTTTTCAAACGCTCCACATTTATTAAACAGTTTAAAAATGGAGGACAAGCAGTGTAAAATGTCTCATGCACTGTTTTTATGGTTGGTTAAGGGACTTGCGCGCAAGTTTGTCTACATTTGTATCATGAGCAGCGCCCCTGGTGTCACGTGGTATCCAGTCTCCGCCCCCTCCCCTTCCACCGTTTTTCGCATGTGCACAACCGGGCCATTGTTAGGATTTTGCCGTATGGTCACCCCCCCCCCCCCCACACACACACACACAAACTATGCGACACGGGTTTGCGCCACTGACCATTTTACTTCCCTTGTTAACATACAAAAAATGACGTCTTGGTCTACGTGTCCAATTCGATGGACTGTGAAGGGCGTTCAATTTAGCAGGTCCCCTTCAAGGCATTGGATGGATGCGCCGTAAGCTTGATTTCCATTGCCACGTGATCGTCTAGAGTTACTGATACAACTCGGCAATATTTAAGGCTGTTCAACTCATACTCGTGAAGGTGTCAGTTTTCCTGTCAGATCTCTGCCATTTTTCTTTAATTTTCAAGACATATTCAAGCATTAATGTATAAGAAATATGTAATATTATTGAAGACACGTGTAGTCTAGTGGAAGGGCACAGGATTCATGATTGTGAGATTGTGGGTTCGAGCCCCGCCGTGGCCATGCGTGTTGTGTACCCTTGAGTAAGGCAAGAAAATAGTATTCCGTTTCGCTGCAGCATCATTTCCGGAAAAGTTTTTTTCATTCCGTAAAATATACATACCCTTAACATGAGTTTGGACGTGTGTACACGGTTGTGGGTAAAATAACAATATGTACTTAGATGTACTATATTATGTGTAGGTGTTTGGGCCAATGTGGTTGATTGTAATCACGCTAATTAGCATAATTAATATTTGCATTTACGGAAAGTCCGTAAAATTACGCCGAAAATACGGAATATTTCACTTTACGGAGTCCGTAAATTTACGGGCATTTTTAACAGTGTGTCTACATTTCAGCACGGATGTGCAAGTGCCCTTTTCAAGATAGTCCCCCCCCCCCCAATAAAAATGACCGTGCTACGCCACTGTAAAGTATGCAAAGACATTCCTATTTCCTGACACTAAATCGTGATATCAATCACTTTCCTGTTTTAGAACAAACGCCTTAATCGTTGTGGTCGGTTTATCCTAATACTTATTAATGTATTGCCGATATTTTTTTTCCCTCTATCATCCGGGGGATTCGTTTAGTTGTTGTCAAGTTCCGGTCGGATCACGCTGAAGTTCTCAAGAGTGAGCGTGATCTATCACAATGTATGCCTGCAACAATTAGAGGACACAAATGCAGACTCTAATCATTAAAGTAAGTATAGATTTGATGACCCCACTTAAAAAACTGTTGCAACTCAATAGATCGTTGAAGAAAGGGAAATCACCTGGGCTCAACAACATTATCAGCACAGCTTATTCTAATAACTGGCGGTGATGGCCTGATCATTGCCCTCACAACAATTTGCAAAAATATCTGGCAGACAGGAGAATGGCCCACTCCGTGGACAAACTCCTCGGTCACCACACTTTGAAAGAAAGGCAACTTTATCAAAACTGTAAAACAAAAAGTCTCATCAGCCACCCGAGCAAAGGATCAGATTTAAGCCCCAAGCGCAGAAAATCATTGCTGAGGAACAGGCAGGCTATCGGGTAAGAGGAGCGCCACTTAGATAAACTTCAATCCCAGAATATCTTGAATAACAGCAAGACCTCTACCATGTCTTCATAAACCGCGTTTACACTGGATCCCGTGTGGAAGGTAATTCTGTCTCCCGGTAAAAGTGTCCGGGGGGACAGAATTACCTAGGTAAAAGTGTCCTCCCTGGCCCGTTAATTCTGTCCCCCTCCAGGTAATTCTGTCCCCTCCAGGTAATTCTGTCCCCAAGGTTTTTTTTTGTCCCCCTCTTTTGAAACCCGGAAGGTTATTGTTTTGATGAATTCACTCTACAAGGTATACATTTTGGACTTTTAGTCTGCCCTTCATGAACATAAAAAATAATTAATTTAGTCTATTAGATGATACGTGAACACAATAATTGTTTCGATTCGGAGTACGGTGAAGTCTATCGCGATTCTACCGCGATAGGTCAACACAGCGGCGATGCATGGCGATGGCCCTCGTCTCATTGATAGTATGATACAACGTCTCCTTGGATTGGTCTGTGTTCCCATCACAGCGCGTAACGAAATTTTATTATTGGACGAATTTCCATTGTAGAGGGGGACGCATATGTACACATGTTATAATCACTGCCTCAAATCTTGCAGCTTGTACTGGCGCGTGCGACACGCTGCTGCTCTCAGTACATACTGCATGGGGACACATTTACCAGGGGGACACTTTGACCGTTGGGCAGGGGGAGATTTTTACCTGGAGGGGGACAAATTTACCTAGGTAAAAGTGTCCCCCGGACACATTTACCGGGTCACGAGCCGGTAAATGTGTCGGGGGGGGGGGGGGGGGGACACACACATTTACCAGGGGGGACAGAATTACCTGTCACACCCGCAAGGGGAATCCGATCCGGTAAGGAGGATGGAAGTCTGCTTAACCGCATGTGTAAACGCGAGGTGGATCGAGCCTTCAGCCGGATCGGATTCCCCTAGCTGAATACCCTTTCGGGAAGGATTGGACCCCGCAATCGCGGGATCCGATCCTCCAATTGTTGAGTATAAACCAATTGGTGGATCGGACCCCGCAAAGTGCAGTCCTTATTAGAAACAACACTGGAAACCGGTTTCGAAGCAACGTTGGAGTGCGACATGGTTGCCTACCCTTAACAACCTGTTAAATATCTTTCTGGAAAACCTTATGACTGACGTGCTCAATCAAAGATCCTGTAGGCATAGACAATCAGCATAGACGGCAGGACTATCACCAACCTTCGTTTGGCTGATGGTATTCATGGCTTAGCAGGTTGTGAGCAACATCTAGCCGATTAGGTGGACTGCCTTGACAGGACTTGCACAGCTTACGGCATGGAAATCAATGCCAAGCGGATGCCCATGGAGCTATTAAACATGAGATGACCAACAACGCAAAACGGCATAACCAAAGAAATCAAAGTCAGAGTTCAGATGCGTCACTCAGTCTCAAGCTTCAAGAATCTAGGATCTAGATGAAGGCTCCTAACCTGAGATACTCTACAGAATTGCGCGAACCACAGCAGCGCGGTCTAAGCAGAATCCAATGCGATACGACAGTGACTTCACTCTTAGTTCCAAACTGCTCCTGATGCGCTCCCTCATGATATGCAACTTCATCTATGCTTGTGAAATTTGGACCCTCTTTGCTGAGCTAAACAGAAGAATACAAGCCGTGAAAATGGTGTACTACCGCAAGATCTTGCGCATCTCATGCAAACACCGTGTGACAAATGAGAAGGTTCACAAGATCACACAACACAAGGATATCGAGCCATACACTCTAAAAACTCAAACTGACCCCGATATGAGTCTATATCTGCAAAGTCGGTTTTAGGGTAAAAAAAGACGCTATCCTAGGTCAAAATGATATATGACAAATGTCACCTTTGACTCAGAAAAAGTATATGTTGACCAGAAAAGGGTAAATTTTGACCTGGAAAAGGGTTGTGCAGATATAGACGCAGATTCTGGGTCAATTTTGACCAGGGAGTTTTTACAGTGTACGAAGATCTCCTGACCACAGTAACTATCAAGAATCTAAACTGGTATGGACATATCTCCCGATCATCTGGCATAGCAAAGACCATCTTGCGGGGCACAGTTAGAGGCCACAAAAGGGAAGAAAACAAGGAGGCAGAAAAAGAGGTGGCAAGATAAAATCAGATAGTGGACTGACCTTGAGTTTGCCGATTCTCAAAGGGCAGCGGAGAATCGAAAGATGTGGTGAGAGCTGGTTGCATAGTCATCAGTGATGCTCCAACGATCTACCTAGTGGTGTTTAGAAGAGATAGAATGAAATCTCAATCCATTCATCCAAAAATTGAGAAGGGAATCAGACAGTGATGTAAAGATATTGGGCCCACAGGCAAAATAAAAGTTGTACAGAATCCTATGTCGAACGAAAACGCATCATTGTCGTTCCATCATGCATTTTAGGACTTTCGGTTAAGCCTATCCTATACTAAGGAATATACCAAGGGAACTGATGCATTGGGAAGGCAAGTCATCAACGGATGGAGTTTTAAAAAAAAAATAGGTCAAACATATTATTTAAGGAAAAGATTTAATTGAATATAAGTTCTCCCCTATGTCGAAAACGTCGAAGCCACAGCTGTAAAATCACTGCGATCTTCAAGTTCAAAGCGGGCGGGAACGTCCTCGTTCCAATTTGGTAGCTGTTTGAAGATGTGTAGTTGAACGACGTGACGTACTATTTGTGTCCAGAGTGCGAGGTTGAGTGGACTCAAACGAATGACTTAATATGTATATAAGACCTTATATGTAGCAATATTTGCCGTGATATTTTTGAAAACTCAGCATGTTGCGCAAGAACATGAATCGGAGCAGCGTGTGACCAACAGTGCAATGTTCGCGAGGCTTCTCGAATTTTGACGGAAACGGGTGGTGAATCCGGAAACTAGCAATGTAACCTAAACGTGCGAACAACTTTGCGAGCAGAGATCATCAAGAGGTCAGTGGGAAACCCCTGAAAGTTGATGTGTAAACAGGCCGTCTGTACGATATTTCCTGCTCCAGTCGAACGTATGCTCAGTTTTAAGCATAAACTAAGCAGTTATTGATGCGCCAGTTCAAAAGAATGGACGCCGCGTGAGCCGTGTCATTGTGAGTGTAACACGGTGGGATTTATTAACTGCGGTGAGAAACAAGCCATGGAGACGAGTCGAGCTTGCTATCTCGGTGCAAGGATACTCCTGCTACTATTCTTCATTCCAAGCCAAGGTAAGGCTTGATTTCTAAAATGACCGACTGTATAAGTAAAAATAAGTACATGCAGGAGTATACTTCCTGCGCGCTTTTGTTGGTCATGTTTATAACACATGCAAAGTTTGTTTGCTGAGACTTATTGTCCATGAACCAAGGGCCCTCAGCTGGGTCCCGTTTGCGGGGGGGGGGGGGGACACAATGAGTTTGGTCATAGTTTTCAACATGGTTTTTAATATTTCAATATCATGGTTAGGTTCTCCAAATTTAAGGGGATTGGGTGGGGGAAGCAAGCCTCGGGTGAGGCATGGTGAACTATAGTATTGCTACTTTTTCGCTTCCTTAGTAACAAGTGTAATATCTTTTGCTCATTGACTATTACAAAAACGCAATAAAATTGAATGTACATTTTTTTTTGTTCAGTATTGTATCAATTTATATGACTTAGGGCTGCAATAAGTTCCAGTTTTCAAAGGGATAAGTTGCATGATTATATTAATATATTTTTATTGATGGGTACTGTTTGCAGGAGGAACTGTTATTGGACGAAGTCTGTCAGTTGTTTTAGACATTAAAATAGGCCTAAAGAAGGTCTTTCAAGTCTCATAAATGAGCCGGCGGCACACAGAGGACAAAGAGAAACATTTTTGTGTTAGAGGTCGAACTTTCTTTCTTGGCTCTGTTTGGTCACTTTCTGTGCGCACTTGTCACTTTCAGTTTCCATAAAATTCTCTGTGATATTAAAGGAGCACTTTTGGGGTCGATTAATTTTCTTCAAAGAAATGTTATAGTTGTTAAGGTACAACTGTACCTTTCAAACTTGATTTTAAAATGTTGGTCAACGAAAATGGAGTGGTTGGAGTGCTGGTCGTTATTCCAGGCATTCCGGCCATACAGTTGCTTCAAACGTTTGCGCGCTATAGGATCGCCAGCGGCGTGTCAGTCTAAAACCAAAGCTAGGGTGAACTGTCATTTATGATGAGATGTGTTTTGGTCAGTTTGGCTCATTTGGATAGCTTTATTTACTACTGGAAATACGTATAGGTAAGGCAAAATATAGTTGTCGTGTCAAATGTAAAAACAAAAAAAAACAAAAACAAAAACAGTGTTCATTTGTTTTTTTAAACTTAAGACGAAAGTGCACATTAAGTTAATTGTCAGCATAAGTTTGTTCATTTGCAGGCGTGGCCCTTATTAACCTGCGGGACAAATATGTCAGTCAGAGCAGTAACATCACAAGTGTGGATAGTTTCGCAAACTGGGCAGTTGACGGTGACATTGACACGATTTCACATACATGTAAGTTTTTTTGGGTTTTTTTTTATTTGTAATTTATTTACATTCACGATTAAAATGTGATGTCTAGTTCTTCGATAGGGATATTTTGCGACATTGATTTTATATCAACACATTTTTCTGTCATACCTTTCCCTCGTAAGTTCACAGGCAACATGGTCTTGAGACCGCACTGATGACGTCATGCTCTGGTAACATGTGCGCTTTTCTATGGGTGCTTGGCGGCTCTCGGCCCCACCTGCCTCCCATAAAAAAACACATATGTAAAACAAATTTAACAAACGTTGCCAAGTTGTCAAAGCTAATTTTGCTTCGTTTGTAGTAATAACCACCTCAATACCGAATGTTCATACAAAAAGGCACAATCTTAATGTCCACAAGAGCTGAACAAAATAATTAACTATTTGTTACATAATATCACTGTAACGGTTATTTTGTTTCAGTTTGCACTGGAAACCAATGGTGGAGGGTTGATCTGGGGACTACCTATCGCTTGCAGCGGATCACCATAGTTAATAGAAAGGGAGGACATGGTAAGGTTTTAGGTATTCAAGATTTAACGTCGCGGACCTAAACATGACGGAACTACTACTACTATCACCCCAAAATGGACTTTTTAAGTTGGTATTTCTCTTCCAATACAAAATTCCTTCACTTTTTAACGAGGACGCGAACAAACCAACAACCGACTTAGTTACGGATTATTTACTGAACAAGTGTCCAATTAGGCCAAGACCTACCTGCGGCCCGGCAATAATATATAGGGAACGGACCGTGGCGTAAATTCGTATTGGCGAGTGGGGGATGGGGGATGATCATACTGCAACCTCCTAAAGTTACCTGGTCATGGAAATTCGAAAAGACACCATGTGACACTATATATGGGGCGCTGTTTTTCTACGAAATAATGTAGGCCTACGTGTAATGCAAACGCGCGTCTATACGTCCCTTAATCTTACATAAAAACGGGGTATTCAAAGCTCATGTACTGTTCTCTTCTTTCCAAAACTATTTTATAATTTACTCTTTAAAACCATTTTATGAATTTGTAACGTAAAAGTCCTGAGGGGTAGCTCAAACTTTGTGACTTCTTTGTGATTTCGATTAAAGATGTTCAACTGTTTATCACCCTAGGTCGCCGATTACAAGGTGCTATTGTACGAGCTGGATTGGACGCAGATCACTCACAGAACGCACCAATCGGATCACCAGTCACCTATGGTCAAGCCTACCCTGGCGGACAGACTCTAGATTTCGTACCGGACCCTGTAGTCTCTGCTCGGTACGTGAGCGTGGACTTATACAATAACTGCTTGTCTCTGGCGGAATTTAGGCTGGAAGAAGAGGTCATTATTTCATCAGGTGAGCGCACTAAGCCAAATAGCCTAATCCACTCCGTGTGCTGACAGGATTTCACTGATGAAGGCATGCCATAATAAAAACCGCCGAGGTGAACTGAAATCTGTAAATGCACCGCATAATTACACATTTCATTGTTAAAACTTTAATTGTTCCTCTTTTTTTCGGGAGGGATGACCACGTACGCCACCTAACGATGACGCATGCATATGAAATCCGTTTCTTTAAACATATCTTTTTCAATGTTATTTTTTAGTCATCCAGTAGACCTAATATAAAGGACTTTGTTTCGTCCATTAAGAGTTGTTGAAGGGGGACTAAATTCTACATTGATGACAATTTTAGTATGCAAGACGATATTTAAAACACCTGAAAACTACCAATATAAATCAATTTGATATTCAAAGAGGAGTCCATACCCCGAACGGAATAGAACAGGCCAAACATATTCCCTCGTAGTATGGTACGATAAGCATAACTCAGCCCACCACATGCGGAATTAATATTTTCATATTATGAAAATCGTGATCGCAACATGGCGTTTTACAGACATGACAGAGAGAGAACGCTGCTCTGTGAAGTTTTTCTGCTACTTTCGGTTTCGTATTTCTCTTTTGGTAAGTTTCAGTTTTAAACTAATTGAAGCTGATTCGAATGAGAAACATAAATCAAAATGGAGTAACTACTGTTTTTGAAATTTATTTTCATGTCTGTTGTTTCAGTTCAGTTCTCGTGTTTCTTTTCAAACTTCGTCCTCTGTATGTACTGTACATGTATATGTTCTTGTACGTGTATAGACCCACTGTGTGAAACACAAAGGAAGGAGGTGGTTTTTCAGTAGACTTTGACGCAAGCAGGCGCGGTTCTAGAGCCAAATTTTTTTTTGGGGGGGGAGGGGCTAGCAGGGCGGATCCAGAATTTTTTTCAGGGAAGCGTGCTGAAATGTAGACCGCCTATTCCCTCCGGACACTTAGACCTCCGAAAATCAATAGGTGTGTGTGTGGGGGGGGGGGGGGGGGGCTCGTGCCATATTTTCAATGGGGAGCACCAGTAAAATCGTACAATCAGGCACACTATAATAACTAAAAATGCACCCTTGTCACGGCTATTTCTTTAGGAGGAGACCGTTCGCATGTAGGTCACATTCCTTCTTTTTGCTAACTCAATTTTTTTAATTTTTTTTTTTTTTTTTTTTTTGCTGATGCAATTTTTATATTTATTTATTTATTTATTTATTGATTGATTGATTGATTTTTTTTTTGGGGGGGGGGGCTCAAGCCCCCCCCAGCCCCCAGCCCCCAGCCCCCCCCCCCCTCCACCCCCCCCCCCCCCCCCCCCCCCCCCGTAGCACCGCCACTGGACGCAAGGCGTTTGTAGCGGTCAGGCCGTACCAGGTGTACTACATCAGCTCTATCAACATCCCGCGGGCGTCGATTACCTATCCCTATAAAAACTGGAATGTTCAACCACTTGATTCCAAGACTACGAGGTCCGCAGCCTGCGCTCGCTCGCTAGTTCAGTCGTTTTCATAGTTCCAGATTGTTCCTAGTTCCAAATAGCTTCAAATAAAAACCTAAATCTTTTGGATTAGTCTCCAATCATTTTTTTTTGGACGAAGTGCATTTTGAAAAGAAAAATGTAAGCTTCTTGATAGACAAAGATATTTTCGATAAAATCTTTAGAGAGTGAATTTTGGCGACATTTCTGACTCGCACTTTAACTTGTTTGGACCGTTTTTAGAAAACCACTCGTACTGTGTGTTTTCAATTTTTTTGTCATACACTACAGTCGTATAAACTCGTCCATCGAATGTTTGTTGAATCAAAATAGGTTCTAGAGTCTCTTATTTTTGAAAATTCACCAACAAATGCCCATATGTTTTTAACTAGTTCCGGATCGCGCGTGCACATACGACCCAACTACACGCACGTTAATCGATTTTGTGTGACGTATTCTGTGCCGAGTCAAAATGTTTTCGGTCCGTGTAAGCTCGACATAAGTTTCAATCATTTACGTTTTTCTCTTTTTAAAAATTTGATGGTATTCTCTTGATTGAACTATTTTTGGAAAATTAAACAACACTTTCTCAGAAATGTGCATGGTTTGGAGGTTTTTCTGGCTGAAAAAATTGATTTTGTAGCGCGATTTTTTTTTTTCGCGCGGAGCAGTTTTTGCGCCGTGGCG
Source organism: Patiria miniata (assembly GCF_015706575.1). Lineage (NCBI taxonomy): Eukaryota > Metazoa > Echinodermata > Asteroidea > Valvatida > Asterinidae > Patiria > Patiria miniata. The sequence goes on along the minus strand of NW_024037069.1, from coordinate 31,278,001 downwards.
ATGGCCGGTGGGGCTGTGCGGCCAGGCGCGGCACTGTCGCCGGCCGTGCACGCGATGGCCGGTGGGGATGTGCGGCCCAGAGGCCAGGCGCGGCGCTGTCACCGGCAGTGCACCGTTGCCGTGGAAGGACAAGCGTTGACCGGCCGGCGCTGGGTGTACAGTGCTTGCCTACATAACCACATAACAGACCTAAGGGCGCTACGCGAGAAATCTTGCTGCGTATAACATTTCGACTTTTGCACATGGGGAGGTGCCCCCCCCCCCCCCCCCCGTTACGCCACTGCTCTGGACCCTTGTCAGCGTTATCAAGACGTTAAAACATATCAACATTACAAGTGTTACAATATACTTTCAATTTATACAATTGTTGAACTGAATTAAGGACCTTGTTTATTTTCCGCCAGCCCTGCCAATATTAGTGCAAAATGGAATTCGGTTTTAAATGTTCTAAGATTGGTTAACAGAGATGCACCAAATTTAGTTTTCTTCTTTATGTTCTAGACTTGAGGTCTGTCAAAAACCGACACATGAAAGCAATGAAAATCTATGAAAGAAATTCTCTACATTTAAAGTTTTAGTGGCCTTCGAAAAAACTTTTCGGTCCATTTTCTTGCCGGCGAATAAAATTCTGTAGAGAATAGAGATACACCTACATGTAAAGTTCGGAATCGTTGATTTTTAACAATAACTTTGGAGTTGATCCATGGCCTCATTTCCTTCCTGCGTCGTTAGTGGATTTTTGTTTATGGAGTGTTTTTATTTTCATGGGTGAATCTCATAGAACAAAGAAGAAGGAACTGCCGTTTGTAGATGGTGGGACCTTTCCACTCTGTGTTGTTATAAACCATGCCATATCCTGTAGCCTTGAACATAGCGAAAGAGGAAAGATATACGCTCTGCTTGTTGTTCTATGTGATGACAATCCAGAGTAGCTGATATGTTTGGGAAACTACAAGAGTATAACTAAATTTCTGAGGGATTATGATTCGTCATTGTTTTCTTCGTTTGTTTTTGGTTGGGGTTTTGTGGGTTTTTTTTACACTTCAGGGGTTTGGTGCGATTTTCTTTTGTTACGCTATAGCCTAACAGTTTGCATCTAATTAAAACTTGAGTTTCTTTTTTAGTAAATGAATGGCTGAGGATCGGAGTGTATAAGACACAGAACTCAGCAGAAAAAAAATGTTCATTAGTATCTGTAATGCATCTTGCTAATCGTAGAACTCTACTTAGATGTGTTATTGACTGATTGATTAGGTGGTTAAGACATGAGGGGGATAGCGCCCTCTCGATACATAAGCGAGTCTAAAAAACAACCAATGAATTTTACTTAGTTTTCATATTTTTCCCACGAAAGTCACGAGAGTATGGATATTATAATATAATGTCTTCGCTTTGGCCCACAAACTAAAAGAAAAACGTTTTATAGAAAATTGAACGGGGTCATAAACAGTTTATATTCAAACATTATTTGAATCCCGCATCCAACAAAACAGGTTTTACTTTATATTACCATTTGTAATTGATAAATGTACTTGTGTCTAACTCTGCATTTAAAGTGTTAGTTTACTTCGAAAAAAACTTTTTTGGTCCATTTTCTTGACGGCGAATCACATTCTGTAGAGATACACATACATGTTCAGTTTGGAATTTTGGAGCTGATCCATGGCCTCATTTCCTTCCTGTGTCGTTGGTGTATTTTTGGCTGTTTCGGCACTTTTGCCGAAACAGCCTTTGTTTTCGTTAAGATTTTTTTTTTGCTGTTTCGGTGTACACACCGAAACAGCTCTTGTTTTCGTGAAGATTTTTTTTCTTTTTAGCTGTTTTGGTGACACACCGAAACAGCTCTTGTTTTTCGTTAAGATTTTTTTTTCTTTTTGTATGGCTTTTCAACATTGTTGCGGAAAAGCTTGTCTTTTTGTTCTGATTTGTTTCTTTCTTCTTTCTTTCTTTCTCTCTTTCTTTCTTTCTTTTTTTTTTTCCGTACAGCACGTTACCGCGGGTTTTCTCCTAAACGGTTTATGATATGAACTTGTAACTTTCAATATAAATCGACCTTCATCCCAAGTGGTGCATATCACTCTGACGTTATTATGACGTCATCTGGTGTCAAATTACAAGCGATTTTAGCTGAAAAAGTGACCAATTATGTTCATCGATAACTCTTGAGCAAGGTAATCAATGATGTTTGTATTCTGTAATCAGATAGACCATTAAGTGATAACATTTTTTGTCTGTACGTAAACACGCTTGACCTTTACTTCCGGGTCTACCGGGAGGTCAAAGTTAGGTGAAATCAAAATGAATACGTTAGCCTGAAATCAAAACAAAGCCAAATTTCTTCCGAACGGTTTACGGTACAATCACATAGATCTTGTGTGAACTTGTACCATGTTACGGAGATGTAATACATTTTGTTACGTCATCATGACGTCATCAGATATTAAATTACAAGCGATTTAAGGGCAAATTTTGACAAAACAGTTTGCGTTATATCTCTTGAACTAAATAGAGTATTGTTTGTTTTATCGTGACGGGCACTAAAATTAATCCAATTGCCTTTATACTCGGCACGAACCTAGACCAGCACCTGAAGTTGTGCCCCAAACATTGATGTCATCATGACGTTATCACGAGACACGTGACGTCACATTATATGCGATTTTTCTGTTGTGACCATTTTCTTGCAGAATTCGGATAGATCTGACAGATTGGGCTATATCTCCAGAACAACAGGTCCGATTGGGTTGAAAGTTGGTATGTACCTAGACCGGAATGTCTTATGGATGGAAATCAACTGGACGTCATGATGACGTCATCACGTGACATTTGACGTCATACAAAATACAAATGATTTGAAGGCTTATATCTCCTGAACTACAGGTCCGATGGGTTTGAAAGTTGGTATTTATCTAGACTGGGATGTGTTATGGATAAAAATTAAAGTGACGTCATGATGACGTCATCACACGACATATGACGACATAGTCAATAAACGTATTTTGGAGGCATATATCTCTTGAACTACATGTCTGATTGGGTTAAAAATTGGTATGTAACTAGACCCTGATGCGATATAGATGAACATTGTAGTGGCGTCATGATGACGTCATCAGATAAGATTAGACATTCAATCCAATCTGCATTTTTACGCATATGTCTTTGTACCGTTTGTCCTCATGATTTTGCAATTTCCGACTTCACATCTATTATCTCCCGTTAGTCTATAACATTACAGAAAAAACCACACTAGCGAAATAGCCATATATTTGTCAACAAACATACATCTAGTTTATGGAGTGTTTGCATTTTCATGGGTGTATCTTACAAGGAACAAGGGACTGCCGTGTGTAGATGGTGGGAACTTTTCCACCCTGTGTTGGTATAAACCACGCCATATCCTGTAGCATTGAACATAGCGTAAACGGAAAGATATACGCTGTGCTTGTTGTTCTGTGTGATGACAATCTATTTTGGGAAACTGCATGTACAAGAGAATAACTTTATTTGTGAAGGATTATGATTTGTCATTGTTTTCTTCGTTTGTTTTTGGTTGAGGTTTTGTGGTTGTTATTGTTGTTTTTTACACTTCAGTTATTTGTGAAGGATTATGATTTGTCATTGTTTTCTTCGTTTGTTTTTGGTTGGGGTTTTGTGGTTGTTATTGTTGTTTTTTACACTTCAGGGGTTTGGTGCGATTTTCTTTTGTTACGCTATAGCCTAACAGTTTGCACATTAAAAACAACAACTTGAGTTTCTCTTTTAGTAAATAAAAAGCAAACTCACCCGGTTCTTGTACATGAACATATCCACACCATGCACACGTACCTGAACCATACCTAATTTATATACGAACATTTTATTCCACGTGGAATTGACATAAACAACCGTGCTCCCCATGAAACCTAAAGGAACGTCTCATAAGTCAGGAACGTTTGCGGTCCAATGGAATGTTCCATAGGAACGCCAGGCGTTCCAACGGGAACATGCCGTGTTCCCGATGGAACGCGGGTGCGTTCCGCGGCTTGAGGGGGACAGACCGAGCTGCAGTCTTGCTAGAACGGGGAGGGAACACCGCGTTCCCGGCGGAACGCTGCACGGATAGGTATTCGCGCTCGGGTATACGTGAGTACGTCCGTGCAGGAGGACCCGGAGTCAGAGTTTATGTTCAAACGTAGATTTTGTCTGACAAAAAGTACATCGTCAATAGTAAGCTCCGCTCTTATCCTTTTCTATTTTTATTTCGTAAAAGTATAACATAGTACCATGACAAAACATACAGGCGCTCTCGTTTATTATATCAGCGGGGCTGTTTTCGAGATGAAGGCTATATTGTTTGGAAATGATTTTTGTAATTCAAAATCCCTCACTCCTTCTACGCTATTTTGTCGAGTGATTTCAGTAAACCTATTACGTACTAGTGTCAAAAACATGTTTTGTTCTTGCATTTATACTACAAACATGCGCCCTGTATTAATTGTAAACGTGAATACACAATCACCGTTGCGATGTAAAAGTTCAGGGCGAAATTTCACCAGAGAACTTCACTGAACGGTAGGTTTTGCCCGTTTTTGAGGATTTATATATAATATTTTGACGTGATTGTGACATTTCTGTGATGGTTTGGGTAAATAGTTCAACACAAGGTATACGAGTTAGCGTTAACGCGGGTGGAATCTTGGTAAATCTAATGATGTAAATATCGTTTCTATGGTGAAATTTCGGTATCCCCGAACCTCACATCACATGCAATCGCTAAGGTGAGTGTGTATTCACGTCAAAGTATGCTTGTGCAAGAACAATATTTTTTAAATAATACTTTGATAATGCTTACTACATTTAGGAAAATCCCCCCCCCCCAAAAAAAACCAAAATGTAGGTAGAGGAGGGGTTAGGGGATTTCGAAATGTGTTAAGTGAATTTATGTTAAATATAATCGATTACGAAACGCAGTGGCTATTGTTACGGCAGATCCCACACGGTTTGCCGGAGATCGCGCCGCCATATTTCCTGACGCAATTTGGGCAAATATTCGAAACTGGGCCATCGTATTCGCAATATGCTGGGAATGCTCCGCTGGAACGCGCAATAGACAGCGTGTTCCCGACCGTTCCGCTGGACCGTTCTCGCAAAGGGATTTCGCCGTTCCAACGGAACGGTCCCGTGTTCCCAATAGAACGCCGGAGCGTTCCTGTTCGGGAACACGCCGTTCCAATGAGAACGTTCCGAGCGTTCTAAAGGAACCGAGATGTAATCATTGAAGACTCTACAGACAAGTCCAAGATCTGCAACACGCTGTTTTTTTTAGCCTCCACTTCTCATCGTTGAGTGTGCTAGTAGATGCTGCCGCCCCCCTATCGCAAAGTGCTTTCAACGTTCAGTGTTGAATGATGCAACGAGAATGGTTCGCCTCCCAGTGAATCCAAACAACACGAAAAATATTCGATATATAACAAATAATTGCCAATATTTTACTGGTTTGGTTTTTAATGTGATCAGCTTGTCATTCGCATTCCCGATGTTGGATGTTGTAGTAATAAAATAAAAAAGATCAAATTGGTAGGATAACTGGTTAGTAAAAAGAGTTAAATAAAATGTGGTATCGCCACGCTATTTCTCACTTTTATGGTGGTCAGTCATAGCGAATACAATTGTTTGTTTGTTTTTTAAATAATTTGGGATTGAGAACAATAGTGGAATTTGTTTAAAAACACTTAAATAAAATTCAAGACTCCCATAATTGTTTACACAATTCCCAAGTTCCCGATAAAAAAAGTATAATCGTTTAAGTCACAAACGCTCTCCGATTAACTTCAACCAATGAAAGGCGTGGATCGTACTATCTACCGGTGCGATCAAAAGACGGTCCGATATCGAAAGTGAGCCACCCAACCCTTTTTTGTTTCGACTTACACTATTTGCAGGGGTGAATATCCCCCCACCTTTAGACCAGGGGTGTTGGGCTATCATTATCCACCCTGGTCTAAAAATGATGAGAAAGAAATGCGGATTTTGAGGTATTTTTCGTACATCCCAACAACCAAAATGTATTCAATAGCACTGAAAAGTGGAGAAACAAATACAAAAGCATTTAAAATGCGCTGTTTTGATGTAAGCGCTAGTATACATGTTGTTATACATCTATATCCTGAAGAGCGCCCCCCCCCCTTAGTGTAATGTGGTGTCCAGCCCCAGCCCCACCCCACCCCCACCCCCACCCCGCCTTTTCAAATTCCACGGCCGGTTTGAATATCTCACACATACATGACTTTGTCACCATTAATCTTTGAAATCAATTCCTCCCGTTTGGAAGACCGTATCTCCATGCAACTTTGTTTCCATTATAAAGATGCAACTATGTGCTAAAATTCATTTGATACGTTCAGTATTTTTCGTTGAAATTAAAAAAATAGGCTTGGGTGCGTCCATATTTCAAAGCTGTAACACTGGTGTTTGCAATATTTGTCAACCTTTTCAAGCCTCACGAATATTATTAAGGTTCCTATCCATGTGTGTGCAGTAAACTGTTGCAGTATCGCCTTCTTCACGAGTTATAATTAATAAATATCACCCTTTTTGCCGGCTTCCATTGGTCGATACCGAGACCCACGCGAAGTCACGCCGAGTGCTAATAAAGTTGCTAATATGCGCTTCGTCATTGTAGCTCGAAAAAAAGCCAACCTAAAAACCAAGCACGTAAGTTTGGTCGGCAAAAATCCTCGTCCAAAGTTTCCTCGGAGATAGTTAAAGGTTTAACACAAGCGTTTGCAGCAGCATATTAAGTTGAAATTCTAATGTACTTCGGTGATATTAGTTTTCAACTACAATAACAACTCGTGGAGATTCCTAGACATTCAGATAAATAGATAGATTTGGTGACCTTTTCGAACGATTTTTCACGACTTGTAGGTCAGATTCACCAGTGACCAGTTATGACATGTCGTCGTCAATACCGGCAATTTTTTTCACTGACACGAAATTTAGAATTTCTTCTTCTGTTATAATTTAACATTTCAATCATACTGAGCATATTTTCTGAAATATAACATTAAAAAAAGCCATGTTTTTGGGGGCTGCATGAATTTCACTGCTCTGACGGTAGCGTCTATGTACTTAATCGGCTTAACTTTGTTTAACAACGGCGATGTGTAGGCTTTCGGGACCACAAGGCTGTATAAGGCATCATAAAACGCTACTTGTTAAAGATGATACCATTCCGATGGGGATTGTTGACTCCATGAAGAAGTACCCCCTCAACGGTGGGTGAGAAAGGGAGAAGTTGGGGAGACAACTGGAGAGAAATTCGACGCCATGGACCTTATTCACGAGGAAGCCATTTTTGGTCGCGTTCCCTGAATGTATTTTATAAATTGTAAACTGTTGACTAGGAAGGTGCCAGACTATCAATGCATTCTAGCCTTACTTTCATTTTTTTGAATGTGGCTAAAAACTATAGGGTTTAATCACAATTTTAAAATTATTCATTAGAGCAGACTGGTATTAATTTGTAATAAACTTCATGTCATTGCGGTGCTGTTGAAATAATATTTCTGATTAAATCTAGATGCACGTCTAGATGATTTTTAAAAATTCATATAATCTAGATATAACATGTACATGTACATGTACATGTAAATGTATGTACATGCACATGTACATATGCACACGTACATGTTTTACACACACCCACACGTTTGTTTATGGTGTAAATCGAGGATTTCCTTTTGTTCCTCTTCCCTTTTCCTTGTTTTACTCTAACTTTATCGCAACAGCTCTCATTGGTACCATTTAAGCATGTTTGTCATGCCAGAAATAGTTGGAATCGACACCTCATTTATCCATATGGCCCATCTAATTCCCAAGATATCACTTTTTTTGTATTTCAATATGGCGTCGGCGGCCATTTTGAAAAATAGCAGGTCAAATAGCAGGTCATGGTTGTCCCTGAAAAGTCAAAAGAACAATTCTAATGGATTGTAATGCTAAAATTAGTTGAAAATAACATCTTAAATGTCTGTTTTGCTCCTCTGGTTCCAGAAATATAATACCTGCACTTTGGTGTTTTTCAAGATGGCTACCAGTCGCCATTTTGAATTTTGAGGTCACAATGATCCTGAAACGTAAATACCATTTTAGCAGATTTGTCCTGCCAGAAATTGTTGGAATCGACACCTCATTTTATCAATATGGCTCATCTGGTTCCCGAGATATCACTTTTTATGTTTTTCAATATTGCCCGGCGGCCATTTTGAAAAACGTGCTATAAAAAAGTTTGCCTTCAATTTTGGGAGAAGTAAAGGAGCTATTTTTTCTTCAAATTGGTCTTATTTGTCAAATCCATTGAGAAAAAAAGGTATCCTCAACATGGTCACAGATTCCAGGAAAATGACTCTACAAATACAAACACACAGACAGAGATTCCTGGAATTATAGTAAAGACTAGTGCAGTGCCCGTCTAAAATATGCACGTTCGGGAGGGGACAATTGCTTGGCCGCTGGTATTGATTGCTTGCAGCGTTTTTGAGAACTGCTCATGCAAACAACGCACGCAATTCAATGGAGTTGTTTTCACAGGTTGAACGCACACTCACAGGTTGAACGCACATTTTTTTAAACGTGGACAGAATTATACATGTAGTAAGAAAACATGAGGAAGGAAAAAGTGCTTTTGCTTATTTACCCATTGTTGATAATGGAATAGCCTCCTTGTATCCATTTTTGATAATGGAATAGCCCCCAGTAAAGGTCAGCTAGCTGTTTGCACACGTACACGCGTGCAGTGTTAATTGTGACATCACACAACTCAGTGGCGCCATGCGCACGCGCGGCAGTGTTGCGTCATATTGAGCATGTGCGCTTTAGCTTTACACGACGTAAACAATTGAAAAGAACTGCAGTGCGGTGTGTTATGTTCTTAGCTATATTCTGCCACGTTTGCCTCAGAAATAATGTTTTTTTGCAGCTTTTTCGAGAACCGCTCATCCAAACCACTTCAAACTTGGCAGAGAGACATACAGACAGACACACACACCCACACCCACACACAACGTCTCCTCTACCTGGTTTATGTGGACATCTTTGTTCGGAAGTCCACACAGTGAATGTAATGCCTACCCACCCACACACATGCACGCTTACATAGGCATAGAAGTGGTGAACTTCCTTTGTTCTCGTGTACTAAAATTTTGCAACGTCGCACACTTATGTCAAAATGCTCTTATTTTAACCATAGTTATTCCCCTGGGCTGAAATTTGGACTTAATATCCCTTTTCTAAAACTCTTCCATTTGCGACGGATCAACCCAACTTGGAAATTCCTAGTTTTTGAGTAAAATCCAAATATCTATTACCAAAACGGTACCCCGCAAGTCGGTGGGCATTCCTTGGGGGGTACCTCCCATTGTTCTGGTACCCCACAAGGCAGTGTTTGTACACGCACAGAGAGATTCCCGGAATTATAGTAGAGATATAGCTCTATGTGCATTGCACACAAATACCGCGCCGTGGTTATAGTACTTTGGTTGCTAATGGTATAGTACTTTGGTTGATACGGGTATGTACTTTTGGGCGTTCACAGAAAGATAGCAAAATGTGACCAATCAAGAAAAAGAATCTGTGGGTGAGGTGCACAATAATATCTAGATTTGAGTGGGCTTGGAGCTATATACATTTCTAGATGATTTTATGAAAATTGTTAGGCAAAGCTAATACGATTACGTACTTAGACGCTATAACAGAGCAGTGAAATTCAAGCACCCCCAAAAACATGACGTTTTGAACGTTGTGCTTCTCAAAAAATATGCTCAGTACGATTGAAATATTAAATTATAACGGAAGAAGATATTCTAAACTTCATGTCAGTGAAAAAAATCGTTGTCATTGATGCCCAAATGTCAATTCTTGTAACTGGTAAAGCTTACCATCAAGTCTAGAAGAATCGTTTGAAAACTTCCCCAAATCTATGTATTGATATCAATTTCTTGGAATCTACTCAAGCTGTTAATTCACTAGTAGTTAGACACTTACATCATTAAGTGTATTCCAAATTTCAGCTTAATATGTTGTTGCAGACGCTAGTGTTACACTTTGAACCATCTCCAATGAAAGATTCGACGAGAGTAATTTGCCTACCAACCCATGTGCATTGATCAGCAAAGCGCCTAGGCTGACCGATTTCGGCCCAGCACACAATGACGACAGGCATATTAGCATATTCATTAGCGTCACTCGGCGTGACTTTGCATGGATTTCGGTATCGACCAATTGAAGCCGGTGAGATATGAAAATCCGATTCCTATGCAAATCGGATTCCTTTTCCCTTTTTTTGGTTAATACCTCGCACGTGACAGGTCTCTCCCCTATGTATGATCCTAAAAATAGCATATTATCGTACTTGCGCATGCGCAATACGGCCAATGAGTCAATATTTCATGGGGAAGTAATCGAACGCACTCATGCTATATGTAAAGTCTTCTTCTGAAGTAATAGTGATCACGCGTTACCCTCCCTCCTAGTCTTCTGCACTTCCCAGTCGAAGGATTAAGCAAAACCACTGTTGTCCAACACTTCAAATTCTTGGTATGGAGCGACTTAGTTTAAGACAAGATATTTGTTATAAGATGGAATTTTTGCGCCGGGGTGATATAAATCAAATTAGGTTTTGCCCTTCACCGACGTTTTAAACACTGTATACCCAGTGTGTTACCTCCCGAGTGAAAGTTGGAAAAATCACTCGGGTGGGACTCGAACCCAAGACCTCCTGCTTTCCAGTGCAGATGTCTAACCACTCGACCACCGAGCTAACGGGATCGGTTGGCCGGTTCGAATCTGATGTACATAGCAGCGGGTACCGCATAAACTATTATAAGATGGAATTTTTGCGCCGGGGTGATATAAATCAAATTAGGTTTTGCCCAAATTTTTCCAACTTTCACTCGGGAGGTAACACACTGGGTATACAGTGTTTAAAACGTCGGTGAAGGGCAAAACCTAATTTAAGATATTTGTTGTTACGTAATTTTGCACCCCCCCCCCCCTGCTGCACAAGCAACAAAACAAACAAAAAAGGAAACTAGAGGTGCGCGTTTGTTGTTACAAACGCAGAGTGGTCGGGCAGGCAATTTGTTCATGAAACATTGCCGAGTTAAGTTATGAATATGTTTATGTAACAAAAAAGGATCTCGAAATTAAATCCTTTCCATCACAATAAATTATTTTGCTGAAAAATGCATCTTTAACGGTGTTCTAAATTTCGGTAAACATTTTATGTACCCATACGAGTTATTTCTGGCTTGATGACGTCATTCTAAAAAAAAAGGGAAGTGAATACTGATTTAGTTCGGAGTGGATAAATGTTTTTGTGAAGTTAAACAACATATGCAAATGTGGAAAATATAACTTTAAGTATTTATAACACCTAACTTCCAGTTCCATGACGTCACTAGTATTTAGAAGCAAAAGATTAACATTAATTGTTATGGTATCGCTATTGGGGCAACGAAGATATACGACATGGATCAAGTAATAGAATTCAATTTGAAATATGATCATTTTCAAATGCTCATCGACGTAACTTCCGGTCTGATGACGTCATGAATTCGAACCTTGCCAAGTTATCTGTGGTTTATCAAAAAATATCAAGGGGCGATCTGGTAAAATTGGAACCGATGTTCTTCAGATAAAAGAAAACAAACACAATGTTATGTGCCGCTAGAGGGCGCCCTTTCGGATTATGACGTCATCGCACTGTTTTTTGTGACTTGCATTTCTCACTAAACACTTGCATAATATATATATGTCTGTAGTAAAATGCTTCCGCTTATATTCAGTTTTCATTGCACTTCCTTTAATACCGGAAGCAAAGGTCAAGCGGTTTTGTGTCCGGGGACAAGAAGTGTTTCTCACGGCATAGTCTACAACCTCACGAAAAAACGAACACGATACTCTATTTAGTTCAAAAGATATAGCACAAAAACTGTTGTCAACATTTGACCTTAAATCGCTTGTAATTTAATACCTGATGACGTCATGATGACGTAACTAAATGTATTACATCTTCGTAACATGGTACAAGTTCACACAAGTTTTTGTGATTGTACCGTTAACCGTTCGGAAGAAATTTGGCTTTGTTTTGATTTCAGGCTAACGTATTCATTTCGAATTCACCTAAATTTGACCTCCCGGTAGACCCGGAAGTAGAGGTCAGGCGAATTTACGTACATTACAAAAAATGTAAATCTGATTAAAGAATACAAACATCATTCATTACTTTGTTCAAGAGTTATCGATGAACGTAATTGGTATTTTTTTTCAGCTAAAATCGCTTGTAATTTGATACCAGATGACGTCATAATAACGTCAGAGTGATATGCTCCACTTGGGATGAGGGTGGATTTATATTGAAAGTTACAAGTTCATATCATAAACCGTTTAGGAGAAAACCCGCGAAAACGTGCTGTACGGAAAAAAAGAAAGAAAGAAAAAAAGAAAGATAGAAATAAAGAAAGATTAATTCTAACAGATTCAAAGAGTGGTCGGGTTGTGCCCGATCACTCAACTAGACTTATGTTTGTGGACAAACACAGGGCTGTTTCGGTAACTTTTTTGTGACATGTGACATGTAAAGTTTCAAGTTTAAGTTCCATCCAGAAAGAATGTGTATATAGTAGTGTTTATACTAAATGGTGGCATATAAATATGTGATTACATTCCAATAGGGCTTTGAATTATGACGTCAAATATCACGTGATGTCATGATGACGTCACATCAATTTCCATCTCTAATCATCTATAAAACCTGCTGCAAGAGGGCGCTCTAACATTTTATGACGTCACCGTTAGTTTTTGTAAAAAAAAACTTAGCCTAAGCATACATCTTTGAAAGCAAGTTCATTATTTTACTAATTTTAAATTACAAGGCACTTCCTGTTTCAACTGGAAGGAAGGGTCACGCGATTTTGTACTTACATTGTAATATCAAAAATGAAGACCGTGGATAATTCCATTAATTCCCGCAGAAGGTGGATTTATATTGAAAGTTACAAGTTCATATCATAAACCGTTTAGGAGAAAACCCGCGAAAACGTGCTGTACGGAAAAAAAAAGAAAAAAAAGAACTAGAGGTTTGCGTTTGTTGTTACAAACGCAGAGTGGTCGGGTAGACAATAATTTCATTTGACATTGTCCGGTTAAGTTAGGAATATGTTGTCAGAAAAAAGGACCAAGAACTTCAACATTTCCATTACCAATTATTTTGTACAAAAAGCATGCGTCTTTTAGGGTTTATTTCAGTAAAGATTTAGGTACACGTAAAAGGTATTTCCGGTTTGCTGACGTCATCAGTCAAAAAAGGAAGGGGGGTACTTGTTTATCATTAAGTAAAAATAACGCATGAGAATATGAACATTAAGTGTATGTAATAATAACAGCAAACTTCCGGTTTCATGACGTCACAGTATTTGGAAACAAAAGGCCAATATTAAGTATAACAGATGTTAATTTTGGGGACAAAAAACAAAGTCATGAGACAGGGATCAAATGATGGATTTAAATTAAAAATAAAATGATCATTGTTGAATTCTCCCAACAGTAGCTTCAGGTCTGATGATGTCATAATTATGAAACCTTGCAAATTTTTTTGTGGTTGCTCACGTGATATATAGGGGCAATGTCATAAAAATTTGATTGAGGGTTTTAACATTTCAAAGGATTAAACTGTTTTTGATGTGCCGCTAGAAGGCGCCCTTTTGTGGGATGACGTCAAAATTATGTTTTTGTGTTTGGCATTCCTCATTTAACACTTCCATGGTGTATTTGTCTGTAGTAAAATGCTTCCGCTTTTGAGTTATATTCGATTGTTATTGCACTTCCAGTAACACCGAAAGTGAAGGTCAAGCGGTTTTGTGTCCGGGGACAAGAAATATTACTCACGACATAGTCTACAACCTCACGAAAAAAACGAACACGATTCTCTATTTAGTTCAAAAGACATAGCGCAAACTATTTTGTCCAAATTTGCCCTTTGATCGCTTGTAATTTGATACCTGATAACGTCATGATGACGTAACAAAATTTATAACAGCTTCGTTACATGGTACAAGTTCACACTAGGTTTTATGATCACACCGTAAACCGTTCGAAGAAATGTTGCTTTGTTTTGGTTTCAGGCCAAAGTCTTCATTTTGAATTGACACAATTTGACCTTCCGGTGGACCCGGAAGTAAAGGTCGGAAGTAAAGGTCCGGAAGTAAAGGTCAAACGAGTTACCAAAAAAATGTTCATTCATTCATGGTCTATCTGATTACAAGGTTGGAAAATAATTGATCATTTTGTTCAAGAGTTATAGGTGAAAGAATATCGTCATTTTTTCAACGAAAATTGCATTGCGAAGAAAGGGTACTAGTGTGTGCCCGGCGCCGTGTACAACTCCCGCAAGTATCCTGAAGGTATCAGTCACACCATCAACAGTCAAGCTTTAAGGGCACTTTAATGATGTTCTCGGTGTTTGTCCTCCTAAACTAATTAAGTTCATCAATATTCATTGTTCATCCAAACACTCGGAAAATAGGAATGTGTTGTCAGTCCAAGTTTTTGTCAGTAAATTTGCAAAAGATGAATACAATTTAGCTCACTACAAAGGTTGAAAGACTTCAAATAAGCTTTGCTTTAACATTCTTGTGAACCAGCCTTAAGTTACTTTTGATAAAATCGATTTCCTCGTTGTGCACATACATTGTAACTGTTAAATGTTTCATGTTTGACAGCTCCCACTTCGCCCGTGAACGTACAAAGTGTCAACCTACCAGACACCTGCAAAATCAGCTGGGACCGACCAGAGAATGAAAACGGAATCATTCGGAATTACACGGTAAACAAAATATTATCCTGCCGCTTATCCTGCTGTTCTGCTCAAATCCAAGACAAATCCGACACTTTTATATATATATTTCTTTCAGAGGCAATGTAACCGGAAAAACAGGTTCCTTAGATATGAAAACGAATAAAAAGAAGAATAAATGTTAATCTCAAGAGAGACAATTATAATCAAATAACACTCGTTCAGAATAATCAATTCGAAAAATATTTAGATAAGGTGCTCAAAAATGCTATATTGATCTCTCTATAAATATCTTAGACCAACACATATCAATGTATGAATCAACCAAAACTTGAAAACCGATTAAGAAAACACATGAATGTGTAAATGTGAAAAGATCGTGGAAAATGGCCAACCTCTTTTTTTTTTAATTCCCCCTCCTTTTTTATAACATATTATTCCAGACTTTGCGTGATTTATGAATGTTTATTATTGATGAATAACTCTTCATTTGAAGGGAACTGATCAAGGAAAGTTGAACTGTTTTAGACCAAAATAATTTGCATGACAAATTTTATGCAAGAATTAAGAATGTAAAAGACAATGATTTTAGTTGACATTGATTCTATGAATATCCAGTTATCGTTGCACAAATTGGACGAATTGGTGATTAAAATTTGCATAACTTTGTTATCTTCAAAAATTAAAGTTTGTATCGAAGTGCAAAGAATAAGTTTACGGCCAATGAAAGATTTATGGGCTTGGACGAAATTTTAAAAGTTCAATAAAAAAAAGTTGTAGCGCATATTTAATCATATACCTCAGAATTCCTGATTCAATGACTCCAAACTCAAAAATGATGTTTAAATGATGATCCTTTGCAAAAACAATTAGTTAAAGTGGTCAGAAATGGCCTCAGATCACCACAGAGCATGGAGAATCCCAAAAATTCGGGGCCCTTAAGTTGGGCGAATCCCCAAAATTCGGGGCCCTTAAGTGGGGCCCAAAGCCCACGCCGTAAGGGTTTTGCGCTCCGCGCTCGCATTAGTTCTGATTAAGGTATGTCCATGCACCCCACCCCCACTTTATATAGAAGCGATTGACGCCCTTGTGTGTTTCCCTAGTCCCTCCCCCGGTTTTGAAAATTCCTGGATCTGCCTAGGCTGTTCAGGAGAAGGTTCTGGAGGCGAATGAGGTGAAGATTGCCTGGGATTTCAACATCGAACATCCAGACGAACCATGTTGTAGAACAAAAGTCCGGATATTGTTGTCCTGGATTAGAATGCGGAAGTTAGCTACATTATATGACAATGACAATGACGATGACATTTGTACATGTACAAGTTTTATTTTATGTGTAAGTTAAATAACATCACAACAACATTGCAGTAAAATTGACCAATAAACGATTTAGTACACGTTTCTGATCGAAATGACGTCACAATGCTTACAAATATCATCAGACGTTGGTTATGGAGAGGGCTCCGTTGAACAGCGGATGATATTCTTCACCACCTGTCACTCTGTTGAATGCTGAATCACACACTAAGATGGAAGGGTTAATAAAGTAAGAGTTAAACAAACCTTTAATGAATTTCCCATACACAACGCCTACTCGGAGTCCATTTCGGCAAATATGCCACCGTGGACAAGAACACCACGTGTGTGTGGCTAAAGTTTTTGATACCCCCTAACTATCCTTCACCTCCTGCATTTAGGTTTTCTTTTTTTTTCAGGTCTACTACAGTGCCTATCCCAGACCAATGAGTGATGATACTCCTATTGATCAAGATAATTCTGGGATGTATGATATCAACAATGGGTCCCAGATGACCTTCACATTCAAGAAGAGTGAGCACGCACCTTACTCTGAGTATCAATTCAACATCAGCGCGACAACTGTGTCGACGGGAAACTCAAGTGATGTGGGCAACGGGAGTTGTATAACGCCGCCCGCAGGTATACTTTAGCCAAGTACAATAGAACGTCTGTTGGAGTGAAAGGGAGATTGCTCCTTGTTGAATTTGTGTCTTTCATAGATTTGTTTAAGAATGAAAGCAATTAAAGTTATTATTTTTATTACGATTAATTGGTTTATTATAATGTCTTTTTTTTCGTCGCCAGCAGCGGAGTTGTATAGAAAACATTTACAATGTATTAACATTAATAATATAAACTTTACTTTACAAGGACACACAAAAACTACAATTCTTCTTTGATTGTCGATATCTGTACTCCTACCTCGGCTGGTTATAAAAAGAACTTGCAGAAAAGGCAATGCTCATTTAGTTTTTACCTTTTTTCCCCAAAACATGGACACTTTCATTGCTTCTTTTGTTTCCTGTAATGGTTAGTGATTTGACCACTTCACACCAAGATTCCAGTAACTACTTAAGTATCACTATTGGAAGTCTATTCAGACCTTTAATACTTGTGTCTTTAAAGCCCCCGCTGAGGGCAGTGTGCGACGACCAGTTGCAGGTGAACCAGTCAGTCCTGATAGAGAAGCCATTACTTCCACCACATTCTACATGGCTGTGGCTCCAGCTGACGAAAGAAACGGACCAATCAGGTGACTAACCCCAACTTCCTTCAAAATCCACTAAGACATTTGAAGGGTTTTGTAGGACTGAGGAATTATAGATCCCAACCACTGTTACTCTACATGGGACTAAATGTAATGCTTACTGACGATTTCAATAAATAAATTGGAACGTCATGCTTCTGAGCAACACCAAATGATGCATCATGTTATGCTTGCCTCACGGATTCTATATATTTGTTTAGAGGCCCTTCCACTCTATCCTTTACTGTATTCTCCCATTTCGTCTATTTCTGATGATAACTTAATTTGATGTTTCGGTGTAAATCTGCTTGATTATTATTTCTTATTTCATTCGCATTATGTCACTCTTCTTTTTTGGCGTTCGTTTGGATAATAATGAAATGTTACAGTTTCATTGGTTCACTGAACGATGAAGAATTTTGAAATATTTAGGACATTTTCTAGGAATTAGGATAATTACGTTGCTTTTGAATTGGAAGTTATGATAGAATACAACCAGTTAAAAAAAAAACCTGCTCCTTAGCAGTGAAACCTTTTCTTTTGATTATTTTTAATTCAGTTGCTATGATATCATAGTGAAGGAACTACTGGAAAACGAAGACATCAGCACTCTGGATCCTGACCGAGACTTCCCGCAAGACCAAGTTGGAACTTACGGAGATGCGCAGGTCACACCAGGACGAGCGTACGTTGCTTTTGTCAAACAAGGGTATGTAGATTACCCCTCGTAATCTCATTTCCCCAGACTTTTTGATGATTTTTGTTTTTGAGCAGATTCTACAATTGCCTCTCTTTGCCTAAAGGCCTAAGTACAAATATAAAGGCATTTATGGGTACCTGTGAGGTTAGAGACCAGATTGCACTGATCTCGAGCTACTTGAGAGAGCTGGTTTCATGGCCAAAGAAACTATGGATAACTGTGAATCTGAAACTTGCCCACATTTTGCTGGTTCCAGAGGGGCCAGCCAGTAGTCCCCTTTGTACCTTACTGATTGGTTGACTAAATAACTCACTGACTGTTACTTGTGACTCGGGTTTGTTGGTGGCTGGACAAGAGAAATTGGGAAGAGCCATTTTGAATTAATTGAATAGAATTTTGTGCACTCTGGGACTAAGGTTAATAGGCTTGCCTTGACATGTTTTGACGTTGTTCAGGAGCTTGGTGTATTCGACCGTGAATGTAAAGATTGGTTCCCAAAGAGCATCAAGGTGTGGCGGGGTTGCATCCAGTCGGAGAAAGCGTCAAGCTGTGTATGATCACACCGGTAATAACGGCCAACTGAAGTCTGACACCAGGTACACAGCCTTCGTGAGGGCATTCGTCAAGGTCGGAGATGGGGTAAATACAGTGTATATGTAATATTCTATTTTGTTTGCAAAAACAAAATTCAGTTTGAAAAGGTTTGGATAACGTAAGTAATGGTGTCTTGGTGTAACCTATACATTGAAAGAGTTGCAAGTATAACAATATATGATCTTTTGATTGTGAGCAAGTTTTCGCAAAACAAGCGATTTCCCGTTGTACAAGGGTGTGTTCGAAGACAATTTTTCTTCTCGAGTATCTTGTTTTATTGCTGGTACACTGCAACAAGCCGGTTTGGGGACAAACAAATTACAACTTTCGAAGGCACCTCATCTTCTGATAAGCCATTCATGCATATTGCTGTTGCATCGAGATGACTCAGGGGCGGATCTACAATCCTGGCCAAAATGGTTGGACACTTGGAAATAACCTTAGCCTCCCATGGTCACCCACTCCCCCGCACCCCCGGTCAATGTTGTTCTCGCCAGCTGATGAGGCACCTGGTATAGGGGTTCTGGGGGCAATCTGAGAATAAATTGAGTTAAGGTTTTATTATTTTGTGGTCCGATTCAAATTTACTATTATCAAACAAATGTTCAGCGGCTGAATGGGGTGTGGGTGTTACTACCACCAACCACTTTGATCCAAAAAAGTGACTAGACAGTCATTGTTTTGTGTACAGACGCTCATATTTATAAAAAAGAAAGAAAGTTGCAAGACATTTGAAGCTGAATCATCTGCCCATGATATTGATTGTTTTTTTTTACCTTCGGGTCAATTGCATGGAGCTGCTAAGAAGATGAAACATTTGCTAAGCACTTAAAATGTGAGCTCAGCAAAAACGGTTACCAGCCAAGAATGCATACCACAATACTCACGCCTTGCTCCCAGTTGATTTTCGCTGAGCACTTCAAATTTCCTAGCAACGTTTTTTTCTATAGCATATCCATGACATTTTGTCCTGGTTGATATGGAGGTGCATGAAATCCCTTGTGGTCTCTGTGTCCCACAACAAATGTTTACATTTTTTTTTCATTTTTATTTCAGATGGAGGAGGTTTATACTTCCAGTCCATTTATGCAACCTATAACAACAGGTACGTCCCATTTCTGTTCAATAAATTACTTTTTTATTTCCTCTTGTAGTTTAACATGAAAACTCCTTTTGATGTGTCATTTCTCGACAGAAAAAAATCCCGAGGATCAATATCTACAAGAAAAGCGTTGTTCTTCAGGAAAACAATGTTATGTTTGGGTAGGGGGATGGCTCGATGTAGGCCTAAAGCAGTAATAAATTGCACTAACAGAAGTAGCCTCGCTGCCTCGTGGAGTGCCGCGTGGACTGGTGGTCTGGAGCGTTCAATTCGTGGTCTGCGTGTAATTCTGTATGGGGTTATGTTGCGTGTGCTCTTGGGCAAGACTCTTTGCCACTCATTGCTTCTCCCTATTCAAGAGTAAATGGGTACAGGTTAGGGCAGTCTATTGTAAGAACGCTTCAACTTTTAAACTGGAGAGCATTTAAATTTGACATTTTTGATTAATATCATTGTGATTTTCATAAGGACATCTTTGGGAATTCTTTTACAGTAGCCCAGCCTGACAATACGGTAGTAATTGCTGTGGTATTTGCAGTAGGCCTAGGCACGGCATTCCTCATTACATTGACTGCACGTGGTGTGAGGGTATGGAGAAAGAAACGAAGAACCAATCACAGCCGACCTGAAACGACAGCCATGGAAATGGTGAGTGACCAATTGGGTATGGTTTCTGCACAGGTACCCCTCACTGATAAGAAAGGAAGAGTTTGGAGAGACCAGTATAGAAGAGACATCGAACGCGCGCGCCCCTGACGACGCTTGGAGCTCACGCGAAGACACTGGAAGCTGCTTTGTGCACATTCAGAATAAACATTTTATTTGTGCTTGCTTCGCGCTATCTGGTTCGTAAGTGCACAAATTACTGATCATTGCAAGCACCAGTCTGGTTCCCAGACCAAATTAATCTGACTATTTCTGATCAATCTTATGTCAGGCAGCCGCCGAATGGCGAATGCATTTGTTGGCACTCTCGGTTAATAGCGCCCAGGTATTTCCGGGTATAATTAGGTTGGATTTACCCGGCAATGATCTATAAAACAATAATTGAGTTCATAATATTTATTGCTTGCATTTTGTATTCAATGACGACTTTGTGCGTCACTGATGCACTGGGATCATACGAGGGGCGAGCTTTGCTTCATAATGTACTATTTTGAATCTGACGACGGTAGACTTGTCCCGCGCCCCCATAAAATATGGGGAACGGTAGCAAGTCACATGCATTTAAGGCCATTGATTGGATCACCTCTGCGCGTGCTTAGTATGATTGTTTATTTTTCAAAATGATGATTACAGCTTCGAACATGCATGACACTTGATGAACACACGGCTAGTAGAAAACTGACTCTTTTTTTATAAAGTAACAAGCAGGCAAAATCGTCAGTGTCTCCACAAAGGCAACTTTCAGGCATTTCCACTGCATAGGTTTCCAAAGACAGAAAATAGTTTGCATTTGTTTGATGATAGTTGCCAGCGACACATTCTGCGAAATTCGAAGCCCATTACCCCAAAAAATGCACATTAATGATAGCCGTTGTTGCCATTTTGCAATTGTTGTGATTTTGTATTCAGGGTGCGGGAACCAGACCTAGGCTAGTCCTGCATATAATATGCATACATTAGGAGGAAAACCTCCAGGATTCATTGCTAGCTTTCTCCCCCTACTTTCGAAGCCCGAAAGACAATCGAAGGATCGACCGGGAACAAGTCTATCAAAAGTGGTCAAAGCGCCCTCTCTTGTTCGCGCCCGGAGCCCAAAGTCTTATACACTGACGTTCCTGAATTTTGAATGAGCGTCATGTATTAGAAACTTGGTAACAGAAATACACATCCCTTTTATCAAACTAGAAATAAACATTAAATGCCTGTTTACCGCAATTTTGAACAATTTGAAGGTATTTCTTGTATACGCCATGTTCCGGCGGGAAACCCAGACATTAGTTTTAAGCATCTTTTGCATGTTATTTGGCCAACATTGAACAGTTTATATAAACACATTTAACCCAATCATATTTTAGGGCAGAACAGTTTGCTGAAAGTTGGCATCACGTTACCAAAACGTCCAATTTTCAGGGGCGGATCCAGGAATTTTTGCAGTGGGGGGTTCATCAGCAAAAAAGTCTGAAATGTAGACAGGTTTTTTTCAGACACTTGGCTTCCGAAAATCAATGGGGGGGGGGTGCTCGAACCTCAATGGAGGCGCTGTTCAATTTCGACGATTATTAACACTATATCACAGGATAGTGTACAAATACCCGATAACCAAGCTGGCTCTGTCTGTATTTTGTGCACAGGCGGACATTATTACCAGTATAATTGTTTTGGGTGTCAGAGCGGGGGAGGGGGTGTTTGCATTATTTGTAATGAATTTCTATGACAGAAAAACGGACAGAGCCCGGATCCGCGCCTGATTTTGTAAACCTAATGTGACAGGTTTTGAGACATTATGGTTACCACTAAAGGACAACGCGCTGTAAGTAAAAACAAAACAAATCTACTGTGTTGTTCTGAAAGTGTAATTGATAAAAAAAGAAGATGAAATGTGTATTTCTATATCCTCGCCCTACATTGAATCTTTTCCTGCACAGGATAGCATCGACTATGATGACGTGAGTCTTCCTGAGGACGGCATGGCATCCGCAGTCTACGAGGATGTTGGCCTGCCATCGTGGGCCCTGAGATGGGAGATTCTCTGGAAGAACCTGGTGGTTGATGACAAAGTCCTCGGTCAAGGGAACTTTGGTGAAGTGAGATCGGGAACTGTAAACATCGGCGGGAGGATGACCAAAACAGCTATCAAAGTACTGAAAGGTAAACGATTTGATACGAATGACTGTTATTTAAAAAAAAAAAAACATCGATTTTCATCATGCAGTTTACAAATTCCAAACAATAACAACCAAATGAAATGTTGAAGGAATACTCATCAGTATAAATTTCGTACGAAAAAGACGAGACCAAACTGGACCAAACATGACAAAATGACAAGTACAAAGCGAATGGTAAATCCACTATGTTCGAAAATAAATTTCACACTTTTTTCCTTTTCGTGTTGTAAATGCAGAATAAACGAAATGATTCCTGATAGACAGCTTTACTGTTTTAGAAAGGGTAAAACGGTCACAAGTATTTAAAATGGAGTTTTACGGTATTTATTTAGTTTCGGCACATTTGTGAAGTTCCACTTGTATATATTTTGCTTAAAGGTCACGCCTCGAAAACTGACCGGGAAGATTTCATGGAGGAATTTCGTACAATGACCAACATCGGATATCATCCCAATGTGGTGTCGTTGCTGGGGGCTTGCCAGCATGAAGGTATTTGTGGATGATAATAATAAGATTCCTTCTCTCAAGAAACATGATTTACAAACGTTGACACTATGATTACTTGTAGTTATATGAGAAATGGTAAAAGCACTGAGTCATGTTAATTTGTCGAAAAATCGATGTTTTCTCTCAGATGTTCTGTACGTGGCCCTAGAGTATCTCCCTAACGGTGATCTGCGCAGCTATCTGCGCACGGCTCGCTCACAATCAGAGTCAGACGAGGGCGCCCTCTCCTCCGAGATGCTGATCAAGTTTGCCCTGGATGTTGCCAAGGGAATGAATCACCTCTCTGTGTCCGGGGTACGTCACTAAAAGGTCCCTGAGCTGATCAACTTAAGGAGCTCTTCAACAATGACTATCCTTGATTCATCCTTCCGCATAAGGAAGGTTGACCATTAAATTTGTGAACCTAACTACTCAAAATAAGAGCAGGCTTCAAAGTTTGATGATGTTTCCTTTTGTTTTCTTGCGTTCCGTGACAGGTAATTCATCGTGATTTGGCGGCCAGAAACATCTTGCTCGGTGAGCAATTGGTCGCCAAAGTCTCAGATTTTGGGCTTTCGAGAGGAGAGGATACTTATGTCCAGACGTCTACGGTAGGTCTTAAAAATGTGTAGTTTATAATCCACCGTCGATTCTTAGTACAACTTCAAACCAAGTCAAGATGTTTATAAGCAAATGGATCAAACTATAAAAGCACATTCTTTTAGTGATCTAGCCGGTATTATGCCAACCTGATCTGAAAAATCAAATGATTCCTTAATGTTTCCGAAAATCAAACCATTATGAAATATGAATCTCACTGGTGTACACGGGTTGTTTTTTTTTATTCAGCGCCGTGTGCCTACTCGTTGGTTGGCCATTGAGTCTTTGCTGGATCGCACCTACACAACTCAAAGTGACGTGTAAGTATGGTATAAGGAGAATACAAAATATCCTTGTTTAAGTATTTCTTGCAGCCTGCAGGATTGTATGTGGGTTTCTGTATGGTTCTGCTCATTGCTGACAACTTTTTTTCGTCTGTTATTAGGTGGTCCTTCGGCATTCTCCTTTGGGAAATCGCTTCAATTGGTAAGATCTTTGGTTGTCATCTTGGACAGTTCATTCAGACAATGCAGGGATGAACTCACAAATCATGCAATGTTTCCAGTTAAACAAAATAAAAACGAAAGAGGTGTGTTCATTGGAAGATTTTGTTCATTTCTAAGATTATTTTCCAAATTTCATTATTTTGCGCAGGAGGCACACCATACCCAGCCATTGCCACCAGGTCCCTGGTAGGTCGGCTGATGGAAGGATACCGCATGACTAAACCTGCCAACTGCGATGAGCAAATGTAAGCATATCGTGTTAAACCTATTGCGTGCATAATGTTAAAACATTTGAGTGTAAAAAAACTAAATTAATCCTTTGTTAGTTGACAATTTATAAGTGTGTGCTAAGATTTACATAAGCACGGTGTTTAATTTGGGCACTTTTTCCCCAATATCAATACCAAAGTATATCAAATGATAATGCAAAATAAAAATTATGTTTCAGATGCCTCATTACCTTGAGCAAATGTAACTTTTCCGGGTAAAAAGTGCTTTAAGAAAACCATAATTACAAGATACGAATAACCGAGACCGAAAAATATGTGGATGACCTTTACTCGCCCTCGTTTCTGAACTAAAGGGCGCCCCCATGGCCCAAAAGCCTATGGAAAACTATCAGACACACTTTGGTGTTATTGTCGATTCCATCACAAGGCAATCACAAGTCCCGTCACAAGTAAATTATAAGTTAATTCACAAGTACATTCATAAGTTACAGGAAATGAACAGCGATATGGGAATGCCTTTGCTACCTTTCATCTGAAAAGCTTGCTACTTACCATAGGACTTGATGACTCGGCATGTACTTGTGGCAGGCTTTTGAAAACTTCGTGAAGACGGACTGAACTCATAGAGCTGTGTAATAATTACAGCTCTATGACTGAACTCCATAATTGAGGAGTGAGGAGTTACGATGGACTGAACTCCATAATTGACACTTATTACACCCACCGCGGTTGAAATTTGGTCAAGATCATCCATATAAAAATCATGCATGCCGTGGTTTTGTTCTATATATTTTTGTTTATATATTTAGCTACTCCTTGATGCTTCGTTGCTGGGAGGAGGACCCTAGCAACAGACCCTCCTTCAGTGATTTGATCCACATCCTCAGCAAGATGGATGACAATAAGATTGAACACGTGAGTAATGTTTGAACCAGCATTCATTTGTGCTGGTCCCAGAGGGCAAGCCTCTTTGTACCTGACTGACTGACCCACTGACTAGTTTAGAAGTGAAATTCTCTCTTTGGTCCAAATGATTTCAAATGAAATTATCCCCCAATGCAATGAATACATCCCATTGTGTAGGTCACATGCATGAGAAGACTTCCAGTAAAAGGTCATTCTGAATCGATTGAATAGAATATTGTACGCTTTGGAACCTGCTTTATCTGGCTTGCTTGGTCTTGTTTGTTAATTTTCAGTGGTAAACTAATTGTCACGTTTTGAATCATCAGCCTTTGTAAAACTTGAAGCTAATTGTCCCGCTATTGTTAAGCTCTAATGATTAATTGTGGGTCATTGGGCAACTGTTCCTTGCCAAGATAATGTAAACATTAAGCGTAGTCATTAGCAATTCCAGGATGTAAAGGGTGACCCCAAAAAACTGCAACCCTAAAACGTTTGCCTTTTAAAAAAATGTATCAATGGACTTTTATGTTTTTGGTATCAGACTACAGCTGAGAGCATTTTCTTTCAAATACTGAAAAAAAAAACCATGAAAATAGTACTTTGGGTTGCTGAGAAAATGTCATTTATGTACAGGTAGTAGTAGATCATCCTGAACTCCAAAAAAATACCACAGTAAGGGATTTTCACTGTACATATTATTTTGTGCATGTCTTAAACATTACAAACAACATGACACATATTAATATGACTAATGTACAAATGAATTTGATGGAAATTCCTTTTTATTTTCCACCTGAACAGGTATCTCATTCTTTTTAGTCCTATTTTAAACACTTTCAGCAACATAAATATGTCAAAATATATCCTTGAGCACAGGATGAAAATGACTACTTTTACATCAATGGCATTTTCTCAGCAAACCAAAGCAACCCAAAGTTTTATTTTTATGATTTTGTCAGTATTTGAAAGAAAAAGCTTTCTGCTTTAATCATTTTAAAGGCAAATGTTGTAGGGTTGCATTATTGAGGTCATCCTGTATAGGGTGGAATAATTTTCTCCGAGACTAGTTTGGAGGATTATTGATTTGCATCCGTTTGCAAGTGAGTTCACCAAATCTACTTACATGGAAGATTAAGGTCATGATATTATTTCTCTCGTTGCAGACGTACATGGCGATCGATCGCGCCCACTATGAGAACTTCTGCGTGATCCGCCCGGAGCTTGACGACAACTAGACGGATGTACGAAGTCCAGGGGCGTAAATCCCGGGGGTGGGGGGAAAGGGGGTATATATCCCCCCCCCCCCCCCCCACTTTTTGACCAGGGGGAATGGGCTATTAAATCCCCCCCCCCCCACGCGTGTTTTTGTGATGAGAAAAACAATGCGTATTTTGAGGTATTTTTCGAACATCCCAACAACTAAAATGTATTAAATAGTACTGAAAAAGTGTAGAAACAAAGTACAAAAGCTTTAACATGCGCCGTTTTGATGTAAGCGCGACTATACACATTAATATGCATTATCCTTAAAAGTTCCCCCTATTGTAATATGATGTCCAGCCCCCCCCCTCCCCCGCATTTTGAATTTCCACGGCCGAACAATTTTAGGATGTTGGTCATCCCCCATCTCCCCCCCCCCCCTCACTCGCCGACACAAATTTACGGCACTGGCGAAGTCCGATTCTGCCTAAAGATAGAGGAAACGACTATCAGCAATAAGATAAGAAATTTAAGGGTAATGCATATACTCCAATGGTTACGATGGTTATTTTTTACAAAGGCAAGTGATTGACATCACGGTTCGGTGTCAGGAAACGTAATACTTTTACGTCAACCATTGTGTGAAATGGGTTTCGTTATAACTTGTTAATACAAGTGTTTGATTTTGAAGTATCAGTATAATTTTGTTTACGAGTATTTTCTTCATGTTTGCAAGTATTTTTTCTGTGCAAAATGCCAATTTTGATTTGTGAATACAGATTTTCATGTTATGGGAGATGATGAATTAACTACTTTGAAGCTATCTTGAATATCCAGATGAGAACTTAAGCATGAATAATAACGTAGTAATGTTTAAAATTTAAGCATGAATAATAACGTAGTAAGGCTCCCCAAAAAGTCTTCGCTTTCTGGTATGCGCGCGCGTCGCCGTAGCCATGCGCGTCGGCAAAATTAAAAAGTTTTTTTTTTCAATAAAAGATTATGTCTCAATACCGCCAAACTCACTGGTTTGACTGAAATCCTGCTGCTGCACAATTTTAACGTGTTTTTAGATGGGCTTATGATCGAGAATAAGCTTTATGTGGCCTCTCTGGACTCCCATATATTTGGAATAAGTTTAGTCGGGCACCAGTTTGCAGTCATCAGCCGACACTTGAAGCAAAAAAAAAACAGGTTAAGAAAAAAAAGCCGCGTCGCCGCACCACTTTTTGGGCAAGCTCCATATACCAGAAACCGGATACTTTTTTTGGCCTAATGTTTACAAACTTGTGAAAAGAATACTGGGGCAAAAGTAGCGATAACGAAGTATGCTCAACAAAAAGCAGCAGTGTAAATAAACTTATTTCTGTAAGAATTAGATTCTTAGATGTTTAATGTATTGAATATATACCTACCAACTAGCGTATACATACAATCTAGATTTTGTATGAACATAATTACACAGAAACTCAGACAGTTTGACATTTGAAGAATGTACACATTTTTATTGTTTTATTAATAAACAGATACCCATACGATAGGATTGTTTAACAGCGCATCTGGAATCTTTCTGATTATTAAATAAGGATGCTTATACGATATGATTATTTTACAGCAATCGATATTTTTTTTTATATGATGCATAATTTGTATAAATTAAAGACCTAATTACATATAAGGTAGCAAGTAAATACTCAGTACTTAAACGTAGCTTATACTACTGGAAAAAACCTTACAATTGAAGGTATTGTTATTGTTAACCACACATTAACCATGAAAAGAGAGAAACTCAAGATAAACAAACATGTATGTTGGTGGTGTTAGGATGGGCGGGGTCTGGAACTCGGTAGGCGTGGCTGAATGCTGCTATTGTGTGTCATTGGAAGAAATTAAAAAAAAAAAAAAAACATTTTTTGGCAAGTAGTCCCCACATTTCAATAATAGACACATCAATATTTTTTAATGGAAATGGCAGACATTTCTGTATATCAATTAAGAACGAATTTCTATGAAGATTTTATAATATAATCAGGAGTATTGAAATAAGAGAATATCACAATTTTGTTCGGATCATAACAACAGCAGTATATTTTTCAATGTGTGATGCTCAACAATGGCTTAGGATAATATTAATCGACTATTAAATCTCTAAAAACTGAAAATTGGGTTTCGAAGCTCACTGAAAGTCCAAACTAGAATTTAGTCATTATAACTTGTCATTGTTTAAAGTGTGAATATTTGCATTTGCTTTGAATAGGCCTATATTTGCAATTGCGTTGTAAGGAATTTCTACCATATAAGGAATTTATACCATATAAGGAATTTATACCATATGGAATTTATACCATATAAGGAAGCCACCATTTAGAAATAAAATGCATTTTGAAGACATTCGTATACACAATGCTTTAAGAAAACCGAAAACCAGGCATTATATATAAAACTAGACACGGTAGGCGTGGCTGGCTCATGATATCCAATTTCATCTATGCTTGGGAAATTTGGACCCTCTATATGCTGAGCTAAACAGAAGAACACAAGCCGTGAAAATGGGGTGCTACCGCAAGATCTTGGGCATCTCATACAAACACCGTGTGATAAATGAGAAGCTTTACGACAACATGACACACACAAAGATATCGGGATATCTCATGACCACTGTCAAGAATCACAAGCTAAACTGGTATAGACATATCTCCCGATCATCTGGCCTAACAAAGACCATCTTGCAGAGCACAATGAGAGGGGGGAAGAAAACCGGGTAGAAGGAAGAAATAATGTCATATTTTCTATGGGGAGCGTTCGCTCGTACCCCCTGCCCTGCAAACAGGACGCTGGGAAGGGCTGACGAATCAACGCTCTGATTTGATAGAATTTGCGTGACCTGTGACCGGCAAGGCGTCACGGCCACGACCCTGGTTTGAAACGTTAGACTGAGTCATTTGTCACTCTTTTATTCTCATGCATAAATGCGGCGCCCTTTTTAATGTAGGAAAATCTGTAAAACTTATATGTTTTGTAAATGTTCAACTCCCGCCAGTTGCTCAGGCTCCGTTTCGAATTCACGAAGGGTCGAAATGCATATCATTCGACGCTCAAAATTTGTCCACATGGTCCGCAAAGAAAAAAAATCACATCCAGTATGGTGTGCATTTCTATGACAAAATTTTCGGATAGTAATTGCGTGCATTGGCTAACCGCGGTCTACAGCTGCAGCCAGATGCTTTATACAAAGGTCATGATAAATGACCCAGAATGCCATCCCCACTTCCTTAACAAGATTCTGTGCAGCTCATCTGCCCTTCCCAGCGCCCTGTTTGCAGGGTGGGGGGGGGGGGGGGGGGGGCGGGGGGGGGGGGTACAAGCGAATGGGGAGCGCTGATAAAATCCTACAATCGGGTACACTATATCAACTAAAAGTGTACAAATGCCCCCTTCTCATTTAGGAGGAGACCGTTCCCATGTACGTCAAATTCTTACATTTTGCTAGTGCATTTTTCGGGGGCTAGACAAAAAAATTGGGGGGGGGGGGTGGGTGGCAGCCCCCCCCCCCCTAGCCCCCCGTAGAACCGCGCCTGGTCACGTGACGTGTTTGGTGTTTGTGTCCAGAGTGCGAGGTTGAGTGGACTCAAACGAATGACTTAATATGTATATATGACCTTATATGTAGCAATATTTGCCATGATATTTTTGAAAACTCAGCATGTTGCGCAAGAACATGTATCGGAACAGCGCCTTACCAATAGTGCAATGTTCGCGAGGCTTCTCGAATTTTGACGGAAACGGGTGGTGAATCCGGAAACTAGCAATGTTACCTAAACGTGCGAACAACTTCTTTGCGAGCAGAGATCATCTAGAGGTCAGTGGGAAACCCCTGAAAGTTGATGTGTAAACAGGCCGTCTGTACGATATTTCCTGCTCCAGTCGCACGTATGCTCAGTTTTAGGCATAAACTAAGCAGTTACTGATGCGTTTGTTCAAAAGAATGGACGCCGCGTGAGCCGTGTACGGGTGGGATTTATCAACTTCGGTGAGAAACAAGCCATGGAGACGAATCGAGCTTGCTATCTCGGCGTAAGGGTACTCCTGCTACTATGCTTCATCCCAGACCAAGGTAAGGCTTGATTTCTAAAATGAACGACAATATAAGTAAACATAAGTTCCTGCAGGAGTATACTTCCTGCACACTTTTGTTGGTCATGTTATAACACATGCAAAGTTTGTTTGCTGAGACTTCTTGTCCGTGAACCAAGGGCCCACAGCTGGGTCCCGTTTGCGGGGGGTGGGGGGGGGGGGACACAATGAGTTTGGTCATAGTTTTCAATATGGTTTTTAATATTTCAATATCATGGTTATAGGTTCTCCAAATTTAAGGGGGTTGGGTGGGGGAAGCAAGCCTCGGGTGAGGCAAGGTGAACTATAGTATTGCTACTTTTTCGCTTCCTCATTACCAAGTGTTATGTCTTTTGCTCATTGACTATTACACGCAATATAATTTAAAGTACATTTTTTTCGTAATCAGTAATTGTAACAATTTACATGACTTAGGGCTGCAATAAGTTCAAGTTTTCAAAAGGAATAAACTGCACGAATAGATGTTGATATCTTCATATTGATGGGTACCGTTTGCAGGAGGAACTGTTATGAGACTTTACTTTTTCTTAGTAGTCTGTCAGTTGTTTTGGACATAAAAAAAGGCCTAAAGAAGGTCTTTCAAGTCTCATAAATGAGCCGGGGGGCGGGGGCACACAGAGGACAAAGAGAAACATTTTTGTGTCAGAGGTCGAACTTTCTTTCTTGGCTCTGTTTGGTCACTTTCTGTGCGCACTTGTCACCTTAAGTTCCCATAATTTTTGTGTGATATTAAATAAGCACTTTTGGGGTCGATTAATTTCCTTCACGAAATGTTATAGTTTATAAGGTACAATTGTACCTTTAAGACTTGGTTTTAAAATGTTGGTCCACGAAAATCGAGTGGTATGATGAGATGTGTTTTTTTTTGCAGTTTATAATTGGATGGCTTTATTTACAACTAGAAATACGTATAGGTAAAGCAAATAAAACTGCCGCGTCAGATGTAAAAGAAAACAATAAAAAACTTGTTTTATTATCGTTTGTTAAGCGTGTGGATTTTCTGTAACCCCGAATTTCGAAGTATGGCTATTAAACGACATGAAACACCATTTTATGCGACCTCCGGACTGAGGTGCACATTTTATGATAATCGTCAGCATACTTTTGTTCAATTGCAGGCCTGGCCCTAATTAACCTGCAGGATAAATACGTCAGTACGAGCAGTGACTATAGTTCCCGAGATTCCCCCATTTAGTTGTTGATAATGACACTGACACGATTTCAAATACACGCGAGTTTTTCTCCTTTTTTTGAAATTTGTAATTTCTATATATTCAACTTTTAAATTGTATGCCGAAGCAGCATTGCGAACATAGGTATTGCTCCCAAATTTTGCTAATTTTTAGTTATTAGATGACGTATCTAGTTCTTCGATGGGGATATATGTGACATTAATGTTATATCAAGTTAAGTACGTTTGTCTATAATACATTCGCTTTTAAATTAATAGGCAACGTGAAATTGAGACCGTACGGACGTCAGGCATTGTTTACATGTGCACTTTTGTTTGGAAGAACCTCAGTGTCTTCCATCCACACAGAGTGATACATGTTCGCGTCAGGTTGCGTGATGTGTTTGGTTAAATACGATGTGTGCTGCAAAAAAAAATCGCGGACGGGACATCGACACAACGCGTACGTGCGTCCCGAACGTTCACAAAGCCATACGTCCATGTATGCGAGTGGATTGAGCCGAACATTTTGGGTGAAGTAGCGTACCACCAGCTAATTTGGTATTTGTTTAAAAATAGGGACCCTGACTGGCTGACTTGTTCAGAAATAAAAACTTACGTAGAATCACTACACAATCAACATATTTTCTGTGACCCAACCCACCGAAAGGAGGCATTGACCCTCAGAGATAAAACAAGAACAGAAAAAAAAAGGAAAACAATTCCACTACCTCACCACCGGACTGGTGACGCTATCGTTTTGAAACCGCAATGTAATATATTATTGCTCGTATAATTTTACTGGCAATTATGATGAATTTTAGATTGCGATTTTTCAACTGTTGTTTGACTGAGTAAAATGCTTCCGTTCAAAACAAAACTGGTAATTTTCGGATTCTCCCTACAATAACTGCCGGTCAGATGACGTCAACATTCGGTAAATACAAAATGTAATTCGGTAAATTATTCAGAAAAATGCTTTTTAAATTAACAAATAATTTAACTTCTTTTTTAAATCTCGGAGGAGGGCGCCCAATGAATTGATGACGTTATCATGCCTTTTGTATTTTGCATCCCTCACTGAGCATTTGCTTCATTTGTTTGATTGCAGAAAAATGCTTCCAATTGTATTCATTTATCATTGCACTTCTGGTATTAAACTCAGAAGTAAATGTCAAGCGGTTTTGTACCCGGGAATTAAAATTGTTGCCCAAGGCAATATCTATAACCTCGAGGGAACAAAATGAGCAAGGTTCAGTTGAAACTACTTTTTCATTTAAAGCTATGGGCTCCGTGCATCAAGAAAGAGGGCGCCCTTTTACCTAGCAAAACGTCTCATGGGCGGGACATTTCGATGGTTGACGCACACCGTTCCTTGTGTGTGACGCACGTACATCAGGGGATTTGTACTATGTACACGCAGTGGTACGGCCGCGCGTCGCAGCAAAATTGCAGTCAGGCAAGATGGCGTCGGTCGATCACCCCCAACTGTACTTTCTTTGCCGGTGATGGGGTATTTGTGAACGGAGCGGATAGTCCATCATTTGCAGCTATCCAAAAAAGTAACTGACGTAATAATTGTTGAATAAAACACACTCGGTTGAAAGATAGTAAGGGAACTACACTCCCTGTGAAATTATTCTTTCTAGCATGCTGTCATTTTGAACAAAATCAACGAAAGAAGGCCTTTCCAACGATGTGTCTATCGTTGTACATTTTCGTTAGTGGTTCGGGCTTTTTTGATCCGGCAAAGCCTTTGCGCGCAAGCACTGACACGACGCACGACGACGTATTTCGTCGGATCAGTGCGCGACGTCGCGTAGCTGCAATCGGCTCAGTGAGAACGCAACCTCGTACCCAGTGCTTACTTTATTTCCAACCTCGTTTCCAATGCTTAGCCCTGGATAGGAAACTTTCTTCCTGTATCCTGATTCGATACCGCGTTCGTGTTCAAAAATCCTGCACATGCAATAATCCAATACCAGGGTGGGAGAGCATGTAGTGGTAGGCGCGTACTGCTCGACACCCCGGGGACGAGGTTGGTGAGAACGTGTCTCGGATGCTGAATTCAGGCCCAATTCAAAACATGATTCAGCAACTTTTGATTTGAAATCGAGATCCTAGAATGTTGTTTTTTTCTCGAAATATACAGCTGATGCTGAGCTGAAACTCTATCAGGTTAGTTGTTCAGCACCCTTCTTTAGATCTTGAGCACTTTTTGCTTCAAACGAACAAAATGCACAAATTACAAATGATGGACTGTACGTTTAAAACGTTTATAATGTAATATGTTATAACGTCTTTATAACGTCACAAAATTGTCCGCATCCACGGATAAGGGTCCATGTCGTACAAGGTTTCATCTTCCCTTTTAGAGCAGTAATCGTCGAGTCCCATCCTTATTGATAACCACTGCATGTATGTACAATGTCACGCAGTAGTGATGTCAAGTGTTCCTTTATGCTCTTGTTTATAACCATAATCACAAGTAGGTTCAATGCACGAAGCCAATCATGCCTGAGCATAAAAACGTTGCTAAGCGCTGAAAAGCTGTGCTTATCACAAACAAAAAGCCAGTGAATGGGTCCGTGGTGATATTTCCTCAACTAGAAATTTCCTGGCATATTTGCATAACCCTGACGTTATTCCTTAGTTTTATCTGCTACTCAAAATGAAAGTTCAGGGGATACTCTGCTTTTGAAAGTCAAGTTCCTCTTTCACTTAAATTATACTATAAATAAATTAACAATGAAAGTACCGGAAACAGCGTTAAACTATGTTTATTTTCTGGTTTTGTTTTCTAGTGATAAGGTCATCCCATAACTCGACTTGACGACAAGTCCTTAGTCGTGTTTGGGCCAGCACCACCAGTCAGTGATAGCGCGGCGTAGCCTTGACAAAGGCTATCACCTTGATCCCATACGAGCTTGTTCCCGCTACTACCGCACATACGCGCCACACTAGTTGGACCCTTGCGTGTGCTTTGTGTGCATGTACGTACGCCCCACACACGGTTCCGCAAAAAGCCGTATAGTAAGTCTAGGCGGAGGAATGGACGCAACGGTACATACTCAATAATGATAAATAGTACGCGCTATGGTAAATAGTTTTCTCTCATAATGGCTGACACAAAAAATGAATATTTATTAAATTGCATAATGCCACCAAAGGCTTATAAACCAGACGGCCTGTGGTATTATTGTAAAACATCCCCTTAAAATCTTAAAATAATAGTCGAATAATATTTATAAAGTCGTACATAGTTTGGGTCGAAAACGAAATCAAAAAGGATGAAAAATTAGACCTTCAAAAAACGGCGAACGGTACAGACCGCACGCCGGCAACAACGATGTCACCGTGCACAGTGACCACGTCGGGGCCGTCCACTGTAGGCACCGGCCGGGCCGCGAAATTTCTTTTCCCAAACGAGATCGGACAATATATAAAAGAGGGCGCTCTATCTGCGTTATGCATATTCATGATGTCCAGGGAAATTAGAGAATAAGTTACATAACAAGTAATCACCGACGACTGGCAGCTCATTCGTGGACTGGATGGAAGAACTCCTGACTTCTAATCAGGTGATCCGGGAGTTCGAATCTCAGTGAGCGTTTTTCACCTCTTCTCATTTTACCTTTTAAATAAGTAAAGTGATGAAGGAACATTTCTCGTAAAGCCTATCTTGGGTTATCTGTTTTGTAAATGTTCAACTCCCGTCAGTTGCTCAGGCTCCGTTTCGAATTCACGAAGGGTCGAAACGCATATTCGACGCTCAAAATTTGTCCACATGGTCCGCAATGAAAAAGAAATCACATCCGGTATTGTGTGTATGAATTTCTAAGGCAAAATTTTTGGGTAGTATTTTCGCGCATTGGCCAACCGCGGTCTACAGCTGCAGCCAGATGCTTTATACATAGGTCATGATAAATGACCCAGAATGCCATCCCAACTTCCTTCACAGGATTCTGTGAAGCTTATCAGCCCTTCCCAGCGCCCTGTTTGCAGGCGGGGGCTACGAGCGAAACGAACCCGTCAGAACAACGTCTAGACTACTTGCTATTGGTTGTGTAATGCGCGCGCACCTGTTTGGCCTATATGCAGCGCGCAGTATAAAACATTCATAGTAGTTCCGAAGCAAACTCCCAAATTTCCTCCAGTAGGCCGGTTAAAAGCTGCAGCATGACATTTCGTCACCGTTTTCACGAAGAGCCACATGTCAAAACATACCATTTTTTCGATTTTGATTTTTTTCAATATTTTGCATTAAAACGATGTACTTAACCATTTTGACGTGTTTCTGTAAGCAAAACATCATTAATTTCCAAGTTACATTAATGGCAAGGGACAGAAATCTCGATAAATGCATTTTGCGTTTTCACGGAGAGCCCCATACATTTTTTGCCCTTTGAACGCGTACAAAACCCATTGCACGGAAATACGTAAAAATAGGTCAAATAAGATTTCCGTTTTCACGAAGCGCCACATATCTTTGTTACATTTTCAGCCGCGCGCGCGTACTCACTCGCGCGTATGGAAAACACGTTGAACAGAAAGGGCCAAGATGTTGGAAACCTGAATTTGCGTTTTCACGAAGAGCCACATATCAATACTAATTATTTTCATCAATTAACTGCTGTATTAAGTCTTATTAACGGGTTTATGTAAAAATTCAGCTCTCGTAGAATCGTGTGATGGTTTCCTTGTTGCACAAAAATGTTGCAAAATAGTATTTATTGCAGTTTTAAAATATGAGAAACTTTTTTTGCGATTATCTCGAAAACACTTTTCTTCAAAATCAACATAGTATGTGGCTGTTCGTGAAAACGGTGATGATTGTGCAATTTCACTGGTCTGCTCTTTTGTTGTATGTAGTATGTGTGGGACTGAAAATGGACCGTAATTGCCTGCAGAAGTCGCGCATGCGCAGTAATTTCCCCAGTTTTTCAGGGGGGCGGGATTTTAGCAAGTGATCTAGACGCATTGATCTCCAGTCTGTGTATGTGGAGATCAATGTCTAGACGTTGTTCTGACGGGTTCGTGGACGATATTGGTTGGTCGTGATAGCGCCCTCGCGCGGTGGCCGGTTATCGTGGTGGTGCGGCAGGCAATCGCGTACAAACAATAACAACGTCTAGCCTCTAGACTACGGAGCACAGAGCTACAAACCCTATGTAGCTCTATGCACGTAGCTATGGCTACGAATTATTGTCAGCACGTCCCCGCGTATTTTCACTGGGTGTGGACGTGTTCTAGAGAGTTAATTGATTCGGATGCAGCCTGGGGAAAATGTTGCAACCTGACGCCACTTCCGCAATTGTGTGCAAAGTCAATGGAGAGTCAAGAATTATTTTTTTTCTTAACAAAATTGGAAATATTTCTCAGTCCCAGATCATCTTTTGCAATGAATGACCTTCATTGAGATGATGTATGAAGAAAAAAGTGGCGTCAGGTTGCAACATACCCCCCCCCCCGGAAAAGCCCCCCCTCCAAAAAAAAAAAAAAAAAAAAAGAAAAGAAAAGAGGCGAGAAGTCATATTGGTGTAAATATAATGGGGGGGGGGGCAAAATGTCCCTACCCCCTCAAAACTGATAAATCGAGAATATGTTGAGAAAAACAGGATTTTTTTTGGGAAATATGTTTTGCCCCTCTCTACAAAAAATCCTGGCGACGCCCATGTTTCCAGCTCTTGCACGAAACTTTACCCGAAACCGTTCGTTTATTTAGCTCCACTGCGCATGTCTGTCATTACGCGAGGAGCCAGGCGCGAGTAAGCTGGGAGAAGTAATCGAACACACTCAACATAATTGGTTACACTGCATACTGTAGTCGTGTTCGAAGACTGGATTGAATTTTGTTCCCATATAAAGCCCGGCGCAAACTTTTCCGGTTTTACCGGTTCACCGGATCACCCCACCAACGGTTCGGTCTTTTCACCGTTGTGGTTAGACCGCATTCAACGTTATTACCTGCACACATGCCCGATTCCGTTCTATAATATCAGCCACATGATGACCTGTCACATGATGACAACCATGTGACTTTCTTCGTGAATCTGATTGGTAAACATAATTATTGCGTCCCCATGTTTGACCTCGTCCGGTCGCCCGGTATACAGTCAGATCGGTCCGAATTTTCAGCGCACACCTCCACATGATGGCCCCATGATCAGTTGAATCGGCTAGATCGAAAAGCCGTGTGCCGGGCATTTGCAGCTGGCCAGGCCGCAATTGTTTTCTTTCCCAAACGACATCCGCACGGGGTGGGCGTTGTGGCCTTTTGGATTCTACTTCCCTTAAAAACATGGAAAAAAATATGAAACTAGAAAAAAAGAAACGCATTTGAAATGAAATTCCGACTTTATTTCCCTTAAAAAATACTCCAAAGCCTAAGAGTGAAAAAGAAAAACGATATTTGAACCCAAACCGCGAGAATCCCTCGCGGTACAAAATCACGACCATACTAACTAAGCTATCGCACTGCTCTACAAATCCTGGAAATACACATGTATACCTAGCGTGCGCATATCATAAAAGTATCGTAGAGGGCGCCCAACAACCATGTAATGCTCGCTCGTACCCCCCGCCCTGCAAACAGGGCGCTGGGAAGGGCTGATGAGCTTCACAGAATCTTGTGAAGGAAGTGGTGGGAATGGCATTCTGGCTGCAGACCGCAGTTATTTATGTGCGTAAATGCTATCCGAAAACTTTCTCATAGAAATGCACACATTCCATACCGGATCTGATTTCTTTTTCATTGCGGACATGTGGACAAATTTTCAGCGTCGCATAATGCAATCATTGACCCATCGTGAATTCGAAACGGAGCCTGAGCAAGTGACGAGAATCGCAAATTTACAAAACCGATAAGTTTTAAAGATTGTCCTACATTATTACGCTTTTCAACGAAAAAAAATCGTAAATGGGAATAAAATTAAAAGAGTGATGACTCAGTCTTATACGGTGTCATATGAAAATCCGACTCCTATGAAAATTGGACTTCTTTTTTCCCTATTATTGGTTAATTCCTCGCACGTGACAGGTCACTCTCCCATTATGATCCTAAAGATAGCATATTATCGTACTTAGGCATGCGCAATACTACCAATGAGTCTATATTTCATGGAGTCGGATATTCACGCTACATCGGCCGTTCAATACCTTGCAGGGTCGTGGCCGTGATTGATGACAGCTAGCAGGTCAAAAGTCACGCAAAATCTATCCAATCAGAGCGTAAATTCACCAGCCCTTCCCCGCGTCCAGATTGCAGGGCAGGGGTACGAGCAAACTATGTAATGCAGATGTTGTTTGGAGAAAAGACAATCGCTGCCGGGCCCTAAAATGAATACATTGCGATTATAATCACACCAATCTGACCAATGAGAGCGTGTGAGGTTTGCTTGGAATTTCTCGGGTGTTGTCTGAGTGCCAAAGTACCCAAGGCTGGATTTTAAGTTTATCTCATTGATATTTACCGCCGCAGCGGCATGATTGTAGTTTAAGAACCATGCAGACATTCACACGTGGGCAGAACCGGCCACGGTTGAACGTCTGATAATTATATCATAGCATGTAATTTGTATGCGACCCACCGCGCCAGCAAATCGAAGGGGTCGTTAGAGACTGCGA
Organism: Patiria miniata; assembly: GCF_015706575.1. Classification (NCBI taxonomy): domain Eukaryota; kingdom Metazoa; phylum Echinodermata; class Asteroidea; order Valvatida; family Asterinidae; genus Patiria; species Patiria miniata. The sequence continues at coordinate 31,238,537 of NW_024037069.1, read as the reverse complement.
TGTTATTTTTTTTATCAGAAATGTGGACTGAGCTGTGGATTGGTCAATTTGGATGCCATGTTTTTGTACTACAACGACTAGGTTACAAAAGACCCGATAGAAGGCGCCCGCTGAATTTCCAGAATTTTGAGGTCAAGACCAGTCTTGTGTGGCACAATAATCGCCGAATCTGCTCGCTGTATCGCTGATCTTATAATATTACAATATTCCATGTGCAGTTCGGTATCGTTGATTTTAACAATAACTTTGGAGTTGACCCATGGCCTCATTTCCTTCATGTGTCGTTGGTGGATATTTAATGGAGTGTTTGCATTCTCATGGGTGAATCTCACAGAACAAGGAACTGCCGTTTGTAGATGGTGAGACCTTTCCACTCTGTGTTGGTACTGACCTTGCCATTTTCTGTAGCCTTGGACATACCGTAAGGGGAATGACATACTCTCTGCTTGTTGTTCTATGTGGTGGCAATCTAGAGCAGCTAGCTTGTTTGGGAAACCGTAAGAGTATAGCATAATCTTTGATAGATGATTTTGTACTGTTCATTTTTTCTTTTTCTTTTTTTCTTCTCTTTTTTTTTGGGGGGGGGCGGGGTTGTTTTTGTTTTCTGACACTGGATTTGTTATGCTTCCCTAACCTAGGCTTTTAATTTGACAAAAAAAACCAGGAGTTGCCGTTTTAGTAAATAAAACAAAATCACCGGTTTATTTACATGAAAATGTGCACACCATGTACATGTACCAGTACCATAAATGTATGTATGTTCTTTCTTGCTTATAGTCCATGATGGTTTCAGGCCTATGTAACTGCAGCCTCACGCTGAAAGGTTGCGAGAAGTTCCCCCATCTGGTTGGATCCTTAGTGAAGAGTGCGGCATCATCTGCATACCGGAGGTCGGTAAACCCGTGCTCGCCTACATCAATTCCCAGTGAATTCTCACACTGTGACAGGATTGTGACCATGGCTGAGCAGAACAAGGTTGGTGCTAGCACCTGCCGAACTCCGGAGGAAGTCAGGAAGGAGGGAGATAGGTCGTTGCCAACCCTGACCTTGGCTTTGGTGTCCGAGTGTAGAGCTTTGATGAGATCTAAAATCGTGCCCGGGATTGAGGAGGGGATATACCAAAGCTGGCTCCGGTATGCAGAGTCGATGGCTGCCTTGATGTCCACGTAAGCGACTGAAAGGGGTGATTGTACGTGTGGTGAAGTTCAGCAAGTACACGCAAAGCAAGAATTGTATCTGAAGTGGAAGGCTGGGAGTAAAACCTGACTGCTGTAGTCTCTGAAGGGAAATAAGCAGGGGGCGGATTCTGGCAAGCAGAATCTGCGCAAACACCTTGCCATGAATTGAAAGCAGGGTGATGCGACAATAACTGCTGCAGGCCATCTTTGACCCTTTCCCTTTGTAGAGAGGAAGAACAATACCCTCTTTCCAGTCTGCTAAAAGCAAACCTGAGGACCAGATGTTACAACAAATCTTATGAAGAGCCCTACTTATGGGCATTTCGGCAGATTTCAGATACTCAGGGAAGATGCCGTCCTCTCCTGCAGTACGACTTGACTTCAACTTGCGAATAGCAGATATCATTTCACCCAGAGATGGGGGATCACAGTTGAGATCAGAGACCACAGATTCAGAAGGTGGGACTACATGTGGTCTGGGCGTTGCTGGTGGAAAGTTCAGAGGCTTGTTGAAGTGGTCTTTCCAGCGGGACAGTGTTTCATCCACCGAGTTGCAAGGAGAACCATCTGCCTTAGAGATCGAAAATGAAGCTGAATGCTTGCTGCATCTGAGGAGACGCTTGACTGCCTTAAAGGCGGGGCGGACATTGTTTTGTCTCAGGCCAGCTTCGGCCTCAGAGACAATGGAGTCGTACCAAGCATCAAGGTCTTGCTTCACTTTGGCCCTGTATATTCCCGCCAGACGGCGACTTTCGACATGGTTGCAGCTCAGACGGGCAGCTCGTTTCTGCTCGGATGCCAAGGATCCCTTCGGTGAGCCAGGGGCAACGCGTCGAACGGCAGGAAGGCACAGCAGCCTCAGCGAAACCGAGAACTGTATCACGGAAAGAGACCCACGAGTCTTCAACGGAGTCGGGCAGTTCACCAAGAGCATCGAAGCGGTTCCAAACCTCAACCGATTAGTTGGTGGCCACCAGAGGGTCTGTTAGAAGAAGATGGTGGTCTAGGCGGCGTTTGAAAAAAAGTCTTCTTGGTGAAGGGATTGATGCGAATTTGTGCTAAAACAAGTTGGTGGTCCGTGTTGGCAGGAGCTTCGGCACCACGGTAAACCCGGTAAAACTTCAGCCTTCAACCCGGTAAGACTTCAGACAGCTACGATCGCTGACTAGTATGGTCAAGTTCTTTAAAACCTTACTCGGAGCTAGTGTGGCTGGTATGAATCGCTTCCACATGTCTTTGTTTTATATTGTCCCAGCCACGTGGTATCCATGCCCCAGGTCATCTATCACTATAGATCCTAGTATGGACCATGGTACATCCACCAGAGGGGGTGTCAGTTTGTGATCCTACTGGAGGTGTTGAAAATTGGCGGGAAAAGCTAGTGTGCTCGTGCACATTTACATAGGCTTGTGTACAAATACACTGTTCACATAGGGATTGCCTCGATCACCCTTGTGACCAAAACTGTCAAATGGCAATTGACAAGGTAAGTCTGTGGTTTTGATGGCTGTTTGGGGCTTGAGGGATACCAGGAGTTAATCAGGGGTGAATGGTATGGCTGTGAGGGCCAGGTGGCTCAAATTACATGGTGTCGTGGATTGATTCCCACCAGGCACCTGATATTGTACATTAAAGTGCGACCGTCATTCGATAGCCAGGTGAGTCTGTGAATGAGTTTCCGTTTGGAGTAAGAGCCGGAGATAGCCTGTGAGCAAGGCAGAAAGATACCATGCGAATGGAGTTGTCATTTACTGTGCCCATAACCGTAATTGCCAACGACATCTTCAAAGCCAGACCTGTCAGAGCCCGAGACTGCATTGAAGTCGCCGATGACAAACATCTTGTCATGGGGTGGAACAGAGGAGACGCAAGAAGAAAGTAAGGAGTCCTTGTCTGAAAGCGCAGGCGACCTCAGTGGGAGCATACACAGCAACAATGGTACTGGCCCCATGCTGGTGCTTGAGTCTGACAGTCAGCAGACGGTCAGATATGGCTTGCCATGACAAAATACAGCTGCTGGTCTTCTTGCCAAGAAAAAGAGCGACGCCGTTGGTGTGACCAGATCCACCAGTGAGAGAAGATATGATGGAACATAGATTTACCAATATTCATTATGCCATTACCTGGAATACGGGTCTCAGTCAGCCTAGCAATTGCAATGTTGAGCATACACAACTCCTTGACTAGAGCCGGGGAATCCTGCATGGGCCAGAGTATTAAGCACAATCCAGGTGGCAATTCTCATAACATTTCGAAAATTGAGAGGGGCTCCGGCAAGAGTCGGAGTCGGTGAACGACCTTTCCGAGGGCTTTGAGTCGTCTACGTCATAGATGCTGTACAAGCTAGGGACAGGTGGACGGAGACGAAAACACCGTGCTATTAAAACAATTTTTTTTCCTAACGAAGTTTCAATCCGTATATATTGTTCAAACAAATTAAACCCTATCTTATTCCGATTGTGGGCGTCCGCAACGCCATGGAAAATGGCTTTCATTTTGCGCACAGGGCGCCCTTCAATAATTAAAAGTTGGTCGATTTTTTTCGTTCTTTGTTTCTCTCAAGAGAGAATAACTTTAATATTGCTACAAAAATAGCAATTGAACAAAATATAAATTTATCGAGAGCCATTTAGTTCATAAACTTTTTTTTCTGAATTGTTACAAACATTTTTTGTGAAGTGTTTAATATATTTGGTTTGCCTTTTTGAAAATTACAATTTGAAACTTAGGGTGCTTATTTTGGTCAATTTTTTGGGACAGAAATATGCAAAATAAACGCGCATGTGCATCGATTGAAACAATAATCGGTGTTCCGAAAACGGTCAGTAAGTAGTAAGAGTGTATTTTAAAACGACGGAATGGCATTTGGTCAATTATTTTTGGTCCAATATTTTTGGTCAATTTTCAGGGACAGATCGACAGACAGACAGACCGACCAACCGACCGACACCCAAGTGACATGTAGAAGATCCTGCCAGAGCTTAAAAAGTAAATGTAGAATTATATTAGATGGCTTTCTTTACTCATAATTGTTTTGGAGTAGTAATATGGCGGACGGTGACTTCACTTCTAACTATAGTACCAGCCAACGGACTATCAAAATTTTTATATGGCGATTTCGTTGAAGCTTGGTCAATAATGCGACGCCATTTCGGGATATACAGACGTGCATATGCTACAAGTTTATTATGCTACAAGTAAAAAATTACACAGCATTTCATATCTAAGTAAAGTTACTCCACTGCTACATTAAACGGGATTTTTACTAGTGTTTGTAGTTTGTACCCACAAAATGGCGTCTTTACAGCGCCCTCATCGCTCAAAAATATGGCAAATTTCTTAGCAAATGTATGTTCTAAGCAAAAGTCAGCTGGGAACGAATCACACATGTTAACACCATGCAATTAAATTTGGCTGGTTACCGGCTTTTGCTAAAAAAATATTTTCTGTGCTTAACAAAATCGTCATGCTCAAGCAGCTCCACGAAAGGCCCCCTGTTGTCTTCTCCGGAATTTCAAGGTCGTTGCCCTCCAAAGTTGAAATAACAAGTTTGTTCGTAATTCCTCGTCAAATTCTCACTGAACCGTGGCGTGCAGTCGGCACCCTGCGGTTCAAACATGCCAAAAGGAAGACAAGTCTAAGGTTAATTGTTTAAGGTTCTCGCTCGTTTAGCACGAACTTTTGCACGGATCGTGTATTTTAATCTGATGTGCCACTGAGCTGTTACGAGGATTGTCAAATCCTCTCGACAGCACTGATGCCCTTACATCTACACATAATTTAAGACTTAACACAGTCGATTTAGGTCTATAGTAATTTCAAGGCAATTATTTAAATTAAACAGTGTGACGTAATTTTGAGATTTACTGCTTCCTTTGAGGGAGCCATTCTTCAGCAATATTTGTAGTATGATTTGCTATTTTTTCATTCGTTTTGATTTCTACTTGTGCACATTCTGATCGATGTTCTTCCTTAGGTATTATAATGCGTCCCAGCCAAGGTTAAAGTTTGCCTGTAATGTTCGGCTTGTTTACATATAAATTTACTTCAGTTAGTTTCCGGTATTAAAACCTTTATAAACTTCCTCGTTGCTGAATGCTGATGTCAAGGAAAATCAATAAATATTCAAATAAGTTAAACATAAATATTCAATAAGAGATGAATATTCATATATAGCTTGACCGTTGGAGTTGTTTTTATTCCCAGATGCATCACTATCTCAGCACTCCAACTCCTCACTACCAGGTAAGTATATCCGTCATTTTAGTAAGCTTTACTTAACCCTAAAGACCCCCCTCCAAAAAAACCTTTTTGCGCGATTGCTTTAAAAAAAATCGCGACCCAAGCTGTTCAGACTTTTTAGCCTCGAGCCTTGCGCATCTTTTGATATCAAAACATAAAAATTGGACCAGGGGTTGCTGCACAGCGAAAAATTTGCCGTGAAAAATGTATTATCACATACACGTAGTGTACACAGAGCAGAATTAACATTCATGAATATGAATAATTAATTACCCATAATTCCAAAACCCTTTCACCTGCAGTCATGACATTTCTAGGGTATGATTATGATACGTTGTTCTATGCATGTACCGAGTTTCAATTTTTTTCGTCACTCGATGGCCGAGATCCCCCCCCCCCTCCGGCTGAGAGATGATCAAAATAGCCCGGCCCTTTAGGATTAAAGAAAATAGTTTGTTACTGCTGATTTTCTCGCAATACAAAACGTATTATTACTTTTTAATTAGACATCGAATGAAGTTATTGAATAATTACTTTACGAATTTCGAATTATTTGTGAGCCGACAATAATGCAGTTCCCGCAAAGGGTAGACAAGTTCCCCTTATCAGAATCTGTAATGTAGAGACTGGGCACCAGTCGCCCGCAATGTGTTTGTGAGCATAACAGCATTTTAGAAGGTTGCTTACGAAAAATTGAAGGAAAAAATCCCGAATTAGTTGAAAAGACTATATAACACCTACACGCAACACTGCGCTTTTGGTGTCTCTTTATTATTCTGTCCAGTTAGACTGATCATGAATTACACATTCGACTTGTTTGCAGATAAATACATCAATCTATAAGGCCCCATGATGTTTGACCAGTGATGATTAATGTCCAACATGCGCGCACGTGCGTATGACACTCGTGCGCGCAGCAGCAGTGGCAAATTACCCACGTGTGCGGGGGGCGGGGCCTAATTAATCAGCTATCCGGTGCGTTATAGTAAAAACGTCATACAGGCACGCGCACCACTGATCACTATCGCTCATTGGGTAAACACTCAAATTGCGTTAACTTCCGGTTCCAATGGTTCAAATGCTACTTAATGGGCAGTGGGCGTGGTTTAAACTGAATATACGCCACACTAACAAACAGGATTGAGACCAATGAGACGGGACAATTAAAGAAGGATGTTTCTGTTCTGTGCGGGAAACAGGTACAGCGATTCTGAGGATTCATTGATAAACAATTTCAAAAGTCTTTCAAAACTGTATCAGAAATGGACACAAAGGCAGACAAGAAGGGAATATTAAGCTACAAAAAGGAAAACAATAAAATGACAACAAATTTCTGTTTTCTTATTTGCCGCTTTTTGTCTTCCCACATTCGATGCTGAAATGCGCCTTTTTCGGCTCTAACATGCGATTATCGCGAAATGATAACAGTTGGGAGGATCGTTAAATGAATAAATGCAGAATGTAAACTCTGTCGTCCTTTGCTTCTCAGATGGCACTGTGCGTCTAACGGGCGGATTCCAGCCCTATCAGGGGCGGGTCGAGATCTACCACGAGGGCGTCTGGGGGACGATCTGCGAGACGGACTGGGGTACCAGTAACGTCCTGGTCCTTTGTCGTCAGCTGGGCTACGGTGGGGTCAGCAGCTCTGGGCTCGACAGCTTCGGTGAAGGCACCGGGCCGATATACCTGGAGGGATTAAACTGTGGCGTGTACGATGACGGGCTGGCGGACTGCCCCAAGACGGCATGGGCGGGGCCTGCTTCTTGTGACCACGCCCAGGACGTGGGGGTGACGTGCAGCGTGGGCGGGGACCTAGCTACACCCGCCCCGTCTGAAACTAAAGGTGTGCTCGTCATCTTGACGTGACCTGTTGCGAAAAAACTAATCTTATATAATGGCACTTTTTAACGGAAGGTGCACTAAATACCATTCACTTAAAAACAATTATCTTATGAAAAGAAGGGTATGTTTTAACGAAAGCGGAATGAAAACGTGTAAAATATGTTCGTATGGAATCCTATCACCTAAAAACGTCAGCTTTCTCCTGCCGTCTACCATTTATCACCTTTAGCTGGAAATGGTTTGTCATTACAATTTTATTCATGTTGACAAATGGAAATAAATACATTTAATACAATGTAGAGTAAAGGCAGAGATATTATCATGTTATCTGAGTGAAATTGCAATAATGGGGTTCCCAAATAACGAAGTTACAAAATCTACTCTTTTCTGTTTCTTTTCGTGTTTTTACAAAATTGTCTTTGTAAGTATTGATCACATTCAATTTACGCAGTAACTGAGTGTCGTGGGGGTTTTGTCCACTGGTTAATTGCGATCACTTCTTAAAAAAAAATGCTTTTGGCTTTCTCATCATAAAAAAGTTTTCATTTATATTTAGATGGTTCACTTCGTCTTGTCGGTGGTACCCATCTGCACAACGGCCGAGTGGAGATCTACTACCAAGGAGTCTGGGGAACCATCTGCCGTGACGAGACGGACGTGCAGGCTACGGACGTAGTCTGCAAGCAGCTAGGCTACGAGTCTGCCGACCCGCCCGCTGCTGTGCCTCCTGGGGGGTACGGACTGGGGTCAGGGGTCATCCACCTGGGTCACGTGATATGCGAGGGGAACGAGGCCAAGCTGGCGTTCTGCGCCCACGACAAGTGGGGAGAGAATGACTGTACGCATGCTGATGACGTCATGATTAGCTGCGAGACATACACTCCACCTGAAAGTATGATGGAAACATAGCGACACTTCATTGAAACCTCAAAATAATTTCAACTTGACAGTTAAATTCTCATCACATTTACCGACAGTTTCTTGTTTTTACTTTCTACAAGTCGATAGCTCTGGCTGAAATTATTGTGTATTAACCTTTTTTTGCAAAACCACCCCTGCTCCCAACGCCAGAGATACAATTTGGAAAGGTTGTCGGATATACCACGTGAACTGACAAAAGTTAAAACGATGTAATACCTCTGTTTCGCCTTGGGATAGCCCTTTTCCTTTAGAGTATTTATTGACCGATAGAAGCCTCCAGTTAGGCAGTCAGTTTCTTTTGATTTAGTGTCTTCGAATTTGTAAATGGAACTCGCCCTTTACGAGGCTTAGAGTCGATCACTACGCTTTGGCTACAAATTTAGAGCAGGTATCACACCTCATTTGTGTGGTAGAGGTAGGTGCTATCTCAAAGCATCCACTATGGACTCATAACAGATTGTTTTGAATAAGGAACCATGTACCACTTAGCCAAGGAAGGGGAGATGAGCACATCAGATGTTGTAACTATTCCTCTAAACTAACAAACTTCTCAGTCCCAATTTGTACGGTACGAGCATCATGATCATGTAGAGCATCAAATCACATTCAACTCACCACACCTATCGTGTTATCATCGTTTACAGATGGCGACCTCCGTCTGGTGGCAGGGGGCGACTCCGCCCAAGGCCAAGTCGAGATCAACTACCAGGGAGTTTGGGGCACCGTGTGCGACACCGACTGGACCATCAAGGATGCCACGGTAGTCTGCAGACAGCTAGGCTTCAAACCAGCTCGGGCCTCCCTCTCCTACTCCTACTTCCTAGACGCGGACTCCATCAATCCTATCTTCTTCGATAACGTGGAGTGCGAGGGTTCGGAGGCTAAGCTGGAGGATTGCGTTCACTCCTGGAGGGGTGGGGCTTGCCAACACGTCGAGGATGTTGGGGTTATCTGTGGAGCTCCTTTTGTGTTCAAGCCAGTCACTACGGAAGGTTAGTGGAATGTTTTCCCTCATTTACCAGTCGTCCTATCCACGGACGATGGAACGGTTCACTTCTGTGAGCTCTTGTATGGTACAATTTTTTTTGACGATGACCACGGGTCAACACTTCCACCTTCATCGATCCCACGATGTTTTCCGTTTCCCTCGCCAAAGTTTGTTGAAGAGATTTTCCATCACAAGCACCTCTGCATGGGGCGGAGCTAGGGAATGAATGAAGTCTTAAACACAGCAGCCAATTAAGAGCATTCATTAACTTTCTATTTCATATCTTATTCTGTAAGTTTTTTGACTTTTACTCCACTTTGCTCCGTAAGGTTTTTTTTATTGAAATAACAACCAAGAAATAAAGATGCATCTGTTTTGGTTTTTTGTTCAGAGTTTTTAATTTTGTAAAATCAAAATTTAGTTGCAAACATTATTTTCACCCTATTCCATGACCCATTTCAACATATTCTATAGTATCAAATTATTCAATATGCGAAAAGAAATGACCGTGTATGGTATAATCGTTCGTTTTTTCTTGCCGTTTGGACAGATAGGTCCTATTGCTAATTTTCAGATGACCTTGATATTTTATTTTTCTTACTTAATTTACATTTTCATTACTTAATATATTCAGTATTTAGTACAGTCAATTACTAACATTTTTACTCATTTCTTTTTATCACAGACGGTCGAGTCCGCCTTATTGGTGGCACCTACCCTCATAATGGGCGTGTCGAAATCAAATACCAGGGGGAGTGGGGAACCGTGTGCGACCAAGGATGGAACATGGAGGGGGCAAACGTGGTGTGCCGTCAGCTGGGCTACCTCTCAGCGGATAGCGCCCTCCCGAGGGCGTTCTTCGGTGAAGGGTCAGGGGTCATTCATTTGGACCAGGTTACGTGCGAGGGCAGGGAGTCCGAGTTGGCGTTCTGCAATCACGCCAGGTGGGGCGAGAATCAGTGCGAGCATGGGCAGGACACCAGCGTGGTGTGCACTGCCCCGCTGCCGAAAGGAGTGATGCCAGGTGAGGTGCTTGTCTGTCCATCTGATTGTCTGTTTTTTTTTTTTTTGTCTAGCCTGTTTCACAAGTAGGAAGGCTTCTCTTGCCTCAGTTTATTCTGTCCTTTCTGCTCCAATGTAAGTCGAGATCATCACAAGTCTATCACAAGTTTAGTTGGCTACAAGTAAAACACGAGACAATTATTCATAAATGAGTCTTCCACACAATTTCTCATTTCTTATTTTGTTTTACATACAGCGGGAAGCGTATAGGTTGCTCTTCATTTTGATAAACATGTATCACTCAGTTTGAGACCTTGATATATGCAGATATTAAGAATGAAGAGGTACACTTCTCCTTCAATTGATTTCCATTGTGAAAGATTCTGGTCAAAAAGAAGGAAGTTCTTGGATTTGTCATTCATTTTGTTCAATTGGGTAATATATCACTGCTACTTTGAAATCATGCACTCTCCATTGTAGATGGCTCCGTTCGGTTAGTTGGCGGCGAAGCAGCCAATCTGGCGGGCCGACTACAGGTGGTTTACCAAGGAGTTTGGGGCACAGTCTGCAGAGACAACTGGCTCGACATCAACAGCGATGTAGCCTGCAAACAGCTTGGCTACAGGTCCGCCCACCCAGCCAGACCCGCCTACGATGATCCCGATCATGGCTCCTCTTCACCCATCATGCTTAGTGAGGTCAGCTGCTCTGGGGACGAGGAGCGTTTGGTAGACTGCTCCCACGGCGGTTGGGCCGTGAGTAACTGCACTCACGACGGGGATGTTGGGATAACTTGCATGGATACCAGACCTACAACCCCGGGCCCAGAAACTACAAGTAGGCCTGTCGACGTCATTACTACAGTCAAACCCGCTATCGCAAGTCCTACTTTTGGCAAATCAACCGTGAATGCCCCATCTCCCCCACCAACTCCTCGTAAGTATGTTAATCACATAGCTTTTCTTGCTGCCTCTTTTCTACTGACTTAAAGTTTGTATGTAGGCATGTACAACTTAATTTCAAGACATCTATTCGTGAAGGTATATAGAAGGTTGGAGTTAAGAGATATCGATATGACTGAAACTATGTTATTTTCAACCTTTTTATTCTTAAACTTTTTAGGAAGACCTCCCATATGTTTTGTACACGAATCCAAATTGGGGATAGTCGACCTCTCGGGAATTGGCGATCCTATTGTCCTCTATTGTTCAACGTCCCCTATTGAATGCAGAAACAAACTCTCATACACACACCGGGTGATCGAGAAAGGCTATTGGATCATCCCACAAAAACGTGTTTTTTTACTTCCCAAAAAACAAATTGTATTCGGTAGCACTGAAAATGGATAAGGTTGAGTACATTCGTATCATGAACACCCCCACCACTCCCTTTCCCCCGCTTTTTCGACTTTTTACGGTCGGGAAATGTTTGGATTTTGGTCATCCCCATTCACCAGCGCAAGGGTCGATGTTCATACAAGGTTTCATCTTCATCCCTTGCAATCCCTTCCGTATATACGGAAAGACATTTTTAAGTCTGTAAAAGTAATATGTTTGACCTAGTAGTTATTTCTCCAACAAAAATCAAAATGGGTTATCAATCTGCAGTTTCATTTCGACGTTTGGTCTATTTTATTTCTCGTATTCATTTCCCGTTTTAAAATGCTGGTGCGAGTTCCTTAAAAAACTCTTGTGTCCAGTTGTTTAAAGCTAGAGTCCTTCATTTGCAGCTATCCAAAAGTGACTGGCGTAATTATTGTTGAAAAACATACTTGGTTGAAAGATAGTAAGGGAACTAAACTCCCTGTGAAATTATTCTTTCTGGAAAGCTGTAATTTTGAAGAAATCAGCAAAAGAAGGCCTTTTTAAAAAGCATCGTAGAAAATTCAAATTAGTAGTTCGTTTTGTTTTTCGGCGAAGCGCGCGCAAGCATTGGCACAATGCACACGCGCGCTCGGTTGCTATGATTCGTCGGATCAGTGCGCAACATCGCGTTGCTGCATTCGGCTCAGTGAGAACGTGTCTTGGACGCTGGATTCATGCCCAATTCAAAATATGATTCAGCAACTTTTGATTTGAAATCGAGATCCTAGAATGTTGTTTTTCTCGAAAAATACAGCTGAAGCTAAGCTGAAACTTCATCAGATTGGTTGTTCACATAGAGCTATATTACATTACTAGAGCGCTAACTTCGTGTACAAAGTAATGCCTACTGGGCGCATCCATGTTTGTGCACAAACCTATGGAGACCAAGACATTTTGTACGGCTTTTGTACGGCTATTCGCATATCTGCGTTTGTATTCCATACCGGTGCGTCATCGAAGCCGATACGCCCAAAACCAAAACGCACGATCAGCCCAGAAGACCATTTTAAGAATGAAATTAAATTATACTCCTGTCATGTTCCTTACTTCTGAATAACTTAATTAACTCCTCAAGTTTATTTACATTGTGCTCTACTTTTAGTACCCATTTTGTTTTAGATTTTTGCGCCTTCTTGAAGATTTTCAGATGCTGGATACGCCACTAGAGGTCCAGAGCAAAATAACACAAATTTATTTGTTCTAATTTTTTTTTTTTACATTTTAGTGAAGGGCTGGGATAGGGAGGGGCGTGCATCCCCGGCTCCCCCAATATCCAACAGTACAAAACTGCAATCTGATTACGGTGTATGTCATACTCTGAGGAGGGACAATGGAAAAAAAGTTCTGGGTGTTTTCCCTTATAAAAGCTGCCGTGAATTTAAACTAAAGGACAGCGCGGCAACTACGGAAATAAGACGTTCAAAATGATCATTTTTCTGTTTGTTGATGAAGAAAATAGCACTCAATCAAACAACAGCAGGGTTTTTTAAGTAATGCGCACGAGCATTTTTAAACGGGAAATAAATACGAGAAATAAAATGGATCGAACTCAAAACGCGCGGCCCGTCGGATCACCGTCCGTTTTTCACCAATAGTAAACATTTTAAACTTTCTTGCCGGGGGCGTGCGCCCCCTGCCCCCCCCCCCCCCCCCCCGATTGATCCGCCAATGCTTACGTCACAAACCAACCACCAGTTTCCTTGTAGGGGACTCTTTGAAAGATGACGTACTAAAACAAGTGCACAAAGTAGTTCATTAAATAGTTCAAACATTAAAGAGTTAGAGATCTCTCTATGAATGGGGAGAATACACCACAGTACACCAATTTCGCACATATCAAAATCCACTCATTTATGTTTAATTGAAAATTTCAATTGAAAACTTTTCTAGTAGCGATGGGTATTTTCAATTTTTTGGCGATTATTAGTCAAGTCAACAAACCATTGCTACAGGCTGATGTAAATGTTGCATTTCGTTCTACCACAACATAATCAAAAAGATAAGATGTCTGTAACATTTGTTAATAAGTATCACTTGTAAGTTAACTAACTTGGATGCTAAATTAAATATTATATCAATCTTTTTCAGATACAGACGCTCCAGTATTCACAGCCAATTCCTGTCCGTCACCAATATCTCGTGTGGCTGAACCGCGAAGCATGGTAACCATGGTAACATGGACTGATCCTACAGCCACTGACAATGTTGCTCCTACTTTGGAATGCACACCGGCCTCAGGAACAAACTTCATGATTGGTCCGACACCTGTCACATGTACAGCAACAGATGCTGTTGGAAATGAGGCCACACCTGAATGTACATTTACTGTGACTGTTACAGGTATTGTTATATACATAATTATATTCTAAGTGTTTAAAATAGTTCAAAGACATGCGTTATGATAGAGAAATGGATTTTAAGGTGCGTGCACAGGTATGGGCCACCTAATATAGGAATAAAACTTAATGACGTCTCTCACAAACATGCTAACATAGTCATAAATTGTTGCAAAAAGCATGCAATTACAACGTGTTCAAAAGTTGAACAAATAGGTTTTATAGCTTAGACATTGGGATACTGTGTTTATCGATTTGTATTTTAAGTTCAGCCGCGGGTCATAACTGTTACGACTCTTGGCCAGTTTACACCTTCCCAGTTACAAACCAGTATCAAGTATTGCACATCGTGTGTGGAATTTAGGGCAGCTAGGATCCTGCATGCAAATAATGAATGCTGAAATAACTCTTCCAAGGCAATTAGGTGCTTAATAGATACTACTCCAGTTATCTGTAATGATACTTATGTTTTCACATTAACAACATTTAAAACGGTTGACCTATTGTAAAAAAAAAAAAAAAATCAATTCTATTCAATGTTCTCACGAAACCTTTTATGTATAGTTCCTGCAAAACCCCTTCCTCTGGTCGTGTCTGACAATTCGACGAATCATATCACCGAGACCACAATCAAATTGAGAATAGCACCAGTGAGTCAAAGAAATGGGCCTGTCAGGTAAGACGAAAGGAAAGGTTGAAAAATCAATTAAAACACAATCACTTAAAACATTAAAGCATTAAGTTAGGAATAGGATTTCCTTCGTTGTAAGTACACAATTGCAATTGGACATATTGTTTGGATATTCAATCTCTAAATAACTCATCTATGGAAATGTCAGCATGGCCGACATGTCAATCGTCATGGCAAAATCACACCAGGCAATTTCATAGGCAACTTGGAGGCAACCAATTAGATTATAAGCTAAAGGATTAAGCCTCACTGTGAACAAATTACATATTTTTTTCATCAGTTTATTGACCTTCCTCAAAATATTACATGAAATTTCAATTTGCTTTCGTATCTTATTGGAGATTTCCCGGAACAAGCTGCGTGTAAAATGCCCCAGTGTCATGGCCATAATTACAATGCTATACTACCTATCTTGAGTTACTTTTGCAAACACTGTTCACAAGAATAAAAACAGTACACGTTGTGTTCTGATACAGTAAATACATGTACTCGGTATGAAGACCTTGCATGACTTAACAGCCTTTCTCTAATAATAGGTCTTTAAAATCGTGTTCTTGCAACCTATACTTTGAGCAGTTGCGTGGAGGTGACGGTGATTCGGCTGACTGACGAGGAGGGAATTGAAGGAAAGGATCCAGACGTTTTGTATCATCCTGATCTCCTTCGTAGCTTCGATAAAGCACAGGAATCGACAGGTTTACCATACGTAGCCATGGTGTTTAAAGCGTGAGTTTCTGTTGCAAATAAACGTCTTCTGCGTGACAACCATCTTGGAGGTGCAGCACTTTTGTTGCACAGCGAATAGACTTTTTGTGCATTCATTGTTACTAAATTAAATATATCCAAAACAAATTACCTTCCAGATAATTGCTGTATTGTTGGGACTATCTGGTATCAGTGTTGTGCAACCTCATGTCGAGCTGACCTGGCGTTTGCGAACGATGTTTATTCATTTAATTTTCAAGACGAAATTGCATTTATCGGGAGAACCAATTATGGGAACACAACCAGAACAAAACAATGCCGAGATACACATGCAAACAATTATTCGTCTGGATGTCTTACAAAATGTTCATCATGATGTTATCAGGTTCAGCTGCCCATATAAATAATACCATACATGTCCTGCTGAATCAAAGTATTACAAAAGATGAGCAAAAGTGTAATGCAATCGCAAAATCATTTACTAAAAGAAGTATAGGCCTACTATAGGGTGACTCAAAAAGAAACTGGCAAGGATTAATTATTTTCCAATAACCCTAAGAGTCGCGACCCAAGCTGTTTTGACTTTTTAGCCTCGAGCCTTGCCCATATTTGGATACCAAAAACATAAAAATTGGACCAGGGGTTGCCACATAGCGAAAAATTTTCCGACGCTACGCGCCGTGAAAACTGAATTTTCCCATATACGTCATGTACACGGAGCAGAATTACTATTCGTACAGATGAATAATTAATTAGCCATAATTCCAAAACCCTTTGACCTATAGTCATGAAATTTCTTGGGTATGTTTATGATGCGTTGTTCTATGAATGTACCGAGTTTCAAAATGTTTCATCACTCGATGGCCGAGATCTAAGGGAGGGGGGGTGCGGAATCCCCCCCCCCCCGGGCTGAGAGATGGTCAAAATAACCCGGCCTGATTAGGGTTAAAAAGCAGTTACAATTGACACACCAAGAAAGCATGCATTCAATAAAAATGTCCTTCCACTCATTTAAAAAAAACACCTAAGTATTGTTTATACTATGAGAAGTAATGCATATTTTACTGATAGAAACCCATTTATACAGCTGTCCATGGACTGCTTTTTGCCAATTGAACTGAATGAGAACCAGAGATGACACATAGAACGGTGAATGAACAGCAGGTTTGCACATAGAAATGGACATAACTTGTGAAAAAATGTATGCAAAATACGTGAAAATTTCAGTTACTATTCAATAACATGTACTGTATACGTATGTCATTTGTATTAAATGCAGCGCCGGGCCAGATATTTAAAAAAATCCCATTAGGTCACTTTCTTTTGAGTCACCTGCGGTATAAATTGTGTGGAAGCGCTCACTATAATCATACGTACTCAGAAAAAGCAAAAAATAAAAACAAAAACAAAACTAATGAGATAATCTGAACAATTACAATTGCCAAGGAGATTAGAGATTCATAACATCATTTTACTTCAGAATACTGATTGGGAAGGTTTTGACTGCAATTCAGGGCGTCAAATTATTTCATCACAGATTCATAACTTTATGTTATTCTTACTTTTTAATGCAGAAATGACTTGAGCGAATCTGCCGAGATTGAAATCGGGAGCAGTGGGAAGTCTTCATGTGGTGGCTCCAGACGTAAGAAGAGGCAGATGCTACCGAGTCATTCGGGTGAAAACGGCCCTCTCATTCCCAAGACCAAATACACAGCGTTCATACGAGCATACGTCATCTTGGACAATCAAATGGTGAGAATTACTTTGACGATCGAGTGCTGAAATCTGAAATTTGCGTAGTGGTTTAACTTCCTAGGTTTCCACTTGTGGATGCGGTTGTCACTCCTTACCTTATTATCTTGCCCCACCTTTCACTCTACATGTCTTCCCTCATTATAGATATCGTCAAGCTTCTGAGATACTGTGTTACTTTGATTTAAAATGATTAATGTCGTCGCTGTCATCTTTAAGTAATTTATTTGATCTTTTTACCTTTCTTGATTTCATGAAACCCATATTGAAATACTTGGTTTTTTTTTAAATACTTACAGGAGGATTACATCACTAGTCCACTGCTTAAGCCTGTGTGGACCGGTAAGATGTACTTTTCATATGATATGAAAGCTCAATTAAAAAAATCTATTTACGATGCATTATTTTTATCTTTAGTTGTACAATTCATTATTTGTAATCATGTATATCCCGATGTTTTGTTTCTGTGGTTTTACATCCATTTTAGACCCTTCCGGAACGGGAAACACTGCAGTAATTGCAGTGGTTAGTGTAGTAAGCACAACACTCATCATTGCATTGATTGCATGTGGTGTAAGGGTGTGGATACGGAGGAAGAAACGAAGAAACAAGTACAGCCCACCGAAAAGGACATCCATAAAAATGGTTAGTGGCCTATTGACGTACCCTTTGGTCAATTTATCAGTGCGTCAGTGTTCACCGTTTCAGTCATTTCTTCAGTATTCATTAATCGTTTCTTATCTTAGGCAAATTTGAGCCAAGGTGCAAACTATGGAAGTCTATTTTTTTCTACCTAGTATACCAAGTAATTAACAAGTGATAGTCGGTAAGTTAGTCAGAAAGTTGGTTAATCAATGCGGTACAAACTTAGGATTATAGGTTAACCCCTATCGGACTATTTATTATTTGCTCAAAAGATGACCTCGGTAGAATCCGCTCCGTTCACAAGTACCCCCTCACAATTTTGCCGCGACGCGCGGCCGTACCATCTTGTACTACAAATCCCCTGGTGTACGTGCGGCACACACAAGGAACGGTGCGCGTCAACCAGCTAAATGTCGACCGATGGGACGTCGTTGCTAGGTGAAAGGGCGCCCTCCTGTTGGCGCACGGAGCCCATAAAAAGGGATGAAACATTTAGTGTTTCAACATTCCTTTGCTTTTGGAACCTTTTTCCTGCCCAGGATCGCATCGACTATGATGACGTGAGTCTTCCTGAGGACGGCATGACATCCACAGTCTACGAGGACGTTGGCCTGCCATCGTGGGCCCTGCGATGGGAGATTCTCTGGAAGAACCTGGTGGTTGATGACAAAGTCCTCGGTCAAGGGAACTTTGGTGAAGTGAGATCAGGAACTGTGAACATCGGCGGGAGGATGACCAAAACCGCTATTAAAATACTGAAAGGTAAAAGATTTGGTATGAATGACTGTTATTTAAAAAAACATCGATTTTCATCCTGCAGTTTACAAATTCCAAACAATAACGACCAAATGAAATGTTGAAGGAATACTCATCAGTATAAATTTCGTACGAAAAAGACGAGACCAAACTGGACCAAACATGACAAAATGACAAGTTCAAAGCGAATGGTAAATCCACTCTGTTCGAAAATAAATTTCACACTTTTTTCCTTTTCGTGTTGTAAATGCGGAATAAACGAAATCATTCCTGATAGTCGGCTTTACTGTATTAGAAAGGGTAAAACACAGTCACAGTTAAGTATTTAAAATGGAATTTTACGTTATTTATTTAGTTTCGGCACATTTGTAAAGTTACACTTGTATATATTTTGCTCAAAGGTCACGCCTCGAAAACTGACCGGGAAGATTTCATGGAAGAATTTCGTACAATGACCAACATCGGATATCATCCCAATGTTGTGTCGTTGCTGGGGGCTTGCCAGCATGAAGGTATTGGTATAAGATAATAATAAGAAGATTCCTTTTCTCAAGAAACATGATTTACAAACGTTGACAGTGTGATTAGTTATATAAGAAATGGTAAAAACAATGAGTCATGTTAATTTGTCGAAAAATCGATGTTTTCTCTCAGATGTTCTGTACGTGGCCCTAGAGTATCTCCCAAACGGCGATCTGCGCAGCTATCTGCGCACGGCTCGCTCACAATCGGAGTCAGACGAGGGCGCCCTCTCCTCCGAGATGCTGATCAAGTTTGCCCTGGATGTTGCCAAGGGAATGAATCACCTCTCTTTGTCCGGGGTATGTCACTAAAAGGTTCATAAATTGATCAACTTCAGGAGCTCTTCAACATTGACTATCCTTGATTCATCCTTCCGCATAAGGAAGGTTAACCTTTAAATTTATAAACCTATAGCTACTCAAAAATTAGAGCAGGCCTCAAGGTTTGATAATGTTTCCTTTTGTTTTCTTGCGTTCCGTGACAGGTAATTCATCGTGATTTGGCGGCCAGAAACATCTTGCTCGGTGAGCAATTGGTCGCCAAAGTCTCAGATTTTGGGCTTTCGAGAGGAGAGGATACTTATGTCCAGACGTCTACGGTAGGTCTTATAACATGTGTAGTTCATAATCCACCGTTGGTTCTTAGTATAACTTCAAACCAAATCAAGATGTTTATAAGCAAATGGATCAAACTATTAAAGCACATTCTTTTAGTGATCTAGCCGGTATTATGCCAACCTGATCTGAAAAATCAAATGATTCCTTAATGTTTCAGAAAATCAAACCATTATGAAATATGAATCTCACTGGTGTACACGGGTTTTTTTTTTATTCAGCGCCGTGTGCCTACCCGTTGGTTGGCCATTGAGTCTTTGCTGGATCGCACCTACACAACTCAAAGTGACGTGTAAGTATGGTATAAGGAGAATACAAAATATCCTTGTTTAAGTATTTTTGCAGCCTAGAGGATTGTATGTGGGTTTCTGTATGGTTCTGCATATTGCTGACAATTGCTTCTGTTTTTGTCTGTTATTAGGTGGTCCTTTGGCATTCTCCTTTGGGAAATCGCTTCAATTGGTAAGATCTTTGGTTGTCATCTTGGACAGTTCATTCAGACAATGCAGGGATGAACTCACAAATCATGCAATGTTTCCAGTTAAACAAAATAAAAACGAAAGAGGTGTGTTCATTGGAAGATTTTGTTCATTTCTAAGATTATTTTCCAAATTTCATTATTTTGCGTAGGAGGCACACCATACCCAGCCATTACTACCAGGTCCCTAGTAGGTCGGCTGATGGAAGGATACCGCATGACTAAACCTGCCAACTGCGATAAGCAAATGTAAGCACATCGTGTTAAACCTATTGCGCGCATAATGTTAAAACATTTGAGTGTAAAAAAAAACTAATGTAATCCTTTGTTAGTTGCCAATTCATCAGTGTATGCTAAGATTTACATAAGCACGGTGTTTAATTTGGGCACTTTTTCCCAAATACCAAAGTATATCAAATGATTATGCAAAATAAAAATTGTGTTTCTGATGCCTCATTAGCTTGTACAAATGAGACTTTTCCGGGGTAAAAAAGTGCTTAAAGAACACCATAATTACAAGATACGAATAACCGGGACCGAAAAATATTTTGATGACCCTTACTCGCCCTCGTTTCTGAACTAAAGGGCGCCCCCATGGCCCAAAAGCCTATGGAAAACCGTCAGACACACTTAGGTGGTGTTGTCGATTCCATCACAAGTCCCGTCACAAGTAAATTATAAGTTAATTCACTAGTACATTCATAAGTTACTGGAAATGAACAGCGATATGGGAATGCCTTTGCTACCTTTCATCTGAAAAGCTTGCTACTTACCATAGGACTTGATGACTCGGCATGTACTTGTGGCAGGCTTTTGAAAACTTCGTGAAGACGGACTGAACTCATAGAGCTGTATACTAATTACAGCTCTATGACTGAACTCCATAATTGAGGAGTGAGGAGTTACGATGGACTGAACTCCATAATTGACACTTATTACACCCACCGCGGTTGAAATTTGGTCAAGATCATCCATATAAAAAATCATGCATGCCGTGGTTTTGTTCTATATATTTTTGTTTATATATTTAGCTACTCCTTGATGCTTCGTTGCTGGGAGGAGGACCCTAGCAACAGACCCTCCTTCAGTGATCTGATCCGCATCCTCAGCAAGATGGATGAGAATAAGATTGAACAGGTGAGTAATGTTTGAACCAATACTCATTTTGTTCTGGTCCCAGTTGAATTCTCTCTTTGGCCCAAATGATTTCAAATGAAAATATCCCTTAATGCAATGAATACATCCCATTGTGTAGGTCACATGCATGAGAAGACTTCCAGTAAAAGGTCATTCTGAATCGATTGAATAGAATATTGTACGCTTTGGGACCTGCTTTATCTGGCTTGCTTGGTCTTGTTTGTTACTTTTCAATGGTAAACTAATTGTCACGTTTTGAATCATCAGCCTTTGTAAAACTTGAAGCTAATTGTCCCGCTATTGTTAAGCTCTAATGATTAATTGTGGGTCATTGGGCACCTGTTCCTTGCCAACATTATGTAAACATTAAGCGTAGTCATTAGCAATTCCAGGATGTAAAGGTTGACCCCCAAAAATGCAATCCTAAAACATTTGCCCTTTAAAAAAAAATGTATCAATAGATATTTATGTTCTCGGTATCAGACTACAGCTGAGAGCATTTTCTTTCAAACACTGAAAAAAAAACCCATGAAAATAGCACTTTCGGTTGCTGAGAAAATGCCATTTATGTACAGGTAGTAATATATCATCCTGAACTCCAAAAAAATACCACAGTAAGGGATTTTCACTGTACATATTATTTTGTGCATGTCTTAATCATTACAAACAACATGGCACATATTAATATGACTAATGTACAAATGAATTTGATGGAAATTCCTTTATATTTTCCACCTGAACAGGTATCTCATTCTTTTTTATTCCTATTTTAAACACTTTCAGCAACATAAATATGTCCAAAAAAACAAAAAAACAAAAATCACTATTTGACGTTCTTGAGCACAGGATGAAAATGACTACTTTTACATCAATGGCATTTTCTCAGCAAACCAAAGCAACCCAAAGTGCTATTTTCATGATTTTGTCAGTACTTGAAAAAAAAAAGCTTTCTGCTTTAAATCCACCCATCCCATTTGTTAAAGGCAAATGTTTTAGGGTTGCATGTTTAAGGTCACCCTGTATAGGGTGGAATAATTTACTCCGAGAGTAGTTTGTGAGATTATTGATTTGCATCCGTTTCCAAGTGAGTTCACCAAATCTACTTACGTAGAAGATTAAGGTCATGATATTATTTCTCTCGTTGCAGACGTACATGGCGATCGATCGCGCTCACTATGAGAACTTCTGCGTGATCCGCCCGGAGCTTGACGACAACTAGACGGATGTACGAAGTCCAGGGGCGTAAATCCCGGGTATTTTAAGGTATTTTTCGAACATCCCAACAACTAAAATGTATTAAATAGTACTGAAAAATGTAGAAACAAAGTACACAAGCTTTATAATGCGCCGTTTTGATGTAAGCGCGACTATACACATTGATATGCATTATCCTTAAGAGCGCCCCCTATTGTAATGTGATGTCCAGCCCCCCCCCCCCCTCCCCTGCATTTGAATTTCCACGGCCGAACAATTTTAGGATGTTGGTCATCCCCCATCTCCCCCCCCCCCCTCACTTGCCGACACAAATTTACGGCACTGGCGAAGTCCGATTCTGCCTAAAGATAGAGGAAACGACTATCAGCAATAAGATAAGAAATTTAAGGGTAATGCATATACTCCAATGGTTACGATGGCTATTTTTACACAGGCAAGTGATTGACATCACGGTTCGGTGTCAGGAAATGTAATACTTTTACGTCAACCATTGTGTGAAATGGGTTTCGTTATAACTTGTTAATACAAGTGTTTGATTTTGAAGTATCAGTATAATTTTGTTTACGAGTATTTTCTTCATGTTTGCAAGTATTTTTTCTGTGCAAAATGCCAATTTTGATATGTGAATACAGATTTTCATGTTATGGGAGATGATGAATTAACTACTTTTAAGCTATCTTGAATATCCAGATGAGAACTTAAGCATGAATAATATCGTTGTAATGTTTAAAATTTAAGCATGAATAATAACGTAGTAAGGCCCAAAAAAAGTC
Source organism: Patiria miniata (assembly GCF_015706575.1). Classification (NCBI taxonomy): domain Eukaryota; kingdom Metazoa; phylum Echinodermata; class Asteroidea; order Valvatida; family Asterinidae; genus Patiria; species Patiria miniata. The sequence goes on along the minus strand of NW_024037069.1, from coordinate 31,215,373 downwards.
TTCGGTTTCTGGTATGCGCGCGCGTCGCCGTAGCCATGCGCGTCGGCAAAATTAAAAAGTTTTTTTTTTTAATAAAAGATTATATCTCAAAACCGCCAAACTCACTGGTTTGACTGAAATCCTGCTGCTGCACAATTTAAACGTCTTTTTAGATGGGGTTATGATCGAGAATAAGCTTTATGTGGCCTCTCTGGACTCCCATATATTTGGACTAAGTTTAGTCGGGCACCAGTTTGCAGTCATCAGCCGACATTTGAAGCAAAAAAAAAACAGGTTAAAAAAAAAAGCCGCGTCGCCGCACCACTTTTTGGGCAAGCTCCATACCAGAAACCGGAGACATTTTTTGGCCTAATTTTTACAAAACTTGTGAAAAGAATACTGGGGCAAAAGTAGCGATAACGAAATATGCTCAACAAAAGCAGCAGTGTAAATAAACATTTATTTTGTAACAATTAGATTCTTAGATGTTTAATGTATTGAATATATACCTACCAACTAGCGTATACATACAATCTAGATTTTGTATGAACATAATTACACAGAAACTCAGACAGTTTGACATGTGAAGAATGTACACGTTTTTATTGTTTTATTAATATACAGATACCCATACGATAGGATTGTTTAACAGCGCATCTAGAATCTTTCTGATTATTAAATAAGGATGCTTATACGATATGATTATTTTACAGCAATCGATAATTTCTTTTATATGATCATAATTTGTATAAATTAAAGACTTAATTACATATGAGGTAGCAAGTAAATACTCAGTACTTAAACGTAGCTTATACTACTGAAAAAAACCTTACAATTGAAGGTATTGTTATTGTTAACCACACATTAACCATGAAAAGAGAGAAACTCAAGATAAACAAATATGTATGTTGGTGGTGTTAGGGTGGGCGGGGTCTGGAACTCGGTAGGCGTGGCTGCATGCTGCTATTGTGTGTCATTGGAAGAAATTAAAAAACAACATTTTTTGGCAAGTAGTCCCCACATTTCAATAATAGACACATCAATATTTTTTAATGGAAATGGCAGACATTTCTGTATATCAATTAAGAACGAATTTCTATGAATATTTTATAATATAATCAGGAGTATTGAAATAAGAGAATATCACAATTTTGTTCGGATCAACAACAGCAGTATATTTTTCAATGTGTGATGCTCAACAATGGCGTAAGTTATATTAATCGACTATTAAATCTCTAAAAACTGAAAATTGGGTTTCGAAGCTCACTGAAAGTCCAGACTAGAATTTAGTCATTATAACTTGTCATTGTTTAAAGTGTGAATATTTGCATTTGCTTTGAATAGGCCTATATTTGCAATTGCGTTGTAAGGAATTTCTACCATATAAGGAATTTATACCATATACGGAATTTATACCATATGGAATTTATTCCATATAAGGAAGCCACCATTTAGAAATAAAATGCATTTTGAAGACATTCGTATACACAATGCCTTGAGAAAACCGAACATAAGGCATTATATATAAAACCAGACACGGTAGGCTTGGCTGACTCATGATATCGAACTTCATCTATGCTTGTGAAATTTGGACCCTCTATGCTGAGCTAAACAGAACAATACAAGCCATGGAAATGGGGTGTTATCGCAAGATCTTGGGCATCTCATACAAACACCGTGTGACAAATGAGGAGGTTCACAAGATCACACACACACAAGGATATCGGGATATCTCATGACCACTGTCAAGAATCACAAGCTAAACTGGTATGGACATATCTCCCGATCATCTGGCTGAACAAAGACCATCTTGCAGGGCACAATGAGAGGGGGAAGGAAACGGGGTAAGATCGAGGCAGCAAAAGAGGTGGCAAGATAAAATCAGATAGTGGACTGACCTTTAGTTTGCCGATTCTCAAATGGGCAGCGCAGAATCGAGAGATGTGTGGAGAGCTGGGTGCATTGTCATCAGTGATGCCCTAACAATCTCCTTAATGGTTATAAGAACAGAAAGAATTAAATCTCAATCCATTCATCCAAAAATTGAGAAGGGAATCAGACAGTGATGTAAAGATATTGGGCCCACAGGCAAAATAAAAGTTGTACAGAATCCTATGGCGAACGGGAATGCATCATTGTCGTTCCATCATGCATTATAGGACTTCCGGTTAAGCCTATCCTATACTAAGGAATATGCCAGGTGAACTGATGCATTGGGAAGGCAAGTCATCAACGGATGGAGTTTTAAAAAAAAATAGGTGAAACATATTATTCAAGGAAAAGATTTAATTGAATATAAGTTGTCCCCTATGTCGAAAACGTCGAAGCCACAGCTGTAAAATCACTGCGATCTTCAAGTTCAAAGCGGCGGGAACGTCCTCGTTCCAATTTGTTTGAAGATGTGTAGTTGAAAGACGTGACGTGTTTGGTGTTTGTGTCCAGAGTGCGAGGTGGAGTGGACTCAAACAAATGACTTAATATGTATATATGACCTTATATGTAACAATATTTGCCATGATATTTTTGAAAACTCAGCATGTTGCGCAAAAACATGTATCGGAGCAGCGCCTTACCAACAGTGCAATGTTCGCGAGGCTTCTCGAATTTTGACGGAAACGGGTGGTGAATCCGGAAACTAGCAATGTAATCTAAACGTGCGAACAACTTCTTTGCGAGCAGAGATCATCTAGAGGTCAGTGGGAAACCCCTGAAAGTTGATGTGTAAACAGGCCGTCTGTACGATATTTCCTGCTCCAGTCGAACGTATGCTCAGTTTTAGGCATAAACTAAGCAGTTACTGATGCGTTTGTTCAAAAGAATGGACGCCGCGTGAGCCGTGTACGGGTGGGATTTATTAACTTCGGTGAGAAACAAGCCATGGAGACGAGTCGAGCTTGCTATCTCGGCGTAAGGGTACTCCTGCTACTATGCTTCATCCCAGACCAAGGTAAGGCTTGATTTCTAAAATGAACGACAATATAAGTAAACATAAGTTCCTGCAGGAGTATACTTCCTGCACACTTTTGTTGGTCATGTTATAACACATGCAAAGTTTGTTTGCTGAGACTTCTTGTCCGTGAACCAAGGGCCCACAGCTGGGTCCCGTTTGCGGGGGAGGGGGGGGGGGAACACAATGAGTTTGGTCATAGTTTTCAATATGGTTTTTAATATTTCAATATCATGGTTAGGTTCTCCAAATTTAAGGGGGATGGGGTGGGGGAAGCAAGCCTCGGGTGAGGCAAGTTGAACTATAGTATTGCTACTTTTTCGCTTCCTCATTACCAAGTGTAATATCTTTTGCTCATTGACTATTACACGCAATAGAATTTAATGTACATTTTTTTTCGTAATCAGTAATTGTAACAATTTACATGACTTGGGGCTGCAATAAGTTCAAGTTTTCAAAAGGAATAAACTGCACGAATAGATGTTGATATCTTCCTATTGATGGGTACCGTTTGCAGGAGGAACTGTTATGGGACTTTAATTTTTTTTAGTAGTCTGTCAGTTGTTTTGGACATTAAAATAGGCCTAAAGAAGGTCTTTCAAGTCTCATAAATGAGCCGGGGGCACATGCAGGACAAAGAGAAACATTTTTGTGTCGGTCAAACTTTCTTTCTTGGCTCTGTTTGGTCACTTTCTGTGTGCACTTGTCACTTTAAGTTTCCATAAAATTTTCCGTGATATTAAAGGAGCACTTTTTTGGGTCGATTAATTTCCTTCACGAAATGTTATAGTTTTCAAGGTACAATTGTACCTTTAAAACTTGGTTTTAAAATGTTGGTCCACGAAAATCGAGTGGTTGGAGTGCTGGTCGTTATTCCAGGCATTCTAGTCAGACAGGACTTGCGCGCTATAGGATCGCCACTGCGTGTCAGTCTGAAAGCACAGCAAGGGTGAACTGCATGGGCGTCAATCCGGGGGGGGGGGGGACAGGGGGACATGTCCCCCCCCCCCCACACACACACACTTTTTGAAGGGTGGGGGACACAATATCAAATGTCCCCCCCCCCCCAGATATTTGAACTCGTGTCTAATTTGCAGGGCCCTATTATGTACTTCAATGTATCTTTTGCATAGAAAATATTGGTTAAAGTGGTCAGAAATTGCCTCAGATAGCACCACAGAGCATTTAGAATCCAATTTTTTTTCAGGGCCATTAAGCGGGCATCGAACCCCACGCCTGTCGCTCAGGAACCTGGTAGCTGATTCAATAACTCCAACCTCAAAAACGATGTTCAAATAATTATCTTATTCCTTTAGCTGAGCAAACCTCAAAAATTATGTTTAATTTATTATCTTTTGCTAAGAAAACTATTGGTTAAAGTGGTAATAAATTGCTTCAGATCACACGACAGAGTATCTAGAATCCATTTTTTTCGTTGCCCTTAACGGGCCCCGAACCCCACGCCGTAAGGGCTTCGCGCTTCGCGCTAACATCAGTTTTGATCACGATATGTCCCCCCTCCCCCACCTTTGAGAAGCGATTGACGCCCCTGGTGAACTGTCACTTATGATGAGATGTGTTTTTGTCAGTTTGGCTCAGATTTGGATAGCTCAAAACTGGAAATACGTAGGCTTATAGGTCAGGCAAAATATAGCTGGAAATACGTATAGGAAAGGCAAAGTAATAGTTGTCGTGTCAGATGTTAAAAACAGTTTTAATTTGTTTTGGTAAACTTAAGACTGTTGATTTTCGAAATATGGCTATTAAACGGCATGAAACAGCAAAATTCTGTTTTGCGACTACCGGACGAAAGTACAGTGCACATTTATGATCAACGTCGTTAACTTTGTTTAATTGTAGGCGTGGCCCTTATTAACCTGCGGGACAAATACGTCAGTCAGAGCAGTAACTACTCGCAAGATTTCGCCAGCCTTGCTGTTGATGATGACACCGACACGATTTCACATACACGTGAGTTTCTTTTCTTTGTCGTTTTGAAATGTGTAATTTATATATATTCATCTTTAGAATTTGACATTAAGTTCTTCGATAGGGATTTCGTGCGACATTAATTTTACATCAAGAACATTTTTCTATATATATTTTAAATTTCGCTTTTAGGTTCATAGGCAACCTGGCCTTGAGACTGTACTGACGTAATGCTTTGTTTACATGTGCGCTTTCCCATGGGAGCTTGGCAGCTCTCGCCTCCACTTTGCCCCCATAGGAAAGCGCATAATATGTAAACAAAATTGATAAACTTTGCTATGCTGTCAAAGCTAAGTTGTCACTTCAATACCGAATTTTCATACAAAAAAAACACAATCTGTATGTCCACAAGAACTGAACAAAACAGTGAACGATGTTGTATAATATCACTTTTTTAATATTATTTTTTCAGTGTGCATTGGACGCCAATGGTGGAGGGTAGATCTGGGGACTACCTATCGCTTGCAGCGGATCACCATTGTTAATAGAAAGGGAACACATGGTAAGCAGGCGCGGCTCTACGAGGGGAGGGGGGGGGGGGGCTAAGGGCGCTTTAACCCACCCCCCCCCCCCCCCCCCCCCCCCCCAAATGCGAGCCCCCCCCCAAAAAAAAAAAAAAAAAAAATTCATGAAAATGAATGGCAGTAGCAAAATTTTACAAGACGTCAAATGTGAAAGGTCTCCCCATAAATAAATAGTAGTGAGAAGGGGGCATTTGCACACTATTAGTTGATGTAGTGTGTATGATTGTAGGAGTTTATCAGCGCTCCCCTTACTACGAGCCCCTCTGTTCTTCTTACAATTGAAGGCCTACGTGTAAACCAAACGCTCGTCTATGAGTCCCTAAACCTGACATAAAAACGGGGCATTCAAAGCTTTTGTACTGCTCTCCGTTTTTCAAAACCATTTTATAAATTTGTACCGTAAAAGTCCTGAGGGGTAGCCTAAATTCTGTGACGTCTTTGTGATTTCAAATAGGATTTTCAACTATTTATCACCCTAGGTGTCCGATTACGAGGTGCTGTTGTACGAGCTGGATTGGATGCGGATCACTCACAGAATGCACCAATCGGATCACCAGTCAGTTCTTCTCAAGCTACCCCTGGCGGACAGACTCTAGATTTCGTACCGGACCCTGTAGTCTCTGCTCGGTACGTGAGCGTGGACTTATACAATGCCTGCTTGCAACTGGCGGAACTTAGGCTGGAAGAAGAGTCCATTGTATCATCAGGTGAGTGCACCAACCTTATCCGTTTCGTGAGTGAACAGAGAGGGCGGAGTTTTTTTTACCACTAACGCCCCGTGGACGGGACACAACGCATGCGTCCTAGTTCGCGTGTGTATAGTGCGAAATACGCACGACTTAGTTTATTCTGAATGTTCACATTGCCATACGTCCTTGTATGCGAGTAGTCTCGTCACCGTTTTCACGAAGAGCCACATATGTCAAAAATTACCATTTTTTCGATTTTGATTTTTTTCAATATTTTGATTTAAAACAATGTACTTTACCATTTTGACATGTTTCTGTAAGCAAAACATCATTAATTTCCAAGTTACATTAATGTTGCAAGGGGCCAAAATCTCGATATATCAATTTTGTGTTTTCACGAAGAGCCACATAAATTTTGGCCCTTTGAACGCGTACAAAACCCATTGCACGGAAATACGTAAAAGTAGGTCAAATGAGATTTGCGTTTTCACGAAGAGTCACATATCTTTGTTACATTTTCAGCTGCGCGCGCGTGCTCACGCGCGCCTATGGAAATACACATTGAACAGAAAGGGCCAATATGCCGGAAACCTGAATTAGCGTTTTCACGAGGAGCCACATATCTTTACTGATTAATTTTCACTAATTAACTGCTGAATTAAGTCTTATTACTGGGTTCATGTAAAAAATCAGCTCACATAGAATAGTGTGATGGTTTTCTTGCTTCACAAAGTTGTTGCAAAGTGGTATTTTTTGCAGTTTTAAAATATGAGAAACTTCTTTTGCGATTATCTCGAAAACGCTTTTTCTTCAAAATCGACATATGTGGCTCTTCGTGAAAACGGTGACGGTCTGGGTATCACCCGTTGTCCACAGAGTCCACCGAGTAAGAATACGTTTTTTTCTGTCGTTCTCAGTCGATGTACGATATACACGTTGTGTGTGTCTATTACAAAACACGTACAAAACACCGTGCCTCCAAACAGTGGTGACCAACCACCAATGCACACGATGTGGGGTTTTTTACACGTCCGTAAAAGGCGAACACTTTACGGATGAAATCACAACTAGCACCCAAACAGCATGACTTTTTGGGGTCGCAAAAGTGGACCCCGAAAGTCATTCTCGCACGCATAATACAGGAATAACACAAAACGTCCAGTTTTTAAAAGGAAGTTGTGTGGATGTTTCTATCATACTTTTAATCGTCGGGTGCCCGGCAGAAGGGCATATGCATGAGCGTTCTGACGCAAAAGAAATAATTTTCAAGAAAATTGCATTGAAGGGTTTCATTGTTCCCCTGCGCGCATTTTGAATCAAATGTTTAAATTTCATTAAAATGGAGGCAGTTTTCTGCATATGCCCTTTTGCTGGGAACATTTTGGTCATTACGCGCTATTGCATAAGGATATAAGCACATATGCCCTTCTGCCGGGCACACGACGTAATGTTCTTTCAGATTAACATCATTTTGTTCAAAGCGCGTTTTGTAGCCCAATTAGGCTGTTTCAGGACGCACAGTCTGTCCCTTGAATAAAAATTGCGCCATTTTTTAAAAACTGAATCAAGTTGTCTTTGACAAAACTACATCACAACAAACTCAAGGCTTTGAATAGTTCTCCTGGAACCACATTTTCCTGAACAAAATTGGGTCCTCCTATCTGGCTCAAACTTTGCTGACACTGTGTACATTGTCAGAAATTTGGACCAGTATACACATACATTTGGAGACTTTGCAATTGCCAATGTCAGTTTGGCGTGTTGCCAAAATAGGAATTGACAATAGAAAACAAATCATTAAAAGAACACAGTATTTACTGTTTTCTGTCATGATTTTTATGGAACAATGTCCTTTTTTGAGAATTATTGTTTATTTTTAAGAAAACATGATATTGCAAGTCCCTGGTATAAATGTGGTGGTCTGTCCTACTTTGATTCTAGGGTTGGGGTGCGTCCACTAATTAAATCAGTGACTTCTCATTGTTTAATTATTCAAAGATGTTAGGAAAAGAGGGAACCCCAGGGACAGTCTAGCTTTAATGTTGTCTCATAAGTCGAGTGGTGACTGCACGTTCTGCCTGCATTCCTGGAACTTTAATCACCAAAGTTCCAGAATTCCTTTCAATTTTAGGATGGCTGTCACTCCTTGATCGTGTTCCATCCCATGCATGTGTGCAAATTTCTCACCGTGCTCTACACACAAAACGATTTCTCATCGCGGAAAAACCCTCAGCACGCAATACACAGCAGCGGTGTCACAGCAAAATGGAACCCCACATAATTTCCGAGCGATTACGTATGCATGCACAGCTGCGGTTTCCTCTAACATCGGGACTCCCACATAAATACAAACTAACCGTGTAAATAACGTGTCTAGGAAAGATGAAAGAGATATTTAGCTTTAGTGTAATACAAGTGTCATACATGTGCACAGCACCGACCTACCTCCAAGAGCTGCTACAACGCCATGATTCACACCGACGCCTTCGTTCCTCTGACACAAATCTTCTTCAAGTACCCCGCTCACATTCCTAGGGAGACCGATCTTTCTCCCAGTCCCGCCCTTCCCTGTGGAACTCACTGCCAATCGACCTTAGAAAGGAGTCTTCCTACCTCACATTCAAGAATAAACTCAAAACCACTTTCACTTTACTAAATCTCTTTTACTAAGATGTATCACATTGGTTAATTTGAATAATTTTTCACTCAGGTGACAGCAAAGTTTTCTTCGCCATGAGTGTCACGATGTGACAGACATGGCGCATTACAAGTCTCCTTTATACGTGTAAATGTACCATTAAGGAGACACGGTATCGTAATTTCTTCGAACGGTGGGAGTCACTGGTCATTAGGGAGACATTTTCAGGGAGACATTTTCATGTCTCCCTAATGTCACAGCAGCCCTTTAGAGGCAAAATTTTACCGTCGCAATTAGGTTATGTTTGTTGCCCGTGGTCTAATTAGTAAACATACCGAAATTCGTGGGGAAAGGACAAGGGAATATTGGGTCAGGGCACATTTCAGTTTTGTAAAATTGTGTGCACAAGTCTACGGGGATGTCTCCCAAATGTCCAATCCAGGGTAATTATTATTATTGTTACATGTACAAGTAAATGTGAAATGTTACTATTTCATTAAAACAATCTTGATGGGTTAAGGTTCTAAATATTCCGGATTGATGAAAACTAGATGAGCTGATTTCAGTTTCTTCTTCGAGGTGACCACAATGTCTACCGAATCCGACTCGGTGTATAAAGGGAGTGAGAAAGAAATCCTCTGCATTTAAAGTTTTACATTGCTTCGAGAACATATTTGTCGGTCCATTTTTGGCCGGCGAATAAAATTCCGAAAAGATACAGAGAGAGAAAACACAGAGGTATTATGTGCAAACAAATCCATATCAGTTATAAATTGTATTGAATTTCTGGTTTGCCTGAAACTCTAGGGAAGAATTTTTGTATTTCTGGAAAATTAATAATGAAATTATCTCTATCCACAGCCTTCTGAAGTACTTTAACCCGTGACCCCATCTTATTATAATATTACAATCAGTACGGTATCTTTGATTTTAAACAATAATTTGGAGTTGATCCATGGCCTCATTTCCTTCCTGTGTCGTTGGTGTATTTTTCATGGAGTGTTTGCATTCTCATGGGTGAATCTTACAAGGAAGAAGGAACTGCCGTTTGTAGATGGTGAGACATTTCCATTATGTGTTGGTATTGACCATGCAATTTCCTGTAGCCTTGAACATATAGCGTAAGAGGAAAGACCTACGCTCTGCTTGTACAGTGGCGTAGCACGGTCATTTGGATGGGGGGGGGGGGGTGAAAAGGGCACTTGCACATCCGTCGTAAAATGTAAGCCCGTTTTTTTTCCAGGACACTTGGCCTCCGTAAAATAAAAAAACCGGTTTTTTCAGGGCTTTTTTGTGGGGGGGGGGGGGGGTAGAAGGGGGTTGATGTTTTTGTTTCTTTGACACTTGTTACTGGTTCTTGTACATGAAAAAATGCACACCGTGTACATGTGACAGTACCATACCTATAATTATATATGTGTCAGGAGATGCGATGGGCGAGCCCTGGGGTAGGTGACTAGGGTAGCTCATCACCGGGTCGAATAATTCCTTCTTCTCCGTTAAAAAGCTATGCCAATCCACATCCTATACATAGCACTGCTAAACCAACCAAATTAATCACAACCACAGAAACATTTCGTGATTGTTTTTTGATCAGATGAAGCTTTAGTTGTTAACATTTTGATACCCTTCGGTTCTGTACTCGTACAAACTGGATTTGAAACTCCTTGCTCTTTTTCCGCAGTTAACAATGTTACGAATTATCAAGTCGGCCATAATAACCAGGTTACGCTTTACTCGAAGCGTAAAGAAGAGTACAATTACAATACCTTTCTCTTTTGCAACAGGATAAGGATAATACAGTAAAACCCCAACAAGAGAAAACTAATGTTGTACAAAAAAGTTGTTGATACAAAACAATAGTTGACAAGAAACTGTCAACAATCATTACATTAATATAGAAAAACAGCAATTCGTTGTATGACCATTTTACATTAGTGCTTTACCTTGTGATATAAATCATAAAGCTTCCGATTATAAGATAGCTTATGTTCCTTATGGTTAAGAAATGTGTTAAACTTAAAATGTCTCAGAAAACTTCATAATCGGTGCTGAATGTTCCATTATAGTCTCTCATTGAGAGCAAAGACCACACGATCTTCAATGAAAATCAAACAAGAGCTGAATTCCACTCTCACATCAATAATATTCCACTCTCACACCAATAACAATGTTCCGAACTTGACGGATATATTTATTCACCCCCTCCGCATTTAAGTGATATCCAGCAGCTAAATACTTTGAATGGTTTTCCATTCTCTGAGAACAAAGATACATGCCTGGTATTGTCCCCAGGGCTCTGTCTAAAAAGGAATTCAAACGCCGCACGCCAGTGATTGAAGGTTTGTACCGAAACCGGACCCGAAAATCTGCTTAAGCTTGCGACCTGAGTATGACACATGAAGACCCGGCATTTGGGATAAATTCCGCGCGCTGACAACGTGTCTAAAAACCTCAAGGCTTGTTGAACTATACCATCACTGGTTAAGCATCTTTGTTAGGATATTATTGGTACCCAATCAATGCACAGTAGGTCAATATTGTCAAGCGCTTCCATTTAATTCCTCAAATAGTGGTCGAGATTGATCGAAAATGCTTGTATATATGTTAAACCAAAGTGTTACCCAACTTTTTACAGTCTTGCTTTTAATGCGCAGGTGAACTGGTGGACTTTACATGCTACAACTCAAACCCTCTCCTTTCCATCACCAACACCGAAAACACATACATCGGCGGCTACAAAGGAAACGTGGCATTGCTAGGCGATGCAGTTACATTTGGGAGGACTGTCTCCACGGCAACCGGCGATGGTTTGCCCTCGTGCTCATGCATTCCCAACCCTGGAGACGGGAGAGGGTCTGCGACCGTTCGTCAGTATATGAATTGCCCTAGTGGTTTTTGCTCGTGCGGTGGGACTGGTAGTTCTTGTCTGTATAGGATTGGAGCATTCTACTGCCAGATTGATACTGGGACCACGGTGGAGAGGATAACAACAATAACTCTCAACTCAAACGGTAGGCATCTTTTTGTGCACTTTTTTTTGCGTTCTTTTGGATTTTGCCAACCCTTGAGCCAAAGGCTACTCGAAGCGACGGCTACAAAGAGGAAATATGCAAATAAAGAAATTTAGTATTCAACTTAAACTGAGATGGGGGCGGGGCTTCATTATGCCAATTTGATGACACACTGCTGTGCAATATTTTCGCTTGTATAAACTGCCTTATCCAAGGCAGTGCAGGCACTACGCCACTTGCATAGCACGATATGGGACAGAGGAACCCCCCCCCTCTTTTATGTCATTGTTTTAACAGAATCTCAGGAATTCTTTTCAGATATCTAAGGGGATGTGTTAGGTAATAATAGTGTAGGGTGTGTGGTAGGAGATGGGGGGGGGGGATTTACCCCTCTTTCCCATATCATGCTATAGGTATACACTGCGTAGTTAACTTCAATTGTACCTATACATTTTATGTGTATGTTTCTTGCACCTATGCGAAGTGTTGACCCTCTTTTCACAAAAGTTGATCCAAATAGAGAGAAGAGATTTGCTCTCTCCAGCCTCTTGGATAGGATGGTTGGTATAAAATGAAATATGGGAGTATATACCTCATTTTAGTGCAAGTGTAATCATAATGAATCACACTGAAAAACATGTAAGGGCAAGGGAATGACAAGGGCCATCCACCAATAACTTACTAACAATCCGTCTTTTCAAAACTGCAACTACTTTCATGGTATAGTAGTCTAAAAGATACATTCACTGTTGTGAAAGCTGTTCGCGGTAAATTGTGAATACATTCAATATGTATAAGTACATTTCATTTTGCAGCCGATATTATGCCAAAGCGCCAGACTATCACGGTAAGCCTAGGAGAAGCGCTCACCCTTCAAGTCACCACCACCTTGTCTCCGCTCCCAGACTGGCAATGGAGGAAGACATCGGCTGAATTTAACAGCTGGCTAAATGATTGGTCTGGTATCCAGTCTCCAACTATAAGTTCTGTCACTGCAGCTGATGCGGGTGTGTACGAATGCCATGTACCACAACAGAGAGGCCAGGGGCGCCATGCTATCTTCAGAGTAATAGTCAGAGGCAAATATGTATTCATCATTTTCTTCATAATAGTTTTTTCCGGCCAAATTCTCTAACACTGTGGCCACCATCTTTATATTCAAATGCTTTGATAGGGATGTGTTTATGCCCATGACATTGGCATATCCAATGACCTAGAGATACTCTTTGAAAAAAAAAACCTCTAAAACATTATTGGGTCTCCGATGACCGAAATGACATTGGATACGCACATTAAAACAATATATATTTCCCTTTATCAATGAACTTGGTCAACCTCTTGCTACTGGCTCCAACGAAATTGAATTAACAATACGCCCATTTGCAGTTGAATGAACTTATTCGTCGAAAGAATGCTAATCAAAAAATTTGAATGGCCACTTACTTTGACGATTGAATTGCTAAAGGCAGCAATAAGTTTCATTTGAAAATGAATGAGGTTGGTATTAAATTGTCTGTCTTTACGTTGTCTCTTATTTTGCAATGACCATGAAGTGGGTGTCTTGAATAAACTTAAGCACGTAAACACTCGCCTGCTAAATACCCTATGGAAAGCTCCATAGATCGCCCTCGGTTACCCAAGGAACGTTCAATTTCTCTCGGCTACGTCTCAGGAAAACAGAATGCAACAAGGATCACCTATGGTAACATATGCTTATCACATCTCAGCTTCAGAAATTCAAATTTGCTCGTGTATACCAAACAATATCCTTTATATACCATCAGGTTGCCCTAGTAACATGTGGGGAACTTCGACTGGCTGTCAGAACGCCTGCCCAGTGTGTTATAACGGCGGTATGTGTCATGACGTTACCGGGCAATGCATCTGTGCTCCGGGTTTCAGTGGCTCCATCTGTCAAATCGGTAAATTTTGAGAGAACTCCACTACCTTTAAGCCTTTTGGTTACTTTCAAAATATTTTTTTTACTTCCATTGTTCCAGTGTTTTAACACCTGTTTCAGACTGGGATGTCAGAACCGCGCCAAACCAAATTACTCTGAAGATTTGTATTTCATTGCAAAATCTTTTGCCTAGTTGTTTATTACTGCACAGTGTTGGATTTTGGCAGATCCAGGAAGGGTTAACGCAACATTGGAATATGCAACAATGAAATGGTAAAATTAGGTATCTGACTTTGTTTGATCCATCGATTGTTGTTTCAATGTTCCCAGCGAATGGAAGAAATGGATGGGGAATGAATGGCACACTACCATGTGCAGGGGCTGAGGATCGTCACGGTGCGTCATGCAGAGGACGTCTGTTTTGCCTTCAAGATCCGTTCGGTTGCTCCTGTGCGGCCGGCTACAAGGGAATTGGCTGTGACCAGGGTAAGCTTAAATGCTCATCACATTCAGACTAGTAACTGATTTCATAGATCTGCTTAGCCATAAATATTGATTACCACCAATGTTTACTGATTAGATAATCAGTCCAAAGAGAAAACACGGCATGACATTTCGGCTGGGGCCCTGTTTTGCTCATTAGATTTTTCTGTAGTGAGCAAATGTCTGTGCTTTGGCATGCTTAATAAGCAGTTCCTTGAAAAGAGGCAACATGCACCAGTTTCACCGCAGTGCTAAGCATGCATTTACACTCTACCAACAGAACCATCATCCATTTTATTGAAAGAATTCGCCCAGCGAAAGATGCTAAGTCCAGATGCGAATATTGCTTAAGTGGTGACGCAACGAAAACATATCTTGATCTTTTACACAATTTGTTTTCGAATAAACTGGGTTCATTCATTTTGTTCCACCGGGTGAGTCAATCAGAAAGTTACCCAAACTTATGATTTTGTTTATCTTAAAAAGCAATCAAATAAAAAACACACCAATGGAGGATATCTGAAAAGAACATCTTCTTCCACTCCTATAAAAAAAACTAATTACTGAAATTGATCAATGCTATCAGGAGTTATGAACGTTTTACTAAATGAACCAATTTTTATAGCTGTCCATGGAATGCTATTCAAAGCTATTGAGCTGGGTGAGTTTTGTAGATCACACGTCCAGTTTAATAATAGGCATTCATCGGTTTGTAGAACGGTAAATGATCAGTGGTGGACAGCCGAGTTTTGTGATCTTTTTATCAAAACGTACATAACTTGGGTATAGAAACTACGTGAAATGTTCACAGTTAAAATACTTTATACCAATGGGGTTTTGTGTGTATGAAATGGAGCAAGCGAAATATTTTGACAAATACTTTTAAAATTGGGTAACTTTCTTGTTGACTCACCCTGTATAGTTTTCTTTAAATATTAAAAATTCAGCTTTTCATGAATTGTAGGGGCTAAAGGCTGAAATTACAACGCTTTTGTTCAATGAAATGGACAGCAGCTGGATTAAAAATATTTTATCACTGGCGTCTTTTATATACCCTTACCAGAGTGATTTTTTTAAAACAAAATTAGACAAGTTTATATTTGGCCTTTATCCAAGTTATCACCATATAATCTTAACCTTGGTTAAACATTGTTTTAGAACTACGGCTTGCAATAGAACATAAATCTATGGAAGGGGATGAAGCCACTTCTCGTAAATAGGTGTATAATGGCAGCCGTAGCCCTTGGTGATATATATAAATCATTATTTATTTCATTAAGAATAAAAGACTGTACACAAAACCCAGGACACGGTTTTGAAAAACCAAAACCCATGCAGGGTGGACACAACGAGATAAATACTTGTACTATACGATCCAAATTACTACACAACCATTAAGCTCATTAGAATGTCATAAGCAAACTTCAGGCAGGTCGACAACAAAGGTAAATTGCATTGAAATTAAATTATTAACTAAGAATAAAAATAAGTTACGTCAGGTATACCGGTGTCACATGAAAATCCGACTCCTATGAAAATCGGACCCCTATTTCCCTATTATTGGTTGATCCCTCGCACGTGACAGGTCACTCTCCCGAAACGATCCTAAAAATAGCATAGTATCGTACTCACGCGTGCGCAGCACTACCAATGAGTCCACATTTCATGGAGTCGGATATCCACGCTACACCTGCCTTGTTCATGAGACAACGGACAAGAATTCAAAACACGGTTCAAATATTTTGTCGCTGGCGTCTTTTCTAACCATACCAGTTTGTATTTGAATGATTTATTGAAGAGTGCGATGAACCCAACACCTTTGGACCATACTGCACTCAAACCTGCCACTGCGCTGAAGGCATCAGGTGCTTAACGGACACTGGCGAATGCAACGATCCATCATGCACCGACGAATACTGCCCTCAACGCTGCGCTTCAGGCTGGAAGGGAAGGAATTGTCAAGGTATGACATATTGCAGACTATAGGGGGCGCAATACTTATAAAACCAAGGCAAAGGGCAAATAGGATACTGTTGTTGTTAGATACTTTTTTAACTCGATCCCAGAAAATGAGTCTTACGAACAACTTCATTGATTTAGCTAGCGGGGGTAATGGGGTGTTTAATCGTGCCTTTTTTTTTTTTTACGAAAGTGCATTTTTCCGCAGCAGCCTTTTTTAACGAGTGCCCTGTTTAGAATTTCGCGCGAATGTCGGCAATGGAGCATGAAAGGATGCAATTTTGCCTTTGAGCTTCCGGACCCCTGGGCGACCCTTATATGGGCATTTTATACGGGGTTGCCCTTTCTCTTGCTATAATTTTGGACAAAATGATTTCTAACCGTAAGCATCAAAAGAAACATTCATATTGGACTTTAGTCTTGGCGTTCCACAAAGAAAAAAAACAATGAGAAATCAGTTGGAGATCGGTAAAAACGAATTTTACTTACAACCGTTCACAGCTAGATTGTCGTACATAGTAGGTCTCCTTGTTTGATCATGTTTTTTTTTCAATCGTGTAATTGCGAGAGAACGAAAACTAATGACAACGACGCAAATATTTACCTACCTACATCCGATGAATTATAAATCAAGTCGGGCTAAGATATCTTAGATATTTGTCCTTTTTACATTTTAACCCCCTAGGTTTTTTTCCAGGAATTTTAATCGTCTGTTTCTCTTCATGATAATAGTTCAGACGCCGTGCCCGCTCGGTTACTATGGCGAGATTTGTACACAAAGCTGCAATTGCCGTGACAACCAAGCATGCAATGAGGAGTCAGGAGACTGCATCGACGGCTGTGCAGACGGCTACAGGGGAGCGGCTTGTGACCAAGGTTAGAAATGTTGCCTTTGAAAATTCGAGCGATTCACAATGCAGTGCGCCACCAAAAGTTTTCCGTGGAGAGTCCATATTTCAAGTTTACGGTCGACAAAACATGGCCCATTTGAATGAGTGTCAGCAGACAACTTGAGCCATTTTGTTATCGATTGGGGTAAAGTGTTCTACCACCTTACAAAAAAAACACCATATTAATAAAAAGACAATAAAAGGGCAAACAGATACTCGAATCATATGCTTACGAAACTATAGTTGACTGGAAAAACTAACAACTTCAAATGTCCCGCGCTGTGAATTTGTCGAGCATCTCCCACAATGCACTGGGACAAATAAACTCTCAATGGCAAACTCATGGCGGTGCACTGCATTGTGATTCGCCCGAATTAGCTGCCATGCCAAACTAAGAAATATATGACAAGTGTCTTAATAAACTCAGTTGTCAGGTTTTCAGGTCTTAGAAATGATCTCATGAACCTAGCTTTAACAAAAGTCCCCCCCCCCCACAATAATTCTAAAAACCCAAAACCTGAAGTGAATATCCGTATGCTGCAACTGGTTTTGTAAACACGTTGCCAGAAATTCCAATTGGCATGAAAATACCAAACTTGCATTATTTAGTGTTCAAACTTAGCAAAACAAATATCGGAAATTGTTCGCTATGTTGGAAAGCCACTTACCTATTCTAAATTCTACTTTACCTTTTTTTTTTTTTTAGATGTAACCAGAACCATTGTCGATTTTGGACAGACCGGTAAACCCAACGCCGGCCAGCCAGTAACTGTTTATTGTGAGACAGTGGGGAACCCCCTACCCACAGAAGATGACATCATTCTACTGGATGCCAGTAATCAGCAGATCGATCCCTTTAGTTCCATCAACTCCACTGGTTTCAATGACTACAGGAGAATCAACGAGTACGTCTTGACTGGAGACGATGCAGCCTCGGGAGCACGATTGACTTGCAACCTTCGCCAACTCGACAGCACCTCTCTCGCTACATACCTAACGCTGGATGTATATGGTGAGATAGCATGTAGAAATGTTTTAGGGGCACTTTGTCAGAGGGTTAGAACAGACACAAAACTGCTAAGACAAAAAGACCTCGAAATGTCAATCTCCTTGAAGATACATACTCTAACACAGTGCAGAATGTGTTCAAGAATGGTTGGTAAATGTCAGGTTTATGGCCAACCGTCGTTTCGCCCTTCGCTACTTTCCACTGCATGATACTTGAACATTCAATTGTTGCCCTTCACCGACGTATTTACACTGTATACTCAGTGTGTTACCACATATAATTCCATCTTAACAACTTTGCTTAATTCGGAATTTAAAATTGTTTGCGAAGTTCAACATGCGTGTGTGTGTATGTGTTGGTGAAAATGGGGTTGAAAAAATGGCATCCAATAAAAATACTAATGTTTTATTAATTTGTTTATGTATTTCGTTTTATTTTACCAGGGTAGCCCCATCAGTAAAATGATCTCCCTGGGGGCCCTGGATTACATAAAAACATGATAACATGATATAATAACTGCAAAATTACCCCCCCCCCTCCAAAAGACACACACACACACGCACACACACACAGACTTGTTTCACATACCTAGTGTGGACTTTCGTTTCTTTTCGTGTAGTTAAGGAACACCAGTGGAAAAACTCATTTTTCTCAAACTGTGAAAACTCTTACAACCCAATTTTTTTTCAATGATTCCCTTTAGTGTTTCTCTTCATTCTTCTACGGATAAACCTAACCCAAAAATGCCTCTAAACCTGTTTTCCAGAAATGGGGAAACACTGTGTGGACGTGGGCAAGTCCACACTTCGTCGCTGCTACCTACATTATGTGGACGTCTTTTGTTCGGAAGTCCACACTGCGTATGTAAGACAAGCTCACCCACGCACGCACCCAAACAGTCGTTTTTTGCTATGCTTCCGAGGATTGGCTTTGTGTTTTCCTTTGTTCCCTGATCTAAACCTTTCCCATAGACTTAGTGCACAAACCGGCGTTCGAGGACAATATGCACCGTCGTTCGAGGATGAATGGCCCCTTTGTGCTCCTTTTGTTGTCTGTCCTGGAGCGTAATACAATACAGGAACATTCGTAAACACCTTCAATCGTGGACCCTCTATTGTCCCTCTTTTGTTTGTGTATCAACTTTTTAGGAAGACCTCCCATATGTTTTGTACGCGATCGTCAATTGTCTTCTATTGCTCAATGTCCTCTATAGACCTTTATCGTGCTGCCACCATTTCAGTCATGTTCCCTGTATCCAATAGCAGTACTGAATGCTAATGTTTTTTGTGCAAAAGGGAACCAGACTATTTTTCCTTCCAGCCTCGCTTTGGTTGATACATTGATTTGAATGGGAAAAAAATCAAATGGCTGCAACATGATAATGGTCTATTGAATGCAAAAAGAAACCCGTACAGACACACCCACACACGTCTGATAGTTGCAGGTTACATTGTGACAACCAAATAATGATTGAAAAGGTGTAAAATGCAATGAAATATCAAGGATTAATAGTAACTTGTGGCGTTTTTTTTCTCTGCCAGATCTGCCGTTTCTTGCATCAGCCCCGTACATAGGTTTCACTGATTCTGCAAGCATCATTGTCAGATGGAGTCCGTGGACCTCTACGCAGGGTCGTGGGGACGGGCCCGTCCTACGCATCGAGGTCCATTACCGGCTCCGAAGCGACGACGTGGACGATACTACGTATGCGTTTGTAGAAACAGCGGCCACCAACACTAGCACCTCATTGATCATCAGGGGACTGGAGGTAGACACCGAGTATGACTTTGTCGTCGTGGTAGTGAGGGAGGGGGGTGGTGGGGCTGGACCCCCTAGCCCTAAGGTGACAATCGGAACGACCTGTGCAAGTAAGATAATAGTGCAGGATTGAGATTGGAAAATGAACTTTGAAAGGTTTGCAGTATCACACAATAACGTGCAATTTTTATCGTACGATGAAAGCCCGGCGATGTGTCAGTAGATGCAAGGTGATAGTTGGCATTATGAAGCATTAGGGGCCAGCAAAGTTGTTCACTGTTGCAAATTCAAAGCACAAATGCTGGCCGAGACAATTCATGTTTGGGATTCCTTTTGTGCCAAGTTTGAATTGGAGCTGAACAGCCCAACGAGTTTACTGCGATTGTTAGGAGATGTATTCAAATAAGGTTGAGTTCAAGCTTTTGTAAGAAGTTGAAACAAAATTTGGATAGTTTGCAGTAGCAACATCCAATATCTGTTGAAACAAGGCCTGTTCATCCTTCACAGGATTTCCCAGCTGTGGGTGTCGGTGGATGTTAGAAACTAGTGCGGTCGAATGTCCCCCCCCCCATCTATGTGTTTAATGTAAAGCTAATCCTTCCGTCTTATACAATGGTCATGTTTCATTTCTATAGCTCCAACGGCAGACCCGATTGCGCAGCTTGATGTTCTTAGCGGCACTGAACTACGTCTTTCATGGCAGGTTTGTATAGAAGATGTATTGTACCGTGATTCATGCCCTCGACAAGATCGGGGTTATTTAAAGAAGTAGTTCTTACTTGTTGATGTTTTGATGTACTGTCTTGAGGATTAAGCTCATTAATTATCTGGAACAAGTAATGGGCAAATTTGTCCCCAATGTGCAATAAAGTGGTTGACAGTATCGCCCCGTAATGTTGACATCGGGGTGTATTTGTTGGAAAATTCGATAACAATTACAATGCAACTATTGCAGAAAAATTATCGAATGCCCTGTTTATTCACCTCGACTTGTTTATATTAGTTCCCGCCTGAATCCACGTGGCAGTGTCGCAGTTTGCAGTATGTCCAGGTCTACCAGAAACAAAGCTCCGATAGTGAATTTCCCAGTAACGCCATAGAGTACGAATCCACGGGAACGTTTACCACTCTCGGTTCCCTGGTACCCTGCAACAGCTATGATGTGTACGTTACGTTCAGCAACCGAGATGGGTTCTTCAGTCCGGACAGTAGCGTAGTCAGTGCAGCCACTGCAACCACAGGTAGAATGGATTGGTGGTATTCAAGGAACTTAAGTTTGGCCTAATAAATCCTACAATATAGTATTGATTGCCTTATGTGCCTCGTGCGTGAACCAGTGTGCTTTTTTGACCATTTTTGAGAGCCCGGTTGACGGGACACACCACGTGTGCGTTTACTGGTTCTCTCGCGTATCCGGTTCGTATACACGCGCGCGCGCCACTGACGACTAGCGCCCATTGGATAAACACTCAAGTTGCGTTAACTTCCGGTTCAAATGCATGGCTCCAACCACTGATCTGAGAAATCAGTGGTTCCAACGCTACTAAATGTGCAGTGGGCGTTGTTTAAATCGAAGTGACGTCAAACTAACGAAAAAAACCATTAAATTTGATCATTGTTTTATTCCTTGTGTTTAACAGTTCTTGTAAATTTGAAAGACTATTTAAACGTTGAAGAAACGGGGAGCCAATATAATATTGCACCATTTCAATTGTATCCGTCTATGCATTTCAAAGTACATACACTAGCTTGGGAAACATTCCTCAGTACTCTTACAGTAGAACCTGGCCAGGAAAGTGCCAGTGTGCCAATCGAGTTGAATCTTTGCATTCTTAGTTGTTAAAAAAACAAATACAAATGTCACTACCAGTATATGCCTCTCACGCCAAGATGCTAGGAACTTGTGCTCATTCGTATGAATGTAAATAATGCGAATAATTGTACTCCATGCGGTACGCACAAAGCCAGTATGAACGCGCAGTAAGGCCAAAAAAAAAATATTCGGTCTCGGGTCAGACCAAAGTTCCGGAATTGACACGGGGACGCGGCTTTTTTTGGGGGGGGCTTTTTTTTTTCTTCAAGCTTGGATTGTACAGACAAGGTGGGGTACTATTTTGCTTTTTTTTTCGTGTCCTCATGTACACTGGTGTCCTCCATAATTTGCCTTGGTGCTCTCGATCATTTGCCTTGGTGCAATTTCCCATTCCTTGGTGCTCTTTGGTAAAAAAAAAATTGAGGAGGGGCAGCAGTAGAGGGCGCTGTTGGAGCTACCGCGGAACGTTTTGGAAAAAAAAAATTGACGCGCATGATTAAAATCGACGCGCGCGCTGACCAGAGACCGACTTATTTTTTGTTGGCTTAACCTACGCTTGAGTGGTCCATTTGACTTAAGCATTTGTCTCTTACTGATTTTTTGTTCAATTTGTTTCACAGCTCCTGGTCCGGTGACCTCATTGCAAATGTTTCCCCCAACCGTTGGTTCACACCATCAGCTTGGAGTCAGTTGGTCGTCACCGTCAGCAGCCGACAACAATTGCCAGGTCGATGCTTACATCATAGGTCACTCTCTGACGAGGATAAAGGCATGCGGCTCATCCGGCACTGACCCTGGTACCGTATCGCAAAGAGTCTTTAGTGTTGTCACTGCAGTGTCATTGAACAACCTTAAACCGTACTCCAGCTACAGGGTGTCCGTGGTCGCTGTGAATTCAGCAGGGAATTCCACTGTTATCACATCGTCGGCAGACACAAGTTCAACAGGTCAGTCCATGTCGTTGAAAAAGTTGGGCATTTTCCTGCAATACGAATACAATTCTGAGCATGATGAACGAAATTTGTTGATAGTCTTAATGTAAGTACAACAGAATAACCCATCAGAACCTCTACCTCATTGTCTTACATTATCGTTACTTCTTGAAGGGCAACTTATGTTCCCAGGTTAACTTCTATATTCCCCGAAACACCAGAAAATCAGGAGACAGAGCATTTTCAATCGCATGCCCTAGCAGGCTCCATCAACTTAAAATTGTGCTCCGTGGCCAAGTTTAAAGGGGCACTGAAGACATAGCCTACTTGTTCAATATGTAACTTCCTTGTCAGACCTGTCCTGCGCGCATGCTCGTCTCAGAGAGTCCATTCACTCCTTGGTTTTCCTGTGATCGCTTCCCTTTGCGCTTTTATCGCTGGGCTGTCTTGTCTGAGCGCCGCGGGCTGGGCCTGGCAGTGGTTTTAACATTTGATTTTCCCTTATTCTATCTTTGTCATTGTTGTATTTTATTGGTCTATTTCTGAGCTATACAAATTGTGTTATTACTATGATTAATGATATTTATTATTGATGAATGCACAAAAAACCAAAACCAGTGCAGGGCGGTACAGGGGCTAAGGATTCAGAGGTTTTTTTTAAAGGGACTAAAATTGTATTAATTAAACTTACAACAGCGATAATATTTTAAGTTATTTGTACAGAGAAACTAGACGTTCGGAGGAAAATGGATTTTCTAGCCTGAAAAAATAGACTAGTTCAATTAAATAAATTCATTTCACAAGGTAGCTAGAAGTAGAAAAATATGTCAAACACTAGTGCACATGTCAAGATTGTGGCGATCGCTTTAAAGACAAACTATTGCATTAGACTTTTGAATTTATAGTATGTAAGCCTACATGTAAAATTCAATATTCCTTCTAATTATCAAGTTATACATACATGCATGAGCACAAGTTTATGGTGTAAGTCGAGGACACACATTTGAATCATCATCGAGTAATCGAGGACAGGAGTCAAATCGAGGACGACGTCTATCAGAAAACGTGTACAAAACCAATGGGAGCTGTTGCCAAAAAAAGTTAGTATAAACGAAAGATCGGTGATGAGTAACAACAGAAAATCCTCGATTTTGTTACACCATAAACAAACCCTGGAGGGTCATCACCGCATGATGAGGAAGTTGTTTATTGTTAGGCAAATTAGGACCGAGTTGGGGGAACTTATTGCTGTCCCCATAGCGTCTCCGGTCCCCATAGTACCATGGGACAACACGTGTGTAGTCCCCACAATTACGGAACAAGAATGAATGTGTATACATGTACATGGGTCTTAAGTAGAAAACACAGTAAAACCAAAAACCATAAGGACGGTCGTTAGAAATCAATTTACCTCATATTTTTATGATATTTCAATAGGAACAAAAGAAAACAAAAGAAGAGAAGCAGACGTCTTCCCCACAAGTATAGGTTTGTAAGGATGTGTGACTTTATTAGGACATTTGAGATTTAATACAATTTTTAATCCTTATTTTGTCCCAGGAAATCTATTTGATTCTTCTTTTTCAATTTTGACAGTGCCAAGCTTTGTACCAACGGTGAACGTACTGGATTCCGATATTACTTCCAACAGCATACGTTTCACATGGGATGAGGTTTCCTGTGAAGATGTGAACGGTCCGTACTCAAGCTACACTTACCACCCTGTGTTGACAAACCTTGCAACTGATGATTCGTCAACATACTCCACAAACAATGAAGTAAAAACGGTGATTGGGCTGACCCCCTGCACAATGTACAGTTTTCAGGTCGCAGTTGTCAATACTGTTGGAATCGGAACTTACAGCAATGCTACTGAGGTGACTACCAAGACAGTGGGTAAGTTGAGACTGAAGTGAAGATCTTGAAATCGATTTGGAGAAATCGATTTAGAGATATGTTGAAAAGAGATATCATAAAATGATTTAGAGATATCTTTAAATGATTTAAAACATCTCTAAATCATTTCGATATATCTCAAAATCGATTTAGAGATATCTCGAACGAAATCATTTCGAGACATCTTGATATAACTAAAAGTACCATAGTAACTTGAATAAATTGCGCGCCATAATGCAATCCCAATTCAATCGCAAGTGTATCACAAGTGCATCACAAGTCAATCATGAAGCCAATAACCGGCCAATCACAAGTCCATCAGAAACCATTGCAATCAATCAGAAGTCAATCACAGGCCAATCATCTGCAGCTCACAAGTAGCCGGGGATGAGCAATGCAAATGGAATACATTGGCCGTGTCATTAGCTTGTCAATTATTGGTTTGAGACCGGATATGACTTGTGATTGCCTTGTGATGACTTGTGAATGCCTTGTGATGACTTGTGATGACTTGTGGATTGTGATTGCCTTGTAATGACTTGATAACAGTTCTTGGTTCAGTCACTTGGTTCAAACATCAAAAAATAAAACTACCAAATCATTTTGAAATACCTTGCTGGACTGTTAGTGAATGACAGTGTAAAGCATCCTGTAAAATCATGGCACCTGGTATACTGTCATTTCAAGAAAAGTGGTATTTTTGTATCAATTTCCAACGCTGGTCGGCCGACCAGCGTTGGAAAAACTTTTTTTCAAATACTGGCCCAATTGACCATCGCACTTGTTTGCAATTGATTACACACCTATGAACGGGTACAAGCCAGCTAGACTGGTTCCCTGACCTTACAATTCCCCAATGTATGTAAACTGCTCTGTTTCTTCTTATATGGAGTCAGGGAACCAGACTACGGGAAAATGATTGTTTTTCTTGGTTTTTATAGCATTTTCGAACCCAAAACCTCAAAAAAAAATCAGTGTAACTATATTTGCTATATATTTCCAACCCCCCAATTCCATCCATTTCTGAAAATTCCAGCAAAAGCAAATGATGTATATTCCGTTTAAGTACCTTTTTGTTTTGTTTCAATTTAAATGTTTAGAATGACAAGCAGTTGTCTTCAAATTCTGGTATTTAAAGTTTCTTTCCTTTTCACTACAGTTCAATCTCAGGTTAGTGATTTATCCGCTGAGGCTGTTGACGGCTATCCCACTGTCCTCCGTGTTCGGTGGAATCTACCGTTTGGCAACTGCCCCATAGATCACTACACAGTCAGCTATGACTTGTATTGGTTATTGCGGTGCGAATATCCAGCTAGCAATCGCATCGTAGCAGGAAGAACGACCGATATGGAGTACAACATTACCAGCCTCTTCCCAAACTCTAGGTATAAAGTGTATGTCAGGGCAACGACCTCAGTCGGTGAGGGGGTTGAAGATGTTGCATATGTTTATACTGCCGAAGCAGGTGAGTAAATTTAAAGTCGCTCTTACTTTGATTTGTTTTCACCCCGTAAAACATATTTTATTTTAAAAGCTTTTAGGAACATTTTTTCACATTAATTTTGAAAATATCAGAACATATTCTTTCACAATTGAAAGGAAATTGCTAAAAACGCATGGAATTCTTTTGCTTCGGAAAACCAAATCAAAAAAACCTGCCGAAATGTCACATTCCTTATTATTGGTTCTTTTAACGCAATTATAGCTGCATGGTCTCATCTAAGCTTCTAAAACTTTTCAGTTATGTTTTCTGGGTCCTTCCTTTTTTTATGGTTTTCATTTTTGTTTGGGTCATTTTTTCTGTTACCAGCCCCATCCGAACCTCCCCAGAACGTCATCAACACGACAACGCTAAAGCGTAGTCTGAGGTTCGCCTGGCAGTCACCGTCATGCCCTGGTCGTCGTGGTGTGATTGTCGGCTACACGTACCTACTAATTGATCTAGAAAGAGGCGGGGAGAATGTGACAGAAGACACCAGCTCATCTGTGACGGACGCTTACATTGATGGTCTGGTACCATACACCCTGTACTCATTCCAAGTCCTGGCACGCACCGCGGCCGGAGATGGTCCCTATAGTGATGCTATAAATCTACGCACAGACCAAGCAGGTAAGTAAAAAACAAAGTCCTTCTTGCTTAACTTTTTAATTTACTGAGAATTCAGCAAATCTAAGAATACAAGTTTGCACGGTAAACTACATGTAGTATGTAGAAATGAAGTACGACCTACACACTTTCTACTAAGGACAGTTCCAGAGCGTTGCAAAAACAGGAAAAAATACGAAGTAGACTTGTATGTATTTCAGGCCTGAAAAACAATAATAGGTGTGTTAGCACACACTATATAATGTCACTTTCCATTCGGCATCTATCTCCTCATGATATTATTCTTACCATTGCACTAAAACTATTCAAAGTTTGTTTACCGAGTGACCAATAAAACTAGTGCCCTCGAAAGCATTATGTCTTAGAACGATCCGTTTGGTCCGCCCACTATAGGATTTTATTCGGACATTCATCACGGTTGTAAATGGTCAAAACGTCATGGGGCTGGGAAATGGACCAGTCTATTGGTTTCAGGATAGGATGGTGAATGTATATAACTGTAGGGTCCTAGTTAAATAACCAATTGGAATATTTGGTGTGTGTTTTGGAGGTGTGGGGGGGGGGGTAATTTTGCCGTTATTATATCATGTTATCCTGTTTTTATGTAATCCAGGGCCCCAGGGAGAACAGTTCACTGATGGGGCTACCCTGGTAAAATAAAACGAAATAAATAAATCAATCAATCAATAAATACATAAATAAAACTTGTGTATTTTTATTAGATTCCATTTTTCTCAACACCATTTTTACCCACACACACACACCCACACACGCTATATAGGCATATAGAAGTGGGGTACTTCCTTTGTTCTCGTGTTCTAACATTTTGCAACGTCACACACTAATTTCAAAATAGTCTTATTTTAACCTGAATTCATTTCCTGAAATTCGGACTTAATACCCCTTTTCTAAAACTCTTGCATTTGCGACAGATCAACCCACCTTGGAAATTCCTAGTTTTGGAGTAAAATTCATATATCTATTTCATGAAAAACGTGTGGGTCACCAAAACGGTACCCCGCAAGTCGGTGGGCATTCCTTGTGGGGTACCTCCCATTGTTCCGGTACCCCACAAGGCAGTGGTTGTACACGCACAAGTTCGTCAACACCTTCAATCGTGGACCCTCTATTGTCCCTCTTTTGTTTGTGTATCAACTTTTTAGAAAGACCTCCCGTATGTTTTGTACGCGATCGTCAATTGTCCTATATTGCTCAACGTTCTCTATAGACCTTTATCATGCTGCCACCATTTAAGTCATGTTCCCCGTATCCAATAGCAGTACTGAATGCTAATGGGTTTTTTTGTGCAAAAAGGAACCAGACTAAATTTTTCCTTCCAGCCTCGCTTTGGTTGATACACTGATTTGAATGGGGAAAAAATCAAATGGCTGCAACATGATAATGGTCTATTGAATGCAAAAACAAACCCGTACAGACACACCCACACACGTCTGATGGTTGCAGGTTATACATTGTGACAACCAAATAATGATTGAAAAGGTGTAACATGCAATGAAATATCAAGGATTTATAGTAACTTGTGGCGTTTTTTCTCTGCCAGATCTGCCGTTTCTAACATCAGCCCCGTACATAGGTTTCACTGATTCTGCAAGCATCATTGTCAGATGGAGTCCGTGGACCTCTACGCAGGGTCGTGGGGACGGGCCCGTCCTACGCTTCGAGGTCCATTACCGGCTCCGAAGCGACGACGTGGACGATACTACGTATGAGTTTGTAGAAACAGCGGCCACCAACACTAGCACCTCATTGATCATCAGGGGACTGGAGGTAGACACCGAGTATGACTTTGTCGTCGTGGTAGTGAGGGAGGGGGATGGTGGGGCTGGACCCCCTAGCCCTAAGGTGACAATCGGAACGACCTGTGCAAGTAAGATAATAGTGCAGAATTGAGATTGGAAAAATGAACTTTGAAAGGTTTGCAGTATCACACAATAACGTGCAATTTTTATCGTACGATGAAAGCCCGGCGATGTGTCAGTGGATGCAAGGTGATAGTTGGCATTATGAAGCATTAGGGGCCAGCAAAGTTGTTCACTCTTGCAAATTCAAAGCACAAATGCTGGCCGAGACAATTCATGTTTGGGATTCCTTTTGTACCAAGTTTGAATTGGAGCTGAACAACCCAATGAGTTTACTGCAATTGTTAGGAGACGTATTCAAATAAGGTAGACTCAAAGCTTTGGTAAAAAGTTGAAACAAAGTTTTGATAGTTTGCAACAGCAACATCCAATATCTGTTTAAACAAGGCCTGTTCATCCTTCACAGGATTTCTCAACTGTGGGTGTCTCTGGATGTTAGAAACTAGTGCGGTCGAATGTTTACTCAAGCTATGTGTTTAATGTAAAGTAAGTCCTTCAGTCTTATACAACGGTCATGTTTCATTTCTATAGCTCCAACGGCAGACCCGATTGCGCAGCTTGATGTTGTGAGCGGTACGGAACTACGTCTTTCATGGCAGGTTTGTTGAAGTCTTTACGTATATGTACTGTGATTCATGCCTTCAACAAGATCGAGGTTATTTAAAGGAGTAGTTCTTACATGTTGATGTATTTATGTAGTGTTCAGCTAATTGATTATCCGGAACAAAGTATGGGCAAATTTATCCCTAATGCCATATGCATCATCCGATAATGTAGTCATTGGCTTTTAATTAACGTCATTGTTGAAAATTTGATACCTGGTACAATTCAATTATTGCTGAGTATTATTGACTGCCCTGTTTATTCACCTTTTTTATTAGTTCCCTCCAGAATCCACGTGGCAGTGTCGCAGTTTGCAGTATGTCCAGGTCTACCAGAAACAAAGCTCCGAGAGTGAATTTCCCAGTAACGCCATACAGTACGAAGCCACGGGATCATTCACCACTCTCGGTTCCCTGGTACCCTGCACCAGCTATGATGTGTACGTTACATTCAGCAACCGAGATGGGTTCTTCAGTCCGGACAGTAGCATAGTCAGTGCAGCCACTGCAACCACAGGTAGAATTGTTTGGTTGTATTCAAAGAACTTAAGTTTGGCCTAATAAATCCTACAATATAGTATTGATTGCCTTATGTGCCTCGTGCGTGAACCAGTGTGCTTTTTGACCATTTTTGAGAGCCCAGTTGACGGGACGCACCACGTGTGCGTTTACTGGTTCTCTCGCGTATCCGGTTCGTATACACGCGCGCGCGCCACTGACGACTAGCGCCCATTGGATAAACACTCAAGTTGCGTTAACTTCCGGTTCAAATGCATGGTTCCAACGCTACTAAATGTGCAGTGGGCGTTGTTTCAATCGAAGTGAAGTCACACTAACGAAAAATCAGTGAATTCGATCATTTCACTATTCATTGTGTTTATAAAAGTTCTTGTAAATTTGAAAGACTTTCAAAGGTTGAAGAAACGGGGAGCCAATATATTGCACCATTTCAATTGTATCCGCTCTATATGCATTTCAAAGTACATACATAGCTTGGGAAACATTCCTCAGTAGTCTTACAGTAGAACTTGGCCAGGAAAGTGCCAGTATGCCAATCGAGTTGAATATTTGCATTCTTAGTTGTTAAAAAAACAAATACAAATGTCACTACCGGTATACGCCTCTCGCGCCAAGATGCTTTGAAGTACTGCACATTCATATGAATGTAAATTGTGCATAGTCGTACTCCATGCGGTACACACCAAACCAGTACGTGCACATGCAGTATGCTTGAGTGGTCCATTATTCATTAGCATTTGTCTCTTACTGATTTTGTCTTAAATTTGTTTCACAGCTCCTGGTCCGGTGACCTCATTGCAAATGTTTCCCCCAACCGTTGGTTCACACCATCAGCTTGAAGTCAGTTGGTCGTCACCGTCATCAGCGTCATCAGCCGACAACAATTGCCCGGTCGATGCTTACATCATCAGTCACTCTCTGACGAGGATAAAAGCATGCGGCTCATCCGGCACTGACCTTGGTACCGTATCGCAAAGAGTCTTTAGCGTTGTCACTGCAGTGTCATTGAACAACCTTAAACCGTACTCCAGCTACAGGGTGTCCGTGGTCGCTGTGAATTCAGCAGGGAATTCCACTGTTATCACATCGTCGGCAGACACAAGTTCAACAGGTCAGTCCATGTCGTTGAAATAGTTGGGCATTTTACTGCAATACGAATACAATTCTGAGCATGATGAACGAAATTTGTTGATAGTTTTAATGTAAGTACAACAGCATAACCAATCAGAACCTCTACTTCACTGTCTTACATTGTCGTTACTTCTTGAAGGGCAACTTATGTTCCCAGGTTAACTTCTATATTCCCCGAACCACCAGAAAATCAGGAGACAGAGCATTTTCAATCGCATGCCCCAGCATGCTTCATCAACTTAAAATTGTGCTCCGTGGCCAAGTATATAGGGGCACTGAAGACAGAGCCTACTTGTTCAATATGTAACTTCCTTGTCAGACCTGGCCTGCCCGCGTGCTCATCTCGGAGAGTCCATTCACTCCTTGGTCTCCCTATGATCGCTTCCCTTTGCGCTGCTATCGCTTGGCTGTCTTGTCTAAGCGCCGCGGGTTGGGCCTGGCAGTGGTTTTAACATTTGGTTTTCCCTTATTCGATCCTTGTCATTGTATTTTATCGTTCTTTTTCTGTGCGTTTTGTTACCGTAGAAAAAGGCGCTATATAAATTGTATTATTATCATGATTATTTTTTATTTTTGATGAATCGACAAAAACCTAAATCAGTACAGGGCGGTACAGGGGCTATTAAGGATTCAGAGTTTCATCAAAGGGACTAAAATGTATTAATAACACTTAGAACAGAGGTAACATTTTAAGTTATTTTGTACAGGGAAACTAGACTTTCGGTGGAAAAGGGATTTTCTAGTCTGAAAAAAATAGACTAGTTCAATTAAATAAATTCATTTCACAAGGTAGCTAGAAGTAGAAAAATATGTCAAACACTAGTGCACATGTCACGATTGTGGCGGTCGCTTTAAGGCAGACTATTGCATTAGACTTTTGAATTTATAGTATGTAAGCCTACATGTAAAATTAAATATTCCTTCTAATTATCAAGTTATACATACATGCATATGAGCGCAAGTTGATGGTGTAAATCGAGGACACTCGTGACATTGTGAAGCATCATCGAGTAATTGAGGACAGGAGTCAAATCGAGGACGACCTCGATTGGAAAACGTATACAAAACCTATGGGAGCTGTTGCAAAAAAAGTTAGTAAAAGATCGATGATGAGTAACAACAGAAAATCCTCGATTTTTTTACACCATAAACAAACACTGGCCGAGGCCATCACCGCATTTTGAGCAAGTTGTTTATTGTTAGGCAAATTAGGACCTATTGTGAGGACTTATTGCTGTCCTCGGGCCCCATAGTACCATGGGACAACACGTGAGTAGTCCCCACAAATACGGTGTAGCGTGAATATCCGACTCCATGAAATGTGGACTCATTGGTAGTACTGCGCACGCAATAATAGGGAAATAGGGGTCCGATTTTCATAGGAGTCAGATGTTCATGTTACAACGGAACAAGAATGAATGTGTATATGTACATGGGGTCTTAAGTAGAAAACACAGTAGAACAAAAAAACATAAGGACGGTCGTTAGAAATCAAAAACATTTTTTTTTTTATATGATATTTCAATATGAACAATCAAAACAAAAGAAGAGAAACAAAGGCCTTCCACACAAGTATACGTGTGTAAGGATGTGTGATTTTATTAGGACACTTGAGATTTAATACAGTTTTTAATACTTATTTTGTCCCAGGGAATCGATTTATTTCATTCTTCTTTTTCAATTTTGACAGTGCCAAGCTTTGTACCAACGGTGAACGTACTGGATTCCGATATTACTTCCAACAGCATACGTTTCACATGGGATGAGGTTTCCTGTGAAGATGTGAACGGTCCGTACTCAAGCTACACTTACCGACCTGTGTTGACTAACCTTGCAACTGATGATTCGTCAACATACTCCACAAACAATGAAGTGAAAACTGTGATTGGGCTGACCCCCTGCACAATGTACAGTTTTCAGGTCGCAGTTGTCAATACTGTTGGAATCGGAACTTACAGCAATGCTACTGAGGTGACTACCGAAACAGTGGGTAAGTTGAGACTGAAGTGAAGATCTTGAAATCGATTTGGAGAAATCGATTTAGAGATATGTTGAAAAGAGATATCATAAAATGATTTAGAGATATCTTTAAATGATTTAAAACATCTCTAAATCATTTCGATATATCTCAAAATCGATTTAGAGATATCTCGAACGAAATAATTTCGAGACATCTTGAAATAACTAAAAGTACCATTATAACTTGAACAAATGTCACTATTGCGCGCCATAATGCAATCCCAATTCAATCACAAGTTCATCACAAGTGCATCACAAGTCAATCATAAAGCCAATCACCGGCCACTCACAAGTCCATCATGAACCATTGCAATCAATCAAAAGTCAATCACAAGCCAATCATCTGCAGCTCACAAGTAGCCGGGGATGAGCAATGCAAATGAAATACATTGGTCGTGTCATTAGCTTGTCGATTATTGGTTTGAGACTGGATATGACTTGTGATTGCCTTGAGATGACTTGTGATTGCCTTGTGATGACTTGTGATGACTTGTGAATTGTGATTGCCTTGTGATGACTTGATAACAGTTCTTGGTTCAGTCACGTTTTGACCAAAGCTACGTTAAGTACTTTTTATGTTTTACTTCAATTTGAATGTAAAGAAATGACAAACAGTTGTCTTCAAATTTTGGTATTTAAAGTTCCTTTCCTTTTAACTGCAGTTCAGTCTCAGGTTAGTGATTTATCCGCTGAGGCTGTTGACGGCTATCCCACTGTCCTCCGTGTTCGGTGGAATCTACCGTCTGGCAACTGCCCCATAGATCACTACACAGTCAGCTATGACTTGTATTGGTTATTGCGGTGCGAATATCCAGCTAGCAATCGCATCGTAGCAGGAAGAACGACCGATATGGAGTACAACATTACCAGCCTCTTCCCCAACTCTAGGTATAAAGTGTATGTCAGGGCAACGACCTCAGTCGGTGAGGGGGTTGAAGATGTCGAATATGTTTATACTGCCGAAGCAGGTGAGTAAATTTAAAGTCGCTCTTACTTTGATTTGTTTTCACCCCGTAAAATATATTTTGTTTTAGAAACTTTTTAGGACATTTTTTCACATTAATTTTGAAAATATCAGAACATATTCTTTCACAATTTAAAAGAAATTGCTAAAAACGCATGGAATTCTTTTGCATCGCAAAACCAAATCACCTGCCGAAATGTCACATTCTTTATTAGTGGTTCTTAGCGCAATTATAGCTGGTTTCAGCTAAGCTTTTCAGATATGTTTTCTGGGTCCTTCCTTTTTCATGGTTTTCATTTTCGTTGGGTCACTATTTCTGTTACCAGCCCCGTCCGAACCTCCCCAGAACGTCATCAACACGGCAACGCTAAAGCGTAGTTTGAGGTTCGCCTGGCAGTCACCTCCGTGCCTTGGTCGCCGTGGTGACATTGTAGGGTACACATACCTACTAATTGATCTAGAAAGAGGCGCGGAGAATGTGACAGCAGACACCAGCTCATCTGTGATGGACGCTTACATTGGTGGTCTGGTACCATACACCCTGTACTCATTCCAAGTCCTGGCACGCACCGCGGCCGGAGATGGCCCCTATAGTGATGCTATAAATGTACGCACAGACCAAGCAGGTAAGTAAAAAACGAAGTCCTTCTTGCTTTTTTAATTTACTGAGAATTCAGCAAATCTGAGAATACAATTTTGCAAGGTGAAGTACATGTAGTATGTAGAAATGAAGTACGGCCTACACACTCTCTACTAAGGACAGTTCCGGAGCGTTGCAAAAGCAGGAAAAAAATGTGAAGTAGACTTGCATGTATTTCAGGCCTGAAAAACAATAATGTGTGTGGGTGTTAGCACACTTTATAATGTCACATTTCGTTCGGTATCTATCTCCTCATGATATTATTCTTACCATTGCACTAAAACTATTCAAAGTTTGTTTACTGAGTGACCAATAAAACTAGTGCCCTCGAAAGCACTATGTCTTAGAACGATCCATTTGGTCCGCCCACTATAGGATTTTATTCGGACATTCATCACGGTTGTAAATGGTCAAAACGTCATGGGGCTGGGAAAATGGACCAGTCTATTGGTTTCAGGATAGGATGGTTAATGTATACTGTAGGGTCCTAGTCAAATAACCAATTGGAATATTTGACTCATTTTGGGCACTTATAACATTCCTACCGAGAGAAATAGACACTGTGCTTTAAGGTGGCGTTAGGGAGCAATGATTTCCTATCGATTCGATAGACTTGAGTTACCCTGTGCATTTGTTGTTACAATGTTATTAAATAATAAAAAACAAAGAACATGCACCCTCAGAGATACTAGCAATGCATAATGTCTAGTCTACTTAAGTTGACAATTATCGGTACATTTTATGTAGAACCACCTGAAATCACCTCCGTCACGACACCTAGCGGCAATGCCACTTCCACCACTGTCCAGTGGCCCAGGCCAGACCATAACGGCATCATCATAGCCTACTACGTAGTCTACGGAATCGTATCCCAAGGAAACCAGTCGACGCTGCAAGTCACTGAAGGACTGAACGATACCGCCATTGAAGTCGAACTGACTGGTTTGGTAACTGACAGCAATTATTCAATACAGGTATATAATTCACATTGCTTTTTCTGACGACGAACGCAATGTATCGCTCCGAATCTCATGGTTCCCTTTTTCTCTCTGTGAAATCGCAGACAATTTTACAAAAAAAATAAGATGCCTAATAATATTTAATGAAAAATGGATTCTATTTGTTGCTTCGTCGAGTTGGTCCACCACCAACTCAAATTTTTATTACTTTATAATGTTGTTCCAAACTGTGCATTGTTTGTTTGTTGGGGTGTTGGGGTGTCTGTTGGGTTGTTGGGGAGTTTGTTCGGATTGTTTAGTTTTTGTGTGTGTTTGTTTGTTTTTTGTTTTCTCAAATGCAGATCCAGGCCGAAACAATAGTGAAAAGAGGTCCGTTGAGTGAACCAATCTATCGCATCATACATTACCGAGGTGAGTAATTTGTGATCATGAAAGGAAATATAAAAATTCTGTAGTGGCTATTTGATTTGCATTTGCAATGTTGGAAATAGTAAACCGAATGGAGAAAGACCGCTGAGCACATTTTTACATGTATGGGAATCTTGGAAAGATTATGTAGTTCAAAACTTCTCAAAGTAGGTCAGTCAGAGAGGAAACATTATATACAGTTAGAGACTGGCTATAATAGTTGTCTCGGCCCCTCTCCATTAATTGGGAGAATAAAATGCACTGATTTTACAAGATCTAAATCCACATGTTCTTTTAATTGAAATCTGGAAACTTTCTTTGTAGCAACTAATGTTTCCAATTTATTACAAATAATTATTCAAGTCAACCGTGGAGCAAACCGTGGCCACTGGCCGATGTAATATTCAATTGTTTTCTTCCAAAATAAGCTTTGATCATACAGTAACGGTAAAATGTTTTTAACATTTGTAAATCAGTATCACTTGTAAGTTAATTTACTTGGATGCTAAATTAAAAAGTTTATATTAAATCGATATTTTTTAGACACCGTCCCTCCAGAATTCACAGCCAATTCCTGTCCGTCACCAATATCTCGTGTGGCTGAACTTCGAAGCATGGTAACCATGGTAACATGGACTGATCCTACAGCCACTGACAATGTTGCTCCTATTGTGCAATGCACACCGGCCTCCGGAACGAACTTCACGATTGGTCTAACACCTGTCACATGTACAGCAACGGATGCTGCTGGAAATGAGGCCACTCTTGATTGCGCCTTTAATGTGACTGTAACAGGTACACGTATATGCTTGAGTATGTTCTGAGCGTTTGAAGTAGGTCATTTGCTTGACGATTGAGAATTTCATCTTTAACGTTTGATTCACTAAATTGAATTTGTTCTGTTATACAGCCTCTATACTGCCAAATTATTATCATAGTGGAGTCATTTCTTTGTTCTTGTGTACTAAAATTTTGAGTTTGAAAATCTAGTATCAAAATGCTCATATTTTAACCAGAATTAATTTCCTGGGCTGAAATTCGGACTTAATATCCCTAACATATCATACTTCAATTTGCGACGGATCAACACACCTTGGAAATTCCTATTTTTTGGAGTAAAATTCATATATCTATTTCGTGATAACCTTGTGGAGACGTATCCACCTATAAAATTGTTCCCTATTATACACATGTCTCCACAGGGTACCGTGTATCAGACCACTTTTTGTTCAATAGTTTGTTTTGTATTTCACAGCCGATTGTGGTTGCTTTCTTCTCCTTTCAGATTTCAATGAGTGTGCAGCCTGGCTGGGTGCATATGGTCGTCACGATTGTGTCCATTCAGAGTGTAATAACACGGATGGAGGTTTCACGTGTATATGTCACAATGGCTTCAGTAAACCTAACATGAACGATCACACGTGTACAGGTAGGATGAGTCTGAACATTGCCCACTTATTTAGAAACCATTTTAATAGAAAGAGTAGTGTGATGACAATTCCAAAGTGAAGAAGCTCACATCATGAATCCAATGGCCATTCTTCAAGTATTCCAAAAGATGCTGAGATGAACAGTAAACAAATTAATAAGTGAAAGAATTCGTCGTACCAAATTGCAATTTTGATTGAATGTTCCTTTTGGAAATTGGCAATCCAGGTTTTTCATAAACGCTTTTCTTTCAGTTATACCTGAAATAGGCATTATTCTCTCCAATAAGTGCTGCACCAATAAAAAATATGTTGTCATTGTTTTGTTAAAGTATGACGCATGCATTGCATACTTCAAAAGAAAAGAAAAGATCTATCCACTTTCTGAGATTATTATCGTGTGACAAAATACCGCTGCAAGTTTGGTCCGACGAGAGGGTGTGTGTGTGTGTGTGAGTTTGTTTCTGCATTCAATAGGGGACGTTGAACAAAAGAGGACAATAGGGTCCCCGATTCCCGAAGGTCCCCAATCTCCGATCGTGTACAAAACATATTGAAGGTCTTCCTAAAATGTGAAAGTACAAACAAAAGAGGGACAATAGGGGGTCCCCGATTGCAGGCAAATACACACTTGGGCGTGTGTGTTTACCGAGCAGTTTTTTATTTAGATTTTCAACGGGGTCAAGCAATGAGGCCATAGATGTACTAATTTCTGAGTGGACAATCTGAGATAGATAATAAAGAAAATTTCTTTTTTCCCTTTTCCTTTATTTTTCATTTAAAGACACTACGCCTCCAGTCTTTCTCGCTAACACCTGTCGGTCGCCGGGTTCCAAGGTAGCATATCCTAGAAGTATGACATCAACTTCAGTTACTTGGACTACTCCTACAGCCACGGATACTACAGGAATAGCTCCTACTGTGACGTGTACACCATCAACCAATCACGCCTTTAGGATTGGTGATACTGCTGTCACATGTACAGCAAGAGATGCTGCTGGCAATATGGCTCTGATTAACTGTTTATTCACAGTCACCGTTATAGGTAGGTATATGAAATGAGTGAGATCCCTTCGTATTTCAATTATTTATTGAAAAAAAAAGGGACCGCATGCTATTGAGTCGACTTTGCTACAAACAAAACTTTCTTGCTGTTATAAATAAAGTTGAGTTGTAGAGGCTAAAAAAGACATCCAGAGAGGCCCATATTTTAAACAAACGCTAAACAAAACGACCATCAATGTGAAGTAAACACCGCAAAAAAAAAAGTCCACACTCATTAGAGGGGTTATGATCATCTTATGATAACGTCATTGATATAGACCTTTCGGGAATGTTGTTCGCTACATTTTGATACCAAAGACTGTAAATCGTCCAACAATAATAACGGTTTATGAAAAGTGATGCCGTTTGAAAAAAGTGGAAATTGCTAAGCGTGACAATGTCACACTGCCGGAAACGAACGGCAGGGAATACCGATCGCACAATGCTTGCATGCATGGGAGCATGAGAATTGAATTACCTGCGCTTTGTTTGGGCACTGTGCAGTCGATAGGGGCCAATTACGGGCATGTATAGTCACGCTGAGCAAGTTCTCCTCGCGTACTCTTTAAATTTGCAACTTTTCAAACTGCATCAGTTTTCATAAACCGTCGTCAATCTTGGACGATTTATATTCTTTGGTAGCAAACGGGGTAAAATTTAGCTAACAACATTCTCAAAAGTCTATACAAATGACGTCATCATAAGACGGTCAGATTCAAAATTATGACCCCTCCAATGAGTGTGGACTTCTTTTTTTACGGTGTTTAGTAGGCCTATGGTAGGCCTATTGTGTGTAAACTGTGCTGCCTCCATCTTGTGTTGATTGGTTAGAATAAGTGGGATTTTTCTTGTTGTTTGACGCTGATGAATTTAATATTTGTGGTATTTAGGTGATATATGTCACCCCAGCGTTTTCTTTACTATAACCTGTTTGTCAGTAAAGTTTGATTTTTTTTTGTCAATCACTGTAAATGATCAAATTGTAATTTTCCCTGTTTGGCTTCAAAATGAAGTGAACACTTGCTGAACATGTCATGTATATGCTTATTTTCTAAAGAATCCCCTTGATTTTTTTGTTCCACTGATAGATTTTGATGAATGTTCTGCAGTGACGAATGGAGATAATTGTGATACACACGCAGACTGTACAAACATTGATGGAGGTTTTCTATGCAGCTGTATAGTTGGCTACATTGGAAACGGAGTGACGTGCACAGGTATGGCGATCCATAACTAAAGAATATTATGAACACAAATTAAACTGAATTTTATTTTTTGACATGATTGAGTCTTTACTTCTGGTTTTCCTTGACTTCTCTTTTATTTAAGACGTTCCCTCCGCACCTGTCAAGGTTCTCTTGGATGATGAAGGAGACACCTGCGTGGTCACGTGGGATCCACCCGAACAAGAAAATGGCACACTTGATATAATTTCCTACAAGGTACGAAGGGTTACAACCTGTCATTTGTTTTTAGCAGCCCCCCCAAACAAACAAAAACGCACCAAAAAAACCCCTAATTCAAACAGTCCGCTTCAATTGTCCATATAACAAATGTACCGTTAAGTATAGCAATTATATTCGGTATCAGAAAAGATGGTGTAAGGGAAATTATAAAGAAGAATTTATATATGGTTAAGGTTAGGTTCGAAACCGATATAATTTTAAAACACTTTGGTAAGTTGTTCCATCGCAAAGTCTGCTTGCTCTCGTCAGTGATTCTGTTCATAGAAACGCATTGCGTTCTAACACGGCAAAGCCGTTAAGCGCGGCCACAGATACCAGCAATTAAACTTTGGAAGGCCTATAATTGAAACGTTATCACATTTTTATCGTAGATTTTCCGAAATGCGTACCTGTATCCAGACTCTGGTTCGAAACATTTGGGTGAAATCTCCGACTTGGCCGTGTCTGACTTCGTTGTCACCGATGCGACTCCAAGATTGTATGCCGTCAACAAGATGGACTTGCCTGCCTACACGCGCTACAGATTTCAGATCTCTGCGTCTACGTCAAACAGTGAAGGACCGACCAGTACAGAGACTGAGATAACCTGTGATTCTCCAAGAAGAGGTACATGAACATAGTAGTTCACGAGGCGTAAAACGGAATGTGCATATATAGTTTGTTTTCATAAACGTCAACTCTTTGTTGAACATTCAGCAGTGCTGTAGAAATTAAACCTGCTGTTTAAAGGGGTTTTTTTGGTACAGGGATATCTGAATAATGAATATGAATCAAACGGCGTCTCTCCCCTAAACATACAACATATAGTTATAAAGCAAAAAGCATGCATTTTATAAAGTGTTCAAAACACCATATAGGTTTTACAGTTTAGACACTGGGATACTGTATTTATCAAGTGTTACAACTCTTGGAAAAATTCACACATTTCAAGTCGCAGAAACAGACCAGTGTACTTGATACACGTATTGCACATCGCCTGTAGATTTTGACTTAAAGAACCTTCATCCAAACTGCTCAATGCATTTTCCTTTGAAAATGTTCCGCCTCTTGCCTTGCAATCGGACAGTTTTTTTCAGCATGTGCAATGACCTGTGCCCCCAGTCGCTAGATTTTAAATGTCAGCGCACTTTAAATTTGAAAACAAAACAACAAAAACGAACAATCCCTGCAGTAGAAGGCAACAGATTCTTAAATACCTCTACCAAGGGCAATCGTGCTTAATATATACTTTTATATGTGTAAAGATATCCATTTGTTCTAATAGTACTTAAAACGGTGGACTTTTTAAATTTATTCATATTACATTTGCGCTCACCAAACTTCCTTGTATGTACTATAGTTCCTGCCAACCTCCTGCCACTGGTATTGTCTGACATTTCGAGGTATCAAATCACCGAGACCACAATCAAACTAAGAATAGCACCAGTGAATCAAAGAAATGGGCCTGTCAGGTAAGACGAAAGAAAATATGTTTTTAGTTGAAAACAATCATGTCAAGCGATACCCTGAGTTACTTTTCCAAACACCTGTTCACAAGAATGAAAACAGCGTGTGTTCTGATACAGGAAATAATCCGTATATGAAGACTATGCATGGCTTAACAACCTTTTTTCCAATACTAATATCTTTTAAGTCTTGTACTTGCAAACTTGAGATGTTTTCTTTGAGTAGTTGTGTGGAGGTGACGGTGATTCGGCTGAATGATGACGAGGGAATTGAAGGAAAGGATCCAGACATTTTATATCACCCTGACCTCCTTCGCAGCTATGACGAAGCACAACAGTCGACAGGTTTACCATACGTAGCCATGGTGTTTAAAGGGTGAGTTTCTGTTGTAAACAAAGGTCTTCTGTCTGACGGCCATCTGTAATAAGGTGCAGTACTTTT
This sequence comes from Patiria miniata, assembly GCF_015706575.1. NCBI lineage: Eukaryota > Metazoa > Echinodermata > Asteroidea > Valvatida > Asterinidae > Patiria > Patiria miniata. Next base: position 31,173,900 of record NW_024037069.1, on the reverse strand, counting down.
GTTTAGAGTAGATTGTTCGTGCATTCGTTGTTACCAAATTGAATTATCCAATACAATCACCTTCCAGATGGCTGTGTTATAGGGACTTTGTGATATCAGTGTCATTCAACTTCATTTCAAGCTGACTCGGAGTTTGCGAGTGGTGTCCATTTCCAAGACGAAATCGCCTTTATCGCGAGAATCAATTATGGAAACACTTCCACAAAAAAGTAATGCATAGATAAAAAGGGAACCATTCATTTCTTTGGATGTCTTACAAAATGTTCATCATGATATTATCAGCTCCCCATATAAATAATATCATACCTGTCATGTCAATAAAAGTGTTTCAAAGATGAACACAAATGTAATACAATCGTAGAATTTACGAAAAGAAGTATAATAAGACTACAATAGGGTGAGTCAAAAAGAAAGTAACCTGGATTCATCATTTTCCCCTTAAAAAGGAATACATTTGACACACCAAAGAAGCATACATTAACCGAGCATGTTCTTCCACTCATTTGAAAAAAAGAATTACATAAAAAAATGTATCCATGCTATGGGAAGCTATGCATATTGTATTTAAAAAAAAAAGTTTTACAGCTGTCCATTGAATGCTATTTGCCAATTGAGCCGAGTGAGAACCAGATATTACACTACGAACGGTAAATTAATGAACAGCTGCAGTGTGGACAGCTGAATTTTGTGTTGTTTGTAATTATAATAGACATATCTGAAATGTCTGCAGTTACTAATCAATAATATGTAATTTATACCTATATATGTTATTTGTATTAAATGCAGTGAGCCACATATTTTTTTTAATATTGTTTTTCTCATTAGGTCACTTTCTATTTTACTCATCCTGTATAAAATGTATGGAAGTGCATGCCCACTTCAGTCATAACTGTTGTGCAAAAGCCAAAATCGAAAACCAAATCAATTGAAATTGGTAAGGAGATTAGAAACTGACAACTTTCACTGAACAAAAGACTAATGAGGAACGTTTTGACTGCCATTGAGGGTGTGACATTATTTCATCACAGATTCATAACTTTATTTCATTTTTTTTTTTTTTGCAGAAATGACTTGAGCAAATCTGCCGAAATTGAAATCGGGAGCGGTGGGGAGTCTTCATGTGGTGGCTCCAGACGTAAGAAGAGGCAGACTCCTCCGAGCCATACGGGTGAAAACGGCCCTCTCATACCCCACACCAAATACACAGCGTTCATACGAGCATACGTCCTCTTAGACAATCAAAGGGTGAGAATTACTTTGACGAGTGATGGAGTCTGAATTGTGCGTAGTGGTGTAACTTCTGGACCTGGATTCCATCATGTGGATGTGGTTGTCACTCACTCACTACCTTAATTCTGTGGTTTTCCTAGATAATATAGAATGTCATCCTCCCCTACTTTTTAAACTCATTATCCTTCCCTCGCTATATATTTTGTTGAGCTTCCGAGGTACTATATGAGTTTGGCTAAACATGATTAATATTGTCGTATTCATCTTCAAGTAATCTATTCTATTTGTCTTTGTGACATTAAATCGATATTGTAATGCTTGTTTTTGATTCAGGAGGATTACGTTACAAGTCCACGGCTTCAGCCCGTGTGGACCGGTAAGGTGTACTTTTCGTCACATTTGAAAGCTGAATTTAAACATCCAATTATGAGGCATCATGAAATGTATATCCTGATGGTTTGTAATTGTTTCTGTGGTTTTGCATCCATTTTAGACCCTTCTGGAACCCGAAATATTGCAGTAATTGCTGTGGTCAGTGTAGTAAGCACAACACTCATCATTGCATTGATTGCATGTGGTGTGAGGGTGGGGATACGGAGGAAGAAACGAAGAAACAAGCACAGGCTTCTGAAAATGACAGCCATGGAAATGGTTAGTTCCAGTTTATACTTAGTAAATTAGCATCATCACATTTGGGCGAGCGAGAGATTATAATCGCAAAAGTGTATCAAGGATCGCTAAGCACTGTTATCTCTGAAGCAGTTCCATAAAATGTAGGCCCGATTGGATGTTTATTTAAAATTCTTCAAACAAAAGGTGTTGCTGTCGAGCAATATATTAATGGTAAAAACACGTACAGGCATTGACCTCCCCCTTATAAATACATACAAATTTAATTTGGCCTAGGATGTAATGAACCAGGTCCTATTTTTTTACAAATTACTCTATTAATACCAGGGTTCGACCTTCTCTTATTTGTTCACTAGCCAGCCGGGCTGCTGAAACAGACTCTTAACTAGCCCATGGGCAATTTCACTAGCCAGCATTCTTTTTAGCTCAAATACAAAATGGCGTAATTTCAGGCTCAACTCTGAGGCAATTTTGTCGGGGTTTTTTATAAACAGATCTGATAATTAAACCTTTTCAAATAGTTCATAAAATTAGACAAAAATTGATGAGGCTTTCTGAATGTAATGATTTATTTCCTTCTCTCCGTTCATCTTTGCCGTATCGAAATATTTTTTCACTCGCTAGCCGGGCTAGTTAAGGAATGTTTTGACCAGCACGCCTCTGTTTTGACTAGCATTTTGGCTGGCGGGCTACCGCTAATTTCGAACTTTGTTAAATTAGCATGATACCGTCATTATACCCATTTGTTAATCTCTTCCTGGAAAGGGTCGCATCGACTATAAAGTGACTCCTCCTGAGAGCGAAATAGCAACCGCAGACTACAAGGACCTTGGCCTGCCATCGTGGGCCCTGCGGTGGGAGATTCTCTGGGAGAATCTGGTAGTCGATGACAAAGTCCTCGGTCGAGGGAACTTTGGTGAAGTGAGATTGGGAACTGTAATCATCGGTGGGATGATGACCAAGACTGCTATCCAAGTACTGAAAGGTAAAAGACAAAAAGGATAACTGCTTTTTAACTACTAAAATGATAACTTTCAATAACAATAGATCGAAATGGTGCAAAACAAGCGTACTGATTTTTGGTTTGGATTAGATTGATGGACTAAACTGGACAAAACGGGGAAGGGTATAATTTGACTGTGAATCTCTCTTCACATTTACCTGAACCCTTTGCAGAGGAATATTTCGGACCTGTAATTCTGGATGAAAAAAAATCTTTCGAGTAATGCTATAATTTGATATTATTAAGTAACAAGTTCACTTTGGAAAGAATTTGTTTGGACACATCTTTTTGATATTTTGTTCACAGGTGATGCATCGAAAACTGACCGGGAAGATTTCATGGAGGAATTTCGTACAATGACCAACATCGGATATCATCCTAATGTGGTGTCGTTGCTTGGGGCATGCCAGCATGAAGGTATTGGTGAAAGAAAACAAGACATCATTTGGTTAAGTTCCTTGTCCTGGGATGTCAACTTTTAAATATATAAAAAGATGGAAAAGAAATTTAAAGATTCAAGTGACTTTCGAGTTAAATAGTCACAAGTCTGATATTTTTTGACACAATGTACAGCGCTGGAACCCAGTCCAAATTTTAGCAATTTAAATTTCTTGTCCAATTTTTAGCAATCAAACACAATAATGGTATCTCATTGTAAACATGTTTAGAAGGTAAACATTACGTGTCCAATTCCTAAACATCCATGATCACTTGCTAGACTCTATCCATCAATAATCTAAACATGTTTAGTATTTAAATATGTTTGCAAAGTGATAGCTGGAAAATGTTTAGAAAGATGTGTAAAATTGCTTAACAAGGTTAATTTTTAAATACAACTCAGACTATATTTGAATATATTTCCTTTATAGGAATTTTGCTGTTTCTTTTCATTTATAAGGTGGAGTTTAAAATGTCTCTTCATGATTAACAAAAATTGACTCTTTGATTAATTCAAATTTAATCACAAATGCTGTAATGAGTCGCTAAGTCGAACGTTCTGTCTTTTTTTCTGAGATGTTATGTTCGTTGCCCTTGAGCATCTCCCAAACGGCGATCTGCGCACTTATCTGCGCAAGGCTCGTACACAATCGGAGTCGGACGAGGGCGCCCTGTCCTCCGATCAGCTGATCAAATTTGCTCTGGATGTTGCTAAGGGGATGAAGCACCTATCTACGTCCGGGGTACGTCACAAAAGTTTCATAATTTGGTTAACTTAGTAAGATCTAATTCGTATTTTTGAATTTATCCTTCCGTAAAAGAAAGCTTACTTTTTGTTTACCTTACCTAAGAATCTTAAGATTGAAAATATGTTTCCTTTTGTATTTTCGCGTTTTGTGACAGGTAATTCATCGTGATTTGGCGTCCAGAAACATCTTGCTCGGTGAGCAATTGGTCGCCAAAGTCTCTGATTTTGGGCTTTCGAGAGGACAGGACATTTATGTCCAGACGTCTATGGTAGGTCTTGTATCTTAATTAAAATCAGTGCTTATTCCAATATCAACTTTTGCGAGAGTTAGAGTTTTAACATAAAAGGAATCACTTAATTGGATCAAAGCTTGTTATAAGTTAGCCAGCCAGCTTTAGTGTCAACTTGATCTGAAAAGTAAAAATGACCCTCTCCGTATAGCAGAATATCAAACCATGTTCATTATAAATCTATATGACTAAAGGTTCATTCATTCATTCATTCATTCTTAATTATTTTTACCACATCTCATTTTGATCACATTACGTGACAAGGCATCAATAAATAGTTTTAGATATTAAGGAATTAATACTGGTCTTACAAAATACTTGGAGCACATTATTTTCAAATTAGAACTGATGAAAGTTATGTTAAAACTCTAACTCTCGCAAACGGTTCTTTTCGTTCAAGCCCTGATAAACGTCCTGAAGTCTTCTGAACTTTTTTTTTTTTTTCCCCAGCCTCGTATATCAACTCGTTGGCTGGCCATTGAATCGTTGTTGGATCGCACCTACACAACTCAAAGTGACGTGTAAGTATAATTTAAGGAGAGTGAAGATTTTAAACACCTGCAGTAAACGCCTAATTTGCTTCACCACAAAAGGAACTCCAGCGAAGCTCTTGGGCACTTAGCCAGCTCAGTTTTTTCCCCGCCCCATTTAAATATGGGACTAGTCTATTTAGGTTTTATTCGTGTAATCGCTTATAATTGTCTTTTTTTCTGGTATTAGATGGTCCTTTGGCATCCTCCTATGGGAAATAGCTTCAATTGGTAAGACTTTGCGTATTTTCTTTAACATTTTATTTGGGAAATAATAGGAATGAATTTATAACTCATGCAATATGCAGAGTACAATTCAGGACTATAAGACCTTAAATGGCTTACCCCTACCAATCAGGCACTATATTCTCGTAATAAAATTGTTCTTACATCGTTTCTCTAAATTTCATTGGTTTATTTTGCGCAGGAGGCACACCATACCCAACCATTGCCACCAAGTCCCTAGCAGATCAGCTGAAGGAAGGATACCGCTTGACTAAACCAGCCAACTGCGATGACCAAATGTAGGCATATTACATAATACCGATCGTATTCCAAACCTATAGAGTGCATGGTGTATAAGCACAACTAAGGTTGCCTTTTATTATTTTGCCAATTCATACACAAAAACACTGCTTCTAATTAGTTATGTTTGCAAGTATCATATTATATGATTATGAAATCACATTGTTACAGCTGCCCTTTGGTGAAAGTGATGTGACTTATTGGTGTAGGTGTGACTTTTCCTATTATGAGATATGGATATAAACCAGCTCTGAAGATAATGACATTCCTCTGTCAATAACTGTCGGCAATTATAACTTTCACAAATCATGGCGTGGAATTTGTTTTATATCTTTATATTCAGGTACTCCTTGATGCTTCGTTGCTGGGAGGAGGACCCTAGCAACAGACCCTCCTTCAGTGATCTGATCCGCATCCTCAGCAAGATGGATGAGAATAAGACTGAACAGGTGGGTAATGTTTGGAACAATCATTTTTGTTGAGGTCATACGCCAAGTTTTATAGATTCATACGGACGTGAAAAGAAGGTTATTAACGTATGTTTACATGTCAATATACTTCTACTCATAAATAGGTAGAAAAGGTTCATGAAATCTACTTTCATTGAAGATTAAAGTCTGATTGTTCTCGTATTGCAGAAATACATGGCGATCGATCGCGCCCTAAGTGAGAACTTCAGCGTGATCCGACCGGAGCTTGACGACAACTAAACGGACGTGCCAGTTCTGAGTCTTCCTACTGGTAGAAGAAAAAGATCAGCATTTACATGAAATATTAACAAAATGCACAACCTACTCAAATACATAGCTTGAGTTCAACCAAAGTGTGAAATGGATTTTGTTATCAACTTGTTTACTATATACTCATGGTTAATTTCATGGTTTCAGTATATTTTTGCATGTCTTTTTTTTTGTGTATTTTTGTCGCGAATAAAGACGTTTAAATTTAAGATGATAATCGACAATGAATTTTTTGATTAATTAAAATTGAAGTTTCGAAGCTCACGGAAAGTCCAGATTAGAATTTAGGCAAAATTAATTGTAATTGTTAATAGTGTGAAAAAATACTGTGGCATAAGTAGTTACACGGAAATAGGCGTATGTTAAACAGATTATAGCGTTGTGCCGATTTTTTTCTTTAAGAATTAGTTTTGTAGAAGTGTTGTGTGCATTTGAAATAAATACACTACTAATCAGCCTGTACATATTTATGTCTGTAGTAACATTTTTTTACAAAAAATCTCTCAACAGTTTTTTTTTAAAGATTTCTCTATAAAATCGTTCATTAATACACAGATATATTCATAAATTGGATAATTGTTAACTGCTACCGAGATCTACCGTTTTTATGTTTGCATTTGGTTGGTACACATTAATGAATTTATACCATGTGGAAGCTTTCATATCAGGAGGCATTATTAAATGCTGAATTATATACTCCAAGTGTAGTTTACGTTGTATTTTCATAGCATCGGCATATAAAGTGGCTTTTTCTTCTTTAAAAAAAAAAAACATGTATAATCTATAAAACTAAGAAAACATTTAAAAGTCATCAATATTGTACATTGATGATGTGAGCGTGGGCGGGGCCTGGAACACGGTAGGCGTGGCTGACTACTACTGTAAGCCCTTAGCTTCCAAATAATATAACGAGTTTGTTTTTACGAGTAGTTCACACATGAAACAGGAGCATTATACATTGGTTTTATTGATGAATTTCGTTGTCATTAACACCAAATAAATAGTTCTAAGTTAGAGCATGACCTATGCGGTAATTATTCTTTTTAAAATATATGTTCAGTAATCAATAAATACAAAAAATACTATAAATAACTTAAACTTACTGCGCCTTAAATTTAGATTTAGAATTTAGATTGATAGTCCATAATTTAGTTACATCCTTCAATTTGGTAAATGAATTTATTAACAATTTGCTTTTTGGCTAATTGTCTTTTGTTAACCATTATCTCGACAGTAAGGAAATAACAGTTCCAGTTTTAATTGGTTACTAATCTGTTGACTTTATGATTTGTCAGCGTTACTAATGGCTTGAACTGAAATCATACAGTAAAGATGTATTGAAATCGTTCAAGTCTTTCATCTCTATACTTTGCTACTTGTTACGAACGGACCCCAGTTTCTCATCCTGCCCTACATATTGTTTCACCATTAGGACTCCTGAAGTCCTGGATGATGCTGAATGCTACATCTCTTGGAGGTGGAAGGTTGTGCGTAGGCGGCCACAAGTTTGTTCCTGGCAAGCACAAAAGGCCTCTCGCGTTGCAGTCACAACTATTAAAGATGCCTCTCACCACTCCCTTTATATTGATTATTCCTTCTCTCACAGCACGCAGCAAAGCTTTCCTTTTTTTCCTTTCCTTTTTTTAATATGCTTTTTATTATTTTTGTTCAGTTTACATTTATAGCTTAAGTAGATTTTAATCATTTTAATTGTTCGTATACTTGTATTGGCCTATGTAACTGTTTTTATAATGTTTCAATGTTTTTTATGACTGTATGCGCGCGTTTTAAGATATCCTTGTGCGATATAATAAAGATTACTTACTTGACTTCTAATATTCAATATTTTGTAGTTTCTTTATCTTCATTGTTATCTTTGCCCGTCTGTTTTCATCTTGCATAAGCTTGGTTTTTCTACCATAACTTTTCTACAATGGATTCGTTTGTCTTTTGTTTGTTTGTCTGTGTGTTTGTGTTTGTGTTTGTTTGTGTTCTTGTTGTGTTCATGTTATTTGTTCTTGTCCAGGCTGCTCTACTTACAAGCCTTGGCTTATGTGAACAACCCCGTCCTTTCCTAAATATTGAACTTTCTTTTCATTTTTCATATTTATTAATCTTAATCTCATAAACATTTCATGGAACCCAACCCAAGAGATAGGGTTAAAACAAACAAAAGCAAAAATACAGTCAGTGTAACAATTCTGGTGAGCAAAAAGGTTACACGAACCTAATTCCTGTTGCTTTAATTATATTAACTATATTACCTTATAGTGTACTTTATATAAACACGGCAACGGTGCCATGCACCCCCCCCCCCCAAAAAAAATGACAACAACAGCAACAACAACAACAAAACAGCCACTACGTATAACATCAAGGCAGCCACTACGTATAACATCATATTTTCACCAAAATTGGTTTAAATTGTCAGAAATTGCCTCAGATCGCACCACAGAGCATCTAAAATCCATTTTCCCCCGGCCCCTGAAGCGGGCCCCGGGCCCCTGAAGCGGGCCCCGAACCCCACGCCGTAAATTTGTGGAACCACTTTTTGGGACCACATTTTTTTTGCCCCCCGCCCCAAAAAAATTGTTTTCTGAATCCGCAATTGCGTAGGCCGAAGGGCTCTCACTTTCACACCTTTTAGATAAGTGCCCCTTTTTGGTGTTGCCCCCCCCCCCCCCCCCCCCCGTTTGAATATCGTTCCGCCGCCCATGGAACCCAACCCAAGAAATAGGGGTAAAAGAAAAAAAGAAAAAACAATTTCAGAGTAACAATTCTGGGGAGCAAAATGTTACATGAATGGCGTGCAAAGGTGTGAAACGACTGAAGCAAAACAAATTACATCGATGGTCAATTTAATGTTTCATTCCCAAACTCTGAAGAAAAAAATCGTCAGATGAAGCAAAACCTGTTAAACTTTCACCATGATGAACAGCTTTATTCAGTTGGATGAAAGTCTTTCAAGTCAAACTAGTTTTAAGAGTCCTGGTGCTTGTGAAGAATGTACATGAATGCAAACGCTTGGATACAATTGCGCCAAATTGTGCCTCAAATGCGGAAATGAGTCGCATTTTCACCGCCGAGAACATGGTTGAAAACTGAGACCATACCAAAGATTTGACCTATTATAGAAAAGAACAGTAACTCATCAAGGATTCGAAAGAAAAAGCATAGTTAATATCTGTGCAGTATTTCGACTTGAAAACGCTGCAAGAAGGTTCGGTTCTCAATTATATATAACAGCACTTTTTGCCCAATAGATGACAATGTTTGCATCAGCTACTTCTGCAAAGCTACATGATTGAGTATTAACATTGAAATTAACCGCTTTTCTTCTGACAAATACCGTTTGATTGACTGGTAACTGTCTGCTAGGCGTCGTTTTGGCGCAAGTCAGAGTGGTAGCAGTTTTCGTCATCATCACCAACCACCATGCTGGCGTCGTGCGTTGTCTCGTACAACTGGCAGATCTTCTCTCCGTGGCTGACCTGTCGCAGATTGAAGGAGCTGCATCGAGGCTCATCCCGGCACGCCGAACCACACGCGATGACACCCTCAGTGGGGAACTCCTGGATTGACGGGTCAGAGGAGCTGTCTTGAAGCAGCGTCGGCAACGTTATTGACAAAAATGGCAGCTTATTGGGTGTATTGCTCTTACCAGCAGGCTCTGTCGGCAAAGTAATGAGTTATAATACTTATACTTGTATTGTGACTTACGTTATTGTGAATTTTTCATTAAATGTATTTTGTGTCTTGTGTAATTTCAGGGTGATTCAGGCTTTTAATGTAATTTTTGGCAGCGAGAGTTTAACGAAATAAACCAGTGAACGGAATGTTTCCAAACTTATTACAAGAATCTGTTTAATGTTAGACCCACAACGCTTGGTATTTACCGCGTTGCTATATGAAGGACGGACGTCGATGTACAAATAATCTGTTACGACTCCTTTCGAGATGTTCAAACCGAAACCTACTTTATTATTCATACTTAAACGCTCATCTGGACTTCAAAGTGCTTTAAAACGCTGAATGTATATATTCATGTGAAAAAAATAGTTTATTTCTTGGTTAATACATAAAACAGTCATAATTTTCAAGGGAAAAGAAACAATCTAAATGCTAATTTCCTGAAGAAAATAAGGCACGATTTGCATTAAATTGTGTCAATACTATACAAACTATACTGTTGAAACCAATTTACTACACCTGTATTATCTGAATGCTGTTTCTACATTAATTAACATCCAATAATTCATTAAAATGTTTGTCATGCAAGGAAACCTAATATGTTTTACTTAATCAATTACACAATTGAAACATATAGGCCCACTGCTGTTGTTATGATCAAGAAACATTAAGGATTTTCCCTCCCTTCAATACACATGATTAAATGAAACAAATCTTCATAAACAAATGTCTCTCTCTATATATACAAACATGTCTGACGTGTCCATAAAAGATATGATGTGCACACAATTTTGGGACTGATTGCAAAGATTCAAAGGGCACACGGCTGTTGTCAGCCACGCCTATTCCATATTCCGCCCACCCTGACATCATCAACATGTATTTACGGGTTTTTGTTCTTGGTGTTCTCAAGTTTAAATGGATTATATATGGTTTTCTTAAAATCATTCTGTGCCTGTTTGATTACCAATATCGTCACATGTTAATTATTTCTGTCGTATAAGCTACATCTCAGCACCGAGTATTTACTTTTGCTGCCCTAATTATACAAAGCAAATGAAAACTATATACATTATATCAAAACAATATCGATTGCTGCAAAGAAATCATATCGTATGAGTATGCGTGGTCGATAAAACAATAAAAATGTAAACATATTTTTTTTTATTTAAACAAAAGATGTTCAAGGAGTTTTTCTGTGGAATTATGTTCATACAAATTCTAAACTTCAATTAAACTTGGATACTAATTAGTTGGTAGTAATACAATACTAAAACATAGCCTACGAATCTAATTCCTGCAAAAGTAACTATATTTAGGCCTACATGTACACTGCTGCGTTTTGTTTATTAAACTGAGCATGTTTCATTGAACACGTCTTTTGCCCGAGTGTTCATTTCACAATTTTGTTAACAATTACTACTTTATTATCCATGCTTAAACGCTCATCTGGACTTCGAGAGCTTTAAAACGCTGAATTTATATATTCATGTGAAAAAATAGTTTATTTCTTGGTTAATACATAAAACAGTCATCATTTTCAAGGGAAAAGAAACAATCTTAATGCTAATTTCCTTAAGGAAATAAGGCACGGTTTGCATTAAATTGTGTCAATAATATACAAACTCTACTTTTGAAACCAATTTACTACACCTGTATTATCTGAATGCTGTTTCTACATTTATTAACATCCAATAATTCATTAAAATGTTTGTCACGCCAGAATACCTAATATGTTTTACTCAATCAAATATATGATTATTACACAATTGAAACATATAGGCCCACTGCTGTTGTTATGATCAAGAAACATTAGGGATTTTCTCTCCCTTCAATACACATAATTAAATGAAAACAAATCTTCGTAAACAAATTTCTCTTTCTATATATACAAACATGTCTGAATTGTTCATAAAAGATATTGATGTGCCCACAATTTTGGGAGCGATTGCAAAAACTGTTCTTTTTTATTCTTCAAAGGGCATATGGCTGTTGTCAGCCACGCTTATTCCATATTCCGCCCACCCTAACATCATCAACATGTTTTTACGGGTTTTTGTTCTTGGTGTTCTCAAGTTTAATGGATAATGTTTGGTTTTCTTAAAATCATTCTATGCCTGTTTGATTACCAATATCTTCACATGTTAATTATTTTTGTCGTATAAGCTACATCTCAGCACTGAGTATTTACTTTTGCTGCCCTTATTATACAAAGCAAATGCATAATATATACATTATATCAAAACAATATCGATTGCTGCAAAGAAACTATATCGTATGAGTATGCGTGGTCAATAAAACAATAAAAATGTAAACATATTTTTTTAATTTAAACAAAAGATTTTCAAGGAGTTTTTCTGTGTAATTATGTTCAGACAAATTCTAAACTTCAATTAAACTTGGAAACTAAGCCCGCGGTCTCGGATCCTTTCAGGAGCAAACATCGTCTCGGAGGCGAGTAAACTTCTCTTTTATATATATAGATTCCACCGAGGGACGGTACTTTTGCATGAAAATGTTCTGATTGTCAAATTCGTATCCCTATTCGCTTCAAGAAAGAACAACAGCGGTAACAGTGCACAAGTCAATGCAGTCATATCATTACAGCAGTCAGTCCGATGTTTTAGATCGGCCTGTGTGTGTGTGATTTTTTTTTTTGGCAATACAACCGCGAAATGCGGAAACACTCTTGCATAATTCCCCGATAAAAAATAAACATCAACGGCTGCGCTTTCTAAACATGCATTGTTTGACCATGCATAGTTTGAGGGTCGTTGTAATTCTTCCATAAACATACCTCAAAGGTAATTACACCTGTCTAATTGGTCAACACCCAGTCATGAGCCGACGATTATTTTAAATCGTGCTTTGAACAATACCGAGAGCTGGTTAAAACCATCGTTACAAAAGTGATCCCTGAACCAGGACAAGTTCTTAATTATAGTTTGTTTTTGTCGAGAGTATTTAATTCTCCGCCATACCTTTTTAAAGTTTCAATTTCGTATTTACATATTTCTCATTTTCCCCAACAAACTAAACAGTTTTTATTTTAAGTTTGAAAAAAAAAATTGAATGGAGCGGGGTTTCAACCTGCATATATGGGTCTATGGCTTCTGACTATATAGCGCCCCTTGAAGAACAAGCTTGATCGGCTCTCGAAAGCTGCAGGGCCAACGAATGCGTGTTCACCTTATTCTGACCTTTGACTCCACAGCTATAGGTCAGATGAAGATGTCACAATACATATTTTTTAATGTTTGACCAAGGCCAACATGTCGACAGCGCTACTTCTGTCATTTGAGTTTCCTTGAAATTTGACATATTTTGACCTTTGACCCCATAGCTGCAGGTAAGACGAAGAGGTCACTGTGGACATTTTTTTAATGTTTGACCAAGGTCAACATGTTGACAGCGCTACCTTTGTTGAGCTTATTTGAAATTTAGCGTTATTTTGACCTGGACCCCATGATGACCTTTGACTCCAGTCTAGTCATATAACATGTTGGGGCTCGGCTACTGATACTTTTGACAAGGTTTGGTTGAAATCGGTCAAAATATGTAGGAGCGATAGACAATGTCAACGTTTGTTACTAACTAACAAACGAACTAACGAACGGACTACCGGAGAGACATGATGATTTGTTGAGACTATATCCGCAGCTAAAAACACTGACAAAATGGGGAACCGTCAACATAGGGTTGGAACGGTAGAGCACCAGAACAGCAGTGCGGGGTCGCATGTTCAACCCCCGCTCCAGTCAATTACTTTCTTCTACGTTATAATAATAACAATGCACCTAGTCAGTTTCCATATATGGTGTTTTTGAAAAATATTTTTTATGATTACAAATAAAACGTTACAAAATTAATCCACATTTAGTCTATAAAAATATATACCCAAATCCTTCAAGCCATTACAAGTAATGCGCCTGGTTATGGTGTTTTCTAATAACGTGTTTTGTAAAAAAAAAAAATCTTCTTAGAAGTGCAAACATGCAGTAATGTGTTTTTAATCATGTGTATTTTACAAAGCGCACATATCCAGCATTCTTAGTGTTCAAGGCGCTACATTTGGGCCAATCTATGCTGCCATTTCAGCGCAAAGCTGCTAAAACGTACACAATTGGGGAGGTACCTGGGTGGGGAGAAGCAGTGAGTGACAAAGCGCCTTGATTAAGGGCACACGCACCATAGCCGCAGGCTGGACTCGAACCCACAACCTGCAGAATTACCCGCAGACTAGACCACGAATTCAATGATCCAGACCACGAGGCCACGGTGCACACAGGAGTCAGGTCAATCGTTTTTCTGACCCAACCAACCCTCATCATCTCTCCTGTCATTCGTGTTGATGTTTTTCCTTCGTATTTTCGAGTTTTACGATTGAAGAAGGGTCGCCTTTTTCTCAACAGCATTTTCTTATCGATTTGCTTATACATGTAATCAAACTAAAATATCACTATGTCATTGAGTACAAACTTCAACACTGACAAAGTATTAATGCTTCCTCATAGTCATCAGTTTATACAAAGCAAAAGCATAATGTACACATAGTATCAAAACAATTCTTGATGGCTGTAAAAAAAAAATCCTATCGAATGAGTATCTGTGTATTTAATAAAACAATAAAATTGAACCATAATTAGTTTCTGTGCCTATAATTCATACAAATTCTACATTCCAATTGTATTGTGCCAATACATAAAACATCTACGAAACTAATTCCTACAAAAAATAAGTTATTTACACTGCTGCGTTTTGTTAGACATATTTCATAATCGCTGCTTGTGCCCAAGTATTCATTGGCACAAATTTGTTAACAATTAGGCCAATTTGAAAAAAAGGAAGAAGGCCCTTTTTTTTTCTTCTTCCAAAAAGGCCGCCCGACCCATCTATTTTTTCAAGATGGCTGCCAGCTTTTTCTTGAAATGGCCGCCACTTGGACTCAGGAAATGGCATACCAGCTTTATATGGGCTGGATACAACAGACAAAGAGGCCAAAATGATGTCACTGTTTAAAATGTATCATTTTGTGGGTTGAAAAGAAAGGGGAAAAAAAGGAGGGGGTCTCCAAAAAGGATGCAGGCGGGGACGCTAAACAGGATTGTTTTATTTGGCCTAATAACTTTATCATTCATGCTAAAATTTGCATCAGGCTTTTCAGAGAGCTTTAAAACGCAAAATTCCATTTTCCCCCAAAGTATTTCATCATCTACCATTATAATGACATCTTTATTCGCAAAGTAAAATTGACATTTTACACAGAAAAACTTCATTATACCGATAGGTATACAACATAACCAAACACTGAGTGATTTAGCAAATTTATAACAGAAACCCACTTCACACAATGATCGACTTAAAATACCGTGATATCAATCACTTTCTGTGTAAGAACATACAGCTGAACCACTCTACTTTAAAGCTAATACTCTTTTCCTCGGTCGTTAGGGAAGATTTGGGTTTGGTATGTCCGTCTAGTTGTCATCCAGCTCTGGGCGGATCACGCTGAAGTTCTCATAGTGGTCGCGATCGATCGCCATGTACGTCTGCAACATGAGAAGAAATATCAGACTTTAATCTTCAATGTAAGTAGAATTAGGGAACTGCAGGAGAACATTCTTCAATCCTATCAATGATTCATCAGATAATTACTAATGCGAGAAATGTATTTATTTCTCCAAGCTAAGAATTGAGCTTAAGAAAGCAAGACAAAGCAAGCCTGATAAAGTTGGCCCCAGAGCGCAGAAAAAGTATATTCAATCGATTCATTATGGCTTTACACTAGAAGTCTTTTCATGCGTGTGACGTACACAAAGTGGCCGGATTTAGCCTATTCAGTGGCGTTAAGGGGTAATCCTATTTCAAACCTATTCGGCCAAGCAAGTCGAATTCATAGGTGAAAGTCAGTGGGTCGTTCAGTGATTATGCTACAAGGAGTGACTTGTGACAAGACTTGTGATTGACTTGTGATGGATTTGACAACAATTTTGAAGTCCGACACACCCCAGCGCACATGCATCCAGTCACACCCCACTGCACACGCACAGCCATAAAACCTCCAGCATCTTCCACATCTCATCACTCAACCTTTTGAGGACAGACAGAGCACACCGTCCAACACGTCCAGTTCTACACTCAACCAACCAGTTGCTTTCAGAACCAGACTTCTTCCAAGAAGAGATATCTCTCCACATGGTGTTACCCGCAAACTTTATAATTTAATACTAAAGTGTGTCTGAAAGTACAAGGAGAGACTTAATCAAGTATAATCCACAAGTGAAGTGAAAGTCAGTCAGATACCAAGAGACTGTCCCTCTGGGACCAGCACAAATGAATACTGGTTCAAACATGACCCACCTGTTCAGTCTTATTGTCATCCATCTTGCTGAGGATGCGGATCAGATCACTGAATGAGGGTCTGTTGCTAGGGTCCTCCTCCCAGCAACGAAGCATCAAGGAGTAGCTAAATATAAAGATATCAAACAAAACCACGGCAAGATTTGTGAAGTTATAATGGACTGAGCATTAATATCACTGACAAATTAAATCGGTTAAGGTGACGTGGTAATCTTGACCAATATTTAAGAATGGTGGATGCAATCATTTTCAACGTTGGAGCTCAGTCCATCAATATTCTTGTCAAGTTTTTTCAAGTCTGCCACAAGTGCATGTCCAGGTCATCCAGGCAAATAAATAGGGTTAGTCGCAAGCTATTTTAAGTAGACAGTGACAAAGGTTTTCCTATGTCATTATTGTTTGTCCCCTGTTATTTGAAACCAGAGTTGTGAATTGACTTGTGATTAACTTGTCACATCACATGACATGTGATTGACATGTGATAACCTCGACAACACTGAAGTATTGTTAACAGTTTACATATGCTCCGTGCATGTTAGTCTGGTTCCCAGACCTGACAATTATTCCCGACGCTCACGTCTTAAATTGTAGGTCAGGCAGCCTCCGTGGCTAAAAATAAACATGACGACATTAATGGCCCTTTTTCAAAGCGCGGCTTCGTTTCCGATTTCGCTTTATCACTTGTAGCTTTTAATGTTCTGATCAAATCTTTAAATAAATCACTTGCTTCGTAATATCATACAGTTATGATAATACAGTTTTATGTTTTTGTAAAATAACATTGAGTAATGTTGATCTGGAATCTTCAAAATTACGGAACCAAATAGCACTGTGAGCAGGCGGAGCCGAATGAAGACCGAGTTCTGGAAAATCTCGGTAACGGTCGTCAAATTCAAAATTGTACATGACGCAGCAAAAAGTTCGCCCGTACGATCCGAGTATATTTGATGCACAAAATCGTCGTTGAATTTCAAGTTTTCTAAATGAAAACATTGAATATTAATTATCAACTCATTAAAAATAAAATTAATAAGCAATTAGCAGTTAATTAAACCTAAATTATATACTCGGAAATACTCGGGCGCTATCCAATTGTCAACGAAACGACTTCGGCAAATTTCGGAAATTTTCGGAAAAAGGAGGAATTCCTCCCGTTTTTGTTACGTGACATAAATTGTAATACATTGTATTACCGGAAGCTACCGGACCTAAGATTCATCAGCAATAGTCAGAATCTTTTGGTCTGGGAACCAGACTACGTGCATGTCAGAGAGGGCGCCCTTTATTTAAAAAATGAGTGCGAGTAAAGGTCATTCGGATCTTTATCGGTCCTGGTTATATACATCTTTTTGATGGAAAAGTCACATTTTTACAAGTAAATGAGGCATATATGTAACTATTTCATTTTTGCATCATTATATGAGATGTTACTTTATTCAGATGTTGAAGAAAAACTGTGACCAAATTCAACACAGTGTTTGTATAAATCTTAGCATACATTGATGAACTTGAAATAATAAAGGATAAGCTAGTTTTGTTTGTACTCCAATATGTCAACGTTGTGCACGCAATTTATATATAGGTTTGGAATGCGATTGACATGCATTGTGATGTGCTTACATTTGTTCATCGCAGTTGGCTGGTTTAGTCATGCGGTATCCTTCCATCAGCCGACCTGCCAGGGCCTTGGTGGCAATGGTTGCGTATGGTGTGCCTCCTGCGCAAAACAAATCGAGCAATCCAATTTAGAAAACGATCTCAACAATTGGAAACAATTTACTAACACGCCCCCGTGTCCCTTTAGCATTCATGACTTGGAATGTGAGACATTAATTAATTTGTTAATATCCTGAACTAATTGTTAAAAAAATCGTTAAAAATCTTACCAATTGAAGCTATTTCCCAAATGAGAATGCCAAAGGACCACCTAATACCACAAAAGAGAAACAATTAAATGGGCCATGACAAGGACAACATATAATTGAGAAATACTTGAATAATCCAACATGAACCTGGCCAAAAATCATATTTAAGCTTCGATGAATACTTGTAAGAAATCTGAAATAAGGCTCGGGGCTGCTGTTCATGTAGTTCCTTGGGTGACTGAAGGTTAACTCTGATCTCGATGGGGGTATTTATATGCTCATTATGCCATACTTACATGTCACTTTGAGTTGTGTAGGTGCAATCCAACAACGATTCGATGGCTAACCAACGGGTAGGCACACGGCGCTGGAGAAAAAAATTAAAAAGTAAAAAAAAAAAAAGTAGTAACGTTTTATCAGGGCTTGAACGAAAAGAGCCTTTAATCCGACAAATTCATAAAGAACATAGTTTGATATTCTGTTGTGTCTATGTGGTCATTCAAATGTTCAGATTAAGTCGGAAAAAGAGCCCGAGCTGAATGATTCATGAATGAGAAATTGTGCTCCATATCATTGCTTTCATTTTAAAATTCCAAATATCGCAAAACTTAAAATGAACAAATATTGATAAAAGACCTACCATGGATGTCTGGACATAAATGTCCTCTCCTCTTGAAAGCCCAAAATCAGAGACTTTGGCGACCAATCGCTCACCGAGTAAGATGTTTCTGGCCGCCAAATCACGATGAATAACCTGTCACGGAACGCAAGAAAACAAAAGGAAACATTATCAAACGTTTTGGCTTACTCTCATTTTTCAGTAGCTAGGTAAACAAAAGGTTACGGACAGTGGTTAATTGTTGTTCAGCTCTTTAAGTTGATCAACCTATGGCCCTTTCTGTGACGTACCCCGGACATTGATAGGTGCTTCATTCCCTTGGCAACATCCAGAGCAAACTTGATCAGCTGGTTGGAGGACAGGGCGCCCTCGTCCGACTCCGATTGTGAACGAGCCGTGCGCAGATAGCTGCGCAGATCGCCGTTTGGTAGAAACTCCAGTGCGACGTACAGAACATCTGTAAGAGAAGACACGATTTTTTTTTTATTTTGCTACACTTTTTTCTTTCTTTTTATTTGACTTCAATAAATCAGTGTCAACTTTTGCAAATTATTAATCGAGAGACAGTCATTGCGAAAATTATAAACCCCACCTTTGTGTTATGAAATGAATGGCAAAATTCCTTTACAAAAACTGTTTAAAAAACAGTCTGTGGCTAGGTAACTCAAAATTCACTTCAAACATCCATCCGGAAGCTTTTTGGATTGCAAAAGTGTTGACAGAACATTCAGGTCATTTGTTCCCCTAATACTCGAAAGATTATTATCTTCACCAATACCTCCATTCTGGCAAGCCCCCAGCAACGACACGACATTAGGATGATATCCGATGTTGGTCATTGTACGAAATTCCTCCAAGAAATCTTTCCGGTCAGTTTCTGATGCTTGACCTGTAAGCAAAATACGAGAGCAACTTTTAAAAATGTGCCAAAACTAAACGCATATTGTCATATTCCACTTCATCGTCTTTCTATACTGTGCAGAAACCTCCGCTGGAGTATACTCGCACATGATGTATACACATCATTTCTGCCAGAAACACCGGGGCGAACCCCTTTTCTTAGCGATAAGTGTTACTGGGTTCTTTTACGTGCGTTAGGTCTTATACAACACACGGGACATACGGCTTTGCGTCCCATCAGAAGGACGAAGCAATAATGGTTAGGTGCCTTGCTTAAGGGCACAAGTGTCCGCCGGCGGGCTCGAACCCACGTCACCGTTGCCTCTGAAACACCAGAGCATGAGTCCGGTGCTCTTAACCGCTAGGCCATGACACTCCAACTTGTGATTGCTGTTATTCTTTCTACATGTATATCAATTATACCTGTCTTTGAAGAACACTTTTGCTTACCCTGCATGTGCAAAAGAAAAACATGGTGGTAAGAAATTTTCTTGTCGAAAAAAATTGTGGAATCTTCTCTCGCGTAAAGTGCATTTTGCCATTTACTTTGTAGGCCAATTTGTGTCATATCTGGTCTGGTTTGATCCCGCATTTCACACACAAAACTAATACTTTATGATTGAGTATGCAATCACAATTTCCTTTTGTCTTTTACCTTTCAGTATTTTAATGGCAGTCTTGGTCCTTTTGCCGCCAATATTCACAGTTCCCGATCTCACTTCACCAAAGTTCCCTTGACCGAGGACTTTGTCATCCACCACCAGGTTCTTCCAGAGAATCTCCCATCTCAGGGCCCACGATGGCAGGCCAACATCCTCGTAGACTGTATATGCCATGCCACCCTCTCGAAGATTGACTTCATATTCAACATTATCCTGTGCATGCAGGAGAAAGAGTGGTCAACACTAAAGGTCTCAGGCAGCGATGTGACAAAAATACCATGTCTGTGCAAAGATAAGAAATAATTAAGAATGCTGACGAAACGATGAATGGTAAAAACTGACGCACTAATAACATGAACTTGACCAATAATCCGAGTTTATCAATGTACAAAAATTGTTCACTAACCATTTTAATGGCTGTTCTTTCAAGTTCCGGCCGGTTGTTGTTGCGAGCCCTTCCTTTCTTCCTCCATATTAAACCTACTCCGCATGCAACCAGTGCGATGATGATCAACGTGACTAACACACAAACCACAGCAATCACTGCAGGATTGTCGGCCTGTGCATTAACTGATGAAATAAAATGTCCATTATGTACTGATGAAGGCGTTATCCGTTCTTTAAAAAAATTCAGTAGTACTGAAATTAATAAAATATGTCAAATTCTAATGATCTTCTCTAGTTTCAACGTTGACGAGTTCTTACCGGTGTAGACTGGTTGTAACAAGTCACTCGTCACGTACTCTTCCTAAAATTTAAAAACAAAAATTATTCAAGGTGCATCCAAAATATATTCACCTAAACATTCAAAGAAACGAAAAGGGACAGAGAATGCTTAATTTTGTATTGAACATGAATGTTGGAGACGACATAACCTGTTAAATACTTCTCAAAGTGATAATATGTGAAATACGTGATACTATTTTCTGCACGTCTGTTGAAACTTAACAAGTTAACAAGCACAAATTATATCATGTTCATTCTCTTATCTTATTCTCTAAGTTTCAAAGAGTAAAATCAGATGAATTAGACTTGCTAATCACTCTCATTTTACATTTATACTCTGAAAAACAATCAATCCAGTTAAAAGTCGGGTGAAAACTTTAGTTATTTTATTGACCATGTAGTCCCTACTTGCAGCAGTGGGACAAAATCTTCACTCAAAAAGAGTGAATTGTCAGGTTTTTTTTTTTTTTAAATAAGTAAGTACATATAACAAGCGATATCAAGTGGCAGGTGTTAAACAGGAATCGAAAAGCAATATTTTACAGAAAAAACAAGGGTGTTTGTCTTTACCGTTCCATCTTCCAGCACAGCGTATGCTCGTATGAACGCTGTGTACTTGGTACTCGGTGTCAGGGGACCATTTTCCCCCTCGTGGCGTCGTGTTGTTTGTCTCCGTCTACGTCCTGAGTCATTGCTACCACACTCACTGGTTCCACTGCTTCCTATTGTTATGTCTCTTGCTTTACTCAGTTCATGCCTTATGAGGAAAAATTAATGGGAAAGGTCTATAACTTTGTCAGTGCGATTTTGCAAAAATCATTGAAGAAAGCAGCGTAAACAACCGTTTGCGAAATTTGTCCTGGAACTTTACTTCCAACATATCTTTATTAACTGAAGCCTTTTTACAGAGAATTAGCTTAAAACAGCTCCTTCGACCCAAGGACTAAGACGCAACTCATGAAATAATCAATTGAAACACACATGTGCCAATTCTGATTGGTAACTAACAAATTATGAGAGGTCCTACACTGATAAAAAAAAGTTACTTTTGTTTTCATTGCGGCATAGATCTTGACCCAACTGGCTCGAGTAATTGGCAGTACACATACAATAATTTGTGTACACGTTTGCAAACTTACCCAAAAAAATACCTCCCTATAGCCGTTTGCCCTATTTTTAAGTAGAACGCATGTGCACAAGGACCGTTGAGAGGCTAGAAATAAGGCAGAACAAATAATTACCCTGCTAACACCAGAGCAACGTAAGGCGTTCCCACTGTATCGTGTGCATCCTGGAAGCTACCAAGCATGTCCGGGTGATACAGAACATCTGGGTCTACGTCACTGATGACGTCATAATCACTCAGCCGTACCACTGTTACTTCAAAGCAGCTAGATGAGAAAAAATGACAATCTTGAAACCCGAATCTTTGTAGTATTAAAGTTCTTCATAAGGCCTTCGTAATATATACCTATGGCAATTAACCTTGCGCCGTGCGTGGGATTGTATACATATGTATTATGTAGGCCTATATTTACCATTCATTTAATCAGTAGTGCATCTCACAAATATAATTCATCGATGAAGATTTAAATTCTTGATATAAAAATAAATATGTTTTTTCTTAATAGTTTGTTCTACCTGATTGGTCCGTTGCGTTGACTGACTGGTGCCAGTCTCATTATAAAGGTGCTCTCAGTTACAGGATTTCCTTTGTCGTTTGGCTCGACGGGCTTCTCAGGTTTGTCGGGAACTTCAAAATTGAAACACGAAGAAAATATTGAATTGATCTTGTGACCTACAGGAGCAGTGGTTTGTTTCTGGGCAAAGGAGATTTCGTGTATCTGTAAAGACTTACCTGCAGCGTTTGTGGTGCAGCTGCCGACTGCTTCCGTGCTGTTAGCGCCCTCTGTGGTTGTCGTGGCGCTGACTTGGAAGCGAAAGTCTGAGAAACTGGCCAAGTCACTCTTGCTGAATGAATACCATTCTTGGCTGCCATCAACAACCGTCGCACCAGAATTCAGAATATCGGCTTCTACACTCAATCCCGTCCCGGGCCTTGGATATGCCGTGTAGTATACCTAGCGAGAAAATTTACCTTCTTACTGCGAGTAGCATCCCTCCATCATTTGAACATTGAGGGGAGGGGTGCACGGTAATCGTATTATAAAGAGAAGTGACGAGATAAAGACCCGTGCAGGACATTCCATATATTTAAAGTCCATCATGTCAATAATTAAAGACACTTAAAAGTCAGATCAAAAGGCCTACTCTGTCATGCATAATATTATTTTTGAAACGATCCAAGTAGATAAAATCCACGTAGTAGGGCAATATTCAAGGCAAAACGATTAATTTGCTTGATATCTTGGTTGGATTGAATGCACAAAGACACTTTCAATTTAAAACGAAAAACCTCGTCATCAGAACGAAACATTAGTTTTATCTGGAAAGCAATCATGTGCCAGTTAATAAAACACAAACAAAAAAATGGCCTCACTTCGCGTATTGAGCCTCAGGTTGCAAATTTCAGTCCATGGTGTTTAAGGTTTAAACCGTTGTACCTTGAAACTTCGAATGATCCCGTTTGCTTGTTCAGGTCGGTCCCAGCCTACAAGGCAGGAGTCTTCTTGCTGTCGGCATTTGACATTCAAGGGACGTGATGGAGCTGAAAGTGAAGGAACAATCAGTTGATGAGAGTAATGGTTATACGCACTATATGCAAAAACTTGAAGTTGTCAAAGGAAATAATAAGACAGAAATGGCATATTCAACAGTTTTGCAAACTGGATGCGTATAGACCTATAAGGAGTCCACCTACCTAGATTAAAATTTGGATGGACTTGTTCATTTCATTAATTCATGCCTCTTCTGGAAGAAGTGTCAGTTACCACTCACCATCTTCAGTGGTTCTGACTATCTCCTGAGCTGGTGGGCTTGGCAGCTCCTGTCCACCTTCCGTGTTAAATGCAGTCACCTCCACAGTGTAATTGGTGTATGCTGTCAGATCTACAAATGGTGTAGATAGTCCCTGTAATAGACGTTCTGTTAAGAAAATGCAATGATTTTCAATTCTGAAGGTTTTAATCATTAAACTGAAGATTATGTCTTACTTTTGTAAGAAATTCCACGAATTAGTTGATTTATGTGTATATTTTGAGCATGCGATCTAATATTTTCATTGTCGTGATCATTTTGGCAATGCAGCTTATCACAAAACCTAAGTAAAACTTTATATTCTTCTAAATAAGAAAGACACGAAAGTCTGAAACTTACTCGATGTAAAGCCAGAACCATCTGAGGTTCTAGACACACTGACTGTGTAGAAGTCTATTGGTCCATTTTTCATGGCCGGCTCGTCCCAGAGGACAAGAAAACTCTCTGGTTGGACATTGTCATAAGCGAGATTCCGAGGCTGAGATGGATCTGTATATGAAGGGTTTTTTTTAAACAACTGTTACTTGATAAGTAAAACGTACGGGGAAAAATGTATATAGATCAGATAATTACTTTTTTTACGGTGTCATTAAAGTGGACGAATTCATAAACAAAACATACAACCCAGCTTGGCTACATTTTAAGTCGGAGGTTCTGCCCAACTTCTTTTTACAATGACGATCAGCGAGTTTCGTGTTGCAAGAATAAATAAATACTTGTTTTAAAAGTGTTTACTTGTCTTTAAAGTGCGTTCAGGTCCGCCATTCAAGATGTTGCTGAGTCCACATTGAACTCGTACTTCATACTGCGTGTATGGTTGCAGACCCATGACAATGTGAGTCACATCAACGACTGGACTGCCTGGGGACGGCACAAATGCATCATTCGTACTACGGTAATCCACCTGGCAACTTAGAGACGTTTGGTTTATACCAGCGAATTCAATGTCCCAGGAAACACTAAGTTGGTCAAAACTCAGAGTGGACACCGAAATATTGGCAATCACGGGCCTCCCTGTGGAAAAATAAACAGAACAGTGAGCTCATCAATATAATGACGACAAAAAACATTAAAAGCTAATTTTCATTTATGCGGCGAAAGGTATTGGAAGGCTTATTTCACGTGCATGTGTGACTGAAATAACCAGAAAGCATAATAGTCCGGTCAATTTAAGTTAAGACCTAGAACAAAATTGCAATAGAAACCATTCAAGCGTCAAACGACTTTAAATAAATGCACAAACATCATGTAAAAAAATCTAATTGTTTCTATGGAGTAGAAGGGTGTTTTTTCAAACATTTTTTTTTGATTAAAATTTTGGACATTTTGTCCTCGACCAATTCGTCTGATGACTTGCTGCGATTTACTTGTTTATATAAGCTAATGATTAAAAGTCATGACCACATGGAGTGCAGCAGACGACTGTTTCAAATCATAATTTTATACAGTGCACTATACGGATGCATGAGTGGAAAATTTTCCACCGAAACTCTGCGCAATAAGTCCACAGACGACATACGATTATTTGCAAAAAGGACCGGGGATGTTTAAACTTCATTTTGATCATACACAGATGGAACGGTTGGGCAGTGCACGCATGGACCGTTTTGAAAGTAAAGCGAAAAAAAAAGATTATTGAAGTTGAGCGCCTGAAAATGATGTGTTGGATTTGGTTACGAAAATTCAGGAATTACTGGGCTCCTTGCGATGCTTACAGTGAATATGAAACAAAACATCTCGAAACACTTGGATCACAAAGAAAAAAGTTTAAGGCCTATTGGCGTAGACACCTTCAATTTACATTCAAATGGAACTCTTTGGCATATCATTTCCCGTAGACCTGTTTATGCAAAGATTTTCCATAAAACAATGGTTTATTGGACAAAAGGTGATTTGTTTTAACCCATAAATATTTCGGGCAGCAAAAACATCTCAAACTTCTTGATTTTTTTCAAGAAAATATCCTATAGTATTGTGCAGCAGTGTATTACCATATATTTTAATAATTGGTGGACATAAAAAGTCGTCTGCTGTGACCAGTCGTGTCTCATACGTGATGTGAACAGATTTTCTGACGAGTAACGGACGCAAAAGAAAGCATGACGCTCCCCACGGCTGTTTACGTATGATGAAAAATTAGTAGCAAAAAAAGTGAATAAAAAACACTTTTCCACTCCTTTGATGAAATTGGATTTTTAGTTTGTTGAATAGTGATATTATCTTAGCGTGATAGCATTAGAAACAAAATGAAGTCCAATTTGGTTGTGAGGTTCCATTCATTCACCATACCAACCTCTTTCACAAAAGTGTCCATCGAATCCTGGTAGACATAGACACTGGAAACCGTTGATCAAATCTAGACAGGTGCTTCCGTTGTTGCAGAGATCGCTCTCACACTCATTGATGTCTTGAAGGTAAACGAAAAAAAATATGAATATTCCTTGTATTACAGTGATGAAGCAATTCGTTCAAGATTTTTTTTTCCTTGCATGACACAACATATATAAAGACATCAACTACACAACAACAATGATAACTGAAGCACTTCAAGAGTGCCTAATGGTTAACCCTTTCACCCCTCCCAAGAAACACGGCACATTGAAAATTATACCGCACATTTTTGTTAGGGTATATGTGCCAAAATAGGTTGTTTATTGATACCAATTGTAAGTCATACGTGTTCTTGATGACAGCGCCCCAAATATCAATGTAAAAGGTTTCACTTTCAAAAGTAGGTATTTTGTGGAAGTGGACAGCTGCCAACAACTTTTGTTTTTCTTCACGAGGTGATGATACAATGTTAGGTATGCAGATTCTGGTAAATGAATGTTGACTTATTTTATCAAGAAGACTAGATGCAATGAAAAGCAATGTGAACCTCATCAAAGTTTTTTTTTTAAATGCCTCTGAAGAAGTCCTTGCTAACGATAAAATATCAGGCCGCTCTAATGTTTTGAAATCAAAGATTATTTGCTAACATAATACCAAATGTGAATTATTAAATCTAGTTTTGTTTTAATTCTCCAGAATTTTTTACTATTCTGTTTTCGCTGGAAACACGCTATAAATATGTCACAAACTACATACTTATTTCACACCGGTAAGTCCCCTGGGAATCCTGGTCCACAAAAAAAGTATAAGAAACCGTTGATGGACTACATCGAAACAAATTCCTCCGTTCAGATGACTGCAAGCGCACGCTTGCCATACAACACAAGTCGATTTCTTGAGGAAAATAATCAATTGGAAGATGAATTTGCTCAACACTTACACTGACTGATACAAACCTGTCTCGCAGTATTTCCCTGTGAATCCCAGTACACAAAAGCAAATAACGTCGTTGGCTGCGTCTTGACATGTTGCTCCGTTGCGGCAAGGATCGCTATCACACTCATTAAGCTCTTGAGGGAAACGAAATATGAATATATTATTTTTTTTTCTATTATGTTAATGAGGCAAATCGTTTAGCAAAGTCGTTAGCTTTGTGTGGGGCCGGCCTGGACTGGACAGGACTACGGTTTCAAATAAGGTATTTTGTGGAGTGGTCAGCTTCCTAGAAATTGTTTGAAGGGATAAAAGAATGTCAGGTTTGAAGATTCTGGTCAATAAAGGTTCGTTAGTTTTAAAGAAAAGGTATGTGAATTCCAGTAGTTTTTTGCTCCTTCTCATTTTAGATACAAACATGTATTAATAGCAGTTGTCGTTCGGGATGTTATTTTAATAAGTAAAATAAATATTGAGGGTTAATCGTCCTCACTCACATCCGCGAGGCTGAATTGCGAAGAACGCCGCTAGAAGGCATATAGGGCGGTCTCAGGTCGACCTGCGATTTGCTTGCGCCGCAACGTAACCGTCGCCATCGAGCCAATACTCCAATGAATCCCAGGTAAATCAAATGCTTCAATCCAATGAAATTTCCGATACACCACATCAAGTTTAAGGAGTTATTCTTGAACTTGTTACTCGACTCATTACCAATACTAACCTACTCCACAGAAGAACCCTGAAAATCCTGGTCGACAAAAACACCGAAAACCGTCGACTAAATTGTCACATAATCCGTTCTGACAAGGGCTGCTAGCACACTCATTGATATCTTGAGAAAAGTAAAACAATATATATATAGAAACTGTAATATCAATTAGACAACTAAAGCAATGTGCTCATCCTGGATTCCTTTAAAATTTTACAGAAGTGAATTTCCAAAGAAGCTGTGCAACAAGGCTTAATTGCCCTTCATTCCTTTAAAGGGACATTCACTGCATGGGACAATTATTATCCAATGCAAAAACAAACAAACAAAAAATTGTCAAAAAATAAATACGCCTATCTTTATCAGCGTGGAATGACTGTTCGCTCGAGAGTAATTTCTTTCTTTTATATTGATGAGGCAAATCGTTGGGCAAAGTTTACTTGGTGCGGGGTTCCGCGTCTTTGTATCTTAAAAACAGGACTGCGGTAACAAAAAAGGATTTGTGGAATGGGCAGGTTCCTAGAAATTCTTTGAAGGGGATAAAACAATGTAAATTTCGAAGATTTTGGTGAATGAAGGTTCGTTAGTTACTGCTCGTTTAAGGAATGTGAATTCCAGTAGTTTGATTGCTCCGTCTCATGTTCGATAAAACATGTAACGATAGCAGTTTTCACTCAGGATCGTTAAGTTATAAATTATGTTGAGGGTGAATTGTCCTCATGCACATCCGCGAGGCTGAATTTCGAAGAACGCAGCTAGGTACAAATGGTCAAGCTGCAGGCATATAGGACGGTCTCAGGTCGACCTGCGATTTGCTTGCCCCGCAACGTAACCGTCGGTATCGAGCCAATACTCCAATGAATCCCAGGTTAATCAAATGCAGCAAACAATAAAATGTCCGATACACCTCATCAAGTTTAAGGAATTATTTTAGAACTTGTTACTCGACTCATTACCAATACTAACCTACTTCACAGACGACCCCATCGTATCCTGGTGCACAAGTACACTGGAAACTGTTGACTGCGTCTCTACATACCCCTCCGTTCTGACACGGGCAGCTGGCACACTCATCGATATCTTGAGAAAAGCAAAAACAAAAGATACATAGAAACCTTAATATAAATTAAACTACTAAAGCAATGTGCTCATCCTGGATTCCTTTGAAACTTTACCACAAAGGTGAATTTCCAAAGAAGCTATGCAGCAAGGCTTAATTGCTTTTCATTCCTATCAAGGGACATTCACTGCATGGGACAATTATTATTCAAAGCAAAACAAAAACAAATGTCCAAAAATAAAAACGCCTATTTTTATCAGCTTGGAAAGACTGTTCGTTCCAGAGTAATTTCTTTCTATTATATTGATGAAGCGAATCGTTGGGCAAAGTTGTTTACTTGGTGCGGGGTCCCGGCGTCTATGTATCTTACAAACTGGACTGCGGTAACAAAATAAAGTATTTGTGGAATGGGCAGCTTCCTAGAAATTCTTTGAAGGGGATAAAACAATGTAAGTTTCGAAGATTTTAGTGAATGAAGGTTCGTTAGTTACTGCTCGTTTAAGGAATGTGAATTCCAGTAGTTTGATTGCTCCGTCTCATGTTCGATAAAACATGTAACGATAGCAGTTGTCACTCAGGATCGTTATGTTATAAATTATATTGAGGGTTAATCGTCCTGATTCACATCCGCGAGGCTGAATTTCGAAGAACGCAGCTAGGTACAAATGGTCAAGCTGCAGGCATATAGGACGGTCTCAGGTCGACCTGCGATTTGCTTGCCCCGCAGCGTAACCGTCGGTATCGAGCCAATACTCCAATGAATCCCAGGTTAATCAAATGCATCAAACAATAAAATGTCCGATACACCTCATCATGTTTAAGGAATTATTTTAGAACTTGTTACTCGACTCATTACCAATACTAACCTACTTCACAGACGACCCCATCGTATCCTGGTGCACAAGTACACTGGAAACCGTTGACTGCGTCTCTACATACCCCTCCGTTCTGACACTGGCTGCTGGCACACTCATCGATATCTTGAGAAAAGTATTAAAAAAAACCTTAATATCAATTAGACTACTGAAGCAATGTGCTCATCCTGGATTTTTTTGAAATTCAAAGAAAAGCTGTGTGGTAGCCTGAGCTGTTTTTACACCATCAGACATCAAATGATCAGCAAGGAGTCATCGGCGAATATAAGGCCGAAAAAAACCCATCCCTTCTTCCCGAAATAAAGGTGTGTTGTCCATTGTCCCCATCCCTCCCAACGGCCGGCGGGGGGGGGGGGGGGGAATTGAGTTCATCAATTTGAACGTTCGACATCCGAAAAAAATGCATCAAATTGGATTTCAGATATCTTGACACTCAATTCATTCACAGTATTAACGTATTTTACAATAAGTATGCTACAAATGCTACAAATTCCCTAATCCACGTTATGGGTTCCTGTTTTCTAAAGGTAGAATGTACATATGCTACGATAGGCCTTACCTACTTCACTACATACTACAACTTGTGACTTGTCGTGGTTTACCTTTATATTCGGCTTTTCCCGCCATGATAAAGTCACGGCTTCACCATAAATACTTCAATGTATAAATACAAAAAGAGATTTAATGCAATTTTTTAATTACGTTTCCAAACCCTAAATTGTATCATGGTTTCGGTTGAACAATTACACTTTACGGTCAAGAAAGTACGTTTTGGACTTTTGTGAACACAAAGTTGTGAATTCCGATTGATCAGTTGCTGCGTAATGAGATTCTCTGTAAATAAACATGTGTCCAAAAGCTCACCATTGCATTTAAACACTTTCCTAAACGCGTTCAATACAAATATGTAAACACTGTGTCCAAAAGCTGAGCACGTAGTTTCGCGACGTTAAAAAGTTAAGCGTTTGACATTTTAGGCTAAACACATTCCTAAATGCATTTAATTGTAAACCAAGGGCGGATCCAGGGGGGGGGGGCAATGTGACATCGCAATAAAGGCAGGCAATGAGTACACCACCATCTTTTCCTCAAAAAAATTGCCTCAGATCGCACCACAGAGCATCCAAAAT
The DNA here is from genome assembly GCF_015706575.1 of Patiria miniata. Taxonomy (NCBI): domain Eukaryota; kingdom Metazoa; phylum Echinodermata; class Asteroidea; order Valvatida; family Asterinidae; genus Patiria; species Patiria miniata. The sequence continues at coordinate 31,142,969 of NW_024037069.1, read as the reverse complement.
CCAAAAAAAAATCGGAGCCCTTAACCGTAATTTTTTTGACCCATTTTTTGGGGGGACCAAACAGTTTTTGGCCCCCCCCAAAAAAAATTATGCGTTCACAATTGTTTTACTAATGAACGTTTTTGTGTTCAATTTATTGCTTTATAGTGGTCACAGTCTGCTTTTAGCATCTGCCATTGACAAGCTTAGGCTTATTATGGCTTGAATTAATTGCTTTGTCATTTACAATTTTACTTTTTTGTTTCTCCTAGACAAAATTTATATTTGTGTTCCTTTATTGTACATGCTATATGAATTATATTGTTCATGGATGGATATAAATAAATGTTATATTGAATTGAATTAAAATGAATACCATTTGGCACTATAGAGCTAGCCATGAATAGAATCGCCGGTAAATCTCTTACCAATTATCAACATATAAACCTGACGATCCGTTGTCATTAAGTCGGCTGAAGCTGTAGCAGAACAAGTATAATTTCCAGAGTCTGATGGCTGTACAGCATTCAAAGTGATTTCATACAAAGCTGGAGATGGTGGAAGTGTCGTAGTAGTTGCAGTTCTCTCAGTACCACTTGGATCAGAAATGACCACTGAACTGATAGCATTTGACGGTAGGTTGACTTGGCACTGAAGTGTAACATTTTGGGTTGACCCTGCCGTGACTAATATCGGACTGGCTGGGTAAGAGTCGAAAGACAATATCAGACCTGAAACAAAATGGATTTAAAACAAACTTAAAAACACACTTTACTGCCATAAAACGACATTATACTCAAGCGGAAAATTTTCCAATGGGGAAGAAACTCGTTATCCTATGATTTCTCACATTTTAAGAATAACAATTTCGAGGATTGATTGATTGGATAGGGAATCAAGTGCGGGGGGAGGGGGGGTGGAGACGGCCATGCATACCACGGTCATACAAATCAGCAGGTAAGTAATTTAGAAAACAGCTCACGAAATGGTGTTGCTTAAGGAAAACAAAATATCAAAAACAAAAGCAAGAAGTTCATGGCATTGCAAACATTACAATAATTTGCACATTCAAAAAAAAGTGAATTCAAGGTAGATCTGCATGCATTTGTAATATACTGTGTAAACTCCTTGTCAGGATATCCCGCACAGGTCATATAACACTGTATTCAGATAAACATTTACACTGCATTCAGAATTTATTATTCTCATTCATTCATTCATTCATTCTTTATTATTTTTACCACATCTCATTTCATTATGTGACAAGGCATAAATACATACATGTAGTTTTGGGTATTATAAAGTTCGAGCTTGTTTTACAAAATATATTTATACACTTATATTCTCAATATCATTACTGCAGGATGGTAAATTTAGGAAGACCAGAAGTCAACGAACATAATTTGTCAAATGACATATCGTAATGCTATTAAAAGATAACCCTTCTTACCACAACACACTTCAGGTATGAGCATCAATAGAACACACGAAAGCAACGCCATGTTATTGCTCGACATCTGTAAAACACAACAGTAAATAATGCTACACTAACAGTCTACAATCTGAACATCATAGTAAATACACTTTTTACGAAAATACACTTTTTACATAAATACACTTTTTACGTAGATGTCGGCAGAATGTGAGAAATTTACTTAAGCTGACACGAGAAGACTGAATACCCTTGACAAGGAACTAAAATCAACCCTAAATTTCAATAAAAAGAAAAATTTCAACAAAATGTTATACAAACAGTGGAGTAGCCGGCCGGGTGAGGGTGTACAGAGTAGCAGATTGCAATCGAACTGAGATTTTAAAAAAAAAAAAAAAATTGGGAAGCTGATAGAAGCAAAATCGGGACCGTGAAAAATGGGTATGGTTACACGGGACGAACAATTCCATACAGTAGCATGCAACGGGCACGCAAAAGTCTGGCTTTTCATACGCCTCAGTACTTTTTTTTAAGTCAGAATGTACTTCCTCGTACCGGGCCAGGGAGGTCAACTGTTCGACACTATTATAAATAAGGGATCAATTGTGTGCCCGTGGAATAGTTTTAAAACGTCTGGTTTGAAACAGGGTAGAGGCAATTATCGGCAACCCGGCAATTTATAAATAGCTTTTGGGTCAAAAGCTAAAACAAAACAAAACAGGGAAAAATGATAAAATTCTGACAATGATTCCATGATTACCTCAGCTGCAGGATTCAGTGGGTAGCCATTTTGCAAACAACTTGATTAAACGTACTACGGCATCGGGATATGGTAAAAGAAAAAAAAGAGTCACTTGTTTATGATCATATACGTACCTAGTGCCTAGTTGCACCGACAGTACAAGGCAGTAAAGTTCGACAAGACGTCCAGTTGTGTTGTTTAAGAGCAATGTCTGACACGAATCTCACTAAGCCACGTTTTTTTTCGCGGTGTATTTTGCCCGCCTCTCGTCTGCGACTGTGATTTCGTGACGCGACTACATGTATGCATCGTGTGCAGCTATAGTCAGTTGTGACGTACGTGTCTGTTCATATGCATGCATAGCGCGTAATACAATAGAAATCATTCAAGCGTCAAGCAAGTTCAAATAAATACACAATAAAAGTGAAAAATAATAATATGAAGCGGAATGGTGTTTTTTTCAAGCACAAAAAAGTAATGTAAAAGGCTTTTGTTTATTCATGATTGCAGCAGATTGCAGATGCGATTGCAGAAGACGACGGTCCATCGGGAGCACTAATAAGCGTTTACGTGTTCCTTACGGGTGCCACCGGTAAATAGGCCTAAATCCATCCACCGAGCTCTTGAATAAAAGTTATATCCTCATAATATTCCATATTAGAGAGTTTTGAGAGGCATTGAACCTCTGGCCCGGACTTGGGGCGTCCAATTTTGAGCATTTTGGATGCAATTGGGCTCGAAAGTGGCGCTAGATTGCCATGTTGTGGAGGGATAGTTTTTCAAGATAGCTACTTTTCCGCTTTGGGGGAAAAAAGGGGTTGTCTCCTTTAATGAGAAATTCTCGAAAAGTCAACGGTCAACCCACCAAAAAATGAAAAGAAAATGAAAGATGACATGTTGATCATTATTTTTCTGTGTAGCTTAAATACCTGCGAGAGTTCTGAGTATTTTTAAAAGAATTTTGAAGTATGGGCATTTAGCACTATAGAGTCCATGGGAATTTAAATGCAGGGTTGCACCCTTACATAGAGTTTCAAGTTTGCAAGTTGGTTCACATTTATTAATATGACGGGGAATTGTCGGATACAAATAAGAATTTCATAAAGGCCACTACGGACAGAATGGAAACCGCAACACTAACACTGAATTTGAGTAACTTTGATGTTATTTCTCCACAACTATAATAAGAGACATGACCTTTATCGTTTTCTCTGAAATTGTTTTTTCTTGGAAAAAAACTGGAAGATCGTGTCACTGAGCTGAGAGTTGCTTAAAAACCATCGTTACAAAATGGCCCCTGAATCAGGGCAAATTACTGTTTTCGTATATTTCAATTAAAGGACGTAATTATTTTCTCCCATAGTTGATGTTCTTGAGCTTCTATGTCAAATTCATTTATTTTCTCATTTTTTTCTGACAAAATATCTTTTATGAATCAAAAAGTAAAATGTTAGCCTACAGATCAGCCTTCAGACTATTAAAAATATTTACCACGCCAAATACCTCAAGATATTACACATAATGCTCCTAGTTGACTTCTCGTATTTGTTTTGTAAGAAAACGTATATCTGTAACTGAATTATGAAATGCACACATTAGTTAGATCAATCTGCTTTCTGACCCAGCCAACAGTCATCATCTCTCCTGTCAATCATGTTCATGTTTTTTTCGTATTTTCGAGTTTTATGAATGGATAATGGGGTCGTTGTATCCTCCAAAAGCATTTTATAATCAAAATTTGCTGCCAAAAAAATCTTCAAATTTAAATAGCATAATATTATCTATTCCTGGAGTATATTTTTTCAGCACGGACAAATTATTATGCTTGCTTTAACATTAGTATAGTCATCAGTTTATACAAAGAAAGTGCATAATGTTACATAATAGCCAAAAGATTCTGTATCGTCTGAGTATCTGTAGCTTTAATAAAACAATACAAACGAAAAATGTTCCAATGAGCAATAACTACTTTCTGTGTTGGCCTACATTAAATTCATACACATTCTAAATTTCAATTAAATTGTATTAATTCAGTACATTTTACATTTACAAATCTAATTCCTACAAAAAAAATACTTTTGCCCGAGTATTTATTTCACAATTCTGTCAACAATTACTAGAAATGTACTATATTATTCATGCTTAAATTCTCACCTGGACTTTCACAGCGATTCAAAACCGCCGGATTCCATTTTTTTCCAAACATTATTTTATTCATTATGTACCATAATATTAACAACTTCATTCAAATTGGCATTTTACAAAGCAAAAATTACTTGCAAACAAAACTATACTCATACAACAAAATTAAACAATGAGTAAGTATAACAACTACTGACAGCAAAATCTAATTCCCAGAATGGTCTACTTAATTAAAGTATGCAAACAGACTTTAAATTTTCTGAAACCAAACCGCGATATCAATCACTTTCTGTGTAAGAACATACAGCTGAACCACTTGAGTCGGTTGTGCATTATTCTAATATTTCTACTTTAATGCTAATACTCTTTTCCTCAGTCGTTAGGGAAGATTTGGGCTTGGTATGTCCGTTTAGTTGTCATCAAGCTCCGGTCGGATCACGCTGAAGTTCTCATAGTGAGCGCGATCGATCGCCATGTACGTCTGCAACATAAGAAGAAATATCAGACTTTAATCTTCAATGTAAGTAGAATTAGGGAACTGCAGGAGAACATTCTTCAATCCTATCAATGATTCATCAGATAATTACTAATGCCAGAAATGTATTTATTTCTCCAAGCTAAGAAATGAGCTTAAGAAAAGCAAGACAAAGGACGCCTGATAAAGATGGCCCCAGAGCGCAGAAAAATTATATTCAATCGATTCATTATGGCTTTACACTAGAAGTCTTTTCATGTATGTGACGTACACAATAATTGGCCGGATTTAGCATATTCAGTGGCGTTAAGGGGTAATCCTATTTCAAACCTATTGGGCCAAGCAAGTCTAATTCATAAGTGAAAGTCAGTGGGTCGTTCAGTCATTATGCTACAAGGAGAGACTTGTGACAAGACTTGTGATTGACTTGTGATGGATTTGACAACAATTTTGAAGTCCGACACACCCCAGCGCACAAGCATCCAGTCACACCCCACTGCACACGCACAGCCATAAAACCTCCAGCATCATGCACGTCTCATCACTCAACCCCCTGAGGACGGACAGAGCCCACTGTCCGACACGTCCAGTTCTACACTCAACCAACCGGTTCTTTTCAGAACCAGACTTCTTCCAAGAAGAGATATCTTTGCACATGGTGTTACCCGCAAATTTTATAATTTAATACTAAAGTGTGTCTAAAAGTACAAGGAGAGACTTAATCAAGTCTAATCCACAAGTGAAGTGAAAGTCAGTCAGATACCAAGAGACTGGCCCTCTGGGACCAGCACAAATGAATACTGGTTCAAACATTACCCACCTGTTCAGTCTTATTGTCATCCATCTTGCTGAGGATGCGGATCAGATCACTGAAGGAGGGTCTGTTGCTAGGGTCCTCCTCCCAGCAACGAAACATCAAGGAGTAGCTAAAAATGAAGATATCAAACAAAACCACAGCAAGATTTGTGAAGTTATAACTGACTGAACATTAATTTCATTGACAAATGAGAGCGGTTAAGGTGACGTGGTAATCTTGACCAATATATAAGAATGGCGGATGTAATAATTTTCAACAATGGAGCTCAGTCCATCAATATTCTCATGTCTGCCACAAGTGCATGTCCAAGTCATCCAGGCAAATAAATAGGGTTAGTCGCAAGCTATTTTAAGTTGACGGTGACAAAGGTATTCCTATGTCATTATTGTTTGTCCCCTGTTATTTGAAACCAGAGTTGTAAATTGACTTTGTGATTTACTTGTCACATGACATGTGATTGACATGTGATAAACTCGACAACACTGAAGCGTTTCTAACAGTTTACACATGCTCCGTGTATGAGAGGAGAGGGCGCCCTTTAGTTAAAAAAAACGAGTGCGAGTGAAGGTCATTCGGATCTTTATCGGTCCTAGTTATTATTTACATCTTTTTAAAGGAAAAGTCACATTTTTACAAGTAAATGAGGCATCTGTAACCATGTCATTTTTGCATAATATTATGAGATGTTACTTTGTTCAGATATCTAAAGAAAATTCAACACAGTGTTTGTATAAAGCTTAGCATACATTGATGAACTGGAAATAATAAAGGATAAGCTGGTTTTGTTTGTACTCCAATATTTAACGTTGTGCACGCAATTTATATATATATATAGGTTTGGAATGCGATCGACATTCATTGTGATGTGCTTACATTTGTTCATCGCAGTTGGCTGGTTTAGTCATGCGGTATCCTTCCATCAGCCGACCTGCCAGGACCTTGGTGGAAATGGCTGGGTATGGTGTGCCTCCTATGCAAAATAAATCGCGCAATTATATTAAGAAGATTATCTTAATTGAAAAACAGGTATATTAATGTACACCCCCTGTATCTCTATTGACTTCGAATTTACACACTGCATGAGTAATGAATTTCTTCTTACATATCCTGAATTAAAACCTTACCAATGGAAGCTATTTCCCACAGGAGAATACCAAAGGACCACCTAATACCAAAAAATAAACACTTTCATTAGTCATAACAAGGACAAAATAGAATTGAGAAATACATTAATCGAATATGCAACATGGACCTGGCCAACAATCCAATATAAGCTTCAAGAAATACTTGTAAAAAATCTGAAATAAGGCTCTGGGCTGCTGTACATGTAATTCCTTGGGTGATGGAAGAGTATATTCTGATATCGATAGGGGTATTTGTATTCTCCTTATACCATACTTACACGTCACTTTGAGTGGTGTAGGTGCGATCCAGCAAAGACTCAATGGCCAACCAACGGGTAGGCACACGGCGCTGGAGAAAAAAATGAAAGAGTTCAAAAAATATTACGGACGTTTTATCAGGGCTTGAAAGAAAAGAGTCTTTAATCAGACAAATTCATAAAGAACATAGTATGATATTCTGTAGTGTCGATGTGGTCATTTAATTAAATGTTCAGATTAAGTCGGCAGCAGAGCCCGAGCTGGATCATTCATGAGAAACGGTGCTCCATATCATTGCTTTTATCTTAAAATTCGAAATATCGCATTGATCTTAATAAGGATACAAGACCTACCATAGACGTCTGGACATAAATGTCCTCTCCTCTCGAAAGCCCAAAATCAGAGACTTTGGCGACCAGTCGCTCGCCGAGCAAGATGTTTCTTGCCGCCAAATCACGATGAATTACCTGTCGCGAAAACGCGGGAAAACAAAATTTAGGAATATCAACATTTTAGGCCTACTCTCATTTTTGAGTATCTAGGTAAACAAAAGGTGTATTCCTCATGTGGAAGGATTAGTTATGGAGAGTGGTTACTTTTTTTAAACGCTCCTTAAGTTGATCAACCTATGGCCCTTTTTGTGACGTACCCCGGACATAGATAGGTGCTTCATCCCCTTGGCAACATCCAGAGCAAACTTGATCAGCTGGTCGGAGGACAGGGTGTCCTCGTCCGACTCCGATTGTGAACGAGCCGTGCGCAGATAGCTGCGCAGATCGCCGTTGGCTAGATATTCCAGCGCGACGTACAAAACATCTAACATGATAAGACAAATATTTTTTTTGGGATTATGCGACTGTTTTTCTTATTAAGTTTCTAATTCGACTTCAATTGATCGGTGTCAACTTTTCTAAATCATGAATCAAGAAGAGCCACTCATTACAGAATTATAAAACCCCACATATTTAATTAAATAATGACAAAATTCGTAGCATTTTTTTCCACAAAAACAACAAAACACAAGAAACGGACTGAGTATAGCATGCTTTTAACAAAAACAGTCTGTGGGTATTAACCATGCACTAGCACTCAAATCAGGTTTGTTTTCGTCTTTATATTTCTAAAATATGACATCCATAAGGTAGCTTTCTACATTGCAAAAGTGTTGGAAGTACATGTCAATAGTTCTTCTATTTCTAAAAAAGAAGAAACCTTCTTATTGTTTTTTTTCACCAATAGTGCCCCTACCTTCATTTTGGCAAGCCCCCAGCAACGACACGACATTAGGATGGTATCCGATGTTGGTCATTGTACGAAATTCCTCCATGAAATCTTCCCGGTCAGTTTTCGATGCGTGACCTGCGAGCAAAATATACGAGAGAAACTTTTTTTTTTTTAAATGTGCCAGAACTGAGCACATATTGTCAGATTCCACTTGTGATTGCTGTTATTCTTTCTACATGTATATCAAATTACAACTGTCTTGGAAGAATCCTTTCGTTTACCCTGCATTTACAACACGAAAACATTGTGCAAAAGAAAAACATTGTGGAATTTTCTCTCGCATAAAGTGTATTTTGCCATTCGCTTTGAAATAAACTTTGTGTCATATCTAGTCTGGTTCGATCACGCCTTTCACACACACAAAAATTAATACTTTATGATTGAGTATGCCATCATGATTTCTTTTTGCTGTTATATGTGAAATTGTAAATTGCAGGGCGAAAATCAATGTTCTTAAATAACAGTCATTCATACCAAATATTGTGTCTTTTACCTTTCAGTATTTTGATGGCAGTCTTGGTCCTTTTCCCGCCAATATTCACAGTTCCCGATCTCACTTCACCAAAGTTCCCTTGACCGAGGACTTTGTCATCAACCACCAGGTTCTTCCAGAGAATCTCCCATCTCAGGGCCCACGATGGCAGGCCAACGTCCTCGTAGACTGTGGATGCTATGCCACCCTCAGGAAGAGTCACTTCATAGTCAACGTCATTCTGCAAAGTAAGAAATCGTTTCACTATATGCTCTATAGTTTCAGCAGCGCAGGAAAAGTATGGCAGCGTCCGAAATACTTGGCAAAGTACTGTTCGGCCGCCGATAGCATGCGCATAATTGTGACCTGTTCTGTCAAATCAGACTTTTCTGGGCATAATTCAGCCGCTTCCATCATAATTATGATGGAAGCGGCTGAATTCACTTCACATTGAGCCATGCATGCTTTAAAAGGTGCAGTTCATGTCTAATCATTTCATTCCCATTTAGAAGTTGTGAACGGAAAGCATTCATCCCAATCTATACGTTGATGTACTCACCATCTCTACATTAGTAGTTGGCCGATTGCTGCCCGCACGACGCCGTCTTCGCTGCCTCATCACTCCACAAACAATAATTGCAACGATCAGGGCTGTGCTTAGCACACAGACCACTACGATAACTACCGTATAGTCAGCCGCTTTGGCTGCAAAAAATAACCAGTACATCCAAAGAAATTTGGATACCATACGAATTGAATATCTACTCAAAAAACGTTAAATAACGTTATTAAATACCATTTCATCTGAGAAAATTGAGGTCATCTTTGATGCTGCTGCCAATAAGCAATTCAGGCTAAGTTTTTTTTAATTAAGACTGAATTTCCTCCAGCGTGTAGAACTTCGTCTATAACAAATAAATAAAATGGTGTGCTGTCATGGAAAAAAAGCTGCTCCTTGGGGCACATATAACACACAGAGCCATCGTGACGGTACATAAAGTTTCTTACCAGTCCACACAGGCTGCAGCAGAGGACTCGTTACAAAGACCTCCTGCGGTAGAAACATAAGATTTTCTGACCAAGAGTTAGGAAATACCTGTGAGTTACTTTTCCCCACCAAAGGTTCATCGAATGGATAGATGGTTGCAGACCAGTAAATAAATGTCCATAGACCCCAATGATAAATGCCCCAAATTCAGAAATTCAGGGAAAAAACTCACAACCCTCTGAGGTGTTAAAGACGTACATCAAATTAAAGCCTATTTCATCATCTTTCACTTTCTTTTCAATTTTTGGGGGTTAACTAATGACTTTTGGGAGAAAATTCCATCCAACGATGATCACCCCTAAAAGCAGTCCTGAAGCCCATCGCCATTTTGAAAATGGACGCCTACGCTCCATTGGGAAAAAAAGTCATTTTAGGACCTAGTCATCATCCACATTTCACAGAAATACGAGCTCGCAGTCCTCTGCGTGGCTTCCAACCTTCTTTTTTACAAATCATCAAGTTCAAGACCTTCAAAATGCTCTAATACTGAAGAATTTGAGGGCATGCAAATCGTGATTTGGCCGGCGTAGGCAATTTCGGACCGATTTACTGCTCTGCACCCAGATGAATGAAATGCACAGGGCATTTTTGATTCAGTAATAAATCCACTCTCACTTTTGGATGAAATATAGCAAACGGTGCTTTACATATGAATACGTCATATTACTAGCTGAAAATAGTTTATCCGATACTACCTTTCTGTTGTCAAGTACAACATATGCCCGGATGAAAGCTGTGTACTTGGTGTTTGGTGTCAGCGATCCGTTGTCGCCCACATGAACTGACTGTGTCTGTCTCCTCTTGCGTTTTGATCTAGTGCTTCTGCATTCAGTACTGCCCCCACTTCCAATTTCGATGTCTTTAGGTTCGATTAAATCATTTCTGTTTGAGTAAATAAAGACATATTATTTTAAATAACTGGAAACATAAAACCACTCAGATTTTCAGTCATTTCTCGGCCAATTGTACTCGACAGTACTTGATAATGCGTTAAAAGGTATAGGCTGAGCGGTTAGAAATCAGAGGCCTCTTATTAATGTTTTTGACCGAAACAGTATTGTAACGGGTCTGGTTGCGGTCAAGGGCTTTTCAGGGCGGATTTGCTAGGGAAAATTAGGTCGGGTGCTTATGACAAATAACTACGGACGTGGACGGCACACAGACAGACAAATGGCAAAGTAAAATAAACACGGACACAGATGTTGGGTTCAGGAACAATTCTTCTTGTGATCGATATAACTTTATTCCACTTTATTCCACTTACATCTTTCCTGTCAAATAAGCCTTGCACGAGTCACTGGTCTGCCGCACAAGCTGTCCGAATCGTTAGCACGATCCTCTCAGTCCGACGCCCAGCTGGAAAGTGAGCGCGCTACTAAAAGCCCGCGAAAAACCTGGCTTGTTGCCCAGTAACACAAGTACAACGCGCGTGTCACGTACGCAGCGCGCAGAGCAGACGTGACCCGGCCGTGTTCGTTACACCACCCCCTCCTTTAAGGGAGATGTGTCCTCACATCGGCCAATTTTAATTAATAAGCAAATCCAACAATTTTTTTTTTTTTTTTTAAGTGACTCGTGCTCGCTCATTATTTTTTTTTTCTTTTTTACAAACATCAATTATTTCTCTTAAAAATCAGGCAACAATTATTACTAATTATTGATAAACTCCTTATACTGGCACAAATTTTAATCAAAGTCTAAAGCTCAAACACTTAAACTTCAAAAACTTTAATGAATGGCAAGTTTTCCATCGGACTTTCTCAGAAGAAATAACTGTTATAAACTTAACAAAATGTCGTCTTTAATTCTCGGAAGACAAATTTATGCTTTCTAAACAAAATATGCCAAACTTTTGGTTCTCAAATATAAACTTCTTTTGCGCAAACAAGACATCAAAATAATTATTTTAGAAACGTCTGAAAGAACATTATTAATCAAGAAAACCCCTGGGAAGAAATCTGTCTGTTAATTCGCGTGGGCATTATTCGTAAACAAAACGTTCCTTGGTGATCTTGGCTACGACAGTCTTGCCGTCGAACAGCTCCTGTGTGGTGCGCTCCACAACTCGTCCTTCCCCATGCTCTGTCTGCACTCCCTTGTTACGCGTCTCCACCGAAGCCGTTGAAAGAGTCCCCACCATCGATGTCATAGTTGTCACTCTGCGTACAGGGGCCGGGCAATGGTCATTGCGAGTCTCCACGGCCCGACGATCAGCCTTGTCTGGGTGAAGTTGCAAGACGTCGAGGTTCCGTCCAGGCGTACGGGGAACCTCCGGTTCTGTCGAGGACTCGTGTGCGGCCTCCCAGTGGCGATCTAAGTCGTGCTTGCGACGAAAGAGGCTCGGACATGACGGACACTTCAACTTCCCTTTTTCGAGATGCTGCTCATCGATGTGTCTTCGCAGGCTGGCTGCACTTGTAAACTGCTTATGGCAGACTTTGCAGGTATGTTCGCCCTGAGGAGAACGGCTTCGAGCTAGGTCTCGTCCCATCTTTCTGAAATGATATAAACGAAAAGAACCTCTGGTTATGTACATGTATAATTTCTGGTTGGACTTTCCTGCTTGTCTGCAAGATAGGCTATAACTGCCATTCTCCATACCGCTGCGGGGGCCGCCGAGGCCGTTTGGGCCTTACTTCTACTACTGGGTTACATTGCAAAGCCAGGGGACCACCCTCATCTTGAGAAATTGGCATGGAACTAGCGGGTCTGTCCGGGGCCTCAAATTGACTGTTATTCTCTGGGCCTATAAGGTCGGGTCCTCGGTCTCCTCCACAGACATCGTCATTCTCCTGGTAGTCACAGTCAGGGCAATTATCACTGAGCCCATCAATATCGGAGTCGTCGTCCTCCGGGCTATGCGGTGATGAATTATCTCCGGGGTTTGGTACTGCCCTGTGTTCACCCGTCTGTGGTTTTAACCACGTTCGGTCTACGTCACCGTGGAATGGCTTCAACCGATTGACGTGAAGCACTCTTGGCTTGTGTCGGGCACTTTTCTGGACTCGGACAAGTACATCACTGAGTACCTTGGTGATAAGAAGAGGGCCGTCCCATTTCGGCTGCAGTTTGGGGGAAAGGCCGACTTTCTTTGTTCCCACCCTCTCCATAACGGCTCCACCAATCTCGTAGCGCCCTTTTTTGGCTTTGTGGTTGTAGTTGCGGCGCTGGTATTTGGCCGATTTCTTGAGTTGTTCTCTGGCTAACTCATGGATGGCATCAAACTTGTCCCGCAGGTCTTCTACATAGTCTATGGGCACTCTGTCGGATTCTGGCGGGAAACTGCACATCAAGTCCAGCGGGAGCTCCACCTCTCTTCCGAACAGCATCCGGTTTGGCGTCAGGCCAGTACTTTCGTGCACTGAGGCACGATATGCCATCATGACTAACGGAACGTGATTGTCCCAGTCCTTCTGGTTAGCCGCTGTATATGAGGATAGCATGGTCTTTAGCGTCCTGTTAAAACGTTCGACCTGACCATCGCTCTGTGGGTGAAAGGGGGTTGTCCTCGTCTTATCGATTCCAAGTAAGGCACAAATCTCCTGGAACAACCGGCTTTCGAACTGTCTCCCTTGATCACTATGAAGTTGGCGGGGAGTTCCAAATCTACAGACGAACTCCTTCACGAAGATTTCGGCAACTGTCCTTGCATCCATGGTGGCCATCGGATATGCTTCGGTCCACTTTGAGAAATAGTCAGAGATCACCAAAATGTACCGGTTACCATCGTTCGTCATTGGTAGTGGTCCTGTAATATCTAACGCCACTCTCTCCAGTGGCACACCAGAGATTTGCTGCTTTAAAAATGCCTTCTGGTGTTTAGCCGGTAGTTTTTGTTTGGCACATTCTAGGCATTTTCTGCACCACAGATCCACGGACTCCTTCATCTTTGACCAGTAGAATCATGCTTTCGCCTTCTCGTACAGCTTCTTGGCACCAAGGTGCCCTCCAGTCGGTGAGTTATGTAGCTGTTGCAAAACTTCCTTTTGCAGTTTTCGGGGTACGACAAGGCGGTAACGGACTTCATCGCCGGTATCGTCTTCCCACTTCTTGTGCAATGCACCCTCCCGAAGGCAAAGTTGATCCCAGGCACCCCACATGCTCTTTAACTCGGCGCTCTCCGGAGAGACTTCTGTCCATTTTGGTTTTGGTTCTTTCGACTCGATCCACCTGATAATCATCCCAAGGCTTCGATCTTGTAATTGCTGTTTGCGCAACGTTTGAGTGGTCATGCTTTGCAGCCAGTTTGGCTCCACAACCCGGGCAACGGCAAGCCTTATCGACAGTTCCCTTGTTGGACTGCTGCTTCCTTCCTTACTTTGTGGCATGTCCGTCTGCTGGTCATTTGCTGAAGGCTCCATTCCTGGCTTAGATGGCAACAGTACTTCGGTAGTGGGGCAGTCACTCTTTACCTCATCATGATCAGTGACTTCACCAGGAACCCATTCACACTGCCTGCACGGCATCCTGGACATGGCGTCCGCGTTCCCATGCCTGCGCCCGGGTCGGTGTTCGATCTGAAAATCGTACTCCGCCAAAACCTGAAGCCACCTCGCCACCTGCCCAACGGGTTCCTTGAATCCAAATAACCATCTTAACGCACCGTGGTCCGTCCGGAGCTTGAACCTCTGTCCATACAGGTAAGGCCGGAAGTGCTTTACGAAGAACACCAGTGCGAGCAGTTCCTTCCTCGTTACGCAGTAGTTTCTTTCGCTTTTCGTTAAGGCTCTACTGGCGTAAGCTATGACCTTTTCAGTTCCGTCCTGTCTTTGTGATAATACGGCCCCGATTCCATAATCGCTGGCGTCTGTGTCTAAGATGAATTCGCCGGTCGCTGAAGAATACGCAAGGACTGGCGAGGAGATCAGTCGAAGCTTCAGAGCATCAAACGCCACCTGACATTCATTGGACCAGACAAAAGCATTGCCCTTTTCAGTAAGTCTGTGGAGGGGTCTGGCCAGCTCAGCGAAACTTGGCACAAAGCGGCGATAATAGGACGCGAGACCGAGGAAACTACGGACTTCGTGTAAGTTGCTCGGGACTGGCCAATTCTGTACTTTCTGAACTTTTTCGGGATCTGTCTTGACGCCCTCGTTTGACACAATGTGACCTAGGTAGGAAACCTGTCGCTGCAGCACATGGCATTTTTTCGGCTGAAGTTTTAATCCAGCTTCCTGAATGCGGGCCAGTATCTGCTGCAGGCGTTCAAGATGTTCGTCAAATGTCCGGCTGTAGACAATAATTATATCATCAAGATAGACCAAGCAGGTCTGCCATTGCAGACCACGGAGGACCCCCTCCATGAGTCTTTCGAATGTGGACGGGGCATTACACAGCCCAAAGGGCATTACCTCGAACTGGTAAAAGCCGCAGTGGGCTGCAAATGCCGTCTTGTCTTTGTGGTCTTCATCCAGAACTCGGCTTGATGATTCCCTTCTTCAGCATCGACTGAATTTCCTCTTCCACTACGGCCCTTTGTCAGATTGGCAGTCGCCTTGCCGGTTGCTTAATAGGAGTGGCAGATCCTTTTTCGATACGGTGCTTAGCTAGCTTCGTACAACCTAAGTCTTCCGAGTTGGCAGAAAACTGATTTTGGTACCTGACCAGCAATTCTTTGAGTTGCATTCTTTGCCCGGCGTCTATCTCTTTAGAGCCTTGCTCATAAAGATTTTGAAGATGAGCTGGTACCGCAACTTCTACGTCCTGGTAGCCTGCTTCGCTTTCAGCTGTAGAGACCAAGTTAACGCGCTCTATCACATTTGTCCGATCGGATTCTGTGTCAATGGCGGGCCCTACTGCATCCACTGTCAGGAATGTCCCTGCTGTGGCACCCTTGTAGAGGGTCACATGGTCACTGGTTGGATTCCACAGTCTCACTGGCACTGTCTCTTCAGTCGTGCTCACGAGTGATGAGGCCACAATGAGGTTCTCTCTTTGCACCATTCCAGGTGTTGGCTCTATTAACCCATAGGCCACACCTACGTCACTTTCGCCAAGGCTCCCGACTATAACCATCTCAGTCTGTGGTGGGACAACAACTGTTTCCTGCACAGTCACGCGGCAACACTGCAGTGGCTCCGCTGTATCCCTTAGGGAGAGTTCAGTCCCCCTCCACTTCAGACTCTTCCCGTTGATGTCTATAATGCAATTCTCCTCCCGTAGAAAGTCAAGCCCCAGTAGCACGTCATTGCTGACATCAGCTATGATGAACTTGTGTGCTATTAGTTGACCTCCCAACTGGAGTTCTGCTCGTACCTCTCCGATTACTGTCAAGTCCTTTTCATCGGCGAGGTGAACCCGGACATCAGATTTGGTTATACCAGCCTGGGCCTCGACAGGCCACTTACTCACGACTTTCTCTGACAGAATAGACGCTGTTGCCCCCGTGTCAATCAGTGCTACGACGTCCATTCCGTTGATGACAGTGTCCATGTGCAATCCTTCTCCAACAACAGTAACACTCCGGCTCAGTAGATCTTTTGTAGGCCCCTCCCTAATAGCTGCGTCTTGGGCCACAGACACAGCTCCTAACAGTTTCCCGTGGGTTTTGTTGGGTTTGAAACTTGAACTGTCGCCTCCCCCTTCTCCTCACTTCTGTCCTTAGCAAGCTGGGGACAATTTGGCTTGATGTGACCATATTCGTCACACTTGTAGCACCTAGGTCCCTTTCCATCGGCTCTTCGATTTTTGCCTTTGTTTCGGGTGTTTATGGACTTCCGTAACTTTTGCAGTTGGTCTGCCAGTTCTTGGAATTGTTGTTGAAGCGCAGTTGGTGTTTGCTGAACATCACTACTGCTTTGCCCTTCTGGAATTACCTGTGCTGCGGCGGCCCGTTCTTTCTTAGGCTCAAAGGTGCTGCGGGCCTTTTCGGCCTTTTGTAAAGCTTCTAATTCAACTGCCGCTGCCACTGCGTCGTCAAGGGTAGTTGTCCTCATTTGAATGACCCGAATCCTGATTTCGCTGTCTTGTAGAGCGTCCAGAAAATGATCCCTACCCATGCGGTCTCTGCTGTCTGCCGAGAGATCGACATAGACTTTGTCCACCAATCGCCTTATGTCTTCAGCCATTTCCACCAAGCTCTCTGTGTTCTTTTGCCTGCGGCTCCTTAGTTGCGCTCTGTGCAATTCCAGTCTGCCCGTAGGGTCGAAACGTGCCTGCAGAGCCTTTACCAACAATTTGTAGTCACTTGTTGTTTCCTTAGGAAAACCACCTAATATCTGTTGAGCAGGACCATTTAGCAACACTGCCAAGTATTGAAGTTTGTCGCGCTCACGCCAGCCGTTCAGTTCGGCGCACAGTTCAAAGTGCTTGTGGTAAGCTGTCCATGATGTCTTTCCGTCGTAACGGTCCGGTTTCATCAAAGGTCTCTCCCGCGGTTGGTCTTTCCCTTTTGGTGTTTTTGGATTTGGCTGACTAGGCTTTTCCCGATCTACCGTCGGCTCAGTTGGTGTTCCTTGGGTTGGACTCAATCTTGACACTTTTTCACAACCTCCTAACGGTTTCGCGATAGGCCTAGGTGCCGTTCCTTTGTCACAGTTAGCAAGCGGCTGACTGCTGGTGTAGAAATCCGGTGTCCTGCCTAGGTTACGCTCAGGCTCATGCAAGTAGCAAGACGGGTCGGGAAACAGGGTCGTCCCCAATGGTGCAAACCTCACTGGAGGTTCTATCCCAGGCCACGTAGCGTCAGCAATTCTGTCTGCACGGCCTGGCTCTCTACCTGGACTGTAACTCATATACTCTGTGAGTTGAGGCAAAGGAGGGAAAATTTCGGTCAGCGCCGGCCCTGGTTTCTGGTGAGCAGAGGTAGACTCGCGGGTCGAGGTATTTGTGGCCATCAGGTCACGGCGATTTCCGGCCGCTGCATTCAAAGATGAATTGTCAGCTTCCATGTGATTTGCAAAGGCTGGGCTCGCATTTCCAGACTGCACACCGTAATGCCATGGGTTCATTCTGGCTGGCTTGCCGGCACCGGGGGCTCGGTCAGCTGGCGCTAGTTGTTCGCCGGTGGAACGACGATCACTATATTTGCTGGAGTGCATTTTGTCAGAACGCAGTCCAAAATTGATTCCGCTGTGGTCTGTAGCACGTGATTTTCCAACCTGCACCTCTTCTGCGAAATGGGTGTTCGCTTCTATGCAAGCATCGGGGCAGATGTGGTCCCTAGGCAGTTGTACGCTGAACCGACTGGGTAAACTTTGGGTTGGATCCGCCCGGAAAGGTTGGTAGCTCTCCATCGGCGGTGAATCAGGAACATAGCTAAACCTTGGTTCGGAGCCTGCGGCGGCATGACTGGAAATCCTGGAATCTGGAACACCATATGGGGTGCTCTGTCGAGGCGCCACTTGCTCTATTCCGGGTCTAGCGGACTCAGTTCCGCTATTCAAGAAATATTGGTCCGGCTGTGAAGCACCACTGGGTTCCTGTTGCATGCTTTTGGTGTTTACTGACTCACATTTGCTGGCTATAGTTGCCGACAGGGTTTCAATTTCTTTACCAACCTCTTCTAACTCTCTGGTGAGAAGCTTATACAACCGACTTTGTCCCTGTGGTGATGAAAGCAGGTGGAAGTCAGTTCCACAGTTCATCGCAAAGGCCATCGTTCTTTCTCTCACAGCAAAATTAATTCTGTCTTTTATTTATTTAGCAGACTACAATGTATGTCTTTCTGAGCGGCTTTATGATTTCCGGCTGGTTCTGTGATTCTCCGGGCGGCTTTTGAATTCCGGCCGGCTGTCTGGCTCTCCGGGCGGCTTTGGAATTCCGGCCGGCTGTCTAGCTCTCCGGGCGGCTTTGGAATTCCGGCCGGCTGGCTGGTTTTCCGGGCGGTTTGTCGGACACGGGGGGGGATTTGGTTTGAAAATTCACTACAACCTACGTTCTAAGCCTAGCTTCGATTAAAATCATAACACAAAAGAGTTCATATCCCGCTGCTGCCACCAATGTAACGGGTCTGGTTGCGGTCAAGGGCTTTTCAGGGCGGATTTGCTAGGGAAAATTAGGTCGGGTGCTTATGACAAATAGCTACGGACGTGGACGGCACACAGACAGACAAATGGCAAAGTAAAATAAACACGGACACAGATGTTGGGTTCAGGAACAATTCTTCTTGTGATCGATATAACTTTATTCCACTTTATTCCACTTACATCTTTCCTGTCAAATAAGTTGCACGAGTCACTGGTCTGCCGCACAAGCTGTCCGAATCGTTAGCACGATTCTCTCAGTCCGACGCCCAGCTGGAAAGTGAGCGCGCTACTAAAAGCCCGCGAAAAACCTGGCTTGTTGCCCAGTAACACAAGTACAACGCGCGTGTCACGTACGCAGCGCGCAGAGCAGACGTGACCCGGCCGTGTTCGTTACAGTATCTTAAAATAATTATCAAATTTTGTTTGTATTTTCATCATTAAGGCGAATGGAAAAACTCTTTCGGATAGGTTTACCAGAGTTGCTGGTATTTCAATTATCATTGTTGTTGTTTTTTTAAATGCAAGGGCGGATCCAGGAATTTTTGCGGGGGGGGGGGGTATCAGCAATTAAGTCTGAAATGTAGACAGATTTTTTCTCCGAACACTTGGCCTCCGAAAATCAATGGGTGGTTTGGGGGGGGGGGGGGCTCGTGCCATACTTTCAATGGGGGCGCTGTTCAAATCCGACGGTTATTAACACTATATTACAGAATTGTGT
This sequence comes from Patiria miniata, assembly GCF_015706575.1. Taxonomy (NCBI): domain Eukaryota; kingdom Metazoa; phylum Echinodermata; class Asteroidea; order Valvatida; family Asterinidae; genus Patiria; species Patiria miniata. The sequence continues at coordinate 31,123,512 of NW_024037069.1, read as the reverse complement.
ACATATACCCCCTAACTAAGCTGGCTCTGTCCGTATTTTGTGTACAGGCGGACGTTATTTCCAGTATAAATGTTTCTGGTGTCACAGCGGGGGGGGGGGGGGGGGGGGGGGGTTCGCACGATTTTTATTGAATTTCTATGAAGAAAAAAAAAGGAAGAGCCGGGGGTTTTGACCCTCCCCCCCCCCCCCTGATCCGCGCCTGCTATGAGATTCAGAAATAATGCTCTGCCAGACATTCAGAATGGGATGCTTACCCTTCTAGCACTACAGCTATGTAAGGTAGTCCTGGTGCCGCTTGAGCTTCCTCGTAAGATCGATGGATATCAGGGTGATACAAAACATCCGGATCCTTGCCCTCAATAACTTCATCATCATTCAGTCGAATGATGGTCAACTCCACGCAGCTACTCAAACATTGATGCGAACATTATTTTTAGTGATATTATTATTTTTAGCGAATTAGTGATAAATAAAACAGATTCATACTGAGTCAATGTAAGTAGATGTCCCGACAACAACAAAAGTGGTTCTTTATTTTCGGAGTATTTTTTCTGGAAATTTATTTAAAATACAAAATAGAAACGCATATCAGCCGGGGTTTCAGCTACCTTTTCTTGGCGGAGTGAACATCTTGATTAATAACGTTGGAATAAGAAGGTGGACAACAGTCAAAAATAGAATTTGTTTGCTTTCAATCATTATCTGATAGAAGTTACAGGTATGCGAGTGGACGAGAAGCCCTCTTAGTTTAGAACTCACCTGATGGGTCCGTTTCGTTGACTAACCGGTCCAGCTTTCATCGTGAAAGTGCTGTCTGTGATCTGATTCTCGGAGGAGTCGGACACCATCGGTTGTTGTAGCTCAGCGGGAACTGTGTTTTGGGGAAATTCAATTAATATTGCAAAGTAAAAAAAAACCTCAAAACTAAAGTCCTGGAAAAGCAGTAGGTCTTTACTGTTTTTCAAATATATCGCTGCTTTTCTTTAACAATTTATTTCAAAACTGATCAATCATTGGGACAGTTGTAACTTGTCTCCTAAAACTATACACAGTAACATACAGTCACTCTCTCAACACAAAACATATTCCATGATGATCGCTACGGATATACCTGCTCGCGGTGAATCACACGTCAAATCGGTCTCCGTACTGACAGCTCCCTCACCGGCTTGAGTAGAGGCACGGACTTCAAATCTGTACCGAGTGTAGACAGTCAAGTCGACCTTTCTGACAGAGTACGATCTTGAAGTCACATTGGTGACAACGAAGTCAGACTTTTCCAAATCAGGGATTTCATCCATGTTTTCTGTTCCAGCGTCTGGGAACAGGTACGCATTACGGAAAATCTAAAATAAGAAAACCAAAAACAAAACTGACGTTTAATCATAGACCTCTACTGACGAAGTTGCTTTATTTGCTTGCCTGAAAACATATCTTGGACGGAAATCAAGCTGAACATCGCTCGAGACGCGCTAGCGAATCAGCACCTACAACACACCGCTCGTAACTGAATGAATACTTTACCAATTCAAATAGCCATCTTCGCTGGCCAGGGTACTTCATTGGCAAACGGGGTCCAAATTTTCACTACATTGTATTTTGAAACTCGTCGTCAGCCAATCAGATTGTCACCCAATCAGATTGTTCAGATTGTCTTCTGAACCAACGCTTCTTCACAAAACACATTAAATTTTGTCACAAAAAAATACTTTCCAATTTACCACTCAACCATGCAAAACTTCAAACAACACTTCTGTCTTATCTGATTGACAGATTATGTACCCTCACTTTTACCTATTTTCGTTGCTAAACAATGGCAGGGTAATAATTTGCTCTTGCAACTAATACGATTCGTCATACCTTGTAGGAAACAATGATGCCATTTTCGTGTTCAGGTGGATCCCACGTGAAGATGCATGTGTCTCCTTCATTGTCCAGAAGAACGTTAACAGGTGCTGATGGAACTGGAATTCAAGCATGAATATTAAAAAGAAAATAGTCAGAGGGATCTACAACATCACACATTTAACTTTAGACTGATCAGGATAGCGCCCCTTAAACATAGACATTGACAAGCTGGGGACCCGCCAACGTAGGGCCGGCTGGATAGCTCAGTTGGTAGAGCACGGTGTCCCGGAAGTCGCAGGTTCAAACCCCGCTCCATCCATTTTCCCAGTTCAACATTTAAATTATTACAATACACCTTGTCAGTTTCCCTTGTGGTTTATTTTATTACATGAAACTTAAGGCATAATTTGCGGTTCTTACCACTCTGTGCAGTCTTGTGTGCAATCATTTGAGAATCAGCTCCCTTCAGCTCATTGCTTCTTTCCACGTTGAATGCCGTCACAAAAATAGTGTAGTCTCGGTACGGACTCAATTCACTCACGACCAGAGATAAGGGTGCAGGGTTTCCTGGTCCAGGGGCTTAGATGAACAGAATATGCATGAATGAATAATTACTAAATTCCTGCGCTAATTATGTCGGATCACTTGATAATAAATTTAAAAACAAAAACAGCCCAGACAAATGTTTAAGATGAAGGGTTACTTAAGAACAACTTAAACTCCCTCAGCCCACTGAGATATAGCCTTTGGGGTGACTTCTGAAACAAACTTGTAATCCATAGACCCCTACACCGTATCTTTACCTCATGAGATAACTTTTGGATCATGCCAGATGTTGGGTCTAAGTAATGAATGAAACGATATAGCTAGTTAATGGAATTTTGACCAATCATTCAAACAAACTGATGAAAACAAACAAAAACCAAATCTCAAACCATTATGAAAACATGAAGATGTTTGAGTGCAAGTTAATTATCTCACTTCGGTGTGACTTTGGCTCATCAAATGCGGAGTCAACTGTTACAACGTAGTAAGCAATAGTGCCTCTCTTGATTACAGGTGCATCCCACTCCACAGTGAGAGAGCTCGAAGTAATCGCTGTCACTCGGACATTCTCTGGGGCATCAGGTGCTAAATACAAAATAAATTTGAAGAAAGGTTTACTTAAAGATAAAAAGTAACCTTACTGTTGCCATTTGCATTAAGACATGCATGTATGTATTCAGTACGTTTTAGACCAATGACATATGAAAGCTAACAAAATTCACAGCTGATAAGGCCTGTTTTAAAAAAAGGATATAAAACAATTTCAAATATAAGGAATAAAACAGGATATAAAACAATTACAATTATAAGCAAAAACAAAAGTCTTATTAGAAAATCAAACCTGCTTTAGCAATCATGTCAAATTATGTAAAAAGAAAGGTCTACGCTTTGCCTTGCAAAGTTTAAAAACAGTACCTATTTTTTCACTTATTATCAGTCAGACCTGATTCTTACCTGCCTGTAGAGTTCTAATTGGGTTTGGTAGCATTACTTCCAAGCCTACACCAGCTCTGTTCCGACAGATTACCCTGACTGGGTAATCAGTATACGCATCGAGGTTTGTAATGCGTCGTGATAGTGGTGGCTCCTCAGCGAATGCCCCAAGTGTCCAATCAGGACGTCCAGGTTTTCGGTAATCCACCTTACACATGAATGGCAGAGCATTACCATCATAACTGACTCTCCAAGTGACCTCGACTTCTGTGGCACTAACGGCCGTGGCATCAACATTATCTACCTCAGGAACCTCTGTAAGTAAGATTGAGAGATCATTGTTATTGTCACAACTGAATTTCTGATTCAAGAGAATTGAAAGTGCATCATTACACTTTAAAGACATGCACATGTTGACATGTATATCATTCAAATAATTAAACACAAAATGGACAAATCCTAGTAAGCAACATTTTAATTCATTTTTTGGAAGAGGCTGTCCCAAATGATGGTTTCTGCTCTCTGTTCATTTAGATTCAAAGAAATAACCCAGTAGCTTTTAGTAAAGTGCTGGAAATAGATACTTTTATTCTGTGCCATTCACAAAAAGTACTGCATTACTTCTTTAAATCTAAGTGAGTGGAGGGCATTCATCCCGTTCAATATTATTTGAAAACATTCCCAGTGGAGAGTATTTTTTCCCTCTCGCTGCACAGTGTGATTCGAAATATACATTTAAACGAGCAAAACAATCCCTCCTTTGAGATATTTGAATGCATCTACTCATCTCACTTACCGATAACAATAATGGCAGCCTCCCTTCGATCTTTATCCTGAGTAAGACTATTCGAAGTCTCACAGATATAAGTTCCATTATCAACTCGGGCAAGATTCAGCACACTCAGTGAACTAGTCAGACGTTCTTGGCCATCAACCGATAAAATGGAATACTTAGGATCAGTAGCCTCTATGACTGCATTGTTCTTATCGTACCATGTGATCACAGGTCTTGGTCGAGCATTTACTACGCAGTAGACAGTTGCAGTTTCTCCTAATTTACCCTCGGTGCTCTCATTTAGTGATATGATGCGCCCAGGTCCTACAAGAGCAAGGGCACACAGTTAAAGACACAACGTTTGGGTATTATGTCTACTTTTATTTCCATAATGTGTTTTCCAGATTTCCAAAATATGTTTTCCAACTAAAAGAAAAGTCAGCATTTATTGCGTATTTGTTCACACTTGTTCCTGTTTCATCTGTGGATAGTTAAAGTGTTCTTTTTCCTAAGGAGTTGTTGACCAAAAAGGACAAATAAAGACCAGGAGAGCTGGTCCATGAATGCATCAAGCAGTGTGGTATTTATCAGACAGGCTATTTACATGCAACCAAGGTTCTATTCAATTTTAACAACAACTCGTCCGAAAAAAGTCTACCAGTTAGACCAGGAAATTGGGTTATAATTATTAGGGATACATAATGATAGTGATTGACAGTATTAACTTACCAAGGACATCTAATTCAAATTCATCTGAATCTGACAATCCAACTCCATTTATCACCGTTGTCGCTGTACATGTATATTTCCCACTGATGGCTGGGCTGATGTCATGTACGATGATCTCATACAAACCCTCCATTATCATACTGGCAGTCTCTGATGTTCCGTCAGGATTGGTTATTATCACGGGATTCGCAGGATCCAGATCTCCTGAAGGTAGATTGACTTGACACCGCAGTGAAGCGTTATCAACAGCAGCTGTGTCCAAGACTGGTTCCTCGGTCACAGATAATTCTACGTCCAGGTAATCTGCACGGAGGTTCATGGAAGTAATGATTGATTAGACATGTATATGTCCATGACGAAGTACTTTATCCATTATGTATGAAGCCCGGGAAGGGACAGGGTGGAATTTTTTTTTTGGAACTTCCTAATTCGTTCGCACGAATTACTAATTCGTTCGCACGAATTACTAATTCGTTCGCACGAATTACTAATTCGTTCGCACGAATTACTAATTCGTTCGCACGAATTACTAATTCGTTCGCACGATACTAATTCGTGGGAACGAATTAGTAATTCGTTCGAACGAATTACTAGGGCTAATTCGTTCGCACGAATTAGTAATTCGTTCGCACGAATTAGTAATTCGTGGGAACGAATTAGTAATTCGTGCGAACGAATTAGAAATTCGTGCGAACGCATTGGTAATTCGTGCGAACGAATTAGTAATTCGTGCAAACGAATTAGTAATTCGTGCGAACGAATTAGTAATTCGTGCGAACGAATTACTAATTCGTGCGAACGAATTACTAATTCGTGCGAACGAATTACTAATTCGTGCGAACGAAATAGCAAACTCCAAAAAAAAATTCTACCCTGTCCCTTCCTGTGCTTCTTAATTATGACCAATTCTCAGCATTATTTGCATTTTAAAATCCTATATAAAAAATTACCAATCTAAAAGCTGGCACCAAATCAGTCAACATTTTGCCGTATATCCGGTGTGGCAGCATTACCAACATAGCACATTCCCTATTATGAAAGTATTCACTGAAACAATTCTCTGCCAAAGGCGGACCGGGGGACCAACGAGGGGCAATGGCCCCCAAAAACGAACCCTTTTTTTTTTTTAAGTGACGTTGCCATAAAAGCGAGCACTGCGTACGCTACCATCTTTCTCAAAATAATGTTCGTTAAAGTGGTAAGAAATTGCCTCAGACCGCACCACAGGGCATCTAGAATCAAAAAAAGAAATCCGGGCCCTGAGGCGGGCCCCGAACCCCACGCCGTAAATTTTTTGGACCAACTTTTTGGGGGACCAAACAAATTTTGCCCCCCAAAAAATTGGGTTCTGGATCTGCCCTTGTTCTCGGCCATTATTATCGATTCTCCTTTTCAATTTTATCAGAAATAAAAAAGGCTCAGACATCAAGATAGTATTAATTGGAGAAGTGAAAGTAAATTGTACTAAATGTACATCTTTCTTACCTTTGTCGCATACAGCATTTGTAAACCCAGGAGTACAGGTGCATGCACCATTCACGTTATTACAATCTGCGCCTTGTATGCATGTGCAGCGTGACAAACATCCAAGTCCAAAGAAACCATCAGCACATTCTAGGATAAAATACAAACAATAGCAAATTGTTAAAACTGTTATTTTACTATTCACTGTAAGTAATACACCCCCATCTCTCCCCAATTTAACCTAGAAAATATCAAACATTGACCAAAAATGTCTTGACACTATTTGCTTTGTTTGTGCTGGTCCCAGAGGGAAAGCCTGCAGTCCTATTGTACCCAACTGACTGACTGACTATCACTTGTGACTACTTCTGGTTGTTGGTTTGTGAAGAGAGCCTGGCGGTGCTATTGTGTAGGATTACCTTGTAACAGGCTTAATCCAGTCCACTGTGTAGACCAGATGCATCAACAGACTACCAGCGAATACCCATTCTGCATCACTTGAATGGGATATGGTTTGCTATGGGATCAGCTTTACTAGGCTTTCCCTGGTCTAGTTTTAGTATCAGAACAGCATCTTCCATAGATGTTTCACAAATTGCAGTTTCAAGTGAAACAGGAACCTAACCCATTATCACTTGTATTACACTGTAGTATATACTGTATCTTTGATGAATTCAGAAAACCATAGAGTGGTATTAGGAGTAATTGGCAGGGTGCTTCACTACGGCACAGGGAATAATGGGTTAAAGTTTCAAGGCACTTTAAGAAAGTATTTTTCAAATGATTACTTTTCAACTGATTGCATGACGTCACGGTGCATGAAGCTATGCAAAAGTTAGCATCAACATCCAGTGCATACATTACTTTACACAGACACTTAATAATTATTTTTGGAAGTCATTATCATTTCATTCATGCTTTGTTAATATTTGACTTTACTATGGATTGTTTCCTTTTAGATCACCCATACCTGTGCACGTCACTCCACTACCAGTGTAGCCAGCTGTACACGTGCACAGAAAACCTCCATCTATGTTTGTACAGTTTGCAAAGGTGTCACAATTATCTCTATTCATCACTGCAGAGCATTCATCGAAATCTATCAATGGAAAGAAAAATAAACAAGATAAATGCAACAATGAGATATACATTATTTGTTTTGGTCCAATCATTTTAAAAATGACCCAAAACAGGAAAAGTGATGTAAAACTATTAAATTAAAATGTAACTAACAGACTGACACACAAGTTCAATTAATAAAACAACAGTTGGTCACTAATACAGTAGTGTTTAGGCCGTGTCTGAATTACTTCGCCACGGTTTGAAATAACACACATAGGTCTAGGGAAAGTAGCTGCTGGACTACTCCCCATAGACCCGTAGACTTGTGTGTTATTTAGCCATAGCAAAGTACTTTGCACGCCGTCATAGCATGTGAAGGTCACAAAAATTAATTTCATTTTCAGCAGGGGAAAAAACGGCGATTGTAATTCCTAGAACTTATACAAAAAAGAGAAAAGGTTACATTTTGGCCATATGATAGCTACACCAGTACTAAAGCACATTGTTCAATTGGTATTCTATACCTATAACGGTGACTGTGAATGCACAGTTAATCAGAGCCATATTGCCAGCAGCATCTCTTGCTATACATGTGACATCCGTATCACCAATCCTAAAGGCGTGATTGGTTGATGGTGTACACGTCACAGTAGGAGCTATTCCTGTAGTATCCGTGGCTGTAGGAGTGGTCCAAGTAACTGAAGTTGATGTCATACTTTCAGGATCCGCAACTTGAGCATCTGGTGACCTACAGGTGTTGGGATCAAAGACGGGAGGAGTAGTGTCTGTGAATAAAAAAGGATGTTTCATTAAAAAGCAATTTCATTTACTTTATTTATCGTTTTCAGATCATCTATAACGAAAAGTTACTAAATCATTGGACTTACACACTAAACTCGGTGAAATACAACACAAACTGTGAGGTAAAAGCACACACCATTTTCCGTGAGCTTGAAAAGGTAGTTTCTCCACATTATTAAGGTATAAGAAAAAACAATGTGCTATGAGAAAAAAACAACATTTGCGAAAGCAATGTTTGGAAGGTTTTCTCGCCAGATATAGGGTCATATGTCCATAATTACGACTGAAAGACAGCACTTTTTCTGAATGACCAGAAATGTTCCAGTTCTGAGGGGAGATATCGGGTGACAATTACAATTTCAAAAGGTGGATTCTGTTAATCATATGTTTACAATTCTCCATTTCTGCTACGTGAAGATATTGGACATTGGATTCATGATCAGATTGTCTTCTATTTAGGAATGTAACAGACAACATGTACATGTTTTCATACCTGAGCAAGTATGATCATCCATGTTAGGTTTACTGTAGCCATTGTTGCATGTACATGAGAACCCTCCATCTTCATTACTACACTCAGCATTGACACAATCATGACGACCAGGTGAACCCACTGAGGCAGTGCACTCATTGAAATCTGCAAGAAAAACAATTTAACCAACATTCTATATCACATAGAGAAGATAATAATTAAAGCGTGTTGTACTCAAACCTGACATTAATCTCAACAAATTTAAGAATTGCATATTGACATTTACATGTTCTTACAACATGCAAAGTCTTTCCTTAACATCAAGAACATCTTTCAAATACATTCATTGCACTCCTCTCCCAAAACTTCAAACCTCCAGGATAATTATAAACATACCCGTAACAGTCACAGTAAATGTACAGTCAGGTGTGGCCTTATTTCCAGCAGCATCTGTTGCTGTACATGTGACAGGTGTCTGACCAATCACGAAGTCTGTTCCTGAGGCCGGTGTGCATTCCACAGTAGGAGCAACATTGGTAGAATCAGTGGCTGTAGGATCGGTCCATGTTACCATGGTAACCATGCTTCTGGGATCAGCCACACGAGATATTGCTTGAGGACAAGAACCGGGTGTAAATACTGGAGGCTCAGTATCTATAATAAAAAGAGGAATAAACAGTATATCAATTATATCTTTTAATTAAAAAGGAATATAGACATGCAAGATGGAATAGTGGATGATGTCAAGTAACTAGCTCATGAAAGCCAGCGTGTGTGGGACAGGGTTGGTTTGCGCATTTCAGAATGGGCATACAATTAAAGTGTTGTCACAGATTGACACACCCCTGAATAATTATATATATGCGCACTGCAGAGACATGAGGTCAACACAACCATTAAGATACAAACTAACAAGTCGCGCTTAATGAATAAGATGTGTTTTACTTATTTTTAAATGGAGTGAAAGTAAAACCTAAAAAACTAACTGATTGACCAATACCTGTGCAAGTATGATCATTCATGTTGGGTTTACTGTAGCCATCGTTGCATGTACATGAGAACCCTCCATCTTCATTAATACACACAGCATTGACACAATCATGACGACCAGCTTCCATTGAGGCAGTGCACTCATTAAAATCTGAAATGGATCAATAAAAACATGACGGGAAACAAAAAAGAACAGGAAAACATTTGCCAAATAAGTTACATATATCACTGAATTATTAACAATGTGCTAAGCTATTTTCTGTTCCAATATTAGGCTACATAATAAGAGTGATTTGCCAACCAACATATCTTTACGGAGTTATATTAGTCTTTGTACCGACTCCCCCCCCCCCCCAACAGATATGAAGAGAGAGTTGAGAAGACCACTTTGAAGGACGTTTGAACTTATAACACCTCGCCCACAGATTCTGTGTCTTGATTGGGCGAGAGCGAGTCACATGATACTTTCTATTTTTGCTATCTTTTTGTGCACAGCCAAAAGTACTATACCCGTAGTAACCAAAGTACTATACCATTAGCAACCAAAGTACTATATCCCCGGCGCGGTATTTGTGTGCAAATGCATGCTGGTGTGCGCGTTGCGCGTAGCGCACTTTGTTCCAAAGAGAGCGCGCCGCAGAGTTGGGTTCAAACATTTCGTAAAGGGGTAGTTTGGAAGAGAGAAATACATTCTCCACCAATTTTGTATTGAAATTGAAGTTTATTTCAACTGTGTTCAGATTTAAATAATTTAAAATATTAAAACCAAGCAGAATCTGTGGGGGAAGTGTTATAAAACAAATATTGAATGCTTTATCTCGTGGTGAAGTAAAACTAGCCTCCCTCGGTGATCCATGGAGCATTCTATTTTCCCTCGGCGATGTCCATGGATCACTTCGGGAGGCTAGTTTTACTACACCACTCGAAGCATTCAATATTTGTATAATATTACCATTGGTACATGATGCACACATGCTGATATTCTTTGCAACTTAAGTGCACAAACCAATCTGCATACATGCAGCGTGTCCCTCCCACTAGGACTCTCAAAAGTAGTCACAAAGCATTATCTACTCAGGCACGTAGCCAGGGTTTTGTTTGCTTGTTGCAAACTTAAAGTTTCATTCCGTTAATCTATTTTAATCATTCCGATTTTGCTTCTCTGAGCGTCCTGATTTTCCTGTTAGAATCTCTAGCCCGTTGCATTCTGCCACTCTGCACTCTCCTGGTTACGCTACTGCATCTACTGCACACACACAAATGTTATCTAAAAATCTAAGATTAACGTCTTACCCGTGATGATCACATCAAATGAACAGTCTCGTGTATTTCCAGCAGAATCCGTAGCTGTACATGTGACTCTATGGGTGCCAATTTGTAAATCTCGTCCAGATGGTGGATTACATACAACATTTACTGATCCACCGTCAACAACATCAGATGCCATGGGATCGGTCCAGGTTACAGTTGTTGTGGTACTTCTTGGGTCGGCAAATCGATTGATGTCTGCTGGGCACTGGGTATCAAAGACTGGAGGATCATCTGAAAAGTTGAACAGAAATTCAATTAAACTTTACCCCGAGCAATTGATCAGAGGAGAAAATGGAAGTAACAATGTGCAACACATATCAGAAAATCTGAAAATGGAAATATAGCTTTAGGTCAAATTAAAGAAACTGGAAACTGAAGTACTGAATTAAATATCAACAAAAAGCAATAATTTTTTCAAAGACTGCGAAGTTTACTACATATATTACTATTTCTGTAAAACAGAGCAAAGCAAGAAATAGACTTCATGTTGCAAGTCCTACTTGGAAGTAGGAACATCAACCTTTGATTAGAGCACTCGAAAACCTGTAATTCTCTCAAATAATAAAGGGGGTTAAGAGAAAGACGTTACAAAAGCTTAGCTATTTGTGTTTTTGAATGGACAAAGAATTGTCCAACTGTCCTCCCTGTAAGTACCTATACACATTGTTGCATCTCCGCTAGATTGACTATAGCCAGCATTGCAAGTGCACGTAAAGCTTCCTGCGGTGTTGGTGCATTGAGCGTTGGTGCAAGGTGATGGCTGGCATTCATAAATGTCTAATAGCCACAGAAGAAGAGGGATCAAATGTTACATGACAGTGCAACTTGCCCAAATTTTTAAGCAAAAAATATACATCTGAACAATATGTGTGGGAAGATGTGATATGGAAGAACAGGAAAAGGTTCAAGTTGATGGGGTTGTAGTTAAAAATGAAGCTACTGCAGTGTGCATTCAAACAGCATGCTATTTAGGTGCAGCTAAGGTGTTCATTGGATCTATGCTTTTTTTGGTCTCTAAAATGCAGCAAAAATTAAGCAGTGGTTGTTGTTCTGTGGCAAAAATGAGACAGATTTTAATCAGAACGAAATGGATGGTCAAAAAAAGGAAGAGATTTCTGACTATTGTGCAAATTGCATCATTCTACCTTCGCATGTCTTCCCATCTCCATTGTTATTACTGTAGCCGGCATTACAGTTGCAGTTGTAGTCTCCATCTGTATTCATGCAGACTGATATACTTTCATCGCAAGTATGGCGGTCAGAGTTCGTTGCAGTGCACTCATTAAAATCTGACAAAATAATTCAAAACAATATTAAAACCAATGTCATATCACTGTATGCAATCCAGGTTTTAGACCATTATACATGTTATATTAGACCAAAAGGAGGATTACAACAAATGTAAAGTCAACCTCGTTCCCCGTGGGTATGATCTTGCTGCGCCATGTTGTTTCCCATCATGCCTTGTGCCATCATAACCCCTGGCTTTGTCTCATTTAATTGTGTCAGAATATGGCACATTATAATAAGGGCTGCAGTCAATCCGTTTAACGTGCGACGCCATCTTTAAAATGTTCAACATTGTGTTTTTTGAAGAATCAATTCCTTCAAACATGAAATTTCGATGTCGCATTACTTAGCAAGGATTTATATTACATGTACTTACCTCTGTCGTCCCTTTACAACACAAGATAGAGGGTTTTTTGGCCAAAAAAAATCATCCATAATCCAAATCGTACAGGCATCGCTCAGTTTTGAAAAAATATTCGTAAGTGACGTGACGGGCAGGAGATAACGCGCGGGTGCGAAGTCTTTGAAATACGTGCGCAGTATGCTCTGAATAGCCAGTCAGAGTCATTTACGTAATCATCCACGGCCATGGGTTAGTAAAGGCACGAAGGAACGCGCATGAACCCATGGAGTCGGGCTGATGTAAAGTATAAATGGTAATTTTTTTAAGGACTGATTTTTGAAAGTTGTTATTTTAGATTAAAGACAACAATGTGAAGATTACCAAAAAAGGGTTGACATGTTGCAGTCCTGAAGCATAACTCAGGAGTTCTTGGGATATAATCTCACTCATGTCCTTCAAAACTGAATTAGAAGCATTCTAATTCAAAAGGTGAAATTAAGTAATCAGTTACTTATCGTCGGCTGGATTTTTTCTTGCAATATCTCATTGGAAAGCTTATAACTAATGTAATGCTAGAAAATGATCAATTCAATTTGAAAATGTATTGTTCAGGGGTTGCCATACCCAAAAAACATGTATATACCAACTTTAAAACACTATTAACAAACTACTTATTATATTACATTACATTGTACCTTCAACAGTCACAGTAAATGTACAGTCAGGTGTGGCCATATTTCCAGCAGCATCTGTTGCTGTACATGTGACAGGTGTCTGACCAATCGTGAAGTCCGTTCCTGAGGCCGGTGTGCATTGCACAGTAGGAGCAACATTGGTAGAATCAGTGGCTGTAGGATCACTCCATGTTACCATGGTTTCCATGCTTCTAGGATCAGCCACTTTAGTTCTATCAGACGGACAGGAATTGGCCGTAAATACTGGAGGGTCGTTATCTATAACAATTAAAAGAGAAATAAATGTTATGTTGATTTTGTCTTGCATTTATCATGAATATTGACTTCAAGACAGAACGATGTGGCTACAATCAGCCACACCAGATGTTGATGACGGACAGGAATTGGGTGTGAATACTGGAGGGTTGGATCTACGAAAATAATAACAATATAATACTCAATATAAAGGCATCAAACAGATTTAAATTGCAAGTAATTTTTAAATGCACATGTAAATAAACTTTTACTTTTCCTGATTACATTTTGTTAGAAAAGGAATAATGTTACATCCACATATTACATCAGCCTTCGTAAGCATTGGTTTACTGACTTAGTTTACTTAGAATTTAAGAAATGGGAAAATTAGGTGCTGCCAAGAGCGTTTGTAGTGAATCTGTAATTAAACATTTGTGATTGTTTTATTGTAGAGTAAGTATATACTACAGCAAGTCAAATTCTCCCCATGGTTGAGAAAATAGCAATATTGAATGTACATGTATAATGTGTCTTCTTTGACTGAATAAGCCTCTGCACTGATGACATCACACTTTTGTGTGCTCTCCTAAGGTGCTCAATGGACCGTGGGCCCCCACTGACTCAGTAAACGAAGTGTGACCTCCTCAGTGCAGAGGCTTATTAGGTTTTTAACTTTCTGAAAATGTCAAGAATATCCTCCACTCGAACAGAAAAAGTTCAAATCACATAGCACGGTGATTTGTTTACCATTAATTATTGATGGTAAAAAAATCACCGTGCTATGTGATTTGAACTGTTTCTGTTCGTTCAAATCACATACCATTTGAACTGTTTCTGTTCGGCATAGGGGAGGAAATTCTTTACATTTTCAGAAAGTTAAAAACCTAATAAGCCTCTGCACATATACATGTATGTATGCCTCTAAACACATACCGGGTACTAATAAAGGCATACATACTGTACATGTACAGAAAGGTTTGGGATGATAGTGAATAACAGGCAGGGCTATTTTTAGTCCGTGAGACGAGAGGCCGAAAACGCTTTAGTTTTCGAGATACGCTATCTGTTCCGCCAAATTTTATAAAACTTTCTAGACATGTAGATTATAATGTACCATATCAAAAAGCTGTGTTCCCCGATCCACAGTTTGTTTGGGAATGGGAGAATTTGGGATAAAAACGCCGAAAATTCTGCATGAGAAAAAAACATAAAATACAGCGCCCTCTATTGACACATTCAGAAACATTTTCGCACACAATGAGCGCTTGCCAGATAATACCTCTTTCAAGTTCCCTTTGAAGATCATTACAGAACAAATTTGTTTAAGCTGTTGCCGAATGGCAGCATTCAGAAATTGAATTCGTTGATTATAAATCAATTAGACGAATTTAATTTTTTGACTAAAATGGTTTGGCGTAGACTAGACGAAATCGATACTCCGGTACGAAAACGTGTACTTGTTGTTTGAATTGCTTGAACTGAGTTTTATATTGTCACACAAAAGACGAAATTAAACATTGGAAGTGCACTAAATCGACAGTGATGGGCAAATATGAATAATAGAAACGTTTTAAAATAGCCAGGAAAACCTATATAATCTAATTTAATCCATTGATTGATTTATTTATTCTTTTTGTTGGGGATTTAAACCTGCACAGTTGTTACCCACACAAGAAGAATGGTACAGGTTTTCCCGGCCAATTTCTTAAAATGTTCATTCACTTCTGAAAATCGGTCATTCAATTTCGTCTGAATTTGAGAATCGCTCTGAATATGCGTTTCAGTTTTGCTACCAGAGCATTCGATTCCATTTCAGTGCAATCAATCAAGTGATCGAGCAGCACTTTTCGTTTATGTCCATTCAGATTCGTTTACAAGAATTCTATTCGCTTTTAGAGGGCGATTTCAAACTTTCACCATTTTATTTCACTTTTAGTTTAATGCAGGCGCGGTTCTACGGGGGGGGGGGGGCTGGGTGGGGGGGCTGTAGCCTGAAAAAATTCTGATCCACCGTGCTAGCCCCCCCCCCCAAAAAAAAAAAAACATTTGTTCTAGAACCGCGCCTGGTTTAATGCCATCGGCACCGGATACAATTAGTGGGTTTTTTTCATTAACCGTCAATCAAACTGGCATAAATGCTTGTTTGCGTAAATGCTTGCATATGCTTGCGTAAATGAATGCACAGGTAATGTAATTGACCGTCTGTTTCTCAAAACCAAATACACGGACAATGAAAACGATGAACTTTAGTTGAATTGAAATGGGATTCAAATTCACACAAAAACAAACGACCGATTTTCAGAAGTGAATGAACATTTCACGAAATTGGCCAGCAAATAAAAGCTATATTTAGATTACATAGGTTTGTTCAATCTGTACTGAATGAGCATTACTTGTTTATTTTGAACTATCCAAACAAGATTATGAGCACATGTACAGCCCGGATAATTGCTGTATAACATATCAAAAGTCTCATCAAATTGAAGGACCCACTTTTAGTTTGCAAACGTTTTTAAGAAATGAAAATTAATGTACCGGTATATTACCCTATTTTGAAGCTGTGAGCAAGCGTGGATCCAGAACACAATTGGAGGGGGGGCCCCAAAATATTTTGGTCCCCCAAAAAGTGGGTCAAAAAAATTACGGCGTGGGATTCGGGGCCCGCTTAAGGGCCCCGAATGTTTTTTGGATTCTAGATGCTCTGTGGTGCAATCTGAGACAATTTCTGACCACTTTAACCGATTTTTTTTTGAGGAAAAGACGGTGGTGTACTCATTGCCTGCCTTTATTGCGATGTCACATAAAAAAAAAAAAAAATTGGTTTCGTTTTTTTTTGGGGGGGGGGGGGGCATCAAATAACAACGTCGGCCAGAGTGAGAAATATTGATAAGTTCAGCAGAAGCAATGCTTGATCATCACACTCCACAATTGAGTTTACACACATAGCACGTATCATATGCATGTATTTGTATCTTATGCGTATGTGCATAACTGTTAAGCGACAACTTTAGACTTTGCAGAAAAGGCTTAGCATTCAGGGACCATCAGCGTTGGACGTTCAAAATCGCACTCACTAAAATCTGACAAAAGTAATTTATGGTTTATCCGAACAAAAATCATTCAAAATATTACAACCAATGTCATGTCAATGTATACAGTTTTTAGACAGTTACATGAGACTAAGGGAGAATTACAATAAAAAGGCAGTTTGTAGAAATAACCTTGTTTGGGGCAGATTTGAAATGTCATCATAGTTCATATAATTGACAATTTAAAGACTGCCAACAAAATACGTACTTTTGATTAACTACCATGGGTGCATAATTCCTGACATGTCAAGTTTCAGTCACAACCTTGTGATTCTTTCTTTTCTTTTTCTTCTAAAATTGTCACACAATGATGAATAAAAATGTTTGGCAGGGCTGTCAGGATTTAGATTTTGGAACTATTTCAGGGGCGGATCAAGGGGGGCTGTTGGGGCACACGCCGCCCCCCCCCCCCCTGTTTCCTTCAGAAAAAAAGCAAGATATAGATTATCTCGGTAGAAAGAGAACAATGCATTAATGATGCATCCACTTTAATATCCATCACCATTCTAGAATAGCACTTGTTGGGTGAATTGACTCGTTAATATTTAAAGAATTTGAAACGATTGCGCTACCAAGAAATAACAATTGTGAAATGACTAAACGTATTTGTGTGGATTTCATCTTGAAAAACCTTATTTCTCCCAATTTATGGGAGAGGACATGTTATGATAGAAGAATGAACTACTTTCCAACTTGTTAATTACGTGTCCCTCCCCTCCCCAGGCTACCGTTGTTTATCTCTGTTTGAGTTTCTTAAAAGCAAGAGTTGCAAGTTCAAGAAAAGATTTCTACATTGTTAGTACATTGAATGTAAGACTGTACGTGGCTCAGAGCAAGCCTAATGAAAAGACTACATCTGAACAAAGACGGCAAATCATGATAACAAAATGGAAAACATCAAATATCAGTTGAAGTTATACAGGGTGAGTAAAAATGTCCCTTTGGATGCGTTCTTGTCTCCCCAAAACACGGGAAGGGTTGCCAAATGTTTCTCTTCGGCCAACATTTGGTCTGGGTTTGGACCACAGCCTAAAACGGTCTGTGTAAGTTTCAGCCATGCATGATAAAGGATACAGGCCTTTCTTTGTGACTACCCAAGAACACTACCAACAAAATGTGTAGAATGGGCCTTTTGATATCAACATAATGGCAACAATGGGCCTCTGGACAGTGAAGGAAATAAAAGGAACAACAGAACAGGACATCAATTAATGAATTACATTTATTGAACAGTCTTTGGTCTATACCCAGATCGAATGTTGGCCGAAGGGAAACATACAGGGTGAGTCAATTAAAGCGGAACCCAAACCCCCCAAAAATATATATTTCATATTTAAAATATTATGTAGCGCCAAAAATAATAATAGCATTTAAACACAATGACCCTAAAACCGCTTTCCTCAAAAAATGCGATTTCAAGAATCGTCGTCACAATTGTCTTCAAATATCACCAGCGATAAAACCGCAGTTTAAAAGTAAAAAAATATTCAACAAAGACCTTTTGAAGGCCCGTCTTTTAAAAAAAAAAATTGGATTTTATAAATCATATTGCTTGCCTTACCAGGGTGTTAATAAAGATATTGTGTACTACAGTTGTTGACATTTGTTGAAACAAGTATTCTGTGGCATTATCTTTGTTGTTCCAAATAGTCAGAATACACAATAAATGGGGGCTTTTTGTCGAAACAGGTTTTAGGGTTATTGTGTTTAAATGGTGATATTCTTTGAACGGATTGAGCAATTTCATTAATTTTTCCTTCTAAAAGTAGCTTATGAAATTATCTTTTCCAGTCATTATTATTTTTGGTGCTACATATGTTTTAAATATGAAATATATTTTGGGGGGTTTGGGTTCCGCTTTTTTTTTACTCACCCTGTAGTTTGGTTACCTTTCCGATTTGGTGGGAGACAAAAACGTATCCAAAGGGACATTTCTTGTTCTCACCCTGTATTGCAGTAGGCCTATTGGACTCGATTCTTTGCTTATTAGGCCCTTGGTGCTTATAATTCAATTTTGTTTTAATGTGTTTGGTTTTGGTTTTTTATTAATTGTAATTTTACATGACCAATCTGCACTCTATATCCTTCGTCTCTCACCTTGACAATCCATTCCATTTCCAGTGAAGCCAGCATTGCATATACAGGTTCCAGCCCTACATGTTGCATCTTGATGGCAAGGTGCACATATCTGAGCTACATGTAAAGTTACCATACGAAAACTTCATTTACATATAGATGACTTTATACACAAAATGCAATTATATTGATTTGATTTTTTCCCAAAAAAAAACTCACCGTTTTCCTAAGTCTGTGTAGGCCTTAGCCATATGATCTGTTTGGTGGATAGAGAAGTTGATCTTGTGTGATTGAGAAGTGGTTTAAATATCCTGGAAGAGTACATTATTATTTTTTTTCTCCGACACTTTGTGACATTGCTCTTTTGCATCAATGTTCAAGTTCCTGTCATTAACCATAAAGGCCAATACAAGTATAGCCCGAAACCATTCCTGTCAGCAATGATGCTTATATTGAAGACGGAGTGAAATAGATCATACAGTATGTATTATGTCCAAAGGTTATGAACCCATCAAGTCAAACATTTTCACTTACCATAACTGCCTGATAGAAGAACACTTGTTAGACAAATCCACATGAACACAAGTGCCATGACTCACTAACAAAGCGTTACTGCTTCGTACAAATCAAACTTCAATTGCCACACGCAAGCATTGAAATTTACGAACGCTTAAACGAAGGAGAGGCCTATAGTCCAAAGCACAGTCCTTTGCACAGTCTTTCACTTCCTTATGTTATTTTGTACACATTGAAACTCGACAATTTCTTTTTTTTATTGTAAACCAATTTTATTTTCCCCTATTTCCTCATTCGTGAACCATTTGCCCACACGCAGTGACTGTTTGCATAGAAAGCCGACTGAAAAGGTTCGTGTGTTATTTGGCAAGGTCAGTGACGAATAATATATTTTGGATTTCTAGGTTTTGTTCCTAATCTCGTCGAACTAGTGAGGTCAAACCGTTGAGGGATGGTGCATCGCATTTGTAGGGAAGGTTAATGTGACTATCCGTGTATAGTTTTTTTCTGAGAAATTGACTCTTTGCATGAAGACAATTTCTGAAATCCTATTTTTTTTAATCGCCTTGTTATGGAAAGAAATTTCTCAGTGAAACCGTTTTAATTTATTTATTAATTCCTTTCCTTATCAGGGTATTCCCAAACAGATAAAAGCTGGTTTCCATTAGGCACCTGCATACTTAAACAAATGATTTAATAATGTTAAGTAAGGTTATACTCATAAGGAAAAGTACATTGATAAAACATACATCGAATATTATTATTTTCTATCTTTCAGAATTGTATTTGCGAGTCTATAACGATTTATTGTTGCGTGTTATTGTTTGATAAAATCTCTATTTTATCTCCTTTGTTTGTTTTTTTGGGTTTTTTTTCACTTAGGCCTACATTTTTAACGTTTTATAATTGTGTGTAATGTTTGCTCGCACGTCTATTTTATCTTTCTTGTTATTTTGGTTGGTTATATATTTTACCGTGTACATTTTAATTTTTCTTTTCTATACGTTAAATTTCAAATATTATCCTTTTTGTTTTACAGTTTACATGATTGCCTTAAGTTTTTGTCTTTAACTGATTACTTTTAAGTTTTTATCTTATTGTATACGGGAAGTGATTCAAGATGGTCTGTACAGTCTTTCCACAACCCATGACTTTGTCAAACTATTAATCATAACAAAAATTGACATCTATTTACAGATGCAGGTACATGTATCGCAGAAATATTAAAGAAAAGCAGTACATGGTACATATTTTAAACATTCAACTATAATAAAGCATGCATTACAGATCACGGGAAGGGCGAAAAGCCCACAAAAACTCTTCTGGGAAAAAAAACACGGGGAAAATCCCGATCCGGCTCCAACTTAATACCATGGCAACCAAGTATCAGCGCATTTTGAACTAAATATCACTCACTGATGGCTTTGCGTAGTTCTAATGGGAATGTACATAAGGAATTTATTGTTCTGAGTTGTTTATGCTAATTATTTAATATTATTTGCACCACTCACGGCGCAACGTTTGGCATGAATGCCTTGTTAGTTAAACTGTGTAAATGGTGTGAAACGATTCGTCATAATCGTCATGTACAAAAGAGTCTAAATTTGCATAAATCGTAAATACCTACCGTGTAATGGGTATTTTTTTATTTATTGAAAAGTATATTTCCGTGATTTGTTTTCTCGCGAAAACATAGAATCGCTAAAATAAAGAATATATATATTGTTTCTGAACGTATTCAAAGGCAGTTAGTAATCGAGTCGCTTGGGTCGAGTCCAATTCCGAATACTGTTGTACGAGTGCGGCAAAACTTTTGCCAACCATATGTCCCTCGTAGCAATGCAGCCCCACAAGTATTTTTGCTAAAATCTATCGGCATACCATTAAAAAAAGACCAAAAATGTTCTACTTCGGTCAAATTAGTGAGACCCTCCATTGTAGATGTCCAGGACAAATTTATAGGTAGTAGGGACAGTACGGTACATGTAGAGGGGGAGGTTGTCTCCTAATGTATACAAATTATATGCATGGCTTTCTGATAGCTACCGGTACGTGTTTTTCAGGTGTCGTCCAAGGATGCGTAAATATCGTTTTCACAAATATTCTGCGCACGGTACGCGCAGAGGTGATCCAATCAATGGCATCAACCGGTCCTAATATCTACTGGGCGGGGACCAATTTATGCGCCTAATCAAGATTCGCATGCTCACAAATTCTCTGTTATTAGAGCATGATGACCTTGAGGGTTTTTTTGTTTTGTTTTTAAGTGACAGTTGTAAACAGGGCTACGAGTGTGTGTGAAAGTTGGATGCCAAAATTGGGCCCTATATAAAAAGTTAGCTCTTCGAGTAGGCATCTCGAAATGTCGATGGACTTAATTCATTCAACATAACTACTTTTGTGGGTAATCATCTTAGGATA
This sequence comes from Patiria miniata, assembly GCF_015706575.1. NCBI lineage: Eukaryota > Metazoa > Echinodermata > Asteroidea > Valvatida > Asterinidae > Patiria > Patiria miniata. Next base: position 31,101,917 of record NW_024037069.1, on the reverse strand, counting down.
GAAATCTCTCCCCAAAAGTCATCAGATTACCACCACAAGATTTAACAGAAAATGAATTATGATGAAATAAGCTTTAATCTCGATTTTTGGGAGTGCGACTGGGACCGGTCACGTGAGAGGGTTTAACCAATAAAAGGGAAAAAGAGTCCGATTTTCATACGAGTCCGATTTTCATATGGGGCATCTCCATGAGTAGTGACAAATATTATTATTCGGGGAAAATCTCAATACCGCCCTCTGTCGTTAGGCCCTCTGCCGTTGAAAATGTGCTATTATAAGGAAGTGTATTGTGCAGGAAAACTTCCGGGACAAAATTGTTACTTTTCTTTCGTCATGTTCGTACCGCCGTTCCAGATCTCTTCCTTCGTGTAAATCATGTTGTGAATCTGAGTAAAAAGTCTGTCACTTTGGCAAGTTCATTTCATCCTTGTTTCCCTTATATATAGGAGGAAGGTAAGTAATTTTAAAGCTTTGATTAATGTGGCACGCAGTGTAGACTGTAGCCCCATAAATGTGGCCTATTTACTGGACTGCCTCCGTAAACATAGGCCACACATCCACATGTACAAAAATCGTGTCGACGGAGCCAAATTTTGATTTTCACATTTAGGCTTAGTTTGTAGGGTTTGTTTGCTTTAGAAGCATACTCACCCTCTTTATAGGCTAATCAGAAAGTGCTGCCTTTTTCAGATGTATATTTTTTGTGAAATTTCATGTTGAAATTTTGATACGCAAACGTGTAAAAATGAATCTGGAAATTTCACAAAAAATTCCATTTTGTTGTCTTTTCTGTCTTCACAAAATACCTCTCAACAACCCTTTTGCATAAAAAAAATGCTTGTATTTATTTGTTTTCTTACTTACCTTTCGCTTTTTTTCCAAAGAAACCTCAGTTATTTTTACAAATTCGCTTCGCGAAATAGCTACTTCGCAATGCGATGTCACGGCGACTATAATCACGTGGCGACGACTGGTTCCCGCCGCGCCGCGCAGGGGCCAATTTTGAAGACATGATGAAAATGCAGTTACCAGTCCATAGCTATGTGACCGTACCGATAGCACGCTAGCAGTGCAGGCCACTGTCAACTGGTCGGATTCGACATCGTAAAAATGCCAAGAAAACACTGATGGAGAAAGAACATTTTTGCAAGTTAATTTACAGAATTGATCTAGCTTGTCTGTGTATGTATTTTCTGTGTTCAAGAGTTCATTTTGAGATCGCACTACTCGTATTTGGAGTGATACATGCCGCGTGTTTCCCAAAATTTTTGACCTTAAAAACAGGTCTGTCGGCCCATGGTGGGCCGCTCGCCACACACGCACGCATCACACACCTCGGAGTTTCGGCCAGCTCCCCGCGTCTTGACTAGCGTTGTGCATATGGTGCAAACGACCTGAATTTTCCATTATTTTCCGAAATTATCGAAGGTAAATATAGGCCTATTTACAATAATTAAAGGTAGTTTTTATTCACTCTTTGTTGCCACTTCATGTATAGCTTTCGTAGTGCAATGGAAATAGTTCAGGCTAAAAACTTCGCCTATAATTAAATACCCCATTAAATCTGCATTAAAAAAAATGGCAAAAAAAAAAGGAAAATTCCGACCGACCGATCCTATTTTTGAAAGGCATGTAATCGGAAGCAGAACTTCTTTTTTTTTGGCCTAAGTGCTAATTATTGCACCTCTGCGGACCCATAAATTTAGATGTATTTTCCATAATAGACTAGTTGCAACTTTTTATTGCAACTAATTGTGACTATTGAAATTGACTAGTCGCCCACGCCTACTTTCTGAATTGTTATTTAAATTGTTATTTGTTAGATTTTTCATTTTTTTTTCAGATTAATTGACAACAGACAAATCTGCAAGACAACAAGTCACGAGGGCTCAGCCCATTAAGGTACAGTGCACCGAACAGTTAACTTTACAATTATTAAAGTTTTGTATATCGAAAACTACTTTGTAAAAAAGAAGTCTTCCTTGTGTAAGGTGCAAATAATGGACTGTAAAAATATTCTCAATACAAAAACCTAAAAATGTTGAGAAACTATTTCAAAAAGAAGTGAGATGAAAAGTTGAAAACAAACATGGTCGTACATGGTGGAAACGATGTGTGGATGTTACTGATTGATTATTGACAGTCCCACCACATTCACTGTGTAGTATTTGAGGGGCATCAAAGATCCACTATGTCCACAGAAACATGTTGATTCGCAATGAACATGTACAAGTACATGTATGGTAATTTGATTTGCCACAACTATCATGACTATAGCGTTGTAACACCTACATGTATAGCTACATGTAGGTCAATTCGAACTTGATCAAGCATCAATCCAAACTATAGTTGGGACTTCCCAAACTATAGTTGGGACCATAGCTGTACTTGGGACCATACATGTAGCTGTAGTTGGGACCATTACTATAGTTGGGACTGATGCTATATTTGATCAAAAAATCACTGGGCGACATTTGACCTGTTGCCACAAAATGAGCTGAAATTCACCAATTGGGCATTACAGGGGGACAAGAACAAAATTTCAAAGGAGTGATCATTTTTTGTGCCCCCCCCCCCATAAATTCCTTTTTTTGGTGGCAAAATTGTGTGTCTGTTGCTAACTTTGCTACGACAACATGTAATATAATGTACATGTATAACGTTCAAGATTGTCAGCTTTGAACAGCACCCCCCCCCCCTCCAACACCGCAGCCCTCCCCCCACCCCCCCCCCCCCCCACCCCTGTGGATTTTTGGGGCACATTTTTGAAATTCCTTGCTACCTTCCAGCACGAATGGTCAGTCAGCAAATTTGTTGTCAACTCCCTTCCCAAAAAAAAAAAAATTGGTCTGGCGATGCCCCTGAATTCATGTACTAGAGGAAATGCCATAATTTGGTACATGAAAAGCATGATGTGAATGAGGTGGTGTTTTTTTATTAAAATGTACTGAGCTTCAGAAGATTGGTCACAATCAGGAAGTAAAATAGTGTTTAACACACAGAACACGCAATTTAAGGCAGTATGTGAATTCGCTCAAAACGTTAATCATTATATTCACTTACCGGCAGAGTTGTAATGACTCGAGTCAATGACTCGACTCGAGTCCGACTCGAGTCACATTTTTTGGCGACTCGACTCGACTCGAGTCCCGACGGGTAAATGACTCGACTCGACTTGAGTCACTGCGAGCAAATGACTCGACTCGACTCGAGTCCCTCATCAGAATGACTCGACTCGACTCGAGGAAGGCTAATAAGACTCGAGTACCAAAATAAAAGCAAAACTTACTTGCGAATAATATTTGCAATGACTTACGCTGCGCCGTTCGCGTTGCCAGTTTTTGTTCACGTCACGTTAATGTTCGCGAATAATGTACGTTTATATACAGCGGCAGTCTGTTTCCTTCCTCCATAATGAAACAACAAACATACACCGTGTCGCGGACTCCCACCTTGTGGTTCTATAGCATGTAATGCTAAACCCGGAACCAGACTTAAAACGCATTTCTCAATCCGTGGTTTCATCATTGGTTTCGGGCGATTTTGAAGTTCTTGGTGGAACGCTGGCTAAATTCATGTCCCAATTTCACACACAAAAATGGATACGGACAGGCCCACCTTTAAATAATCAGAAACAGTTTTGTATAATGCAATTAGGTTTTAACGTTGTCAGCGATCAGCGAACAACAAAATCTAGACCCGAAGCCAAACCAGTTATAAGACCGAAGTTTCACATCTTCTTATCTGTGACGTGAGCTAGCAATGGAAACTGTTGGTTGGGTACCATACAGCATACTTTATGTCTTTGGATTTCCGTAATAGACTGGTGCCTTGTATTCTTTCTCTCTTGTGTTTGTTGCTTTTTATTGTAAGTAAGTGTTCAAATATTTGTGACTCGAATTGACTCGAGCTAAATACTTGACTCGGCTCGACTCGACTCGACCACACTCTGTGACTCGACTCGACTCGACCTTGTTGACCTAATGACTCGACTCGACTCGAGTCACTTCTTTAAAATGACTCGACTCGACTCGAGTCAAAAAAATCAGTGACTCGTTACAACTCTACTTACCGGTAGGCCTATTTGTTTGAGAGTTTCAGTAGAAGATGGTCGAATGTGATTTGAAATTTGTGCAAATTGTAAACATTCTATTCATAAAGATTTTGGAGGAAAGTAATTTTACTATCACTTGATAGGGTCTAATACTGACATGTGAACTTTGATGTGGAACATTATTGTAAATCATGATAATGTTTTTTATTTCCCTATGGGGACCTTTTGTGTTTACTGTGTTGTAGTACACTTGAGTCAATCTGAGTCAGGGTCTCGAGTCAGTTGGGTCAAGTCTGAGTCTGAGACATGAGTTATTTGATTCAAGTCCAATTTGTGAGTCACAAATCATTTTTGTATTTTATAAACACATGTACATCCGGCATGCAACTTTTCCTCGCCTCCTCGATCTGCTGATCTGCTGATTTCCTCTTTTTTTTACTTCCCATATGTGCCATTAAAAATCGAAAAACCCTGTACAAAGTCTTGGAAGGATTCAAATTTCCTCTTTTTTGTGACTTCACAGTTGCATGCCTGGTACGTATGTAATTAACCTTTCACAAATGAAAAAGGTGTCAAAATGCCATTTAACTAAAAGTAGAAACAACATATAAATACATGTACATGTTCTGTATTGAAAATTTTTTTTAACTAAACCGGAATGTTCAATAAAATTGTGTGGGAAACAACATATTGGTGTGATGATGGTGCATTTTGCAGCTGCCGATAATACCTTACAGGTATTTGTTTGAATTTCCTTATCGAAATGAAAAACGCACCTTTTTAAAACCAATTCCGCGACCCGGATTTTCCTGCTTTTCACACACAAAATGAATGCCTTAAGTTTGAACCCGGAGAATAACATGGTAACCACTTCGGGTAGGAACCTTTGTGTAAGTTTTTATTTTATTTAAAGACCTGATAAATGCATTTTACCTGTTCACACTCAATTGTTTACGATCAACAATACTTCTAATCTTAGGAACAATATTTATTTCTGAGAACTGAGTCATTTCGAAACATGTGTTTAGCCCCCCCCCCCCAAAAAAAATAGTTCTGTTTCCAATTACATGGCATTCCAAAGTAGGGTAGGAAGGTAGGAATTTTTTTTTTCGGCCAATTTTTTTTGTGTATGATTACATGTATATGGAGGCGTCTGTGTGTAGTCAAGGGTAAAAGGTACAAAATGATGGAGTGTTTTTTTTTTCCCCTCATTTTTCCCGTAGACATTTTCATGTCTCCCTAATGTCACAGCCCTCTTTAGAGGCAAAATTTTATCCTTGCAAGTAGGTGTTTTTTTTGCTCGTGGTCTAATTAGTAAACATACCGAAATTCGTGGAAAAAGGACAAGGGAATATTGGGTTAGGGCACATTTAATTTTGAAAACTGTTGTGCACAAGTCCATGGGAAAGTCTTCCTAATGACCCATTCCTGGTTACAAAATATGTACATTTAAACATTTTCACAATCTTTCAAAAATTGCATCTTTATCTTTTTTTTGTGTACATTTTCTTGAAACAGTTTAAAATGAATTACTTCCTCCTTTCCTATCCTCCAGAAAGGATCTATGGCTTAATATTAGGGAAGTACCGTACATGTGTAGTAATTTAAGTTCTGAGAGCCTTTAGATTGTGTCTTGTACCAAGATTGGCGCTATGTCAACACCAGTTTGTGTACTGAAGGTCTAACAATTCTGATATTTGTTTGGAAAGGGAACATTTCTGTTAGTGTATGTTTCATAAAATAAATAGAATGTGTCAGTGTCGGAATTTCTTATCATTTTAATCATTTTGGAGGATTCATTGAAGAGTTTAGGATGGTACGGATACATAATTATATTGTACCTAAATAAGTGGTGAAGATTAAAAAAAGGCATACATTTACATGCATGGGATTATTTGCAATTAATCTTAAAAGCAATCTACCAAATCATTTTTAAAAAGCAGATCGTGCTTTTTCTACATGTAAGTACACCTTGAAATTATTTCATCTGGCTTGCTGTCATTTAGAAGAACATGAAGAAATCGAGAAATGTAAGTGATTTCCAGTGATCAGTCAATTGACTGTTTGTATGGAAATAAAGAGTGTAGTTGATGAAATCGTGTTTCGTGATCAAAAGGTTTTGCATTGTTTTCTCTGTTTTCTTAAGTGTAACATTTATTATCCACTTCCTTCTTTGGATTCTGAGCGGCGTTATTATTTGAATGGACAAAATGCATGAAAAGCAAATGATCCCGTATACCTTGAAATGAAAATAACTTTTGAAAAGCACTTTTCATCTGTACTACATGTAAGTTTTGTTCTGAGTTGAGTTCAACATTTGTTTTGAATTAGGCACACACAAGTTTTGCTTCCGGTTTCCCTACCTTCCCTATTTTGAGAGCCCCTCCCCTAATATTTTTATGGGAAAAATGAGGGGAAAAAACACCAAAAGCCATCAATTTCTACCTTTTTACCCTTGACTACACGCAGACGCCTCCAATAGATTGTACACAAAAATTAGCCAAACAAGAATTTCCCTACGTACTGTACCCTATTTTAGAATGCCATGTAATCAGAAGCAGAAATTTTTTTTTTTGGCCGTAACAAATTCCATAGAAATGTGGTGCTTCATGTGAACGTGACTTGGGGAACTGCGCAGCTAGAGTGTGCATGGTTCAGTTATTAAAATGAATCAAGCATAACAATGGGTGGAGCTGCCCTTTATAATACAGAGTGCAAGTTTGTACAATTATGTCTGGCTGTGGCTTGGGTTTTGCTTTTGAAAGCATTGAAATCCACGCAAACACAAGGAAGTAACTTCGATAAAAATACAAATTGAACATGAACGCAGTACATACATGTACAGTATGTGTTCGTGTACATGTACATGTATGTGCATAATCATGGACAGTTTTATCATATTACATGTTTCAACATTTGTTGAAAATAAGAGTATGGATGTATGTGTACATACAGAGGACGTAAAATTTGTGTTTTTTATGACTAAATGTAGGCCCAACACATGCCGACTTATTTTTGTTTTCCTGCAAAGGTAGCCTTATCATCATATTTCATATGGAGGTATGTTAATCTTCTGTAATACTTCATTTGACTAAATACTCCAAGGAAAAAATGTTGCAACCTGACGCCACTTTTTTCTTAATACATCATCTCAATGAATGTTATTCATTGCAAAAATGATGATAAGACATGAATCTGGGACTGAGAAACATTTCCGATTTTGTTAGGAAATAAGAAAATTTTCTTGACTCTCCATAGACATTGTACACAATCGAGGAAGAGGCGTCAGGTTGCAACATTTTTTTTCCCACTTCAAAATTGTTCGCTCTTGGGCAATTCCACAGTAACGGAAGGATGTTTTCACTCATTAAACAAAATTTCAAATGTGTATATCACAGACACTGTTAATAGTTACAGCAAACAAAATCAATTGTATTGCTATAATGCTACCTTCAATTTCCACACTTTTGGGGGGCATGAATGCCTCCCGTTTATGAATTATGAATATTAATGAGGTCGGTAACGGAAGGACGGTAAAACGGACAAGGGTTTTCCAACTTACTCGCATTTTGCGTAAACTCTGTGAATTTTATGGGGCAATTATATTTTAAAGTTAGGAAATTGAATCCCTGAAGCTTTATCTATACTATACCACCTTTCATTTGACTTTAAGTGTTTCGGTAATATAATTACAACGTTTTAAGTGGATTATAATTTGGTAACGGAAGGACGGTAACGGAAGGACAAAAGGTTTACTCAATTATAGCATGAACAAAATGTGAATTTACACTAATTATACAAGTGAAACAAATTGCTGAAATGTGTAGCTGAATGTGAAATCAACAATATGCAGACCTGGCATAAATAATTATACCCAAAAAACTATTGAGATAAAGATAGAAGCCTGCTAATTAATGATAACAAAAGAAAAATGAAAACAACCAAAAACAAATCATTCACGAACACAAGACAACTACAGAAATGAACTTCAAACCTATCACCTCAATCCTTAAAAGTATAATACACAGTATTTGAACACTTGAGTATATTGGTTACATGTTCACCAACAACTTTTAATAATAATACCGGTAGGTTCAGTGGTTTACATAAAGAGTGGGGGGGGGGGGGGGCAACCAGCCTACATGTACAAGGTAAAAACATCTACTGGTAGAACTGATGGCTTCAGAATCATTATGCTTTTAGGTGTTGCTTTTAATTGAACTCTAAATTCAATGTTTGAAATCAAATTACAATGATTTAGAGTAGTAGGCCCTACCATAAAATAAATAAACATCCAAACTGAAGTTGTTAACTTGGGCATAATTTGTCAAAGATTGCACCTCACATGTCTTACACATGTAAATTGAAGGAAAGTGCCCCAAACTACGGTACCGGTACTTTCTTCCATCTCATTTTTGACTTAATTTGCTTCTGGAATGGCTTCACAGAAATTGTATCTTTCTCTATTGTCCATGAATGCTGGTGGCAGCAACTTTATGATTTGATTTTCTGCAACAACTCCATACATGAACAAGTACTGGTACATGTACGGTACATTGGCATATATGTACATATACATTGTACATATTGTACATGCCTGTGCCATCCTTTGTAATAAACACCTTGCCCTGCTTATCCCTCTTTTGTGAAGGTGGGTCACATGAATGTCCTTTCAATGCTCATTATACATGCATGTATTTGCAGTGATTGTCTTTTTTCAAACATGAGCACAAATGTTGTAACATTTGATAAAAATACGATTTGTCCTTCCGTTACCGTCCTTCCGTTACCAATTTGGTAACGGAAAGACGTGATTTAATTAATTGTAATTAAAAAACGAGAAGTACAGCAGTGTCAGTTATAATGTCATATTGAAGGCCTACCTAAACTTGCTTTGCACAATAACTTTCAATGCATTCATACTGCAAGTTTTAAAAAATAAATTAAAAATATGTATTTTTTCGGTAACGGAAGGACATTTTTGAAGGCTGAAATATTAGAAGTCACTGAAGCGAAACAAATTACGCAAAACATTAAAAACAAGTTTCAGTCAGTTTTTCAAGGCCAATACTTTCTCATGACAGAAACTGATGGCATTAGTACATATTTTTGTGTGTGTATTGGTAGAATACTTTCATATCACTTTTAATCACATTTTTAGGATTTAAAGATGAAAATCTTGAAAATATAGACTTTTAGCTTTCATTTGATGCCAAATTTGTTTAAGTCACATGTATTTAAATTTGTTGGTGTCATGTCCACTTTGGTGTGGAATTGCCCTCTTTCATGCCAAATAACGAACACATTCAACATGTTCAATTGAATGTCATGATAATTAAATCTTTGAAGCTGTAGTTGAAGAAGTTTATTGGAATCATGTCATTTTTGTCACAGATCCCCATTCAAACTGGAAAGCAAGTTCGCAGTCATGGCACTGATGTGGCTGCTTCTGGGGTTATCAATTATCCCCCTTTTATGCAATGGTAAGAGGATGTCTTCGATCTTCATGATTTGTACATAGTATACTGGTACTTTGAGTAGATACATTGTATCCTTGTACACATGTATGATGAAAATGTACATAAAAAAAAGAAAAGTCACCATACATGTACATGTCATGCATGTAGTAAACTTCAAACTAAATAAACATTAACATATGTACCCGGTACAAGACTTTATTGTGACCAACAGCACCAAAAAATATGTTGATATTTTGATTTGTGTTTGAAGTAATATGTTGTCACAGAACATTCAGTATGTAGTCCTGTAACTTAATTTTTAATTAATGTTGTAATATTTTCATGGCCACTCTGTCTGTCAAACAAACTTTCGTAGGACTTAAAGGCAATATTAAACTGGGTGTCACAGCAGGAGATTACTAAAAGATGATCTGGTCTGTAAACAATCATGATGTCTTTATCAATAATATTTTTGTGTTACCTGTACTTATACAGCTCAGACCTGTGCACCTTGCCATCAAGATGCAACATGTATGGCTGAAAACTGTACATGCAATGCTGGCTTCACTGGAGATGGAATGGATTGTCAAGGTGAGAGAGGACAGAATCCATCTAGTAGCTGGCTCCATAACAGGGTTCGCCCTTTAATTTGTTTTTTCCCACTAGCCAGTGGGACTAATGTAGTCCGGCACGCCTTTTTACTAGTCAGCACGCCTTTTCACTAGTCAGCACGCCTTTTTACTAGTCAGCACGCCTTTTCACTAGTCAGCACGCCTTTTCACTAGTCGGCACGCCTTTTCACTAGTCGGCACGCCTTTTCACTAGTCAGCACGCCTTTTCACTAGTCAGCACGCCTTTTCACTAGTCGGAACGCCTTTTCACTAGTTGGCACGCCTTTTCACTAGTCAGCACCCCTTTTCACTAGTCAGCACGCCTTTTTCACTAGTCAGCACGCCTTTTCACTAGTCAGCAAGCCTTTTCACTAGTCAGCACCCCTTTTCACTAGTCAGCACGCCTTTTTCACTAGTCAGCGTGACTTTTCACTAGTCGGCACACCTTTTCACTAGTCGGCACGCCTTTTCACTAGTCAGCACGCCTTTTCACTAGTCAGCACGCCTTTTCACTAGTCGGCACGCCTTTTCACTAGTCAGCACGCCTTTTCACTAGTCAGCACGCCTTTTCACTAGTCGGCATGCCTTTTCACTAGTCGGCAAGCCTTTTCACTAATCAGCACGCCTTTTCACTAGTCAGCACGCCTTTTCACTAGTCAGCACGCCTTTTCACTAGTCGGCACGCCTTTTCACTAGTCGGCACGCCTTTTCACTAGTCAGCACGCCTTTTCACGAGCCAGGCACGCCTTTTCACTAGCCAGGCACGCCTTTTCACTAGTCAGCATGCCTTTTCACTAGTCGGCACGCCTTTTCACTAGTCAGCACGCCTTTTCAGTAGTCGGCACGCCTTTTCACTAGTCGGCACGCCTTTTCACTAGCCAGGCATGCCTTTTCACTACTCAGCACGTTTTTTTTCACTAGTCAGCACGCCTTTTCACTAGTCAGCACGCCTTTTCACTAGTCGGCACACCTTTTCACTAGTTGGCACGCCTTTCACTAGTCGGCAAGCCTTTTCACTAGTCAGCACGCCTTTTCACGAGCCAGGCACGCCTTTTCACTAGCCAGGCACGCCTTTTCACTAGTCAGCATGCCTTTTCACTAGTCGGCACACCTTTTCACTAGTCAGCACGCCTTTTCACTAGTCGGCACGCCTTTTCACTAGTCGGCACGCCTTTTCACTAGCCAGGCACGCCTTTTCACTACTCAGCACGTTTTTTTTCACTAGTCAGCACGCCTTTTCACTAGTCAGCACGCCTTTTCACTAGTCGGCACACCTTTTCACTAGTTGGCACGCCTTTCACTAGTCGGCAAGCCTTTTCACTAGTCAGCACGCCTTTTCACGAGCCAGGCACGCCTTTTCACTAGCCAGGCACGCCTTTTCACTAGTCAGCATGCCTTTTCACTAGTCGGCACACCTTTTCACTAGTCAGCACGCCTTTTCACTAGTCGGCACGCCTTTTCACTAGTCGGCACGCCTTTTCACTAGCCAGGCACGCCTTTTCACTACTCAGCACGTTTTTTTCACTAGTCAGCACGCCTTTTCACTAGTCAGCACGCCTTTTCACTAGTCGGCACACCTTTTCACTAGTCGGCACGCCTTTTCACTAGCCAGGCACGCCTTTTCACTACTCAGCACGTTTTTTTTCACTAGTCAGCACCCCTTTTCACTAGTCAGCACGCCTTTTCACTACTCAGCACGTTTTTTTCACTAGTCAGCACGCCTTTTCACTAGTCGGCACGCCTTTTCACTAGTCAGCACGCCTTTTCACGGGCCAGGCACGCCTTTTCACTAGCCAGGCACGCCTTTTCACTAGTCAGCATGCCTTTTCACTGGTCGGCACGCCTTTTCACTAGTCAGCACGCCTTTTCACTAGTCGGCACGCCTTTTCACTAGTCGGCACGCCTTTTCACTAGCCAGGCACGCCTTTTCACTACTCAGCACGTTTTTTTCACTAGTCAGCACGCCTTTTCACTAGTCGGCACGCCTTTTCACTAGTCGGCACACCTTTTCACTAGTCGGCACGCCTTTTCACTAGCCAGGCACGCCTTTTCACTAAGCACGTTTTTTTCACTAGTCAGCACGCCTTTTCACTAGCCAGACACCCCTTTTCACTAGTCGGCACGCCTTTTCACTAGTCGGCACTGCCTTTTCACTAGCCAGGCACGCCTTTTCACTACTCAGCACGTTTTTTTCACTAGTCAGCACGCCTTTCCACTAGTCAGCACGCCTTTTCACTAGTCGGCACGCCTTTTCACTAGTCGGCACGCCTTTTCACTAGCCAGGCACGCCTTTTCACTACTCAGCACGTTTTTTTCACTAGTCAGCACGCCTTTCCACTAGTCAGCACGCCTTTTCACTAGTCGGTACGCCTTTTCACTAGTCGGCAAGCCTTTTTACTAGTCGGCAAGCCTTTTTACTAGTCGGCACGCCTTTTCACTAGTCGGCAAGCCTTTTCACTAGTCGGCACGCCTTTTCACTAGTCGGCAAGCCTTTTCACTAATCAGCACGCCTTTTCACTAGTCTGCCAGCCTTTCACTTTCAAAATGTCATGTATGTAAACATCAATGTACACAAAGGTATAACTTTATCCTGAGGCAATTTACTCAGTGTTTTCAACAAACATATCTAAGAAAAGTGAATTAAAACAAACACAAATTATTTAACATTATTAATAAATGAAATACATTATTTATTAATAAATTAAATCAACTTAAAAAGAAATAATTAGCTGTTAAAAAAAAAAAGTGTGTTTATGGTGATAAGAAGAGAAGTATTCTCATCATGTTTTATGCCCAAATTATTTTCAGCCCCAAAAGCTATCAAAACTGGACCCTCATAAAGAAAAAATTGGGGAAAGAATATAAAAGATGCCCTAAAAAAAGTGTGCAACACTATACATCCCTGGGGACGGTATTGAGCGGCATCAGCGCTTGGACTAACATTAAAACCGGCGCAGCCACAGGGTATCGGCGCAAGCACCAGCATTCACACCTCGAAGTAAATTATACAGAAAAACAGAAAATGCAGACACAGAAAAGAGAGATTAAGCTATGTGAGTAAAGTTGCAGAAATCTTCTTTCTCTGCTTATGTTTTTCTGACATTTCTACGATGTCAAATTTGACCAGCTTACACTTAGTATGCATGATTTTTCAATGAGCGCAATACGTGCAGTACTATACTGTCTGTATCCCAACATATTTATGCCTGGCTAATTGCCAGATTAAACAGAGGTCACTATGGCGACAGGCTCATTCATAAAAAAAAGGCCAGACGGTACGCTGGAGAATATGAACAGAGTCTGTGTCCTGTACTTATATACTTTTATGTACCTATACAAAACGCAAAAATCCGTGGATACAAGGAAAAGTTGCATGCCTTATTTCAATGATTTTGACTCGCCAGGCAAACTACTAAGAGAAAGGTTGTGACTGTTCACGGCTGTTTTTACTCACTGTTGATCTTTTTCAATAAAAATGTAAACTCCAAATCATGTCACACAATTTCAAGAGAAAAAAAAGAATCACTCAGCTGGACCTACATTCCTTGCTTTTATAGTAACCCTAGCAGGGGCAGATCCAGGAAACATCAGAAATCGACAGTTAACACATGATACCGGTATTTATTCACCTATTTTTATTTACATGTACTGGTGGAACATCAAATAACAACGTTGGCCAGAGTGAGAAATATTGATAAGTTCAGCAGAAGCAATGCTTGATCATCACACTCCACAATTGAATTTACACACATAGCGCGTATCATATGCATGTACATGTATTTGTATCTTATGCGTATGTGCATAACTGTTAAGCGACAACTATACACTTCGCAGAAAAGGCTTAGCATCCAGGGACCATCAGCGTTGGACGTTCAGAATCGCATGACCAACCATAAACCTATCTTTAATTCTAGTGTTCTATTATGCCCAGCCTGATGTTAAGGTTGCACAAAATTTCATGACTTTGTATAAATTAGTTCTATTATGACCAAATAGTCCATGGGACGAGGCCGTTTTTTCGCTCGTCATGTGGTCTGGTTCACCGAATTATATAAAACTTCACAGACATGTAGATTTGAGATACGCTATCTGTTCCGCCAAATTTTATAAAACTATCTAGACATGTAAATTATGATGTACCATATCTAAAAAACATTGTTCCCTGATCCACAGTTTGTTTGGGAATGAGAAAATCTGGGATAAAAATGCCGAAAATTCTACATGAGAAAAAAACATTAGAAACAGCGCCCCCTTTTGACACAGTCAGAAACCTTTTCTCACGCAATGGCTGTCCGACTCCGAGTTCGGGCGGTCTGTTCTCAACTTGACGCAATTTTTTTTGTGCTTGATGGCGGGAACACAACCCACGAACACGTACTGCACTCGGAGCAGGATCTCACACCATGCCCCTATCCGTCGTTGTTTGCAATAATAATATACCCATGTCAAGAACAAGACCTGCCCATACTCGGCCAATGAGTGCTTGCTAGATGACACTTCTTTCATATTCTAGATTTTTCTCATTGGAATACCAAAATATCTTCTTTATAGTTTTGTCCAACATGAAATGATCACGCTTTAAATTTAAGATGGAATGTTTACATTGTTGTATTAGTTGAACATCGATTGGTATAGTTAAACCACAGTTTTGTGAACTCTTATCTCAGGGTAACATGTTTTCAAAAATAATATTAGTGTGTGGAATCTGCTGGAGCATCTGAACTTCTGAAACATCTGTAAGAAATGTTATTCCTGAAATTTAAAAAAGTAACACAAATTTGATGCTGCCTCAAAAAGGAAGTGGGTGGGCCGTTGGGTTATTTGTGGTTTCACGTAACGGACAGAGCAACTGAACAACAAAATAAGGAATCGGTTCTTAAAACAATACTCAAAATAATAAAATCGGTAAAACGGTTCAGCTTAAACAAATTGCAGCGATAATTCTGCCACTCACAGCTTCCAAATAGGGTAATATACCGGTACATTAATTTTCATTTCTTAAAAAAGTTTGCAAACAAAAAGTGGGTCCTTCAATTTGATGAGACTTTTGACATGTTATACAGCAATTATCCGGTCCGTACATGCTCATAATCTTGTTTGGTTAGTTAAAAATGAACAAGTAATGCTCATTCAGTACAGATTGAACAAACCTATGTAATCTAAATATAGCTTTTAATTCCTGGCCAATTTCGTGAAATGTTCATTCACTTCTGAAAATCGGTCGTTTGTTTTCGTGTGAATTTGAATCCCATTTCAATTCAACGAAAGTTCATCGTTTCATTGTCCGTGGATTTGGTTTTGAGAAACAGACGGTCAATTACATTACCTGTGCATTCATTTACGCAAGCATATGCAAGCATTTACGCAAGCAAGCATTTACGCTAGTTTGATTGACGGTTAATGAAAAAAAAAACACTAATTGTATCTGGTGCCGATGGCATTAAACTAAAAGTGAAATAGAATGGTGAATGTTTGAAATCGCCCTCTAAAAGCATAAAGAATTCTTGTTAACAAATCTGAATGGACATAAACGAAAGGTGCTGCTCAATCACTTGATTGATTGAACTGAAATGGAAATGAATTCTCTGGTAGCAAAACTGAAACGCATATTCAGAGCGATTCTCAAATTCAGACGAAAATGAATGACCGATTTTCAGAAGTGAATGAACATTTTAAGAAATTGGCCGGGAAAACCTATACCATTCTTCTTTTGTGGGTAACAACTGTGCAGGTTTAAATCCCCCCAACAAAAAGAATAAATAAATCAATCAATTGATGGATTAAATTAGATATAAACCACATGTATATAGGTTTTCCTGGCTATTTTAAAACGTTTATCATGCAAATTCATCGTTTCTATTATTCATATTTGCCCATCACTGTCGATTTAGTGCACTTCCAATGTTTAATTTCGTCTTTTGTGTGACAATATAAAATTCAGTTCAAGCAATTCAAACAACAAGTACACGTTTTCGTACCGGAGTATCGATTTCGTCTAGTCTACGCCAAACCATTTTAGTCAAGAAATTAAATTTGTCTAATTGATTTATAATCAACGAATTCAATTTCTGAATGCTGCCATTCGGCAACAGCTTAGACACATTTTTCTGTAATGATCTTCTAAGGGAACTTGAAAGAGGTATCATCTGGCAATCGCTCATTGCGTGCGAAAATGTTTCTGACTGTGTCAATAGAGGGCGCTGTATTTTATGTTTTTTTTTCTCCTGCAGAATTTTCGGCGTATTTATCCCAGATTTTCCCATTCCCAAACAAACTGTGGATCAGGGAACAATGTTTTTTAGATATGGTACATCATAATCTACATGTCTAGATAGTTTTATAAAATTTGGCGGAACAGATAGCGTATCTCGAAAACTAAAGCGTTTTCGGCCTCTCGTCTCACGGACTAAAAATAGCCATGCCTGTTATTCACTATCATCCCAAACTTTCTGTTCATGTATGTATGCCTCTAAACACATATGTGTTTAGAGGCATACATACATATGTACATGTATATGCAAAGTGTGACCTCATCAGTGCAGAGGCTTATTAGGTTTTTAACTTTCTGAAAATGTAAAGAATTTCCTCCCCTATGCCGAACAGAAACAGTTCAAATCACATAGCACAGTGATTTTTTTATCATTAATAATTAATGGTAAAAAAATCACCGTGCTATGTGATTTGAACTGTTTCTGTTCGAGGGGAGGATATTCTTGACATTTTCAGGAAGTTAAAAACCTAAGAAGCCTCTGCACTGAGGAGGTCACACTTCGTTTACTGAGCCAGTGGGGGCCCACGGTCCATTGAGCACCATAGGAGAGCACACAAAAGTGTGACGTCATCAGTGCAGAGGCTTATTCAGTCAAAGAAGACACATTATACACGTACATTCAATATTGCTATTTTCTCAACCCCCCTCATTTATGGGGAGAATTTGACTTGCTGTAATATATACTTACTCTACAATAAAACAATCACAAGTGTTTAAAGCTATAGTCCATCATTTGTAATGTGTGCATTTTGTTCGTTTGAAGCAACAAAAGAGTTCAAAATCTAATAAAGGATACTAAGCAACTAACCTGATAAAGTTTCAGCTAAGCTTCAGCTGTACATTCCGAGAAAAACAGAATTCTAAGATCTCAATTTCAAATCAAAAGTTACTGAATCATGTTTTGAATTGCAGCTATACGCGACGTCGCGCACTGATCCGACGAATTATAACAACCGCGCGCGCGTGTGCGTCGTTCCAATACTTGCGCGCCCTGCTCTGTATAACAAAACGAACTACTAATTTAAATTTTCCTACGGTGCTTCTTAAGAATCACCGTTGGAAATGCCTTCTTTCGTTGATTACTTCAAAATGACAGCTTCCCAGAAAGAATAATTTCACAGGGAGTTTAGTTCCCTTACTATCTTTCAACTAAGTTTGTTTTTCAACAATAATTACGCCAGTTACTTTTCGGATGGCTGCAAATGATGGACTATAGCTTTAATTACAGATTCACTACAAACGCTCTTGGCAGCACCTAATTTTCCCATTTCTTAAATTCTAAGTAAACTAAGTCAGTAAACCAATGCTTACGAAGGCTGATGTAATATGTGGATGTTACATTATTCCTTTTCTAACAAAATGTAATCAGGAAAAGTGAAAGTTTATTTACATGTGCATTTAAAAATTACTTGCAATTTAATTCTGTTTGATGCCTTTATATTGTTATTATTTCCGTAGATCCAACCCTCCAGTATTCACACCCAATTCCTGTCCATCATCAACATCTGGTGTGGCTGATTGTAGCCACATTGTTCCATCTTGAAGTCAATATTCATGATAAATGCAAGATAAAATCAACATAGTATTTATTCCTCTTTTAATTGTTATAGATACCGAGCCTCCGGTATTTACGGCCAATTCATGTCCATCTGATAGAACTAAAGTGGCTGATCCAAGCAGCATGGTTACCATGGTAACATGGACTGATCCTACAGCCACTGATTCTACCAATGTTGATCCTATTGTGGAATGCACACCGGCCTCAGGAACAGACTTCGTGATTGGTCAGACACCTGTCACATGTACAGCAACAGATGCTGCTGGAAATAAGGCCACACCTGACTGTACATTTACTGTGACTGTTACAGGTACAATGTAATGTAATATAATAAGTAGTTTGTTAATAGTGCTTTAAAGTTGGTATATACATGTTTTTTGGGTATGGCAACCCCTGAACAATACATTTTCAAATTGAATTGATCATTTTCTAGCATTACATTTAAGCTTTCCAATGAGATATTGCAAGAAAAAATCACGCCGACGATAAGTAACCGATTACTTAATTTCACCTTTTGAATTAAAATGCTTCTAATTCAGTTTTGAAGGACATGAGTGAGATTATATCCCAAGAACTCCTGACTTATGCTTCAGGACTGCAACATGTCAACCCTTTTTTTGGTAATCTTCACATTGTTGTCTTTAATCTAAAATAACAACTTTCAAAATCAATCCTTAAAAAAATTACCATTTATACTTTACATCAGCCCCGACTTCATGGGCTCGTGTGCGTTCCTTCGTTCCTTTATTAACCCCTGGCCGTGGATGATTACGTAAACGACTCTGACTGGCTATTCAGAGCATACTGCGCACGTATTTCAAAGAATTCGCACCTGCGCGTTATCTCCTGCCCATCACGTCACTTACGAACATTTTTTCAAAACTGAGCGATGCCTGTACGATTTGGATTATGGATGCCCTCGGGTTTTTTTTGGCCAAAAAAACCTCTATCTTGTGTTGTAAAGGGACGACAGAGGTACGTACATTTAATATAAATCCTTGCTAAATAATGCGACATCGAAATTTCATGTTTGAAGGGATTGATTCTTCAAAAAACACAATGTTGAACATTTTAAAGATGGTGGCGCACGTTAAACGACTCGACTGCAGCCCTTATTATAATGTGCCATATTCTGACACAATTAAATGAGACAAAGCCAGGGGTTATGATGGCGCAAGGCATGATGGGAAACAACATTGCGCAGCAAGATCGTACCCACAGGGAATGAGGTTGACTTTACATTTGTTGTAATCCTCCTTTTGGTCTAATATAATGGTCTAAAACCTGGACTGCATACAGTGATATGACATTGGTTTTAATATTGTTTTGAATTATTTTGTCAGATTTTAATGAGTGCACTGCAACGAACTCTGACCGCCATACTTGCGATGAAAGTATATCAGTCTGCATGAATACAGATGGAGACTACAACTGCAACTGTAATGCTGGCTACAGTCATAACAACGGAGATGACAAGACATGCGAAGGTAGAATGATGCAATTTGCACAATAGTCAGGGTTCTCTTCCTTTTTTTGACCATCCATCTCGTTCTGATTAAAATCTGTCTCATTTTTGCCACAGAACAACAACCACTGCTTTATTTTTGCTGCATTTTAGAGACCAAAAAAAGCATAGATCCAATGAACACCTTAGCTGCACCTAAATAGCATGCTGTTTGAATGCACACTGCAGTAGCTTCATTTTTAACTACAACCCCATCAACTTGAACCTTTTCCTGTTCTTCCATATCACATCTTCCCACACATATTGTTCAGATGTATATTTTTTGCTTTAAAATTTGAGCAAGTTGCACTGTCATGTAACATTTGATCCCTCTTCTTCTGTGGCTATTAGACATTGATGAATGCCAGCCATCACCTTGCACCAACGCTCAATGCACCAACACCGCAGGAAGCTTTACGTGCACTTGCAATGCTGGCTATAGTCAATCTAGCGGAGATGCAACAATGTGTATAGGTACTTACAGGGAGGACGGTTGGACAATTCTTTGTCCATTCAAAAACACAAATAGCTAAGCTTTTGTAACGTCTTTCTCTTAACCCCCTTCATTATTTGAGAGAATTACAGGTTTTCGAGTGCTCTAATCAAAGGTTGATGTTCCTACTTCCAAGTAGGACTTGCAACATGAAGTCTATTTCTTGCTTTGCTCTGTTTTACAGAAATAGTAATATATGTAGTAAACTTCGCAGTCTTTGAAAAAATTATTGCTTTTTGTTGATATTTAATTCAGTACTTCAGTTTCCAATTTCTTTAATTTGACCTAAAGCTATATTTCCATTTTCAGATCTTCTGATATGTGTTGCACATTGTTACTTCCATTTTCTCCTCTGATCAATTGCTCGGGGTAAAGTTTAATTGAATTTCTGTTCAACTTTTCAGATGATCCTCCAGTCTTTGATACCCAGTGCCCAGCAGACATCAATCGATTTGCCGACCCAAGAAGTACCACAACAACTGTAACCTGGACCGATCCCATGGCATCTGATGTTGTTGACGGTGGATCAGTAAATGTTGTATGTAATCCACCATCTGGACGAGATTTACAAATTGGCACCCATAGAGTCACATGTACAGCTACGGATTCTGCTGGAAATACACGAGACTGTTCATTTGATGTGATCATCACGGGTAAGACGTTAATCTTAGATTTTTAGATAACATTTGTGTGTGTGCAGTAGATGCAGTAGCGTAACCAGGAGAGTGCAGAGTGGCAGAATGCAACGAGCTAGAGATTCTAACAGGAAAATCAGGACGCTCAGAGAAGCAAAATCGGAATGATTAAAATAGATTAACGGAATGAAACTTTAAGTTTGCAACAAGCAAACAAAACCCTGGCTACGTGCCTGAGTAGATAATGCTTTGTGACTACTTTTGAGAGTCCTAGTGGGAGGGACACGCTGCATGTATGCAGATTGGTTTGTGCACTTAAGTTGCAAAGAATATCAGCATGTGTGCATCATGTACCAATGGTAATATTATACAAATATTGAATGCTTCGAGTGGTGTAGTAAAACTAGCCTCCCGAAGTGATCCATGGACATCGCCGAGGGAAAATAGAATGCTCCATGGATCACCGAGGGAGGCTAGTTTTACTTCACCACGAGATAAAGCATTCAATATTTGTTTTATAACACTTCCCCCACAGATTCTGCTTGGTTTTAATATTTTAAATTATTTAAATCTGAACACAGTTGAAATAAACTTCAATTTCAATACAAAATTGGTGGAGAATGTATTTCTCTCTTCCAAACTACCCCTTTACGAAATGTTTGAACCCAACTCTGCGGCGCGCTCTCTTTGGAACAAAATTGGTGGAGAATGTATTTCTCTCTTTGGAACAAAGTGCGCAACGCGCACACCAGCATGCATTTGCACACAAATACCGTGCCGGGGATATAGTACTTTGGTTGCTAATGGTATAGTACTTTGGTTGCTACGGGTATAGTACTTTTGGCTGTGCACAAAAAGATAGCAAAAATAGAAAGTATCATGTGACTCGCTCTCGCCCAATCAAGACACAGAATCTGTGGGCGAGGTGTTATAAGTTCAAACGTCCTTCAAAGTGGTCTTCTCAACTCTCTCTTCATATCTGTTGGGGGGGGGGGGGGGAGTCGGTACAAAGACTAATATAACTCCCTAAAGATATGTTGGTTGGCAAATCACTCTTATTATGTAGCCTAATATTGGAACAGAAAATAGCTTAGCACATTGTTAATAATTCAGTGATATATGTAACTTATTTGGCAAATGTTTTCCTGTTCTTTTTTGTTTCCCGTCATGTTTTTATTGATCCATTTCAGATTTTAATGAGTGCACTGCCTCAATGGAAGCTGGTCGTCATGATTGTGTCAATGCTGTGTGTATTAATGAAGATGGAGGGTTTTCATGTACATGCAACGATGGCTACAGTAAACCCAACATGAATGATCATACTTGCACAGGTATTGGTCAATCAGTTAGTTTTTTAGGTTTTACTTTCACTCCGTTTAAAAATAAGTAAAACACATCTTATTCATTAAGCGCGACTTGTTAGTTTGTATCTTAATGGTTGTGTTGACCTCATGTCTCTGCAGTGCGCATATATATAATTATTCAGGGGTGTGTCAATCTGTGACAACACTTTAATTGTATGCCCATTCTGAAATGCGCAAACCAACCCTGTCCCACACACGCTGGCTTTCATGAGCTAGTTACTTGACATCATCCACTATTCCATCTTGCATGTCTATATTCCTTTTTAATTAAAAGATATAATTGATATACTGTTTATTCCTCTTTTTATTATAGATACTGAGCCTCCAGTATTTACACCCGGTTCTTGTCCTCAAGCAATATCTCGTGTGGCTGATCCCAGAAGCATGGTTACCATGGTAACATGGACCGATCCTACAGCCACTGATTCTACCAATGTTGCTCCTACTGTGGAATGCACACCGGCCTCAGGAACAGACTTCGTGATTGGTCAGACACCTGTCACATGTACAGCAACAGATGCTGCTGGAAATAAGGCCACACCTGACTGTACATTTACTGTGACTGTTACGGGTATGTTTATAATTATCCTGGAGGTTTGAAGTTTTGGGAGAGGAGTGCAATGAATGTATTTGAAAGATGTTCTTGATGTTAAGGAAAGACTTTGCATGTTGTAAGAACATGTAAATGTCAATATGCAATTCTTAAATTTGTTGAGATTAATGTCAGGTTTGAGTACAACACGCTTTAATTATTATCTTCTCTATGTGATATAGAATGTTGGTTAAATTGTTTTTCTTGCAGATTTCAATGAGTGCACTGCCTCAGTGGGTTCACCTGGTCGTCATGATTGTGTCAATGCTGAGTGTAATAATGAAGATGGAGGGTTCTCATGTACATGCAACAATGGCTACAATAAACCCAACATGGATGATCATATTTGCACAGGTATGAAAACACGTACATGTTGTCTGTTACATTCCTAAATAGAAGACAATCTTATTATGAATCCAGTGTCCAATATCTTAATGTCGCAGAGATGGAGAATTGTAAACAAATCATTAACAACAGAATCCATCACATGAAATGAAATTGTGACCCGATGTCTCCCCTCAGAAAAAAAAGTGTTGTCTTTCAGTCGTAATTAAGGACATTGACCCTATATCTGGCGAGAAAACCTTCCAAACATTGCTTTTGCAAATGTTGTTTTTTTCTCATAGCACATTGTTTTTTCTTATACCTTAATAATGTGGAGAAACTACCTTTTCAAGCTCACGGAAAATGGTGTGTGCTTTTACCTCACAGTTTGTGTTGTATTTCACCGAGCTTAGTGTGTAAGTCCATTGATTTACTAACTTGTCGTTGGATGATCTGAGAATGATAAATAAAGTAAATGAAATTGCTTTTTAATGAAACATCCTTTTTTATTCACAGACACTACTCCTCCCGTCTTTGATCCCAACACCTGTAGGTCACCAGATGCTCAAGTTGCCGATCCTGAAAGTATGACATCAACTACAGTTACTTGGACCACTCCTACAGCCACTGATACTACAGGAATAGCTCCTACTGTGACCTGTACACCATCAACCAATCACGCCTTTAGGATTGGTGATACGGATGTCACATGTACAGCAAGAGATGCTGCTGGCAATATGGCTCTGATTAACTGTGTATTTACAGTCACCGTTATAGGTAGGAATACCAATTGAACAATGTGCTTTAGTACTGGTGTAGCTGTCATATGCCCAAAATGTAACTTTTTCTCGTTTTTTGTATAAGTTCTAGGAATTACAATCGCCGTTCTGTCTCCTGCTGAAAATGAAATAACGTTTTGTGACCTTCACATGCTATGACGGCGTACAAAGTACTTTGCTATGGCTAAATAACACACAAGTCTACGGGTCTATGGGGAGTAGTTCAGCAGCTACACTTCCCCTAGACCTATGTGTGTTATTTCAAACCGTTGCCAAGTAATTCAGACACGGCCTAAACTATGGTATTAGTGATCAATTGTTGTTTTATTAATTGAACTTGTGTGTTAGTCTATTAGTTACATTTTAATTTAATAGTTTTACATCACACTTTTCCTGTTTTGGGTCATTTTTAAAATGATTGGACCAAAACAAATAATGTAAATCTCATTGTTGCATTTATCTTGTTTATTTTCCCTTCCATTGATAGATTTCGATGAATGTACTGCAGTGACGAATGGACATAATTGTGATACCTTTGCAAACTGTACAAACACAGATGGAGGTTTTCTGTGCACGTGTACAGCTGGCTACACTGGTAGTGGAGTGACGTGCACAGGTATGGGTGATCTAAAAGGAAATCATTGATAATACAGTAAACTCCGGCCAAGTCGACATCATACAACTTGCCAAATTGCTCAAGTCGGCCATCTGACTAAAGTCTTGATTGTCTGTAAAGTGTTTCAATTGAATTTTGTATTGCTAAGTTGGCTGTTTTAAGTCCCCATTTCGCTCAAGTTGTAGTGTTACTCTCGGACCCCTTTCCGTAAAAAGTATAACAAAATCCTTTGAGTAAGTCGGCATTCAAAAAATCACGCATTGGCATCGACTTCCTGTACTGCGGTTGGCAAGAAGTGTCGAGTGAAAAGTGGTTTGGCACGGCCATGATCGCTGCATTGGCATGGCTGCACAGCCGGCCAAAAGGGTTTCCTACTGCATGCATCGTGAGCATATCTGCATCGTGAGCATATCAGTACCAGAACCCCCTCTAGTCTTTACGCATGCGCTCTGTCCATTTTGGGGGTCGTCTTACTGAATATCGAATGATGCAGTCAATACTGCAATGATGCAGTGCTTGCGTGGTATACCACTGTGCACGTACATGTATTACTAGTTTGTGCACGTGGTCTCCACTATAAATACCCCAAACGTGATGATAAAATTCGAGGATTAATTTGCTGGATTGAACTCAAGCACTAAGGAGATAAACCAGGGTAAATCGAAGCCAATTAGTGCAATGAATCATGTGTGCAAAAAGGCCATTCATGTAAGTCGGCAAAATGACGACTTACAGCAGTATCGACATTCGCGTAAGTCCTCACAAATTCTCGGGTCCCGAGAGTGCCGACTTCGCCGGAGTTTACTGTATAGTCAAATATACAAAGCATGAATTAAGGTTACTTAGAATAAAATGATAATGACTTTAAAAAAGGAATCAACATGGCATTTTGTAAAGTACTGTATGCACTGCATGTAGGTGCTAACTTTTGCATCAGTTCTGGCACGTTCCATCATCGGAAAAGTAATCATTTGAAAAACACTTTCTTAAAGTGCCTTGAAAGTCTAATCCATTAGTCCGTGTGCTGTAGTGAAGCAAACTACTCCTTAAACCGCCCAAGCACTATGGTTTTCTGGATTCATCAAGGAAAATACAGTGAACTACCGTAAAATGTTGCGCAAACCCGAATCCGACGCGATCTGAAACCAACTTCGGGTTGCTTTGGGTTGGTTTGTCCATCATTTCAGTCGGGTCGGGTCGGTTTCGGTTTTGCATTTGTGATTTTGGGGTCAGGTCGGTTATTCCATCTTGTGAAAAAAAAAAAAAAAAACAAGTTGGAGTTTCATGCGATGCTATTTAATTGCAGAGTTACTGTACCAACCAACGACTATTACGTCAACCAAACATGCTAATGTGCATGTGGTTTGCAGTCTAACACAAACAGTCTAAAACGTGTAGGCCCACAAGTACAGTGGGTAACGTTATGAATCTTCACCGAACCTATGTACGGTATGATTTTTTACTTAGAGACGACTATTTTCACGCAACGCTGTTAAGTTCAGGCATAAAAAGTGGACACACAATTGCCCAAGCCCAATATTCGGGGGGTTTTCGGGTCAGTTCGGCTTCGGGTTAGTTTGGGTCTGTTTTTGCTTGATTTTTGTCAGGTCGGGTCGGGTCGGGTTGGATTTGGGGAGTTCAGATTGGTTTCAGTTCAGATTCGGTTTATATCAATAATGTTTCGGGTTGGTTTGGCCTGGTCAACGTGACCTATTTCTGTTTTGCTTGAAACTGCAGTTTGAGAAACATCCATGAGTGACACTGTTCTGATACTAAAACAAGACCAGGGAAAGCTTGGTAAAGCTGATCCCATAGCAAACCATATCCCATTCAAGTGATGCAGAATGGCTATTCACTGGCAGTCTGTTCATGCATCTGGTCTGCACAGTGGACCGGATTTAGCCTGTTGCAAGGTATTCCTATACTACCTGGTTCTAGCTCTCTTCACAAGCTAACAACCAGAAGAAGTCACACGTTGTGTATAAAAAGGACTGCAAGCTGGCCCCTCATGGGACCAGCAAAAATAGTACAAAAAGTGTCAAGACTTTTTTGGTCAATGTTTGATCAATGTTTGATGTTTTTAAAGTTAAATTTGGGAGGAATGGGGTGTATTTACTGGAAAAGTGAATCTTAAAGTAAACAATTTAACAATTTGCTATTGTTTGTATTTTATTCTAGAATGTGCTGATGGTTTCTTTGGAGTTGAGTGTTTGTCACCCTGCACATGCGTACAAGGCGCAGATTGTAATAATGTGAATGGTACCTGCACCTGTACTCCTGGGTTTACAAATGCTGTATGCGACAAAAGTAAGAAAGATACACATTCAATACAATTCACTTTCTTTTCTCCAGTTAATACTTTTTCTTTTGATAGAATTTTTTTAAAAAGGTAATAAAACTGGTTGATAATTATTTCAGTGAATAATTTCATAACCGGGAATGTGTCAAGTTGCTAATGCTGCCACATGGAAGTTGATTATTATGGGACAAAGTGTACCGATTTGGTGCCAGCTTTGCATTGATAATTTGTTGTATAGACTTTTAGGTACTGACCTGTTGGTATTTTGTCATTACGGATGAAGTATTTTTTCATATACATGTCTAATCAATCATTCCATCCATGAACCTCCGTGCAGATTACCTGGACGTAGAATTATCCGTGACTGAGGAACCAGTCTTAGACACAGCTGCTGTTGATAACGCTACACTGCGGTGTCAAGTCAATCTACTTTCAGGAGATCTGGTTCCTATAAACCCTGTGACAATAACCAATCCTAACGGGACATCAGAGACTGCCAGTATGATAATGGAGGGTTTGTATGAGATCATCGTACATGACATCAGCCCAGACAACAGTGGGAAATATACATGTACAGCGACAACGGTGATAAACGGAGTTGGATTGTCAGATTCAGATGAATTTGAATTAGATGTCCTTGGTAAGTGAGCACTGTAAATCGATATTAGTGTGTGTCCCTAATATAACTACATTTCCTGGTCTTCGATTGCCAGACAAATTGGGATGAGTTGTTATGATTCTACCATAAATGGATTAAATATTAGGTTTTGCCCCTCATAAATAGAACCTTGCTTATCTACCACCTACCAGTGCATGTAAGCAGCCGTTCTACTAAATCTTGATAACTGCTTGATGCATTTAACGGACAAGCTCTCCTGGTCTTTAAGGGCTCCTTGGGGAGAAAAAAAACATGTCAAGCATCCATAGATGAAACAGGCACTTGTGTGAAAAGATACGCAACTAAACAAAAGCGGACATTTTCTTTTAATTGAAAAACATATTTTAAAAATCTGGAGAAAAAAAATTAGAAATTAAAGTTAACATAATGCCCAAACATTGTGTCCTATATGAACTCTGTGTCCTAATGACATTGTCTGTGAATTAAATACAAGTCTCATTTTATTGCTCTCTTGTAGCACCTGGGCGCATCATATCTGAAATGTTCTTGTAGTTGGAAAACAACTTTTTGAAATGAAAGTAAAGATATACCCAAACACTGTGATCTAATAACAGCCTTTTTTTTCTTGTAGCACCTGGGCGCATCATATCACTAAATGAGAGCACCGAGGGGAAATTGGGAGAAACTGCAACTGTCGACTGCGTAGTATATGCTCGACCAAGACCTGTGATCACCTGGTACAATAAGAACAATGCAGTCATAGAGACTACTGATCCTAAGTATTCCATTTCATCGGTTGATGGCCAAGAACGTCTGACTAGTTCACTGAGTGTGCTGAATCTTGCCCGATCCGATAATGGAACTTATTTCTGCGAGACTTCGAATAATCTTACCCTAGATAGAGATCGAAGGGAGGCTGCCATCATTGTTATCGGTAAGTGAGATGAGTAGATGCATTCAAATATCTCAAAGGAGGGATTGTTTTGCTTGTTTAAGAGTAGTATGTTTCAAGTCTCACGAGAATGAGGAGATAAAGTACTCTGGGAATGTTTAAAACATTGTACATCATGATTGTAAAAGTGTTTGGAACGGATTTACTTTGGTTAAAGAGGTGGAACTAGATAATTTGTTTTATGTGCCATTAAAAAATACTGCGTTACTTGTTTGAGTTTAAATGAGTGGAGGACAGAACCATCATTTGGGACAGCCTTTTTCAAAACAATTTGATTGAAAATCCGTTTTGTTTTTAATAGTTTGAATGATTACATGTACAGAAGTGCATTGCCTTTATAGTTAATTAATGCACCTTCAACACTATCATTTGTGACAAATTCAGTTCAGTTGTGACAATCAACAATGATCTCTCTATCTTCCTTGCAGAGGTTCCTGAGGTAGACAATGTTGATGCCATGGCCATTAGTGCCACTGAAGTCGAGGTCATTTGGAGAGTCAGTTATGATGGTAATGCTCTGCCATTCATGTGTAAGGTGGATTACCAAAAACCTGGACGTCCTGATTGGACACTTGGAGCATTTGCTGAGGAGCCACCACTATCACGACGTATCACAAACCTTGTTGCATACATGGAGTACCCAGTCAGGGTAATCTGTCAGAACAGAGCTGGTGTAGGCTTGGAAGTAATGCGACCAAACCCAATTAGAACTCTACAGGCAGGTAAGAATCAGGTCTGTCTGATAACAAGTGAAAAAATAGGCACTGTTTTTAAACTTTGAAAGGCAAGGTGCAGACCTTTCTTTTTACATAATTTGACAGTAGTTGTGACTTTGTGAGAAATAGCCTAGGTACTGTTGAGAAACTTTGTAAGGAGCGGATGGGCCTTAGTCACGAGTTGGCCATTTTTGTCGCGTTCCCTGAACGTATTTCAGTAAGTGTTAACTGTTCAATGGGACAGCACCAGACTATTTATGCAGGCACAATGCAGCCTTCATTTACTGGATTTTTTTTTTCAATCTGGCTTTAAACATTAGGAAATTTTTAATTACAAATTTAAAATGATTCCTTGACGCAGACTGGAATTAGTTAGGAATTAAGTTGCTTTCATTTCTCTTTGAAAGTCCCAAAAAGATTTTTCCTCTCTTTCAATTCAATATGGCTGACTCGTGAATAAGGCCCATAAGACTGAAAATCCATGTGTCCATTTTTCGATATGGGTATTGCATTGTGCATTTATCAGTTAAGTATCCGTGTCTGTACACATGTTTACAAAAGAAACATTGACAAGATGTAATCTCTAAATGATATACATGGGGTATGAATATTCAATCAACGTGTTATCAATGGAGAATTTGGACGTTTATTAGACGTCTAAAAATAAATTATTGCTTATAGAAATTTGTATTCTGTTCTTAAGATTTGTTCTATTATCATTCTGTAATTTTGAAAATATACCGCATTAGCGGTGATTAAAGAGGCTGTGAGCATTTACATTTCATAGTTCTAAAACTTACTGATGTCTTAATAAAAATGGCAATTATATGGTTGCTTTTTATTTTTTAGTAAACCTTTCTTCAAATTTATTTTGTATTTAGCACCTGATGCCCCAGAGAAGGTCCGAGTGACAGCGATTACTTCGAGCTCTCTCACTGTGAAGTGGGATGCACCTGTAATCGAGAGAGGAACCATTGCTCACTACGTTGTAACAGTTGACTCTGCATTTGATGAGCCAAAGTCACACCAAAGTGAGTAACTTTATTTGTACTTTTGTGTTGACGGAGATTCGAGCAGGGTTTTTTATTACGGTTTTTATAATTTCAAATACAAGAGACAGTTGAGGCCAGTTCATAATTCATGCGAATACAAATGCAAAATGAATTTGGCATCTTAAAACATGTGGTGCAAATGAGTTAAGTGTGTTCAGATTTTGCACATTTGCAGCGCAAAAAGTTACTGTGTTACAAGTTTGCATTCACTTTCACGCAGAGTTTGAACCAGCCTTTGCATGAAAAGACTTGCCATACAATTCTTTTCTAATAATTTTGTTTTGCAGGAAGCCTGTTCAAAGTTTGTTTTGATAATTATCTTATAAAAAATGAACGCCGGTCAGCACACTTCCTTGCAATATCAAAAACATCAATTTTGGACCAAAAACATCAACTTTCTCATAATATTTCTTTTGTCAAAGTATCGGCTCACTACAACGAGATTTAAGACAAAACACCCAGTTGGAAGAATTTCACCATTTTCACACAAAATCTTAAACTTCGCCACAGTCGGCATTATAAAGGAAAAGTCATTTTTGGACCAAAAAAAATTAAATATCCCCAAATCCCTCAAATGTTCACACAAGGTGCCAGGAAGCCAGGAATGAATCCAGACAAAGTTTCACACTGTGTGTGCATACACAATATGCACTACTAATTTTATTTTGAATGCGCACAAAGGCAACATCTTGGCGTGAGCATCAGGTATCGGCGAAGCGTCAGAATCTCTCTTCCGATGGGCTTCCTAGTCTGGTTCCCAGACCAAACGATCTATCTCTGATGTATCTAAGATTTGTCAGAAATAATGGAGTTTCCAAAACCTTTGCTTCCGCTTCGTCTTCGGCCTTACCTCCAACTTCTGAATCACTGAGAGGCAAACTAAACAAAGATTTCCAACTTTCGACTTCATATAAATCGATTGAATGTTCCTGAAGCATAACAGGCACCAAAATGTAGCTGGAGTTCCAGAAGTTGAGTCCTCAAATCTCCTTAAGACGAAGCCAAAGCCAGTTGTTTTTAAAACGCTTTATATGTCGGATCTTTTGGTCGGGGAACCAAACTGTGGTCTCCCCCAACACTCCCTTTCTTACCGGTGATGAGCTACATGTGATCTGTTCCTATTTTTTAATAAGTACTTTTCCTTTTATGTTCATGGATATTCTGTTCATCTAACAGCCCCTGGATCAGGAAACCCTGCACCCTTATCTCTGGTCGTGAGTGAATTGAGTCCGTACCGTAACTACACTATTTATGTGACGGCATTCAATGTGGAAGGAGGCAATCCTCTGATGGGAGATGATTCTGACAGTATTGTACGCAAGACTGCACAGAGTGGTAAGAAGCGTAAATTTGTCAATACCTTAAATTTTATTTAATAAACCACAAGGGCAACCGACTAGGTGTTTGTAATAATTTTAAATATCCACCACACTGCTGCTCCGGTGCTCTACCAACTGGGCTATCCAACCCTATGTTGGGGGTTCCCCATTTTGTAAAAGTCTTTGTTCAAGGGGCGCTAACCTGATAAGTCTATTAACTTACAAAATTTGATAGTTGTAGAGCCCTCTTACTCTATTGTTCTTATTCATATTTGAATTCAAGCTCCCTCAGCACCTATCAACGTTCTTCTAGACAATGAAGGAGACGCCTGCATGGTCACATGGGATCCACCCGAGCAAGAAAATGGCATCATTATAGCTTATAAGGTAGGGAGGGAATCAAACATCAAGCATCATACTGTACGATTGCTATGGTTCCATGCACCAGTAACCCCTCAGCGACAAATAAGGGAAAGTTGGGGGAGAGCAGTTGGAAAGATATTCAAACAAATTGCTAACGGCGTTTGCCCGCTCATGCGAAGACGCCAGTAGATCACCAGTGATCTAATTTTACACATGTGTAGCGGACAATAAGGTCACTAGTGCCCATCTAATGTATATGTTACCCTCTTACAGTCATTCACAGATCCAAGGGATGCATAGACTATTTAATGACAGTCAATAGTATAAAAACTATAATCTGGCTTGAGGATGGATCATCAATATTACCTCCCTGAGGTATTGGAAGTTGAGGGAACTAGTTTTTCAACTTCCAATATCCAGGGAATCTAATATCGACGATCCACCCAAAACAAACCATGGTTTGTTCGTTTTACTTTACCTCATAGTTATTCACCAAATCTTTGTCAAGTTGCGCATCAGTTACCTCAGCAAAACGTTGCTGTGCATGTGCCGTCGTCTTTTCATGTAGCTAGGTGCACTACCCCCTTGGAATATTTCCACGATTCCTTCATAAAGCATAAGCGTAGTAGACTCTCACACTTTTAGCCCATGCAATAGTTAACTGCACATGCGTATTTATCCTATGCGTGAATCCTTGCATGCACACTAGGTGAATACCAGTGAGAATGAAGCTCTTGCTCATGAATATGTATGGGGTATTGTAATGTTTTATGACACACCACAATCCAACAAACCCCCATTCGTGGTGTATGGTGAGACTTGATAAACTTGGTAAGAAGAGGGTGTCAATAGAATCAGCCTTAAAATGCTAAAATTACTCTTTCCCTGGCACAGATTTTTCTTCAAGCGTACATGTACCCAGAGCCTGGATCTGATGGAAGTTTGGATCTTATTTTTGATGAAAGCAAGTCGGACTCTCTGTCGTGGAGTAATGTTGATGAGAGGTTGTATGTTGTCAATAAGACTGAATTGGAACCGTACGCCAGATTCAAGTTTCAAGTTCTCGCAGAGACGGAGCCAGGGGAAGGCCCCAAAAGCGAGGAGACCAACGTCACTTGTGATTCCCCTCCAGTAGGTCAGTACAAGAATGCTTATTTAAATGTAATCCACCAGTTGTTTCATTGCTGTTATCTTCTCTCAAATTCGTAAAATTTGTGCTGGAAGATTTTAGAGAAACTGTTACGTGCATTCCTGATAAACATTATATTGACAGCATGACGTGACTGTAGTTAGGCAATGGAATGATATGCTTGTTGACGATGATTGGGAGAGATTCAACTATTAGACTTGAATGCAACTTATTTCAAACAAAGCTGTGGAAGTAAAGCTGCTTAAGCACTTAGTCTGATTGAATAAATGCAGTGTCCAACAGAGATTATGCAATAGCCCATACTATAGATGAATGAGGCAATAGATGAATATGGCAGTTTTAGTGATTATATAAGTCTTGGTTTATAAGGAACTAGGCTTATTTAACAAATAATAAAAAATGAAGTCAAGGCTGCCTCTACAAATTACCAAATATGTGCGGCATTCTGGCAAAGTGGGACGGAACTGGGCACAGGCCGCACTGGAGAAAAATGCAAAAAAATAGATTGAGCATTTTTTTTTTTCAATTTTATATATTGATAACATATTTGAAAGAAATACCATAAAAATTGTAAGGGGAAAAATGTTTTTCATGAAAAACAGTAGGCATCCTTCATTTTCATGACTACAAACTCAAAACTTTAAAGGCCTTTTTTTCACTATTTCACTTTTTTTTGACAAGTTGATAAATGCAAACTTAAAACAGCCATAAGTTGTCAACGAAATGTCTGACTGAAGTGCTACAAACAGTTTGTATGGAGAAATTTATTCTTTTTCCTAATACCCGCAAACCATCATTTCCACCTCTGCCCAGTTCTAGTGTACCGTGTTGGACAGTGTTTGGTCAAAAGTAAATCACAAATTCATTTGCAAGTGCAGTTACAAGTAACGGGATGAACTGTAACAGAGGAATGCCTGTGCCACAGTTCATTTAACTCTACGTGGGAGTGGATGACTCGCGATGGACTGTTTCACAACTAGTTTAGATATCCCTGTAGACGTGCTACATGTGAATGAGAGTGCACAGTAACCCTTGAATGCATGATTTCAAAGAACTTGACATCAGACTAATCTGACAGTAAGGCGGACGTTTCCTTTATGATTTCATAGCCCCGACTGAGGAAATTGTAACCCCAACAAAGGTAGACTACATTGATGACGACACACCGGTTGTCACCCATGAGAGTTTTTGGATGTCTGTGAGTCCAGCTAGCACCAGATATGGACCAATCAGGTAAAATGTAATCAAAGTTTTGAAGCAGATTTGTTTTTGGCAGTTTGTCTAGAAAGTTTGGAAGAATTATTTTTTGCCAAATCCATCTTTACTGGTTTCATCTTCTACGCTTCTATTGACTGACGTGTGCTGTGGTGTTTGTGTTTTTTTTAGTTTTTTATGTTTTCTCACAGTGCCCCTTGAAACATTTTTTAAGAATTATAAAATTTCTCATAACACCTTTAACCCTAACCTTCCTCAATCCTCCAAAGTCCTCCAGGCAGTTTTGGAGGTTTTGTGAGGCTAAATGCAACATACAATTTTGGAGGATTGTGAAAGACTAAGGACACATGGACATTCAGTTTTTGTTGATTTGGGAGGATTAAGTGGAAAAATGTGGAGGAGTTTGTAGTATTGAGGATGATTCATAGCAAAACAGGCCAAGGAGGTGAGGGTTCAAGTCTTTGGGCACATGTCCACGGAAAGGATGTAAGTATTGATGTATGCAATTCCAATGCGCAGATCCCTTTTTTACCTTGTGTTCAAAGATCCTTTGATGACAGTTTAATGAAGTGTTAGCTTTCATCATTTTTAAGGAATTGCTTTGGAATGTTTTACCCTACGTTTGTAGTTGTTACGACATTGTGGTTGTGGAGCTTCCTGAAGGGGAAGGCATTGAAGGCAAGGTCCCAGACGTGAATTATCCCATCGAAAACTTTGTCAGCTTTGTCGATGCACAGAAGGAAGCTGGAAAGCCTTACATCGCCCAGTCACGAAACGGGTAAGTCATACAATTAAAAAAAATCTTGTTTCAAATGCTTGATGAAAACTTTGGCCTCGTGGTTAAGGGCATTGAATTTGTGGTCTGTGGGTAAAACTGCAGGTAGTGGGTATGAGTCCAGCCCGGTGTCATGGTGCGTGTGTCCTTGGGCAAGGCACTTTGTCACTCATTGCTTCTCTCCACCCAGGAGTAAAATGGGTACCTGTGAGGGCAGAGATGGTTAGTGTGATTGAATTAGCTTCCTTGCACCTAACAGGCTGCATCGAGCTATACTCCTATACTCCTCAGGGAGCTGAGATGGTATTTGGAATGTTTAATTGGCCCAATGATCAGGGGTAATAATAATGTAAACCGCTTCGATCTCAGTTAAAAGCGCTATATGAGAACCCGTTATTATTATATTATTAATATAAAACTTAAAGAAATTTAAAGCTTTTGTGATGTTGTTACTATACGCTGAGAAACACTGCATAACAGTGTCAAATGCTGATGGCAGTGCTTTACATATGAACGGCTTGTTTCCAGTGCTGCCAAGGAGATGCACATGTGCTGTTGCCCACGTTGTACAGTGGAGGGGGCCCTATGAATCAGTCCGTTCTATTTGCCGGTTCCCTGGAACTAAATACATTTATTTCACCACAACACTAAATGAAAAGAATGTGATACCTAGCCATGCCTTTGTCATTGGCAATTTCAATCACAGCAACAGCCTCACAGATCAAACTAACGTCAAGATTGGCAACACCGGGTCCTCATCCTGTACTCCAGAATCCAGACGAAGAAAGAGAGCGACTACATCTCCACACAAAGGGGATGACGGAGCTCTGAAGTCAAGTACCTCCTACACAGCATTTCTACTTGCATGTGTCAGGCTGGACGATGGAACGGTAAGACATGGGTTTACATTGTTGCCAAGGAAAACTTTGTGACGAACTAGTTACAGTAATAATGACATCACAATGTGACCAGTCAGATTAGATATTCTTTATCGTGGGACAGTTCAAATTTGGAAGATCCCCACAGGCAAGCGGCTTTTTCATTGATCGGCTTATTTACTTTTTTTCTTTGCCATTTGAACTTTAAAAAAACACTTAAGAAACTCTTCAAAAGCTTTGAATACCCCTTTTTGTGACTTTCCGTGGAGTGCCTGTTTCCAACACATGAAGTTAGAATCTCAAATTGTTTTTTTTGCTAAAACTTTAAAGACAACAGACTTGGTAAGAATGTTCCTATATATTTTTTTCCCTATCAGGAACTTTGCTCTTCCAGTCCACTGATGCAACCAGTCATTACCTGTAAGTTGCTTGAATTTCTATGTTCTTAATTTTTAAATACCATCAGATTCCTTTAAAAATTCATCTATCATAACGTGAAAGGCTGGAAATTCCATGACATTCCATGAAAGCCCGAAAATTCCACCATGCCTCAAGTTGATGGTGATTTGTGATGATGATTTGTGACCATTGGTGAGAGCTCCGTTTTTAAGCCATAAGGTGGCTCGCCCGCTGCGTCTCCCAACAAGAACGGCAAAAGTGGATACTATGGACTCTGGGCACAGAGCACACACAGTTCGAGCATGAGTGTACGTGTTCTACATAACCCCAGAGGACCGGCACACAAAGGGAGAATAACAGATCCTTTTAGTCCTCGGGAGTTGGGTCTTTTGTTCAAAACGGTCCTCTGTAGTAAGTTTATGTGCTTAGTCTGTTGGACAGTGTTATATTACAGGGACAAAGGGAAACACAAAGCAATGTCCTCGAGAGTATAGTAAAACAAGAGTGTGTGCTTGGCATTTGTTCAAGGGCTCTACCTTAACCCTAACCTTGCCGGACGCAACACAGTGCATCAGGTGGAAAAGTCTGGTGCACTTTGATGCATTCAGCTACCAACACCAGTGCATAAACAGCCGCTTCTGAGACAATGAGAGCTAGTCCCATAGAACAATGCCAGAGTTGTATCCTGCTGCATTCGGTGACCACAGACTCTGAGGCAGTGTGGCCTTGAGATTTTGACCTGATAGATCTTGCTGCACTGGGCAGGCTTGTCACTTAGACAAATGTTGCATGTTGCTGCGTTTGGCAGGGTTCTAGCAAACATACCCTGGAGGGTTAGGATCAAAGGCCGGTGCTTTCTGGGTGCAGAAGCAAACTCAAAGGCAAAGTTGAACACATTTCAACTCTGGCAATTTCCCAGGGAATGTTTTGTGAAGTCAAATTCGCTTTACTTTTGTATACGCATGAAGTGTGAACCGGCCTTTACTCTCTCATGTGCCCAGAGTCCATAGTATCCACTTTTGCTGTTCTTGTTGAACCATTGCATGAACATTGTTTATGACTGATGATATTCAACTAACAGCTCTTTTTGCTTGCACATGCAATGTGTCAAGGTATATTCTTACCCTTAAATAAAAGACACTTAGCGGGTTTTTAAAATTATTATTTTATTGTCCTTGACCTCTCCAAAAGTAGTTTGTTGCATTGAAAACTTTGCGCCAGTGTTGTATTTGAGTCCACCACATGTCTATCCCGTGTTCCTCACAAGTCCATCACAAGTCCATCACAAGTGCATCACAAGTCCATCACAAATCCATCACAAGTCCATCACAAATCCATCACAAATCCATCACAAGTCCATCACAAGTCCATCACAAGTCCATCACAAGTCCATCACAAGTGCATCACAAGTCCATCACAAATCCAACATCAAATCCATCACAAGTCCATCACAAGTCCATCACAAGTCTATCACAAGTCCATCACAAGTCCATTACCAGTCAATCACCAGTCCATCACAAGTCCATCACAAGTCCATCACAAGTCCATCACAAGTCCATCACAAGTCCATCACAAGTCCATCACAAGTCCATCACAAGTCCTCCAGTCTCAACTCAATACACAAGCTATTGAAATGAATGTGACAAAGGCATTCCTTCGTTATCGTTCATCCTCTGTTTCCTTTGACACGACTTGATTACTATTCAGATTATTCAGAACATTTATTTCCATACCTTCAAAAATTTAAATGATACAATTAAGAAAAACACTTATGAATTGACTTATGACATATAGTTCTGAAGGACTCCAATAGCACACTGAAGTGTGTCTACCAGTTTGCCATGAGGCACTGTGCATGAGCTTTAGAGGGTTGTTAAGAAACAGGGCGCGGTAGATATTACCCGCACCCCCGTTGGTCTAGTGACAGACTCAACTACAACACAGCTTCATCCACAAATACCCCAAAAGCTGAAAATGAGAAAGCACACAGACATGGATCTGTGTACAAACAGTAGATGATAGCTTTTGGGAGCTCCTGCGAGAGGGGCACACCACATTTGCGCTTTTATTTGCACACGCACGGTGCATGCAAATTATGCACAACTGATTTTATTCTGAATGTCCACAAACCATCTTTGCGTGAGCATCAGGCACCGCCAGTAATGCACTTCAATGTCCCTCCCAAAGAAGTCATGCTGTCGTCGTTAGTTTGCACGCAGCGCCCTCGTTTGTTAGCACACGGAGTCCACACTGTTTGTCCCGAGGGGAATGATTTAAGTTTATCAGCTTTTAAAACACATTTGGCATTGCATCCTTGCCTCTCCCACTAATAATACCTTTTTTTTTTTTTTTTACTTCTCTCCTTAATTTGCATGGTGTGTTTACCGCTACCTTGCTCTGAATAGTGGCTGGAGGTATGTCATCATATTTTAAATATCTCTCAATGTTGATTGTTTTCATTAAAAAGAAAATTTTAAAAAGTATTGAGATTAATTTTATTTTTTGTCTATACATTGATTGCCAACTTCAGCTAAAGGCTAAGATGTTTCTGACGATGATATGTGAGTTAGATAGTAGGGCTGTGCGGAATATACCGAATACCTGAATGTGCGATCATTCACTGAATATCCACTTTCCAAACGGTCTCGATAAGATGACAAAAATGTCTTCGATGTTACTGCATTTGTATAAATTGTGTGGTTCTGTTTGTCAAAATGCCAATCGGTATTTTTGTGGACAGCCACCTTACATTTTGTAGATGCATGATTTGAGAGCTTCTGTGAGCAATATTAGTCTAAATTATATCTTTAAAATCTGTTGAATATCAGCTAGTCAGCTACAAATGGAAAAAAATATATCTATACAAATTTGATGTTCTTATTATTTTAATTAGATCAATGTCAGTGTTCGAAGTTTTGTTCAGATTCAAGTTTGAGTAATCCAATACAAAGTTAATTGAAAATGCACAGCAGTAGTAGAGAGAAAGAATCCAGATTTCAAGAAGAACCTGTCTTTGACTTAATGCAAAGTTTTGGAGTCTGAAAAATCTAGGATGGTTCTTAGTAAACGTAGACATTGATTTTGGTTAAAGCTTAGATAAATTGTTGGATAAATTGTTCATTCACAATACATATTGTCCATTGAAAACAGTGAACACAGCTGCAATCGCCATTGGTATCGTCCTGGCTATACTTATAGCTGTCGTCATAGCTCTAGGAGTGGTTATCTACATGTAAGTAAGGGAATAAATGTGTGCTCCGGAGGTTTTTATCACTCTGTTTAATACCACTTAGAGTCTGGGTGCTGATAATTACCCGAGCCGGAGGCGAGGGTAATTATCAGCACCCAGACTCTAAGTGGTATTAAACAGAGTGATAAATACCGACGGAGTACATATTTATTCCCATTCATAAATACCTTTTCGGTAAAAAAAAATCATATAATTCGTTCAAAACATCCCGATTTTGTTCAACAAATTCACTTCATGGTTTTGAATCATCCCTCCTGCAAAATAATGGAGTGTTCAGCTGGCGAGTAAGATGAAAACAACCCTTTTATGGAGATTGACGCGCGCGTATCATGTTCTATGCGATGTCGCGCAGAACGCACCTGGCGCGTTGCGTTTTGAATTTAGAACTATAAAATTCTAACTCCATGGTAGTGTTGCGCATGCCTACGTGAGGATTGTGAACGTTCAACCAATGAAACGATAAGAGGCACTGGATTTTTAGGAGTCCACATTTTATTGTGACACTGGAAAAGTGTTTAAGACCAGCTAGCCATGTCTTTATCATCCGTTTAATACCGGCCACGTGACGGGCTCTCGACCAATAGGAATGGCTAAACTGTCTGAGGTATTTATGAATAACACTTTAAAGATGTTATGCCTTGGGTTTTTTTTGAGAAACATTGTTATATCCAGATATTCTTACCTTGAACAAATGGCAGAGGTTCTTTTGACTTGAAATCACGATGTCTTTTTGTGCCACAGACTTTTTCTGTGTTATTTTCTGAAACATGACAATACTGCTGTAATGCACTTGAGTGATGCAATAATCACATAGGCTTAGTTGCTTAGCAAGACTGTGTAAGTAAAAACTCTTAAGAGTATTGTATTTTCAGGGTGTTTCGATGACTTGCACCTAAACGCTTTCAAAAAAAAATTCAAGCAGTTATCTTCGAAAAGCATCAAATCATCGGTTGCACCACGTACCGACGTATCGCATTTTTTTGTGTTTCGAGAAAAAAACGATTTAAAGTTGGTCATTATTTTGTAGGCTCATTCCATATACTCCCTGTGTAAGAATTCAAGCTGTTTCGTTTTTGCTAGTAAATTATAGATTAAACTTTATTGTATGCAATCCGTGTGCATCTGAGTTGCTTAGTTTTTGAGAAATTCAGTTCCAAAGTTATTCGTCACTTCGTGAAACAGATTTCTATCATGTATATCGTATGTCATACAACGCGCGTAATAGTGGCCGTGTGCCAGATACGGAGATACGTCGGTTCGTGAAATGCTAAATTCCAATTTTTCATATCGACGGTCCTTTGTGACATCATAGCACTATGGGAATTAGCGTGTTAAGCGGCGTATCGGGATATGCCACTTCGTGGTGCAGCATTTTTCATTTTTTAGAGATACGCCACACAGTCTAATTAGCGTTCTTAGTTAATTAGAACTCCGAAATAAAACTTTCTGAGAATGAGCACTTTGATGAAATAATAACGTTAATGACAGAAACTCAATTTGGCAAAAAATCGGGATACGCCGGTTCGTGGTGCGACCGACGAAATGTTCAAGTTGTGTTGATGCACAGACCTATTTGTAAGAAATGCTGTTCCCTTACTCACAAACATGATTTCCTTGGAAGATGATTTTTCCCTCCTTCGAAATGTCCAATTCTGCAGGAAGCGTCGGAAGCAAACTCCCCTCCTTCGTGATAGCGAGAACGGCGTGGCTATGGTACCAGTCATGGAGAAGGAACCAGGTATGAAAGTTAGGTGGTTTGTAAATAGTAACAATATGGTGATGTCTTGTTTGCAACGATAACCAGAGAACATGACTTCAGCAAACATTGATCATAGTTATGATTTTTTTTGTGTTGCTGGTGGCGGTGTTGATTATAGTGATAATAGTAATGATGGTGATTATGATGGTGATAATGGTGATTTGGTGATTCTGTTGATATTGTTAATATGATTGTGATAATTCATTATTTTGTTTATGTGCACACAAACAAAAACCCTCCAGAACCCTTTCTTAAAAACTTTCCCCAACTCAAAGTTTCAGTTATATTTTTCTCAGCCGAAGGAATTGTTTTAAGCAACTTTCGACTATATAATCTCTCTTAGATATGGTAGTTAAAACATTAAGGAGACATTCAAATATCTCCTGTAATGCCCAGTGTCTCCCTGGTAAGAAATAATTTACCATTACGTCATACACCGGATAATTTACCATAACCTGCATTGCCCAGAGTGATGTCCAAACACACATATGCCTAACGTAGGTGTAGGCACATTGCCCACTTTTTTAACAAATTTCATCCGTTGAAACAAGAAAATAACAGCATCCGTCACATTCCGATTGATGACTACAGTCAGCGATGAAAGCACTGCACCCTTCTCCAGTCTTAATTATTCTTAATGTCTGAAAAATCTCAACTAGAAACTGTTCACCTTAATCGCCCGTGGAAGTCCTAGGGTAAAAATGGCAGACAAGACATTGTTCGGACCAATCACTATTGGAGATGACCCAGCGTGACGTCACACTTCTGCAGCCTATAAGCACCAATCATATGAAGAATTTTACTCAAGAATTTCACACTTTGATGAAATCCTCAAAGTTTCGCATCTGGACCTTTCCTCATCATTGCTTTTTTCCTTCCTGGCTTTCAGAGGTGACTCACATGGTGGTTCTTCCCATCACCTTGGAGAATCTGTCTGAGACAGTCCGACAGAAGAGCGAGAATGACGACGAGACCTTCAAGGCTGAGTTCAAGGTGAGCTGGAAACTCTTGGTGATTTCCTAGAAATTGATGAAGGAGTCCTCAAAAGCAGCTTCCAACTCATAGGCCCGGGTTTGATTTCTGTCCTGGTCCACACTTCGATTGGGCCTTCAGTCCCTGCCTGATTCCGTGTGATTTACCCAGAATATTATTCTGGGGTTTTCCTCCCACATCTTAAACTGTAATTTCATCTCATTGTCTCCTCTCTACAGATTTCTTCAGGCTTGAGAGCTACAGTGCCTATAGAGCGTATTTCAAAATAAATTTTTGGTGTATTTTTTTATTTCGCAGTCTATCCCAGAAGCCACCGGTGATGTTACCAGGGACGCAACCAATCTGGAATGCAACAGGGAGAAGAACCGCTACATCAACATTGGTGCATGTGAGTATCATAACCAAATGCCATTGGCTGCTGGCCGCACACTGAATATTCATTATCTGGCTTCCTGATATGTGATTGGTCAGCAGCATGTACTGCCATTTTGTCATTGGTCAGTTGTTCTTCTGCAGATTTATGAATGATTAGTCTGATGCAATTTCTGTAGAAAGCATTTCTATCTGATAGTTCTCTTCTAGTTTGCGATTGGTCGGCCACCCATTATGCCATTTTGTGATTGGACAAAACCTGTTTGGGGGCTCTGCGATTGGCCAGAACATTTTTATGCACAGGCTTAGATTGACATTGTCACCAACTTTTTATAAATGTTGAATGTGGTCTTGTTCCCTACCTCCCACAGATGACCACACCAGGGTCCGATTGTCTCCCATAGAAGGCGAGGAGGGATCTGACTACATCAATGCCTGCTTTGTTGATGTAAGTTGGTTCTTCTGGATAATCTTTAACACTGTATTAAAAATCGTTCTTGCATTTTCTTGAACATCTTTACTAAACATTGACCTTTGTTTTTAAGATATATTTCTACTTCTACGTTTTATTTCTCATTCATATTAGTTAGTCAGTGTTTCATGTGTTTCATTTTTACTGTTTGCATTATTTTCAATTCAGATTCATGATTGTTTTTTTCTTAATTCAATTTTTAGAATTAACATATACCAAAATGCTTGAATTTTTTTCAGGGCTATGAGAAACCAAGGAAGTTCATTGCTGCACAAGGTGTGTTGAAAGACAGTTTTTGTCATTTTTTTCAGACCCAGGGGTGGGGGATGGGTGACTGATGAGACTCCCCTCCCTCCTCACTGATGTGTTTAAGAAAATCTCCAGAATGCAAGAATTAATATAAAATTGGAAATTTTGTGACTCGTGCTACCTAGCTCAAGGCCCACTTTCATGGCTCTGCTAACCATAGCATTCTGGACTATATTGCCATTCTGTGCTTTAAGTGCTAGCACGGGAATTCTTCGCTAGCCCATGAATCACAGAAAACTTCAGTTTATGGGATTCATGTTCATGGGAGGAAGCAAAAAAACCTCGAAAATTGTGAAAAAAAACAACAGCTGTTGCAAAATTTTCTGCTTTCAGAGCCATGAAATTGGCCAAAAATTTACAATTTTTTTTAACAAACTGAACAAATCCATGTACAGTTGTTTGTAGAAAATAAAAAGTGATTTGACTTTATGCCTCCTTGAAGTATGGTGGACACAATAGGCGGGTGCTATTTGAAATGGGTCAGTGTGAGTTCTTCAAAAGAGTTCACCCACTTCAAATAGCGCCCTCATACGGTGTCCGCCATACTTTAAAAAGTTAATACCTTGATTGATAAAAGGGAGGTTTCGCAAGGGAACGGATACGCTTACAAATACGTTTAGCTATCCGTATCCGTTTTTTTTACTTACGTGTAGCGAGCGAGATATGCGTGTCGTCTGCACGTATGACGTCATACGCCACTCACTATCCGCTAAACGTGCAGACAACACGCATATCTCGCTCGCTACACGTAAGTAAAAAACGGATACGGATAGCTAAACGTAAGTGTAAGCGTATCCGTTCGCTTGCGAAACCTCCCTAATGTCTCGTACGTGTGTGATGAAGTCTCGTTCTTATCATCGTAGGTGCCCGCGAGGACACCGTGCTGGATTTCTGGCGCATGGTCTGGGAGCAGAACTGCGCCACCATCATCATGCTGACCAAGTGCCTGGAGAACGGCAGGGTAGGTAGCGTGCGTGGCAGCAAGAGACAGAACGATGAGGACCGATCAAGTTGTTTGATTTTTGTGATTAGTGGGTTGG
Organism: Patiria miniata; assembly: GCF_015706575.1. Taxonomy (NCBI): domain Eukaryota; kingdom Metazoa; phylum Echinodermata; class Asteroidea; order Valvatida; family Asterinidae; genus Patiria; species Patiria miniata. The sequence goes on along the minus strand of NW_024037069.1, from coordinate 31,057,725 downwards.
CTTTCTACCATTATTGGGACACACCGAAGCTCGCTTTGGTATTTCGCACAATGCACTGTCATTGCTTGTGATGTGTTTATCCTAACCCTCTAGGGTATGTTTGCTAGAACCCTTCCAAATGTAGCAACATGCAACACTTGAGTAAGTGACAAGCCTGCCAAATGTAGCAAGATCCATCAGGGGAAAAGTCTCAAGGCCACACTGCCTCAGAGTCCGTGGTCACTGCACGCAGCAGGATACAACTGTGACATTGTTCAATGAGACTTTGTTTCAGAGCTGACCATTGATGCACTGGTGTTGCTAGCTGAATGCATCAAAGTGCACCAGTTCTTTTCCACCTGATGTTCCACTTGCGTTGCGTCTGGCAGGGTTAGGGCTAAGAGCTTTACAAAATGAACCTGCAATCCTAGTAACGGCCAGTCACAAGTAAATCACAAGACCAGTCACAAGTAAATCACAAGACCAGTCACAAGACCAGTCACAAGTAAATCACAAGACCAGTCACAAGTAAATTACAAGACCAGTCACAAGTAAATCACAAGACCAGTCAAAACCAAGGCCAACGATACCGTCACTAGAATTGCAAAATCAGTCTGTCAGTTGTACCAGGTAGTGAAGTATCGTGTGTACAAAGTTTGTAGACAATCCATCACCTTATGGCGTAATCAACAAGATTGGGATAGAGGACTGGCAAATTGAGTTTAAAGGAAAAGTGTTTTAACTTGACCTGGGTCAGTACACAGCACTTGTATGACTAAAGGAAAACAGATCTACAGGAACAAATTTGCAAAGTTGGTCAACAAAGAGCTACAGCACTGCCTGTGTCTGCCTAAAACACAGCAGCTCACCATGTCAAGTGAAGAATATGCCTTGTGTAGATTATTCACAGAAATGGAAAAAGTCTCTGGGAGGATTGGTGTCCAAACTGATAAACCAATCAAATGCAGGTAAAAGCTAGGGATTTTAAGCGCTGCACAAACTGTTTAGCTTTCCTATAGCCAAGTTGTCATGTATTTGTTTTTATTATTATTATTATTATTAATCATTTTTGGTAATGAAACCAAGGATTCCTCAAAAGCGCCCTAGGCACTGTAGCTCGCAAGCCTGAAGAAACCTGTGGAGAGAAGACAATGAGAAGAAGCTACAGTTTTAGAGGTGGGAGGAAAAGCCCAGAAGAATATTCTGGGGAAAACCCACGGAATCAGGCAGGGACTGAAAACCCAATCCACATATTGGCCCAGGTGGGATTCGAACCCGGGTCACAGCGGTGGAAGGCTAGGAAAGTACCGCTACGCCAACCTGACTCCCCTTTGTGCACATTATATTCTGGTGTGGCATGTATGATTTTCCAATGTATGTAATTCAATGATTTCAGGAGAAGTGTGCCGAGTACTGGCCAGAGGAAGACGCCATCATGTACGATGACATCATTGTGACCTTGGATGACGTGGTGACTTGCGCCGATTACGTCATCAGGAAGTTCACCCTGCAGAAGGTACAGTTGCCAAAACCCTGCATCGAATTTGAAAGTACAAGTGTGAAATGGTGCTAAGGCCTGCTTCAAACTGGCTTTCCAGAGTCGTGCTGAACCCAAGTATTCCAAAGATTTGATTTTGATTCGGGGGAAGGGTTTAGCTGTTGGGAGGGGGGGGGGGATTAGCTGACATGATCTATGTTTTCTGCATTTTTTTTCTGATTTTGTTTTGCCCAATGGGAAGGTTTCGACCTAAACAAATCCCGCAGTAGAACCACCACTGCATTTCCTTACTTTTCTTAAATACGTCTGTTTTGTAAATCCAGCAAATATCCAAGCAATCTTTTATTTTTTTATTTCTCAGCACATTGAAACAGATGAGGATGAGGATGAAGACGCCGAACCCATCATCGGCGAGAGTCGTACCTTGATGCAGTTCCACTTCCTGGGCTGGCCGGACTTCGGCATCCCCAAGTACCCCCATAGCATGCTGTGCTTCGTCAAGCGCATCAGGCACATGACTGGGTCCCGCATTGAGCCCGGTAACATCATAGTGCACTGCAGGTCAGTAGTCTGACGACGGCCTCAAATTCATCAAGATTTTATATTACTACACCTCATAAATATTCATGATCAATTTGGAGCGTGTCATTGGCTTATTCCGCCGCGCGTCCTGGAAGTAAAAATGATACGGGCCCAGGTGACGTCATCCCAGTGGGTATCCAGCTCGCTGCCGTGCGGTATTTTTTTCTGGTATAGCACCAAAAATTCGCTCTGGAACCCGCCTCGTAGACATGTAGTCTGTGGCGTGTAATCTTTACAGAACCGGTCCGTTGTAGTCCTTGTAACTACTGCAGTAAAGACACATCACAGAGTGATGGCACCAGACTATTTCATTGACTGACTAAGAACTTGAACATCTTGTGCTGAATAAAGATACAAAATCTAGGAAGGCCGTTATCGACAAGGCAGTGAGGCTACTAAATATTTACGAGGTGTAGTAAAACAAATACAGCATGGTTTATTTCTGGAAAATAGTTGGAACTACTGGTCCCTCAGTGCAGGTCAGCTTGACTACCTCCCTCCGCTTCGTGTTGGGAGGTAGTCAAGCTGACCTACACCGAGGGACCAGTAATTCCCACTACTTCCCCTCAAACCATGCTGTATTTATCACGCCTTTTGAGAATCTGAATCATTTACAAGGAAAAATTTGAAAAAAAAATGTAAATAGGTTTGCTGATGATATCAAAAGGGGTATCAGAGCTATTTCAGATTTCCCTGACGGGTATTTTTGTCATTTGTTTGCTCAGTGCTGGTGTTGGCCGCACCGGTACCTACATCCTGATTGACTCCATGCTGGACATGATGAAGAAAGAGAAGAAGGTGGACATCTACAACGTCATCTACAAACTGCGCAACCAGCGCAACCTGCTCGTCCAGTCACTGGTGAGTAATGGACCCTGCGCATTGTTGCGCCCTCGGTGGCCAAAATGTGAAACGTGACTGTTTATGAAGGACATGTGATCATAATGTGACTAGTCCAGTCACAAGTAAATCACAAGTATGGTCAAAAGTAATCACAAGTCCAGTCACACGTAAATGACAAGTCCAGTCACACGTAAATGACAAGACCAGTCACAAGTCCAGTGTCAAGAAACTCACAAGTCCAGTCACAAGTAAATCACAAGACCTGTCACAAGTAGCTCACAATTCCAGTCACAAATAAATCACAAGTCCAGTCACAAGTTTACTCACCAATCCAGTCATGAGTAAATCACAAATCCAGTCACAAGTCCAGTCACAAGTCCAGTCACAAGTCCAGTCACAAGTCCAGTCACAAGTCCAGTCACAAGTCCAGTCACAAATCCAGTCACAAATCCAGTCACAAATCCAGTCACAAATCCAGTCACAAGTCCAGTCACAAGTCCAGTCACAAGTCCAGTCACAAGTCCAGTCACAACATCAAAAATATAAATGCCATATGTGTAATGATGTCTTCTTCGCTGGCTTCATGCTGGGAACAGTTTCAAAATTGGTCATGGTTTATCTTTATGCCATAATTGCATGTTTGTGTGTGAACCAATGAAAGTTTCGGTTTTTGGACTGGTTCCCAGCCCCTTATTTCCAAGTGAAAATATAATGCAAGGAACAGGAACCAACCTGCTTCGCTCTCATTTCTTTATCAAAACCTAGACTTCCCCTGTGTGTGCACATTAATATCCAGCTGTAAACCAATGAACAGTGCACGTGAACCATTGAAATAAATGTAACTTTCCGTCCCGTACCCCCATTGCTTGGCTACACTGCAATTTTCTCAAGTTGAAAGTTAACAACTTGAAATGTGTATACCGCCCTCAACCGTTGACACACAGAGCCAATAATGGATATTCTATGTCTACCTTCACAGGTTCAGTACATCTTCATCCACAAGGCTCTGATGGAGGAATACCTGTACGGACACACCGAGGTGGACGTGGGTAGCTTCCACATCTACAACCAGAAGCTGTGCTCCAAGAAATCCGACGCAGATGACGCGGGCGTCGACACTGAGTACAGGGTAGGGAAAAAATGTCATAAAATAACAATGGTACTACTGTTTCAATATTGTTGGTGTACGAGAAAATATTCACAAGGTTACTTGGGTGGGACTCAATCCCACTACCTTCTGCTTAATCAGTGCAGACGACTAAATTGGACTCTGGATTTGGCAATAACCCCTGCCCTCTTTGCAACAACACGTGCATCTGCCACCCCCAACCCCTGCCCCCTACCCGTCCACTCCCCACCCCACCACCCCCAACCCCCAACCCACCACCCACCACCCCCAACCCCCACCTTTCACCAATCCAAGAAGCTTTGAAAGCAAATGGACCTTTCTGCCCGTCAGTCAAACAGTCCGCAACAACAGGTGTATCAGCCAACCCCCAATCCCCGCCCCCTCCCCCCCACCCCCAACCAACCACCCCCAACCCCCACCTTGCACCAATCCAAGAAGCTTTGGAAGCAAATTGACCTTTCTACCCGTCAGTCAAAAGTCTGCATTGACGAATTAGCTCTTGCCTTTTGGTCAGGTGACCACCGTAGTTCAGTCAAACTTTACTAATAAACACTGTGAGAAACCTACACAAACCAAAAATGGGCAGGGCTCATGGTTGAAATCTGGAAGGATCTATTTCACGTCTTTCCTACAAATGTAGCTAAAAAAAATCCTTTATGAGTAGAAAAAAATTACAGAAATATTAATTGTAAGTGTGGGAGGAAAGCATTGGAGATGTTAAATACTTTGGGGATTTTTTTTCAGACTGTGGCCAGCCTGCCAGTAGACAACACAGATCAGAAGACAGGCAACATTGAGGCTAACAAGCATAAGAACCGAATCCGACAGGTCATCCCATGTAAGTCACAAATAACCGCTGAGCAGGAATGATTACTTGGCAAATTCACAGTTTAGCAGAAGTTAGGGAACCAGTCACTATCGTTATACCATTGTGTGGCGTTTTGGCTGGTTACCTGTCAGTGCTCAGCAAAACCTTGCCGTGCTTAAGCAGATCAGCATGCTTCTCTAGGAGCCGTATGACATTGGCCCCAGTACGTATCACTTGATGTGGCTAAATTCAGATTTTTGCCTTGCCAATAGTTCTGCCTTGTGTAAATTCCTGCACCTTAGATGCTCTGCAAAACTAGACTTATGCATTCATTGGGTGCCGAGGCCACGAATTTCATAAATGAAGAAAAAAGGTTGCTTAAATTTTTATCTAATCAGCAGCTGTCCTTACTACAAGGACGATAGTTGAACAGAGATTCTTTTGTTTTTTTCAGACGACCGTAACCGAGTCAAGTTGGAACGTCTGACCGGGCAGGAGCATTCCAACTACATCAATGCTTCCTTCATTGACGTAAGCACAAATCCTCAGTTTCATTTTTTAATCAATATTCTAGCCATTATTTAGATCAATTCTTAGAAATGTTTCAAAAAATAGGAATACATTGAACAGCACTCTGTAGGGGATTCCACTGTTGTAAAAGAAGTTTAAACATCTGGATCATCGTAGAAATGTGGGTCCACTTTTTTTCCTGTCCCTGTTACAGCTGAATTCTATGATTTTGTAATTCTGTATGTACTCCTTAGACCATTAGCACCTGTACTACACTGTATTACATTGTATTACATTGTGTTACATTGTATTAAATTGTATTACATTGTGTTACATTGTGTTACATTGTATTACATTGTACTACATTGTATTACATTGTACTACATTATACTACATTGTATTACATTGTACTTCATTGTATTACATTGTATTACATTGTACTACATTGTATTACATTGTACTACATTGTACTACATTGTATTACATTGTACTTCATTGTATTACATTGTACTACATTGTGTTTCATTGTATTACATTGTACTACATTGTATTACTATTAATTGTATTGCATTGTATTGCATTGTACTACATTGTATTAAATTGTATTACATTGTACTACATTGTACTACTTTGTATTACATTGTATTACATTGTGTTTCATTGTACTACGTTGTATTACATTGTATTACATTGTATTTCATTGCGATTATTCAGTGGTGAATCCATACAACCACAGAGAGCTTGGACGGTTTCAGGCACTACAGTGACCAATTGGATAATGCAGTTGTCCTGGATTGATTATGAATAGCAGGCTACCTATCCAACAAATAAAAAAAATGTTTGAAGTCATTCTGAATGATACTTGAATGGCAAATTACAAAGTTCAGAAGTATCAGGGACAGGAAACGGTCACACTTTGGACCCTAAATTTATAGAAGGACCCTTCTGTGCTCTCCAAGAACTTATCAGAAAAAAACTTCAAAGAAATCATAATTACTCGGGAATCGAACCCACAACTTTCTTACTGCTAGTGCAGATGTCTTATTCACTTGATCACTATAATTACTAATAGATAGAATCCCAGGCGTATAAGTTTCTGAGAAGAACCTCCCAAGTCCCCAAAGTAGTTTTTGAAAAAGTGTAGCTTTGTCCTATTCAGTATTTATCATGGATTTTTTTAAGTGTAATTTCTGTCCGTTTTTTTTTTGTTTCATCAGGGCTATGAGCACAAGAAGGCGTACATCGCAGCCCAAGGCCCCCTGCCTAACACCATGGGTGATTTCTGGCGGATGGCCTGGGAGAATCAGTGCTCTACCATCGTCATGCTGACTGACTGTGAGGAACGAGGACAGGTTAGCCCATTCTTTAGAAATCTTGTTGAGTATTTGAAGTTTATGCAGTGTTCATGAGAGTCTTAATAGTGCATGTGAACCCAGTCTTGTTCCCAACCTCTTCTTTTTTAAATGTCTAGCAAGAGGTAACCATCCCATCTCACTTTACCTTTCATTCAGCAAAGTAAGACAAGGTTTTGTCTCAACTTTAGAGATCATGATGTTAGGGGTTTTCTTTGGCATGGGTGGCACGGTGTGTAAAGCACCCACCTCTCACTGCTGTAGCCCGGGTTTTGATTCCCAACTCGGGTCATATATGAGTGTAATTGCTTGTTAATTTTCTTCTGTGCCACAAGGGATTTTCTTAGGGTTCTTTCGATCTCACTGTGTTCTGTGGTAAGACATGAGTTGCATGGCAGCTGCCTAAGGTGCCTTTACATGCCTTCACCACCCCACCACGTTGTAGCTGCATCCTTCGCAATTCAGCTTCTGCTGTGAGTATAAAGGCAATTAACGCCTCAAAATGTATTTATTTATGTATGTTTGGGTTTTTTTCCTTTGCTTTAAGAATGTTTGCACCCAGTACTGGCCTCCATCTGGTGAGTCTATGAACGCTGCTTTCCTGACAGTGTCTGTCAAGAATTCCAAGGAGGAAGAGGACTGTACTGTCAGAGACTTGGAGGTCTCTACTACAAAGGTCAGGGTTTTTTTTAGGCAGAGTTTTTGATGGTTTTAATACTCATTTCAACTTTCGGTATGATGTTCATAATGTTTAAAATGATTTTAAATGTTGACTTTTAGTTGTGACTTGAACAGTGTGACTTGAGACTTGACCAGAGTGACTTGAGACTTGACCGGAGTGACTTGAGACTTGGCGAGAGTGATGTGAGACTTGATCAGGGTGACGTGGGACTTGACCAGTGTGACCTGAGACTTGACGAGAGTGACTTGAGACTGACCAGAGTGGTGTGAGACTTGATCAGGGTGACTTGAGACTTGACCAGTGTGACCTGAGACTTGACCAGAGTGACTTGAGATTTGACCGGAGTAACTTGAGACTTGAACAGTGTGACCTGAGACTTAACCAGTGTGACCTGAGACTTGACCAGAGTGACTTGAGACTGACCAGAGTGATGTTAGACTTGACCAGAGTGACTTGAGACTTGACCAGTGTGACCTGAGACTTGATTAGAGTGACTTGAGACTTGAACAGTGTGACCTGAGACTTAACCAGTGTGACCTGAGACTTGACCAGAGTGACTTGAGACTGACCAGAGTGATGTTAGACTTGACTGGAGCGACTTGAGACTTGACCAGAGTGACTTGAGACTTGACCAGAGTGACTAGAGATTTGGCCAGAGTGACTTAAGACTTGACCAGAGTGACTTGAATCTTGACCATGAATGACCTGAGACTTCAGCAGATTTAGTTGACAATAACTTCTTCATAATTTATGTTCTTCTGCAGGGAACTGGTACCAAGCTGATCCGTCAGTTCCACTACCATGGCTGGCCAGAAGTCGGGGTTCCAGACAACTCAGCCTCCCTGGTTAAGGTTATTGGCCTGGCTCACGAACATCAGCAAGATATTGGACGATTCCCAATCCTTGTTCACTGCAGGTAAAAAAAAAAAAGGCTGTCTAGCCTACTTCACTATTGCATTAAGTAACTGCTTCTTTTTTGTGCTGGCACCAAGTTACACTCTAGTGCGTATCATAAAACAACATTTATAGTTAAAACAAATCGGAAGTTATGTAAGAAAGTAACCGCTTCATTTGACAGGCTTTTTCAGCGTTAAGTAACTTAAATATTTTAAGACATTCTTTTTTTTCTGCTGGCACCAGGTTACCGTCTGGTGCTTATCCTGTACTAACATTCATAGTTTACACAAATTGGAAGCTACATAAGAAAAGTAACGTGTTAAATTTAGTGGTGATTTTAGCATTTATACTGGTAGAAAAAAATACACTTTGTAATTTTTCGTGAGGCATAGACCAAGGTGTTTTCCTGCATGTAGGTTGTATTTAGTGTGATTTGTATTGTATTGTAATGTTTTTGTTTTAATTATGTTTTTCCATTTTGGAGTTTAGGGTGTTCACTCCCCAAACATTTTGTTTTAAAAAAGCTGATTTCAGCTTTTTTTTGTTTTGGACTTCAGCTTTTTTTCCCTCACTTGCTGTGTACAAAAGTACTGGAGATTTCCAAAGTTCAGCTTTTTTACACCCTTTTCGGCTGTTTTAAGCTAGTTTTATCAGTGGTCACTCACACCCCTGTATGATGTTCATTCAGTTATCCCATTTTTTCGGTCATTTTTGTTTTTTGTGGTTTTATTTTTTATTTTATTTTTCTCCCTTAACGCAACCATCATGCTCAACCATCATGCTCAACCATCATATTTACATGGACAAATTTTCAGGAAGAGGGGAACTTATAAATAAGGCAATTTTACGTTGTAACACTGTAGTGTTCTATTGATGTATATTCTCAGACAACCAGTTGTGTAAGATGGAATATCAAACAATCCGGAGTTACGTTTCGCAACTTGCAACATTGCATCCGAAACCGTCGGACTTCATCAGGCAACTGATGATGGTGGGTTGGTCATGTGATAGATGGCTAGGAATGCCTTGAATAGACCGGTCCCATACATGAGATAACTTGGAACATCCAGAATATACCAACACAGGAGACTCAGCTCCAACGAGGCAAAGAACTCGGCAGGGTTTTTACACGTAAACAGAAAAATCTGGCCATAGTTTCGGTAGTGAGAACGTTGAGATCCTAAACAAGATGAACACTGGCATAAAATTGGCACCAGGGAAGCCATCTGGGAAAGCATAGAAAGGCCATCCCTCAACAAGAAGGGCGGGCTACGTTTGAACTTATCTCATACATGGTACCGGGCCATTCAAGGCATTCCGAACCGCCTATCACGTGACCTGCCCACCAGGTCATCAGTTGCCTGACAATGTTCGATCGGTGTCGGTCGCAACGTCGCAAGTTGCAAAATGTAAATTCAGCAAAAGATTCATTTGATATTTCACTTTATTATTATTATTATTCTGGTTTATTCAAATAAAAACACAAGGTAGGCAGCCACAAAAGAGTCGCTGATATAACCACGTTTACACTTTACAGGAATTAAAAATTGTTAAATAGCAGTTAAAAGGAGTAGAAGCATAAAATTACAACAAAGTATAGGATCATGTATACAGCACAAAACAGCACAATATTAAAAAAAAAAAAAGATATATAAACTTTTTTAAAAAATTCAAATTTGAAGACAGATCATTCAGGGAAGTTGGTCTAATAAGAAGTACTCACTTGCACCTACATAGTAAACAATTAAGAATTACAAAAGTTTAGTGCTGTAATCACCAATTTCTTTTTATTTCACTTGGGATGTCACTTTTCACTTGGGTTGACAAGTAAAAGTGATTGGTCAATACAGTCTTGAATCCTTTGGAATCCATGAAAAAAGGCATTGTTGGATTCTGATGGGTTTCAAATGGTTGAGGTTGATTTAAACTCTGTCTGTGTCTTTTGCTGACAGTGCGGGATCCGGACGTACCGGTGTCTTCATCACGCTCAGCTACTTGCTCCAGAGGGCCAAGGCCGAAGGTATCGTCGACGTCTTCCAGGCGGTGCGTACGCTCAGGCAACAGCGCCCTCACATGGTACAGGATGTGGTAAGTCGCACCCCTCATAGTTGCAGATTCGGCCGTAAGCCCCACCCACCTTCAGTCTGTGTACATTTCTCACAGTGCTCGGTGGCCGAGTTTAAAGGGGGTACTATGGTCACCTGACCAAAAGACGCGATCTAATTGGTCAATGCATACTGTTTGATCAACAGGTAGCAAGGGTCCATTCAAATGTGACGTAATGCATTGAGCATTAATAATCTGCTAGTCATTAAAATGTTTAATGTTATTACCCCCGACCATCAGGCGTATGCATTTTATCATTGTAATTGTAATTGGCTCAGCACCTTCAATAAACTCATGTTTACAAGGAACTTGGGGATTCTGATGTCTGAAAGGATTTCGAGTGCGAGTCATTGACTTATGTAAATCAAATACTGTAAAGTGTCTTTCTTAAGGACACAATGATTTTTACCAAAGTTACTTAATACTCCGCCAGTAAAAATAACCGCCATCTAAGTTCAGTGTTTTGATTTTGGCTGGTTCCCTCAACAGGCGCAGTACCAGTTCTGCTACCGTGCTATGATGGAGTATCTGGACTCATTCGACCACTACGCAAACTTCAAGTAAACGGCGCCCCCTTCCCCCACCATGGTGAGCAGAATAGGTGCAACCTTGTGCTCATCCCTGTCATTACAGTACTAGTGTATACACAAGTTGGACAGATAGTAACCCTGGGGACAAAGTTGACGTGATTTCTTTTTTACCTGTGTAAGTTAACGTCGAAACTGATTTTGGTTGAGAAGTGTCTTTTATGTTCCAAGATCAATTTTTATATTTACAAGCTTTTTTTTAATGTATTGTGTGGATGGAACATAAGTTGTTAATCAGATGCTGATAATAATAAAATGATAATAAAATGGTACTTAAGCTTAAAATTGATAGCTGCAACAGATATATATGCAAGTGATTACAATTAGTGGATTTTGTTGTTATTTTTTTTTTAATTTTTGACTCTGTTGTAATAATTATGCCGTTGCGGAAAGAATATGGATTGATCAAAAGATGAAGACTATTTTGGCAGGATATGACAGAATGTGAACTCTGTACCACCGGTTCCATCGTACACAGTTTTTGTTGATTAATATAAGTTTCAAAGGGTTTTTGGAAAGATTTTACGATTTTTACGATTTCTTCCCACCATTTTGAAATATGTTTGTGAACCCAGATATGCAGATATCACAACTGTTTCTGCTTTTTTTTTTTAATACTGAAATTTGCGTGGATTTGTTTTATGCTATTTGGATTGAGGTACAAAGTACACAGAATTTGGTGCAACGCAGTCACCACCGATTTTGATGTTTTGACATTCGTATTTGTTATTTTTGCATTATCCAGAAAAAACATAGCTTTTTTTATGATTTGTCACTGATCGTGAGGAATGTGCATCGACATGGTTTGTTTTGAGTTGCGATATTACAATCAACATTGAAATACTTTCAGAGATCGCTATACAGTAAGTCAACGTCAAGTATCAACATACAGATATGTGAACAATTATCAACATATCCTTCATGATTTGGAATTGGCAAAAAAAAATGCAAAATATGCGATGAATTATCAAATTTATGAACTGAAAAATTAAAGGTGTATTGTCATATCAGGAGGGGATTCATTTATTGAAAATATTGTTATATCTTGATGAGAATCAAAACGAGCATTTTTGTACAATTTTTACTTGATATTGGTACATATTGTTAGAGTGAAACTGCAAATTTATTAGGGAGAGGTTTTGAAAATTTGGGTACAAATATGTATAAATGGAGAAATATGGCGAAAAGAACAGACATCACAGATTCTGTTTAAGAAATTTGCAATTTTGCAAATCTATGACTTTTTGTGGCAACTTTGAAGTACCCAGATTTTTCCCTTGTAAATTCTGTACATAGCGCTGCTAATGAAACTGCATAGTCAGCTCGCAAGCTATTTTTTAAGCTCGTAAACTCAACATTTTGTAATATTTCCCGTCAATTCATCTTTTGTAATCGGATTGTATCATATAGTGGAATATATATATTTTTGTGGTTTATATACTTTTATAATGTCAATTGTTTTTACATAATTATTAGGTGGTGAGATAGAATGGATGCTGTAGAAATAATGTGTAAATTTGGGTAAATATCGAACAGTTTACCATTTAAATTGTGAACCATCCCCAACTTTTTTTTGTCTGCTTTAAAAAAAGCAAAGTGGAATAAGACTAGTCATAGGCAAAACTTAAAAAAAAAAATAAATAAATAAAAGTTAATGGGTTACCCAAAACTTGTTTTCCATATTTCGAAGATTTGATAAAATTCAGTCAGGTTCATGGGTTGCCATGGAAACAAGGATAAACCCCGCAGAAGAAAAGGCATTTCATTTTTAATGATAGGGTTCCAGCTTTCGTCTTTTGACCATATGCCACGCCCCTTTTCTCCCCCAACTGATATTTGAATGGAAAATTTACAGTAATGGAAAATTTAAAGTACTATGCATGATGATTTTTTTGTAATCAGTTTAACAATGACCTGATAACAATGCAATCAGGTGACAAAGTCTTTCAACAGTTCTCTTTTTTTAATATTTTAAATGACAGGATTGTAAGTACTTGATAATTGATATCTTGTTGAACAGCTTTATAGACTTTTATTTTCTTCTGTTACTCGGATTTAGTACCATAGCCTCAATATTTGTCCGTTACTATTTTTCCCGGCTAAGTTAAAACGTTTATTATTCGAATTCACTGTTTCTAATATTCAAAGGCGTTCACCAACATCGATTTAGTGCACTTCCAATGTTTAATTTCGTCTTTTGTCAGACAATTTCAAATTCAGTTCAAGCAAATTCAGACAATGAGCACACGTTTTCGTCCCGGAGTATTCGATTTCACCTCGTCTACGCCAAACCTTGTTATTCAGAAATCAAATTCGTCTAATTGAATTATATAATACGGATTCCATCTCTGAATGCTGCCATTCGGCAATAACTTAGACGAATTTGATCTGCAATGACGAATATTCTCGACCCGGTGACTAAAAGTGGGTTACCAAACTTTGAGATTGAATGGCAAATGACTAAATTGGTTTTGTTAAAAGCGTGTGAAATTTCTCTCGGGCGAAATTGAATTTTAGAGTTGGTGAATTTGAATGAAAAATGTTTTAAAATGGCCGGGAAAACCTACACTTGTAATGTTGATGTTCTTCGTTAGGTCACATCAATTTTTGTACAGCCTTTAGGCTTTGCTGAAATTACGTAGTTTCGATGTCTTGAGGTATATGTTAGTAATAATTTGTCTCAATTTCTTCAGCTGGTCTTGGATTCTCGATTGCTTTTGTGGTGAACACGTTATCCAGGAAAATGTGTGCATAGTTTCATCATTCCATAGTAATTGGGTTAAATCTGAGAGAAATTGCAGATTTTTTTATATAAACAATTATCCAGAAATTCATACGGGACGCTGTATTTTTAAAGTGGCATATATTATATTTATACTCAGTGTATGCGTAAAGTTATAGAATTATATTTTTATTATGTGTTTTCTATCTAAAAATGCTAGCACGATTATTGATATTAAATGATGTAGAAATTATAAGTGATGTTTTTGGGGGTGGAGTTTAATCTTTGGAGGCGGGATAGGCTAATGAATTGAAATCAATCTATTGGCTAAAGATAACGAGATTTTTCTTTTTGGTTTCAGAATTCTCCTGCCCCATTTAGACTCCCCCTCCAATTCTCCATCCTTTTAATTGATTAGAACAGTTTTAGGAACAGACTATTTTTCTATTATAAGTATTTCTTGCGTCAAAATGGAGCTCGGGACAAGTCGTGGAGCTGCCCTGCACGCAGTCCTAATGGACTTATAGAAAATACTTTTGTTCAAAACTTTCAAAATTTGAATCAGTTTTTCTTAAGATGTATTACTTGATGGTGTATATTTTTCTTAGCTAGACAGCATACAAATTTAATTTGAATCCAAGTTCAACTTATTCTTGCGGAGATATTTTGTAGTTTTTAAGGGTTTTAAACCAGAATATCATCAGTTACAAACAAGTAATGGTTTAATTCAAACAGCGTATATACTGCAGTGCGGTTTGAATTGCTTCTCAGTACCCAGAATGTAGCAACTCAGCAGTTGACATTCACAGCATACGTCACAGTCATGTGACCGGACACGCGTGGGCGTCATTTGGAATTATATTAAAAGAAACAAAATTGCAGCAGCTGCTCAAATTACCCGCAAATTCAGGCGCACAATTTTCCATAATGGCATCACTAATTTGAATTAGTACTTCATTTTGTATTTCTTTGTTTTCATTTGTTTTCAAACGTGGAATGTGTTTTCTACTTTTTAATTGTTAGGAGTGATTATAGTGCCTGCATGCTTTAATGTTTTAAAACGTTGCCTTCTTTTGGTACTCTCCTAAGTTTATCAGTGAAATATATTCTGACAGTTTAACCTCTATCTAGTACTGGTCGAATAGTCTGAGGCGGTTCGCCTACAGATTTATTCCTTTTTTAATTAAAGTCTTTTGTAATAGCTTAAGGATGATCTGTACATTTTGGAATTATTTTTGTTGATTGTCAATTTTCTTCTTTTTAAACAAGTAAAGTTTTCTGCGTACTTATACGTGCATATGTACACTTTTTTTAAAAAGGCGGGTAAAACACTGTTTTTGCCCAATAAACATTGGTATTGAGTTCATAACTTGGGTAAAAAAAAATGGCCAACTGCATTTGGACAAAAGAGTCGGCCCAACTTTATTACAGTACATTGTCGCACTTATTGCATAGTTCAGTTGGTGTCAGCATTGTAAATGTTTTTGTTTGTTTTTTTGGTGGGTTTTTTTTTTGTCATTGTAATTTTTCTGTTTTTCCCAATAATTATGCCATATAAATAAAGCTGCTTAGCATTTGCAAAACCAGTGGCCGGCGATTCCGATTTCTTTTGACTTCATGATTATTATTATGATAATCAATGTTTTGGGTTTTCGAGAAAAAAATCATATTATTGACATGACAAAGGTTTTTCTAAATGATACTACAATTATTGGTTCAGTGCAAAGAAACCCTCCAAAATGTCACACACCCCACCCTCAAAAAACTTTTAAAAAAATTAAAAGAGATATATAAATAATACAAAAATTGAAATACTGAAGCTCGTTTTTTCCATGATATAATAAACGATATAAGACTATTCCTCCATTGACTAACCAATCATTATCGATTCTCCAATCTCTCCAACCAACCCGTCTAGACAGTCACGAAAAAAAAAATGCTAAAAATAAATTTCCCTGAATTGCGTGTTAATTTAGGGGTACAAATTAAATTGTATTATTATATATGTACATGTAAATTACGTTTTACAAACACAGCTGTGCAGTTTACTGAAGTTATACGGACATAAATAAATACGGGTAACACGACATTACATTGCAGTGGCTGTAGCAGCGGAAATTTCCCGTTGAAGGTCGGGTCAACAAACTTTGCGTGTGATTCATAATATGGCGCGCAGTGGCGCTGATGCCCCCTGGGGCGGGAACTAAGGAGAACTCGTGACATCCTTGTCACGTGCCCTTATCCCCGGCATGGCCATGGTCGAGGGAAAAGAAGATATTGTGCACATATCCAGCCTACAAGCATGGAGGAATAAGAACACATTCCTCCATGCTACAAGTAAGCCCAATGAAAGTGGGCATTTTAACATATGATGATGATCAGTACAATTATTTGCTCCATATTTTGCTGTTTATACAGTTCCATTGCCTAGGCCCAATTTCTGACAATTAGCGGCGTGTTTTGGCAAGAAAACTCTACTTGTAAGCATGGAGGAAGGAATGGAAGGGCTAGAATTCACATAGAGCCTCATTGCTCTATATGATTTCACAATATAATAGCAGAAAACAAGAGGATATTGTTTGCAATTTACAATAATATGGCCATTATTTCTTCATTGTGATGTTTTTTTAATGCCTATATTAAAATTATGTATAATATCTCTCCATGATGCAATTATGGTATCGACGTCTGTGTGTTTGTATAAGCCCGCACACTTTTCAGCTTTTTCCAGACTCGTGTTTCAAATAAAGAACCGTGTTCACAGGAGAAACAAAGACCATGCGAATTGCTCAAATATTGTTAGTTTTTTTTCACAGTTGCACGTACACGTGTCTTTTTTCAGTTGGAGAAAAAGAAAGGCGTAAAAATTTTACGAGATACGATGTGTAGTTTTCGGCTGGCGGCAGGGTCGACAAACTTTCCCCGTTGTAAATACCACGAATGCGAAAGTTTGTTGCCCTCTCCAGCCTAAGACATGCCTCCCATAATAAACCAATCAGAACGCTTGTTTCTCACCACTGTCATTAATATTCTGACGTCAAACGCGGTGATCAGATTTTTCTCTAGACCGTGTAGTTCATGTAAGATTTTATCGTGGTATTTCATATTTTAAACAACTTGATTTGTTGTCTTTATTTTTGTTATATGATAAGTTTGACACAACGTTTACATCCAGGAACAATTGTGTGACAGGTGAGGGATTCGGTAAAGAAATCGTAAAATCATCAACTATGTGCAAAGAATTAACCATTTACGCGCGTCTGGCTGGATCGATAAGGCAACAAGAATACAAGCTTTTGTGCATGCCGCGCCACGCAAGCGAGCACGTAGTAAATAAATGCAATTGCTGCATGCACAACATAACACGCGACCAATGTAGGCCAGAAAGGCCACGTTCCAAACTGCACATATTGATGAAGTGGGAGCACACTCAATTCTCGTATTTGCTGATAGATTGATAGTAAACATTCAGCCCACGAACGTCTGACGGTCAAGAGAAAACACTGATCTGGAAGTTGATGCCATAAATTCAGTCTTTACGTCAGTAAACTTTGGTTCTGTCGACGGTTTTTGGAGAGTTGTATCGCGGGAGTACGGACTCGGAGTTGTTGGTAGAATTAGAGAAAGAGAATTGTGCTGACTCAACTTCACATGTTCACTAACTTGTTTCAGGCGGAAATTCCACCAAACGATCCCGAGAAGGGCAGCGACAGATTTGTTGTATCTTCGGTGAATTGCCACATTGTCCATGTTGTCGGTAATTTCACTGTCATCAGGCTTGGAACCTTGAACTTTGAAGTTGAGTTTTCAAGGCAAGCCAGTTTCATTTTCAAGGCGGAAACTCCAGATGTTCGGAACGTGGGATATTTTACGACCACGCCGTTGCTGGGTTGTAAACGCAGCCGGCCGTGAATGAACTAGAGGCGAACAGCTATATGGAAATTGACCGGGCTACCAGGAGGAGCTGCCTTCACTGATGTCTTGCCTAAACTGCAGAACAATGCAGGTGATATTTCTCAAGATCCTGAGTTCCTCCGCGGCCATTGTGGCCACCTTCATGACACTGAGTACATTACTTATGATGAACCTCTTAAAAAGTAATCCGCATCATGTCAGCGAGTACGGCAGCAGTTTCAGAAATGGCCGTTACTCATCAAGTTCTTCTAGCAGGCAGATCATGACAGTCCCCTATGTTGAGGAAAACACGTTGAGTGCCTTCGATTCCTTGACAGTGACGGTTTGGAATCCTCGCGATTACCGGGACATCTTTGTGCCCTCCCCTGCTTGCAAGCCGAACTTGCCTCTTATGATTTTGGTCACATCCGCCCCAGAGCACTACGAAAGACGGAAGGCGATCAGGGAGACCTGGGCTCGGGATTGGTTGGACCCCAACAGCACGGAATGGAGGACGATTTTCCTGATTGGAAGGACTCCAAACAACCCATCGCTCAAAGAGTCTCTTAAAAAAGAAAGTGCCGTGCACGGCGACATCTTGATGGGAAATTATCTCGACACCTACAGGAACCTGACGTTAAAAGTCCAGCACGGAATGAGTTGGGCCCTTGAAACTTGCCGGCCACAGTTCTTGCTCAAAACGGACGACGACTGTTTCGTCAACTCCAAGATTCTAACAAACTTCCTGAAGACCAACAACCAACAGCGGACAAAACTGTACGCTGGATTCTCCATCAGGAACCTGGAAGTTGTCCGGGATCCAAAGAGTCGTTGGTATGTTTCTCAGGAGACGTACCGGCCGTCGCGGTACCAACACTATGCCAGTGGGACCGGTTACATCCTGTCACTGGACGTTCTGGAAGCTATGGTCAGTGCTGCCCAGTACGTCCAGCCATTCGCAGCTGAAGATGCCTACACTGGCTTACTGGCAAGCTACACTGACACGCCACTCTTAGACTCGGCACGCTTTGCTCTCAACAATGTCAACTGGCGGCTCTGCAACTACCTGTTTCTCCTGGTCGTGCACGGCGTTACCCCTGACCAGCAAATTCTTGGTTTGCGCAATTCCATTGAATCCCATGACAAGTGCCACGGAGAGTCTGAGGCAACAGATTGGGAATAAAATCCAATTTAACATCAACAGAATCAATCTTCCGAGCGCAAGTAAACAGTACACCCTGGAAAATTAATTTATTGTAATTATATTGAGGCCGCTATACTCCATTGAAATTCTCATTATTACAACATTTTGCCGTTCTCACAAAATATTTTAGAAAATGATCATTTGATTATTAAAATTCAAAAAACTTCCTGTAGACATGTCTTTATCAAAGACTTTTGACGTGGTTTATTTATTGAATTCATCCTATATTAATTGGAAATTGCTGTACAGAAAAATGCTTCAATTTCTCAGAATACGTATGATTTTTGTTGAAATATTTCTTGCGATTTGTCCAGCAAGGTAATCTGAATAGGACCTTCAAAAATATGGTGCACAGATTTCAATTCAATTTACCAATGCAAAGTGAATTCATAGAAAGTACAATAATGTAATGATAAAGTAATAGAAAAAGAAGAAATTAACACAATTTTCAAACAAATAATTAGATGCAAATTAATTAAATTAAGGTAAATAAATAGGAAAAATGAAAAAAGAAAGAGTAATAACGTGAAGGAGAGTACGAGGCTCTTATCGCATAAGCCAAGAATGTAGATGGAACATATTATTATACTCCTGATCATTGCAAAATTAGTTTGGCCAATTAATGGGAAAAATATAATAGTAAAAATTCACTCAATCTGTCTCAAACTACATGTATGGCCAAAAAAATGTAGAGTGAAATTCAAGGCTGGTTCATACGTTACACAAATATGAATGCGAATTTTGTGACATCAACGATTGAAGTTTCGTCGCGACATTTGCTGTTTCCCTAACAAATTCGCTTTGTTGGAATTCGTGTGAGGTATCAACCAGCCTTCATTCAATCAAAAAAAGGGTGAATTTTATTGAGTTTCAACTGAATTGATTCCTTTTCTAAGTATTTCAATCAAGAATTTGAAATTTCATTATCCCCTTCAGGAGTACAGTTGTTTTCATCTTAGAATAAAAACTAGCAGTAATAACATAATCTTAGTTATCTTGGGTGTACTGTTATTTAAGTGCATGCTGATGTGAATATTTTCTCTCCAGAGGTTTTTTTGTTTTACTTGCCTCCTATCAATGCAACTTATGCCAAGTCAATGCAAAATTCATAAGGTTCACAAGAGTCGTATTTTTGGACAAACAATTTCTGGTTTGCGTATATGCTGCGTATTAGATATCAGAGGATGTCTTTGTTTATATTAAAATTTGTAACAAAATTCTTATATTATCAAAAAGGTTTGTTTTGGTTTTTTTTTAGTTGCAATCTTAGTCTTACCCAACCTGTGACTTTATCATTTCCTACTTTATCATTTCCTAACCCTAGCGCCCTTGAACAAAGATATTCACAAAAGGGGGAACCACCAACATAGGGCTGGATGGCTCAGTTGGTAGAGCACCGTAACGGCAGTCCGGAGGTCTGAGTTTCAAACCCCACTCCAGTCAATTTCTTTGTTCAACTTTTAAAAATTTTAATCATTAGATTGTGGTTTATTTGAAATTGCCTAAATTTGGGTTTTTTTTCTGTAAAAAAAGTAATCTTCCATTTTAAAGTTCAACTTGGTTTTATTCCATGTTCATTCACTTGTCCAAGTTACATGAACAAGGGTTTGTTAGAAACAGATTTGTTTTAAATTACTGATTTCTCACTCTCCTGTGCAGCTTGGCCAGTGCTTCCATTCAAGGCACTTCAGTATTTCAAAAATCTGAAATAACTTGTAATGCTGCGCAAAGTCACAAGATACGATAAAGTTTCAGGCGTGATCTTTAACCAAGAGTTTTTGTTGAAACTTAAAAAATAATTAATTAAATAAATAAATGAATCTTTAATTGCTTTTGGAAAATGTACCAGGAAATCTGTCACATCATCTGGAGACTAAGGAAATTTTTTTTCTAAGTTCCTTAAATTTTGAAATTGAAGCGCAGTTTATTTCATAGAAAAACATTCATGAAATGTTCCAAAATTTATTGATCTGTCAACGCTGTTAAGTGTTAAAGATGTTTTTATTATTGGATTTCATTACATATTCTTCATCTAGGCTTTCTGACTTGTTTGATGCATGTGCCTGTTGACATTAATGTTAACATTCGGAACAGACAGGGTGTATGTACTAGGCTTGGGCGAATCCATGCCAATATCAAATACAATCGACTCCAACTTCGGAATCAGAATCGCGATTCCACTTTTTTGAGGAATCAATTCTCTGATGTAGCCGATTCCACTCATTCCAGTACCCCAAAATGAACAATGTGTTTTCAGAAAGTTGAAAATTTCAAATATAGACGGGGGAAAAACGGAACTTTTCCTTGAAATAGACAAATTGAACATTCGTGAGGAAGAAAAAAATTAACAAGTTGAAAAGCCCGATGACAACTACATGTATAAGTTTATTCCAGTGTTCAAAGTAATGTGTTTACAAGCACAAAAAATGCAATAATAGTGCACATATTGTGTGCTTTATGTATGTACAATTCTGTGCCCTAACTACTGTGGATTCTCTTAAAAGCAGCCAATATTAGTTCTGAGCAGAAAATATTTTCTTTATAGAATTAATTAAAGAAAATAGCCAAGAAGCTAGTGAGTTTTACCGAAGTTACATTGTTGCACAATATTGCACCCACAAAAATGTGTATTTGTTTAGAAAAGACATATCATTGAATGTATTAAATGTACATGTCAACTTCCAGTTTGAAAAACTAATATGTACATTTGTACATGTATGTATATGAAGACAATAGATCTCATTTTTTTTTTTTTTTTTAAATTCTCCGTTAATTAACTTATCGTGTACAGTAGCATTTACTGCGCTATCTTTGCATTTTCCCACATGCGAGGAAGTTCAAATGTAAAAGGACTTAAAATGTAATACATGTAACAATGTGATCCTGATATTATTTATGTGCATTATTATAAACGAACATCGCATAAGAAGTCCCTCTTTTAATATGTCATTATTGGGAAACAAGGTATGCTTTTCATGTAAAGTGTAAATGTACCAAACTATAAATAAATTGCGGTGGCATATTGTTTGATTTTGAAAGAAAGAAACATGTCTGTGTTTTATATTTTGTTCATGGCAATTGACTCTCATAGTTTGAGGAGCGGTGATGACGACATTGTCAGCTGCAGATTTGTGGCAGGAATTTTCACGAAGAATTGGTCCTTGCTTTATGATGTAAGCATGTTGCTAACTCGCTATAGGCATTGCACGGTATAGAAACTCCAATGGTTTTATTTGCAAGTTAGCTCCTGAAGAAAACTGCACGGTTGCCCTTTTCACACTGTTTTACCACAAGCCACTGTGGTTGTCTTATCTGTTTGCTTCATGCAAACAAAACCTTCCTCTTTTGTTGTAGAACCATTCTGTTATCTGTGGTATTACAATGCCAAGTAAACACGTGAAGATTACATTCACACAAGTGGATCACGCCAGAACTTACGATGGGGAAAAATACACGGTTTTTTTTTGGGGGGGGGGGGGGGGGGTTCTGCGGATTTCTAGTTCTGTTTAGTCTTGAGTTTTACCTGTTATCCACGGAGCAAGTCTCCTGCCGTATTACGTAGACAAAGTTCTGTTAAGGAGAACACGAAAAAGTGGGGATTCGTAATTTGTCAGTGAAATTGTATATTAAGAATGCACGCTTGCGAGTGTATTCTCTGACTTGCACCATTACGTCCAAGCATGGAGCTATAAAACAAAGCTCCATGGTCCAAGTTACAGTTGTCAGGAAGTATTGAGTTGGGTCGAGATGTGAAGGCGCGGCACGCTTTTTTTCTAGCTTGGTTATACTCGCCTCCGGTTACCCTATACCTACCCTATTTTGACAACCCTTAGTCTCCATACTAATATATACCATATTTTTGTTTGGGGGGGGGGGATGAGGGGAAAAAACCCGAAAACCGTCAAGTATACATTTTACCCTTGACTGCACGCAGACACCTCCTTAATGATCGTACACCAAAACAAATTGCCAAAAATAAATCCCTTCCGACCTACCCTTATTCCAAATGCCATGTAATCGGCAGCAGGGGGGGGGGGGGGGCTTTTTGGGCACTGATTTACATAAAGACGTTTGCCAGGATCTTAGGTATCAAACTCTAAACGCTAGCGCTAAGAATGTGAAACAAACAGTGGATTCGTAATATTATTGTATATAATAAGTTTAAGCGAGATGAAAAAAACGTGAATTCTTTAGTTGGCCAATGAAAAGGAAATTTGCATTCCGGTATATCCGATGTTTTGTGTATCACCGCCCCTTTACGTGAAACATGGATGTACATGTACACGTGTAATTTATATAGCACACAACGTGTCCACTGAATGAAGACGACAGGAAATACGTAAGCGATTGCGTTCTCCGCATCGTGTCCGATGTAAACAACTGGGGTTTTATTTTCGTCTTTTCTCGGGAACAGTAAGACATTAGGTTAGTTTCCTTTCAACTAGACCTTTAAAATAGTGGTAGCATCCAAAACGTGAAATTTCCGGGGATTTCCGGCCGTTAATGCCCCTTTAGCCTAAGGGAAGAACTATTTTGGCGGAAGAGTAGCATGAAACTTTCTGCACGTACAACAAGTCGAAAGCGACAGTCATCTTGGCGCTATTTCTGGCAGTGATTCAATGCAAGGCCATATTAATAAAATTGACACTGTAAAGTGCATTCAGCGCTTTTTCATCGAAAGAAAAACGAAAGAATTAATGCTGCACAATGTTACAGTTCCGGAGTTGTCTTTTTTTCATGCAATGGCGCATACAACACGACAGATGGGTTAACCATTGACGCCCACGCGGCCGAGCGTATGAAAAGTCGAACATCCTAGAAACGGCACGACCTTTCCGCTTTAACATGTCATAAACTCAGAATTGTATGCCGCTCACATCATGCGTATAGCTAACGGGATTTCGAAGTCTGGCATGAATCAATACTAAATCCTGTTGCAACAAAAGACCCAAGAAATTCGATGTATATTTTCAAGGATCCCAAAATGTCTGGTACAACAATTGAACAAAGCGGAGTTGTGCAAAGTGCGTTATCCGAGTTTCGCTTCATACATTATACATGTCTAGTGGAGTAGTGGTAAAACGCATAATAGGCCTTTATTGTCATAGTCTGAAATATTCTGATTTTCAAGTGGTCCGCGTATTCGGCTAAACCCTTCTATGGCTAAACATTTTGGTTGACACACCTGCAAGACGCTCAGTTTAATAATGAGGCAGCATTGAATGGTTGTGTGAACTCCTATCTTTGAGACGCAGTATGTGACCATACGTTGCTTTTGTAACCATTCCAGGGCCTTCTAGAAAAACCCTTGAATTGCAGGTGTATTTTGAGAATGAGGGTGAAAAGACCAAAAATAACGTCACGGTGAAATGTAATTGCTGTTTTTCATTTCAAGTAAAACACCTCAAAACAACATATTTTGATTAAAAGAACTGAATTTATTGCTTTGATCTGCGGTGACAAAAAACCTTATCTAATTGGACATTTTTGCCAAGGTGGAGAATTGGGGGGAATGATGAACCCCAAAATTAATTGATAAGGATTAACAATTGCTGTTAAATGTATTTATATTAATCACGACCGATGTAATTGCTGTTTTTCAGTTAAAATGAAGTGCATGCCACAATTCAATTAACTTTGAGTAAATGAAAGTAAAACTAAATATCAAAAAGTAGACAAAAGGGGATCAAAGTGATATCAAACAGATACATAGAACTGGTTCCAATTGCATTATGTTTGGTGCTACGTACGTCACTGCACTATTTTGTGACTATACTATAAAAATGCTGGTAACATTTGTTGCAAAACCGTAGCAATCGTGGATGGTACAACAAAGGGATTTTTGGAATGAAGCCAACTGATTATGAAAATGAAACGCAACGGACCGTACAGACGTGTCGCGAGTTTCGAGTGACAAGTGCAAGGCCGAGGTATAGAGGCCGCACCACGACTGGCAGATCCAGACTGCGACTATTTAGTCAGTCACGAGACTGCACTGCTGTCTCTGACGCATTTGTAAACTGAATCGTTTCCGTGTTTAATGTGAGATTTGGGGGGGGGGCTATTGATTCAAGCTTTAATTTTTTTTCGTTCCGTGTCCAATTTGAACTGTAACTAGGTTCATTTTAAAAAAAAAAAAAAAAAAAGATCGTAAAGTTAAAAACTACAAACCAACAAATTCCATTGAGTAGGCCTATAAACAAACAAAAACACTTCAAAAAGTTAAAACCTAGATATTAAAAAAAGACGCAAATATAAAAAAAAAAAGACGCGAAGTGAAATGCGGTATTTTTTGATAATGAGAGAAAAAAAGAATGCTGAATATTGTCCTTTGAAATGACTATCGACAAAAAATCCCGATGGGAATGCAAATCTCAACGTTATATATCCACAACTTGATATATAATAACATAACCGCAAAAAAGACAGCATATAGGCCATTATACACCATAACTTAAAACAAGTGTACATTTTTTGTGTTTACCCAATAAAAATAAACTATTAGGTTAAAGGAAGCGCCCGTTGTGCGAACTGTATAACTCCTGTCGTGTTTAAACTGGGGTTTTACTGTTCCTTATCTAGATTCAATTTGGAAAAGAAAGGAGCTGTGGTGCTTGGCCTAAATAAACGCTTGGACTATTCCCACAAGCCATGCCAGCCATCTGCCCTTAATTACAATTATTGCCCTCAGAGTGTACATGCAGATTGTTGTACTGTTTGCAATACAGAACCGACGTTTTTCGTCCCGGATCATTGCATAATTTGCATCTTTTGAAGAACTGATAAAGCGAACAACGAAAATATCGGTTGTTACGAGGTTAATGAAATGAATGAATTGAATAAATCACTTACATTAAACCCAATGTTTATTTTGGCATCGTATGTCTTTAAAAAAATATATATCGCGAGGGTGCTATTTAAACTTATCACCGGCGACTCCGCTTTTAAAATGAGAGGGCGCTATTTAAGATAACCGGTGACTCCGCGTAGTAAACGAGAGGGCGCTATTTAAGACGAACAGTGACGCCGGTGTGGTAAACGAGAGGGCGCTATTTAAGAAACCGGTGACTCCACGAGAGGGCGCTATTTAAGAACCGGACTCCGCGCAGTGACTCCGCGTCGCGAAATGAGAGGGCGCTATTTAAGATAACTGGTCACTCAGCGTCGTGACATGCGAGGGCGCTATTTAAGATTACCGTTATCAAAATGTGCTGTCGGGGTGTCCGCTATCGAGACAAAATTTCTCCCCTACACGGGACACTTATATAAGAAGGCATTCCATCCTGTTATTTACAATTATAGGACAATTATACATTTGTTTGTTGTTTCTGATTTGTATCGACCTTCCAAGCATATCAGTAATGGCCAAAATTGGTCGCCCGAACCATGAAATTACTAACTACCCAAGACCCCAAAAAAGTTTACCTAGTATTATCAAACTCTGGAATGAGCCTCACACTAACAGCGGAGATCGACGTGCAATCCTAATTAGCAGAGAGTTTTAAAAAAAAAATCTGAAAGTAGGTTTGAAAATGTTTGATAATTAGCTATTCACTTTAAGTTAACTAGTTACCTCAAGCAGGACTCATGGGGAAAAACTATTATTTTTAAATTTTTCAAAAAATAAGTCATTCGATTTGGAAGATTTAATTGGAGTTATCCAATGATAACACATTTATTTATGGCAATGTCACATTTTCTTTCAAATGTTTTTGAAGTTTTTCCTTTTCTTTTCTTATAATAAAAAAAATAGTAAAAAGGTACATGTTCTAATTTTTTTCAAGTTGTTGCAAACATCTTGCCCACATTTTGTCAGACCCAACTTTTTTAAACAGCGCCCCCATACTTCTTCAAAGGCGTCACTAAAATAGTCAGTACCCAGTGAACTGTTTCTGTCCATTAAAAATCTGAGGAAAGAGGTCTAGGATCAAGACAGCCGCAATGTTGACAAAAAATTACCAAAAAAGGCTCAGAGAGCCGGAAATGTTGCGAGTAGATGCTGCTGTTTCTTCAGTTGATCGACACAGGCATAACATTCCAAAAGTTGTCATTCGGAAAACAGAAGGTGAGTACTCGAAAGCAAGTTTTGATCAAGACAACATTTGTCTAAACGAGTGTTTTTTGAAGGTTCGCAAATCTGAATAATAATTTAATGCTGAAACTTTATTAAAGCGATTGTTGACCATAGTGAGTAGCCTACGCGTGTTTGCAGTTTGCTTTTTTAAACATTCACCCATGTACATTGTCATGATTGTTGGATCATGTTTACATGTAAGCCTCAATATCATTTCAAAGCATCTCAACAGTCAAAGAGGGTACAATTTACCAAGTAGAGCTTGAAATTTGACCTACAACAAGCAGAATTTTGTAATTTAAAATTCAATGGGAAATGTTCTTGACTTTGTTTTGTGTACATTTTGTCAGTCATGTTTGTGTAAATCGCAATCAGTGAGAGAGAGGTTAGGTCAAAAAAAGAGAGACATTTCTGCTTCCGGTTACCCGACCGACCCTATTTTTAGGCTACGACCCTAAACATTTTATAGACAAGTCAAAAAAAATATGATAAATGAATTTTAAAAAAAATTCCTGATGTCTTTTCTGTCTTCACAAAACACCTCTCAACAACCCTTTTGCGTCAAAAATGCATGTATTTATTATAACTAGTTTGCAATTCGATGCCACAGCTGACAATATGTTGAAACACGTGCATTAATGCTGCATGCAATGATGACTGGTTCCTGCCGCTCCGTGCACTGAAAGGGCTAGAGAAGGCATGATGGAAATGCGGTAACCAGTCTATGCATGGGCATGGCGCCACGGTGCACTGCAGTTGCCATGGTTGCAGGTCTGATTAGACATCGTAAAAAAAAAAACACCGATGGAAAAACAATATTTTTTCGCGTTCATTCCCAGAACTTGATCTCTCTTGTCTGTGTATGTATTTTCCGTGTTCATGAATTTATTTTGAGGTCGTACTACTCGTATTTGGAGTGATACGATGCAGGGCGTTTCCCCGAAATTTCCTACCGTAAAAACAGGTTCTGATTCACGGCTCTGTGGGACTTTTTTTGTAAAGGAAAGTAAGGTCCGAGAGCCATTCGATTGACAATTGATGAATGCGTACAATGTCCACTGCAGTCAAAAATAGCAACAGCATTATTAGGCTTAATAGAAATGAAAACATTACGTCACAAATACGCCCTCAATGTAGTTAGGAATTTAAAAGTCTGAAAATGGGGGACTCTCAATACTGTGAACGAGAGTCCCAAAACTGACATGACTGATAAGATACTGAAAACGTGCAATAAAAGAAATATAGATTGGCACATTAAACAACCAGTCCACCACCCTTTAGTACTGCAGCAATTAACTGTGTTAAAAGAAAAGTCTTTATTTCCACACATTTCCAAAGTCGTGCCACAAGACTACTGAAAGGGTCAATCTTTTCAAAAAGTTGGACATGTACCAGTCTAGGTAAAGGCTTCAAATTGAAATCACTTGGCTTCACTCTCAGGTGCAAAATGTTAAAGAAAAGTCTCATTTAACAATTGAATTGAGACCTCAAACTTGGCTGGTGAAATACTGAGGACCTTGTCTTTGCCTCATGACAATTTAGGAGAATTCTGTTGGTTAAAGAGTGAGTCAAGTTGGCCTGAAGTTTGTTTTGCATGTTTTTCTGCACTCAAAGTCCCAGTCTGAATAAGCACCCTATACTGAGGAACAGCGATTGATTTCCCTTAATTCAACTCACAAAATCTGACGAAATTTTAACTTCTCACTACATGTATACAAACTTTCACAGATTGTTATTTTTTATTTATGTCAAAATTAAAAATTCACAGCAGATTGCTACCTGTATGCAATTTATTTTTACAAAATCGTTTACTGACGAATCACAATTAGGCTTTGGATCAGTAATTACATATATATCCACAAATACTTACAATTTTAACTCTCATGGAAAGACTAAATAAATTGGAAAAATAATGTACATGATGTGTGTTGAATTGACTTATGCTCAGATAGAAAATTGAAAGTAGAAAAGACTTCCTGCACCATTTGTACAAAGTTCAATCGTGATCCAGCATCCTGCATTTTCAAGAGAAGTTGCCAAATGTGTGAACAGTTTTGTCCGAGTTTGTTGTCATTGAATGAGGCTGGTGTTTTTGTGACAGCTTTGCGTGTTGATTTTTTAAAAGTATATGTAATAATAATAATAAGATTTTTTTTGGGGGGGGGGGGGGCTAATCATCGTTACTCGCAGCTGAGAAGCTGAATTGCGAAGGATGCAGCTACAACGTGGTCAAGCCGCAGGCATGTAAAGGCGCCTTTGGCCATGTTGGCAGCCAGCCACATCGACCCACATATGACCACAGAGCACTGCCTGAGATCGCAAGTGTTTGTTTTTTCCGGAGGGAACCAACTCACAAATCTACCCACATGTATGGTCCTAGCTGGGAACCAGGGCCACAGTGGTACATTTTTTGTGAGTTTAAAAATTCATACTTAAATTTTAAAAACAGTAACCAGGAATGAGCTCAGCCATTCAAAATCCAATTATCTCCTGTGAAAAAAAAATATAAAATTACTAAAAAGAACAATAAAATATTTGTGTTCTGATCTTAAATTTGTCCGAAAACAATTTTTGGAGGTAAAATGTGGCGAAATCTCAAAGTCGGAAAGTCAAGGTCTTGATTTTATTTTGAATTGGGTGAAAAAGTTGGGGGAAAGTAATTTACCATTTGGATGATAAAGCACTTTTGCTTTAAAGCTGGACCAAAATAAACAACAGGGCTTGCAAAGTAAACGTGGGCTGTTGGGTTGCCCTGGACAACCAAACTATTTTGTCAGACACCCAGAAAGTCGTGGCGACCAGCCCGGATGTGTGCCCACTTTTTTGTTGCAATACTCACACATTTTTATTACACGTTCGTCCATTACAAATGCTTTAAACTGTCAAGTACTTGTACGAGTGAGACATACCTAAAGAGTCAAGCAGGGATTTCCCTCAGATTAAGGGTGTAACTATCAAAATGCTGTCACGCTGTGAAGTGATTTTTTTTCCATTTTCTCTGGTAGCCTCAAAACTTTTCCTGACTGCAGTGGGGTAGAAAAGTTGTGGGAATGGGATCGTAGGTCAAAATGTCAATTTTCGTTGGAGGTACACATGTGTACCTACACCATCATAATGTTAAATGCACTGGAGTTTAAAACTTCACGCCTGCCAACTCTCACGCATTGAGGGTGAGACTCGCGCATTTCAGGTTCATATCAAACTCTCACGCCCGCCCACACAGGATTTCTCACGCTAAAATAAATAAATAAATGACTCCAAACTCGAAAATGAGGTTTAGGCCTAAATGGTGATCTTTTGCTAAATATAATTGTTAAAAATTGTTAGAAATATCCTCAGATCGCACCACAGAATGCCTAGTATCCAAAATTTTCCAGGGCCCTTAAGCGGGCCCTGAACCCCACACCGTCAGGGCTTTGCGGTTCGCGTTTCACGCTTTGCGCTCACATTCATTCTGATCAAGCTCCATCGCCAAATTCTTACGCTCAGCGCTTACTCATAGTTGGCAATCCTAAAATGTGTGGAAAAGAAAATTGGTCCAAAACATTAGGTTATAATTTATGTGCATGATCAAGTAATAAAATGCCAGTTTCCTGCTTTGAGGGGGTTAGGCAGGCCATTGAATGGGGGTAACATACCCTCAATAGGTCATAAATAATTTGACCTTCAAGGCTTTACCCTGATAGGCACGCTGTGTATACATATGTACACAGTTCTACATGCTTTGAATACACTATGGTTACCTGTAGTAAATTTAATATAGGCTATGTACATCAACAGAGATAAATTGGGCTGAATTTCTTAGTTTATTTGTTGGGGGTAAAACTTAGGGGAAAATGTGGTCCAGATGTTACCGTCAAGAAATGTAAAGCCTGCCAACACCTCACTGATGCGGAAGGTGATTTTTATCAAAGCAAGTCGCGGTACTTGTTTTCCTGCGCATACTGTAAAGATTCGTTGCGCGGGTTGTAGGCGTCAGATTCGTTGATGGAATTCGTTAACATTTGCAACCTGGATGAAGCATTGAAGGTTGATGTGTGAAAGCTGGCCTAAAAGATGACAGCAAAGATGAATTATCCAGGCTGTTTGCAAGAAGTGGATAGCTAAACATAGAGCAAGAAACACACCTCTACAAATTTGTATGGATAGTTTACATGATCTACTGGTTCTCAATAAAAAAAAATTGAAAAGTTGATTCTGCTTGCACATATCTTGGCACTCATAAGAGCATGCAATTGCAAGTCACACCAGTTTGCAATCACGTTTTATGTGAACATTGTGTTTGAATTTACCCGATTATTATCTGCGTGATCAATTTAACGGAAGTTGAGGTCAACTTTTGTAAGTTTATTTATGAATTCGCAGTATTTTCAGTGTATTCATGTAAATTGTATTGCTTTCTTTTCTTTCGAATGCCCATTTATTGCCCTGGATTGGATTGGCCCAGTCAGGACACAAATAAATTATGCAAAAAATAGGACATTACACATGTTGTAGAGCATGTGCGTACACGGTGCCCGGATGTAAATATCACAGGGTTTAAGGTCAATTCAATTAAATTCAATTCAATTCAAGAAGTCATTTATTCCACACTTCTTTAGAGAATACATCCATAAATATTAAAAGAAAGACTGGTAAATAGCAAAATAACAAAATTAATAAATTTGTCTCAAAATTAATAAAAGTAAAATGCGCTTTGAAGAAATGATAAACTTATTTCAATATAAAATTGCACACTCTGTTGTACTGATGAGGAAGTACAATGTAGGTTACTTGTACAATCATCAATGCTGGTATTGAAACTGGATGATTTGTGGATTTTAATTTTTTTTTGGAAGATTTCGGTTATTTTGTGCATTTTAGCTTTGCACACCAACTTGATCCATGTGTGTTGATAGCTGTTGATGTTGGGTGAAAGTCAGTGACATAAAATAATTAGCGTTTATTTTCTTGTTGTTTGATGATGTATAAATTTCATTGTCATTTTCTTGCACCTTGTGAGAAATGGCATGTAATTTCTGAGAATGTGAATAATCTTTGTATATCAAAAAAAAAAAAAATTCTCATCCGACAAGCACTAGGCCTACAGCATGAAAAAACTTGCTGACACTACTGTATGCTGTGCAAAAAGGTCTCTGTATGTACACGTAGAGTACTGTATATACATGTACAATGTTAAAACTTTAATATAGATGATGCCCTCGCAGCATGGAGAGCGGATGTTAGTTTCCTGGGGCCCAGCACAGCACTAGGGCAGGGCAATGTTTTGGTAATACTGACCCCCAGGTCCACACAGTTCCAGATTACTGTGGGTGTGTATACATGCAAATTGGCCTCACTCTCCAAACACTTAAATGTCATTGTTTTTAATGGGACCCTGTGGCACACATCGTTAACTTCACATTTCATATGATGCAGCATTCAAATGGGACTGTAAGCGTTTCTGCCTAGGTATGAGTGTTCACTGAAGGTACTTTTCATTTTATCAGTTAAAATGTTTTATTCAGCAGCAATCTTGTAAATTCTAGGATAGTACATTTGTAGATCTTTCATTTGCCTGAAAACTCTTTTTTTTTATACATGTAAATAAAGGTTAGTTGCTCACACGTACCTTTTCTCCTGTATTTAGATAGGAGTTCATTGCAAGAATGGAACCATGTTAATATTTCTGTTCAGTACAGTTTATCAATTCCGGTTCTTATCAACAAAATTGGCTCACTGCATGTTCCATAGTTCAAGTACGTACACTTTCTGTGCGTACACTTATGTCTGTGTATTGCCCAATTGACCAATCATGCCCGATAAAGTGGGAACATGTTTCTGAATAGATTTGTCAGGTTTGAATGCATTTTGTTTGAGAAGCCGACAGAACTTGTGCACCAGTGGTTATTCCTGCAGATATGTGCTCAGTGGTAAAAGGGACGTACATTTAATACTGTTATCACTTTTTATTTGGCCAGAAAGATTACTTTCGGTTGTTTTTGTTTGTTCCCAGTGCAGATAATGTAACGAGGGAGCAACACTGAATGACATTGTGTCATTTAGATCTCTCACGATGGAAGTTGTTAACCCATGTTGGGGTTTACCAGACAAGTAGACACAATGTCCCAACGGGAAAGGCATGTGCCTCCAAACTCTATCCCCCTAAAGGTCAACACTAGTGGTTACCAGCCACAGCAGGGCACCAGTCCCTCCCGTGGCAACCCCAACTCTGGGCGGAGTGGACAGAACGGTAAGCGGGGTGTGGAATGGAATTGTGGTAACGTCGCCGACTCAGGAAGTCTGCCACTTAACGATGCGTCGAGTTCCTCTAGTCCACCTACGGACCACCATCCTGTAAGATGCATTCATTGCGACCACACGTCCACCAGCCCGGACCGGAACCACTCCTTCCCGAGTACCAGGTCCGACCTCGTCCGGCACGACACAGTGGGTTACACACACTGTGACGGACATGGTCAGGTATGGTGCGACGGAAGGAATCAGACACACTCTCGGACCCCTGCCGACTCCTTGCGACCTCTGAGCCCGGGGTCGTCGGCTGTGGATATGAAGACGTTGCTGGACAACGTAGCCCGAGTTGACGACTTTGACAGAGAAGAGATTGGCAGTGGCTTCTTCTCGACAGTCTATAAGGTGAGTGTGTTTTAATCCTTAAAGTCATCGTTTGCTTTTCATGCATTTTGTTCTGTTTGTTTCCAATAATAACACCACTCAAATTCGCAAAGAAGACTGTTCAAAGCTTATCCTGTTGAAGTTTCAGCTCAGTGGATATTACAGTTTTCGAGAACACGGTGAAAAGCCATGCACAACATTTTTATCACTGAACATGATTTTGTTCTCTCCCCCCCCCCCCCTCCTTTTTGAATTTCCATGGCTGAGCAATGTTTGATTTAAGTCATCCCCCCCCCCAGTTCTCGTCACAGAGTGATGTCGCTGGAGCTAAAAGAATTGCTATTTTACCCGTGACAGAAATTTTGAAATTTACTGCGCGATTCCGAAGAAAGTTGGGCAAAACTGTTTTTAAAATGGCAGGCGGAGGTGATTTATCGACTTAATAATTAGTGACCGAACAAAATCATACACAAACAACCATAAAATTGAACAGCTTCAGTACATACTAATACAATGTACGCCATGTTTCATGAAATCGATTGTTAGGCTATTGTGCAGCTACACTACGCAAAAAATTTGTTGCATGTAAGTCCTGGGCATTGCATATTGTACAACAAGTTTACGCACTGTTCGTGAAATTGGCTGCAGAGTTGTGCCTTTGTCAACATAAATAACAACAAGCTTCAATCCTCTTGACAATGTTTACATGTACATGTACCCGTAGGCCTATGTGTTGTAACAAGTTGTGTCCACATTTCTGAACAAAAATCAATCTAATCCTTTTAGGTGCATCCATGCACAGAATGCGATAGAATTGCTTGCCTATAACCCTGACACAGATTATGGGCTGTAGCCGTGACAAACGTCCCTGGACGTCACTCCGGTTGATTGTGTTGTTGACAATGATGTACGCGTAGGAACGTACCGGTAGGAAAAACTTTCCTGCCATGCATGTGCAATGCCAACGCATAGGTTCGATAAGTGTACCATTTATTATCACTACAAGTGCAAGGACCTTTTGCTGTGAAGCTCTTGTGCAGTGGTATACTGACAATCCAAAACACGGTTGATATTTGACACTAGCCGGAAATGTTTCCAAACTTTACTCAAATCAAACAATGATTTCGCAATATTTTTATTGTGAAATCAGGATGTGGTGTCTGCAGTTGCACTAGTATTACTTGACATGGGGCTTGGTTTCCGATTCAGGAAATTTATTAGAAAGTTGATGATTAAAAAAAATTCTCCACAAATGACGTTCAAAACCTTTTCTTTTTCATTAGGGCCTATTAAGTTACAAAGTAGTTTGTAAAGTTGGTTATGGGTATCTGATCTCGTAATCTGGAACCGGTACTTCCTGACATCAGCGGTCGGATACTCGGGTACCCGGCTCTGTTCACAAGTAAATGGCAGAGTCCAAAGCCCCTGTACAAGACCTGTAATTTGATTAACCCTAACTCCCTAGGCCTTTTTGCTAGGATGTAGCCTCAATCCTGCAAAATCCTCCAATTGGCCTCATGGAAAAATAGCATGTATACATGTAGCCTCAATCCTGCAAATTCCTCCAGTATTTCTTGAATATGGTTCGTGGAGGGGTGACCACTGCCTGAATCCTGCAAAATCCTCCGGCTATGACTGTCAATGGGTTGAGGCAGAGGCAGTGACATACTGGAGCAGTGCGGAGGATGTCAAGTATAATCAAGGGCTAAATTTATGCTAGGCTGAGCATAAACAACACAAGGTCCGGCCCAAGACCTTGACACAGTGCGTCCTCCGAAATCAGCAACCCACTTTTGACATGTAACCTTAATCCTGCAAATTCCTCCAATTTACAAAAAGAATTTTGGAGGATTCAGGGCGGTTAGGGTTAACCCTACCCGACCAGGCACAAAACCTGAAGAAAAAACCCAGCTTGCCCTAATATAGGAAAATGAGTCACCATACCCGACTTGATATAGGGTTATGAAATGAAGAGGGGGACATTTGGGTACACCTGTACACTGGACACCTGAAAAATTGTTGTCATTGTATAATGTACATGAGGTACCGGTACATGGAAGTCTGTATTAGTTTTGCTTAAACGAAAGAGAAATGATGTTTTGTTTTCTTGAAAGAAAATATTGTTATTTTTTTATCCCAAACGTTGTTGGTATGATGAGTGATTTCCATTGATCAGACATCATCTGATCAGTTTAAAGTTACATTCCCTGTGTTTATTTTCGAGCTTCATCCCGAAAATAAGATTTCCTTTCTGCATTGCTACTTTTCTAGCATTACGTTTGTGGCTTTTTTCAAGAGGGTTGCAGACATCAAAAAATGGAAAAAGATTTTTTTTTTTTTTCGTTCGTTTGGAATATATATTAAAAATGTATTATTAGAAAAAGAAATGAATTTGTTGAATAGCACAA
This sequence comes from Patiria miniata, assembly GCF_015706575.1. Lineage (NCBI taxonomy): Eukaryota > Metazoa > Echinodermata > Asteroidea > Valvatida > Asterinidae > Patiria > Patiria miniata. The sequence continues at coordinate 31,021,835 of NW_024037069.1, read as the reverse complement.
GGATGGCAATGTTAATTTTTTACATACAGTGTTAGTTGAAAAAAATAAAGTTGTCTTACTGACTCCGCCCACAATTCCATTTAATATCCATTGCCTTGATTTGATTGGTTCATTGTGTGATTGATTGACAGGTGCGACATAAGAAGACAGGGCAGGTCCTAGTCCTGAAGCTGAACAACAAGGAGTCAAGCTTTGCCAGCGTCATCCAAGAAATTCAGCTTCTCAAGAAACTGCAGCATCCCAATATCATCAAGTAAGGAAAATGGAAAAACAGTACAATGGCATTTGTGAAATGCTCGAACTTTTTATTTTTTCTTCGTCATCTTATATTAATCCCAGTACAATCTTTAGTCCTTGACTTTGTATATTTGATTTTTCACACACCAACTGCATGAAACCCTCTCCTGAGAATATTTTTGACTAAAGTTTCTTTATTTTTTGTCAGGCTCCTTGGAGTGTGTGTTCACGAAGCCAACATCCATGCATTAATAGAGGTAAGCTAGGTTTCATTTCATATTACTTTTTCATAGTAACACAGTTCATTCAAACTGTTCCTTAAAGTGGTTAAGAAAACACTTAACACAAATTGTTAAATGAAAACTAGCTATAAAGAGGAGATTATTAACAGCAACAGAAAAGGGTCATTGTATAACAAATTGGGGTCCACTTTTTGTCTGTCCTTGCTAATCCTACATTGTACGTACAATGTTGATCCACTCCTTTATGCAGTCATCCGCCAAGAACGATTATGAAATGCAAACTAGTGAAACAAATATAAAGTTGTTTGAAGTCATTCTCAATTACTGAGTAGACCAAACATTTGATACTGTTTATTGCCCGAATTTCCAATGGTTAAAATTTCTGAATTAAAGAAAGGAATTTTGTTTTGACTCAAGACAAGAACACTCGGATCTTGAAACCAAAACTGTCAGTTTAGAAATTTTCCTGAATTTAAGCAACTACATTTGCAGTAAATGACCTTTCAATACCTGCAACTACATGTGAAGTATACACACACACATGAACAGGTAGATATGGAAAACAACACTTAAAAGTACTACCAAGTTGCTGGACTTTAGCCCAATTAATAGAGATATAAACGAAACTAATGAACTTTGAAACTGAAGTCAAGGATACCTTGACAATTCTGTCATATCAATTGCCTGTTCATTTGTAGTACATGTAAACAAATTATATGGCCGGTCGTAATTCAACGAAAATATCGTGAGAGTCTTTACATCTGTTTAAGGCATGATAGGCCATGTCCAAATTACTTGGCAACGGCTGGGAATGGCATACGCACCTATGGAAGTGGCTGCAGCCACTTCTTTTAGACTGGCAGCGGCTAGCTGCGGCTAGCTGCAGCCACTTCCCATAGACCTGTGTGTTATTTCCTAGCCGTAGCCAAGTAATTCGGACACGGCCTTGGCCACATTACTTGACTACGGCTTGCAATTACACAAGCGGCTATGGATATGGCTGAAGCCATACACACGCCTATGGAAGCGGCTGCAGCCACTTCCCATAGACCAGTGTGTTATTTCCTAGCCGTAGCCAAGTAATTCAAACGCGGCCTTGGCCACATTACTTGACTACGGCTTGTGATTACACAAGTGGCTATGGATATGGCTGAAGCCATACACGCGCCTATGGAAGCGGCTGCAGCCACTTCCATATAGACCCGTGTGTTATTTCCTAGCCGTAGCCAAGTAGTTCAGACACGGCCTTGGCCACATTACTTGACTACGGCTTGGAATTACACAAGTGGCTATGGATATGGCTGCAGCCATACACGCGCCTATGGAAGCAGCCACAGCCACTTCCCATAGACCAGTGTGTTATTTCTAGCCGTAGCCAAGTAATTCGGACACGGCCTTGGCCACATTACTTGACTACGGCTTGCAATTACACAAGTGGCTATGGATATGGCTGAAGCCATACACGCGCCTATGGAAGGGGCTGCTGCCACTTCCCATAGACCTGTGTGTTATTTCCTAGCCGTAGCCAAGTAATTCAAACACGGCCTTGGCCACATTACTTGACTACGGCTTGCAATTACACAAGCGGATATGGATATGGCTGAAGCCATACACGCGCCTATGGAAGGGGCTGCAGCCACTTCCCATAGACCTGTGTGTTATTTCCTAGCCGTAGCCAAGTAATTCAAACACGGCTTTGGCCACATTACTTGACTACGGCTTGCAATTACACAAGCGGCTATGGATATGGCTGAAGCCATACACGCGCCTATGGAAGCGGCTGCAACCACTTCCATATAGACCTGTGTGTTATTTCTAGCCGTAGCCAAGTAATGCGGACACCGTTGGCCATATTACTCTGAAAATTGCAAAGCACAAACAAGTTGTGCTTAGCAACATTAGGTTACCAGCCAAAGTGTCATGTGAATACTATTGCTTGTGACTGGTTCCCGGCTAAATTTTGCTGAGCAAGAAAACTTTCTAAATAATATTTTGTGCCGTTGCACCTCCTTTAAATTTGACCCTTTTAACTTAGATCTAGAAACGTTTGCAACAACTTGTTTATATTATGTTTCCTGTACAGTTTGATTGCCCCTTGACCCATGATATTTTATTTTAACCCTATAACCCTCGACAGATTTTCCCTAGGCACCATGCCAAATGCAACAAAATGCAACTTGGCTGAAATACAATATAAGAACCCTGCTAAATGCAACAAAATGCAACTGGGTTAATCTACCTCCTTGGTTGAAATAAGGACCCTGCTAATTGCAACAAATTGCAACAGTGGACTCTGTTGCATTGTGCAGTGAAGCCAGTGCATACCAGCCTTGGCACCAAGCAGTTACCCTGCTAAATGCAACCAAATGCAACAGTGGATTCTGTTATATCGCCTAGACACTACGTGTATGAGCAGATACCCTGCTAAATGCAACAAGATGCAACAAAGCACAGGACTTGAGTTGGCGCTAAATGCAACAGTATGCAACAACTTTTTACCAGTGTTGCTTTCTGTTGCATTTAGCAAAGTTAGGGTTTTAATGGAAAACGTGACCAAAGTATCCAATAATAGTTTTGGGGAAAGAAAAAATGTATTTCAGCATCAGAAACCAAAAGGCTGTCATTCCTCTAGAAACCAATTTTTGTAAATGTTTTGCCATTTTCAGTAAATTTACACTTCATTAAAATGACTCATTCAACAGACAAAGTGGTTCATACATATTTTCTATTTGGAATCAACTTTATGAGCCTCAGGACGAATGCGAAACCGAGTTTTGTCACATAAATCTAGAATTTCAGGTTTCCACAGGAAGAAGTCTTCAAAATTGAAAAACATTGGCATGATGTTGGATGATAATGCAGAATAGAAAGTTCGTGGCTCAAAATTGGACTGAGTCCAATTATGTAATCACTGGTCTAGATCTTTGTATGACTGTTCAACTGGATTTGTAGCCGGGTTTTCCTCATGCCTCATTTCAAGTCATATTTGAGACAAATTTCCCTGATTATGAACAAATGAATACATGTACGGTACATGTATTTCCCATTAATTGTCACCATTAACAACCACCAACAAATATATTTGTCCGTAACGTGACCTCAACCCTTTTTTAAAAACCATTTTAAGAACCGTCGATATCAAAATTTTCAATAACCGATATATCGGATCCAATATCAAGAATATTTGATATATCGATTATCCCCGTGTAAAAGTTAAAGACCTTAAAGATGAAACTATAACAAAATAGATCTTAAGTCCCCATTTTCCATGGCTTTCTCTGGAGCATATTACTCAAACTTTTTAAAACAAATATCAGCACTGAGAGTTTGTCCAGAACGGACGGTTTCTTTTGAGGTTTTACATTGGGGGAGACCGCGAATTCCAGCGAACGCAGAGCACACTAAAGCATCGACGCTTGACATTTGGCAATATTTGTATTTTCATTCACAAGCACAAGTTGCCGCCAAGTTTTATTTAATTATACAGCAAACATTAAACACAAAGTATTAGCACAAACAAGAGATTTATTTTGACGATAATCTGCTGCATTTTTTATATTTTCGATATATGATTCATCAATATTGAAATTTTCGATGGCGTATTTCAATATGTTTTAAAAATTACTATCGACGATATCGATACCAAAATATTATCGAATAATCAAGTAATAGGCCTAGATCGATATATCGACGGTGCTTAAACTATTTTAATCTTCTTTTTTTTTCAAATTCAAACTTCACCTGTGCGTTTTCTAATTTCAGCACTGATACTTCATGTCTAGTCAAAATTGCTGTGGATTACTATTCTTGTGGTCTGGTATATTTTGCACCTGAAATTTGAGCCATCTTATTCTGAAAATCCTTGTGCATTATCATAAATAGAGCCACTATATGATGGTCCTTTGAAAACCATCACAGTTGGAAGATGGATTGCCGATTGCACGAAATTAGAATCACATATGGCATCGATGTCCTTGCGTCAGATAATTGTCCTCTTTTGTAGCATCGCGTGCTGAGTTGTGGATTTCCTTTTAATCGACGACCGCCTTTCAGTAGGCTTCCATTCACAGTGCCTGTTGGACACACATGTTCTCAGTGTGTTGCATTTTAAAGGTTTACAACTCATTAATCTGAAACATTCAGCCGAGATTTTGGTGATAAAGATTTTTAAATTGTCTATTGCTTGAGAGACGGGTGTTTAAATTGTTTGGTAAATCACATTTTTGTGAAGTGTAGTATATCTAAAATTGTCCAATTTGAAAAACAGGGTTGCCAAATGACACAAGTTAAGAACCACGTTACAGAATTTTTATTTGAAACATTATGCCGAAATTTGGTGATAAGATTTCTAAATTGTCCGATGCTTCCAGTGAGGATGTTTTAATTGGTTTGTCATTTATGTAAAATGTGGGATCTACCTGTCAGATTGTCCAAATTTAACACAAGGGTTTCCAAAAACACTCAGGTTAAGTATCACAGCTTAGCTCATTTGAATGAGACACTTATGATTTCCATCCATGGATATGATGTACTCAATGAATTCATTTAAAAGCAAGTGTACTGTAGTTTAATATGACCTCCCACATTGAAAAGCACACTGCCTCCCATATTGACTCATCCCCCCCCCCCCCAGGGGCTCCCAATTCCTCCCCTCCCCACCCAGGGGGTTCACAATCCCCCCCACCCCATCATCTACCGCCACTCTGGAAGCATATATATGTCACAAGAACCTAAAAAATCCTAGGTTTTACAGTAACAATGCACTCGTTGATAAATTGTGTACATTCGGTACAACACCCATTGATATACAATAGCTTTTCAGCAAGTCAATAGAATGAACTGCTTATTTGATTTTCTGTAATTGAACAACAAGACATGTAAACTGAGAAGGCCCATGGACACTGAAGCCTATTCATGGGCCCAGTTTAAGTTACTGAAATACAGTTCATTACTGTGGCCTCTCTTGGCTAGTTTTTGTTTGTTCCACATCCAGCGTTATGCATTGAACTAACTCCACACAATTGAAGCCGGGCTCAATTTCGTGGCTCTGCTTGTAAACCCCAAGTGAAAAAGTCTAGCGACAATGAAACAAATGACAGAAAAGAAAATTAAAAGAATATGTCACAGTCTAGAGAGAAATCTTTACTTGTACATCAGTAACTACATTTAAGGATTCTGCTCTTGCAGGTACAGGAAGAATTGCCAGGTTCAGAAAGCACATCATTTCTTTGCTATTAACCCTAACCTCTATAGGCTTTTTTTGCTAGGAACCATCCTCCATTCTCCAAAATCCTCCAAAATGTCATGAATGTTGCACTTTTCAAAATGAAGAATACCCAGCGCGTAAATCCTCCAAAATCGTCAGTCAGTCACTGCCTCTCAAAATGCATTCATACTCAATCCACCAAAATCCTCATGTGCTTCAACACCATCCATCCTCAATTCTCTGAAATCTTCCTGTTTCTCAAAACCATTTATACTCGATCATCTTAAATCCTCCCAAACCGCCAAGAGGATTTGAGATGGCTTAGGGTTACAGCACGTGGCGTTCAGTGTTCACAAACTTGTGCAGAATTTAATGGCTAGCAAAGCCATGAAATTAAGGCCAGTTCTCCACGTACGTGTGTAAGTTATTTGGATTTTGTCTTTACTACCGGTATACTACTCTTACAATACTTGGTCATATTACAGTGATAATGACAGCATTTCAACATTACGCTTCGCCACAGCTGTGGTGCGTTACATATGTACAATTTTTATAATACCACATGGGGTAGTCGTGCAGTAATGAACCTTCACTGTATTAATAATACTCAATGGCGCATCTGTTTGCAGAAAATGCTCCAGTTGTCTCAGTAGGTATCAAATTAATTTCTTAATCCAAAAGACGACACGAATAAAAGATAACAGCTGGCGCCAGCCAACAATAATAGAAAAATATTGGGATTGCGATAAACACGAAGATGTCCCTTAGGCTGTATCACATCTACATGCTGATGTTTCTGCTTGATAAGGATCACTGACTCTCATTATTATGCTGTGATGATGTATGGTTTTGATGTTGAACCTACCCTGTGCAAGTGTTAGGAAAGTCATGGCAAAGGGCCGTTACACTCTACCAAAAAGTGAACGCAAATGTGAATTTCTTTTTATTTCATGGCATCTTTGTGAATATGCAACGATTAAACATGTTTTAACTTCAGGAAAGTTTTTTTGGTATTTTAATTTCATTCGCTTTAAATACGTACATTATGTACATGTACATGTGGGTCATTTTAAAAATTTGGGGGCCACTTTTTTCCCTATAATCCCTGTTACTTCTGACTTACATATTATTTGTAATTTTGATGCATTCCTTAATAATGCAATCATCCTCCAAGAGTGATTATATTATAGCAAACTACCTACCCCACAAATTAAAAAAATGATTAAAGTCATCTTTAAAGACACTTAAATGACAAAGTTCAGAGGTAACAGGGACAGGAAATTGTCACACTTTAACACCAAAATGTATGGAATTACTCATGGTATTATGGAGTAGAGTCCATAAATTTGGGATTCAAAAGTTTGACATTTTTATGTCCCTGTTACACCTGACCTGTGTAATTTGCCATGTAAATATCGTTAAAATTGACTTCAAAGTATTTTTTAATTGCTTGGCAGGTACTCTGATGTACACTGTACTGTAATCACTCTTGGAGACAGAGGGCATTAAAGAATGCGTCCTGATTTTACAAAATCTTACAGAATTGGACCACAAATTTATGGAATATGACCTACATGTACATGTGTATAATGTACACACATTGGATACAAGTACGCTTGTCATTAAAGGGAATATACAACATTTGCAAACATCGAAAAACAAAACTACCAATTTTTTACGAAGTCATTTTCAAGAAAAGTGGTATTTTGTATAAATTTCCAACGGTGGTCGGCCGACCACCGTTGGAAAAACCTAACTATTTTTCAACTACTGCTCCAAATTTACCAATTTTTTTTTTTCAGTCCAAATTTTGTTTGCTATTGGTTACATGTTCATGAACGGGTGCAGGCCAGTTCTAGACTGGTTCCATTACCTTACAATTTTCTGGCATCTATACATTGATCCATTTCATCTTTGGGAACCAGACTACTTGAACATTTTTGTTTTTCTTGGTTTTTCCAGTATTTTCGAACACAAAACTTCAAACATGTCAGTGTAACAATATTTGATCTGTTATACAAACCCCTCAAAATAGTTCATTTCTGAAAATTACAGCAAAAGCCAATGATGTACATTCCCTTTAAAGGGTATAGTATCCCATGGACGCACATGTACAATAAAATGACATGCACTACTGAATGTACACATGTACATGTACATGTGTATACTATCAGTTGATAGGGATGCTAGCAATTGGTGCATGCAGTTCAAGGGCAAGTACAGCACACACATGGAGATTCCAGTCTATTTCACATGTGGGCGCGTATGGGGGAGGCTCTACCCTTAATTTTAGCGATGTGGCCGAAGCGAGATGCTAGAAATTCTATTATTGCTGTATGCATGATTAGATTTGTGCATCAGACGATCGGTCAAACGATGGAACTGATTTGAGATCTTGTTTGTACTGTGGCACAGTGCATTTGCTGATCATGTACACATGGGAAGTAATTTAACGTACATTAGCAAGAAATGTAATGAACTAGTAGTTAATTATTCATCTCAAATTTTCATTGTATTTTTTGTCCTGACTTTTTTTTTGATAGTGCAAAAGGAACTCAGGCCAAAGGATTCACAGGCCACAACATGCAAACAATTTTCGATTTTGGGAAATTATTCTAAAGTGAAGAAGTATGGTGAAAATGATACTTGGAATGATAAAATTGATACAACTCAGAAAAATTAGTATTTTAGACATCAAATAATTTTTTTTTATCCCCAGAGCCACAATCACCCATGCACACATCGTACTCCTACCACACCCCCATCACACCCCCATCTCACCCCTGTCACACCCCTGTCACACCCCTGTCATGGTCCGATCACACCCCCATTACACCCCATCACACTCCCATCACAAACTCCTCTACACCCCCATCACACCCACATTACACCCCATCACTCCCAAATTTCCTCTCCTCTCCTCTCCCCCTCCCTCCTTGCAACCTCATTAACCCCATCACACATGTCCTCACAGACATGACAGACCCCATCTCACTCTACTGGTAACTCACCCTATCATGCCCTACCATGCCCCCTTTGCACCCCCACTACAAACCCATCCCCAGATCACCCTCATCTCGCCCCAATCAAATCGGTATCCCACCCCATCCCAATCCCATTGTACCCAATACAGACCCCCTTACACCCCATAACCACCTCAACTATCCAGCAATCAGTTTACGATCTGTTCTTCTGATTAATCCACCTCATCTTCCCAGTTTATTTTCTTTTCTCTCCCCACAAATGTGACATTTGTCCCTAGTTGACTCTCTCATTCAATCGCATCCAATCGTTATAAATCTCCCGAACGGACCGGTAATCTTCTCCCCTCTCTAAATGTCATTCGTCTCGCTACGGTCCTCCATTCCTCGCAGTTCAAGTGTCAGTTTATCATTTAATTCATTGCTGTCATCTGTTGCATGTTTGGCATCTCAGACATGTGGTTCTGAATAAACCTGTTTAGTCTACTCATAATGCCACCAGTAGCTCTCGTTGGTCTAACAATTAATTTTGTCTACCGTCATGACCGTATTTAAACACGTGTTGGGTAGAGTTTGATGTAGATTAAATATCATGATAGTGTGATTATTAATATACGGGGATTTAATGGTCATTTGTTGTTTTTCTGCTAGATTTTCCAATTTGTAGGGGCCCAAGAAGGCTGTTTTAGACCCCTCCCCCTTAATAGATCCGTCACTGTTACTAATCAGGCAACAATATTTTGAAAATGTAAAGTACATATATTGTACGTGCATTACATGCTCGAAACAGCTACAAAATATCTTTTTTTTTAAACGTGCCATTCACAGATCAGCTTCATGAACAGTACAAAGAAGACCATGTGGTTTCTGAAACATATTTTACAGCCATATTTGTAGCCATAATCTTCCAATAGCCACAGAATCTCAACCCCTATGGTTTTCATGATTTGTACGCGACCTCTCTGATGAATTCAAGACTTTAAGTCCATTTCTTGACATGAGGATTGAAGTCTATCTTTATCATTGGTGAATTGTTAGATATTCTGGTACAACAAAGAAGATTCCTTGAGAATAAATAAGGAGTTAAAACTTAAATATGCAAGTCCCCAGAGTACATGTATTTTTCTCTGACGTCTGAGAAATAGGTGGTCAGTAAGAATACCTGCAGCCTTACCAGTGCATGTATCTTAATGCAATAAAATCTTTTTACTTCATACAATGTACATGGATCAGCCAGACAGAAAGAAACAAGATAATAATTTGTTAAGTACAGTTGGAAAGTACAGTGTACTTTTAATTTTTTTTTGGGGGGGGGGAGTAGGGGGAAACAGAACCAAAAAAAAAAAATATAAACAACTCAAAGCAAAACAAAAAATAAGAAAAGAAATAATTGCAATTTGGCATTTTTCAATATAGCACAGCAGTTACAGATTTATCCAAGTGTCAGTTTTTCCCCATTTGCTAACTTAGTTCTCAACCGGCAGTTGATGAGCATCCGTTTCCCTAACCAGGCATGCCAGGGCAGGAAATTAAAGTTAAAGACCCCTGGTTTTGCAAATTTTACTAGCACATGTGTCAAGTGGCTAGGTCCTTGAGGGAATCAGTTTTTGTCCGTTAATCCATGGAGCTGTTTTATAGCTCCATGGTTAATCATACTAAGGATTTGCTGTACATCTACAAGCAGTTGCGAATACCAGATTCGTGTCCGGGAAAAGTGGCTTTCATTTCACAACATTTACAACAACTGTTCCAAGCTTTTGGTTGGGGATGGGGTTCAAGGTTGCATTTATTACACATAGTACCAGTTTCGGAGTAAATGCCAAATACCACTAGGCAGGGGAGGGGGTATGTTGCTCTGCCCCCCTTTCCCCTTTTTGAGAAAACAGTAAAAAAAAATATTAAAAAAAACAACCATACGCAACTTTTTGATCATGAAACAGGATTTCGTCAACAGCACTCTTTATTTCCAAAAATCAGTCAGTTGACTGATCGTTGGAAATCACTTAATTTCTTGATTACGTTCTACATGTAAATGACAGCAAGCCAGATGGACTAATTCAGGGGGTGTTTAGTACCAGTACGATCTTTACTCCAAGTAAGCATTTTGATAATAATTTGGCAAGTTACTTTTGGGATAAATGCAAATGTTTGTATACATGCCTTTAACTAGGGTACATCTCCTTGTTTTCCCTTATTGTCCAGCAGAATTTCTAGTAATTGCTACACCAGGCTGTACGCTGATTGAAAACTGGTTGTGTCCGGTTGAGTCTGGTATTAAAACGCACATGCACATGCCAGAAACGCATCAGATTGGCTCAGCCATTTTCCCTCCCTCGACCCATTTCTTCCTGTTTGTGTCGCCAGGTTCCGGATCGACTGATAACATTTGTGCATGTCTAACAAGGACATCTGTGACAAAGCAAAGTTGGTTCTTTGCTGTGTTTAATTACTTGTAACTTGCCTGAAATTTTGAAAAGATTGTTTGTCATTTTGCGACCTTCAAACCCTCTGCCAATTATTTTGTGGGTTTTTTTTTCATTTCCCCTGATCTCACCCTGATGTATACCACAGAAAGGATGCCCAATATCCTCTCTTAATAACGGTTAAAATCCACCAGGAGCGTTTGAGGATTTTGTAAGATTCAACCGAGCTTTCCCTTACATGTACACGTTCTTTTCATGGGACCTTTGAACCCCAACTCCCTGGGGGTGTGCAAAATCATATTGAAATTGGAGGATTCAGGACTGTTAGGGATAGCAATTGCCCCTTCAAAGTTAAAAATACTAAAAATTGAAGGAAACTGTTGTAGTTAAGTCCATCACAAGTCCAGTCACAGGTCCTTTCATAAGTCAAGACAAAAGCAACGGAATGAACAATGACAAAGGAATTCTAACAGTTCATTTGAAAGCTAGTGAATTACAGATTTGAGGCTGGAGGACTTGTGATGGACTTGTGATGGACTTTGTCATAAGAATCTTGTATTGAGCAATGCAAGTGTCCCCTAGGTGGATTCGAACCCCCATCCCGCTGCAGGAAATCTGCCTCAATCCTTCCAACCACAAATTTCCAAATACCAAGAATTTTATGAATTTGCTTTTTTTTTTGCACTTTTGGGGTTTTTCTTTTCGTTTGAAGTAAACAAAATTGCTCAAAGTATTGTGCCTAACAACTAACCTGAGGAAGTTTCATCTCAGTGGCTATACATTTAAAAAAAAAAACAAGGAAAACTTATTTTTGGGGGGGTCTCGTAACTGGATTCCATTGCTAATCCACGCAAAAAAGTGTATCTGCAGGCACCCTATTTTGAAACCCCCATCAATATTTTCTTCCAAACGATCTTATTTCAGCCAGAATGATTTCACAGGGTATTTGATACCATTCATTTGATACCAGTCCTATCTTCACTTTGAGCAAGGTTTCTGTCATTAAATCGGTAGGTACATTATCCGGGGGTAATTGCCAATGATCCTACATGGCTTTAACAGCTTGTCTTCTGGGTTTTTTTGGTTTGTGATCTTTGACAGTACATGAACGGTGGTACCCTGAGTAGCGTCTTGCTAGACGAGTCACTCCATCTGTCCTGGATGACGCGGATAGCTCTTGCCAAGGACATAGCGTCGGGGATGAGCTACTTTCACATGCACTCCGTCATCCACCGAGATCTAACGTCCATGGTAAGTCTCTAGCAATGAATGGTGGTGTAACTGAGGGAGTGGGTTGGGGGGGGGGGGGGCAGGGGTGGGAGAGGGGCGTGGGGACCCCCGCTTAGCTTGAGGCCTTTACTTCCCTGTGTACCACTCAGTATGACCAAACCCTCCTTCCAGAAAATGAGGACCCCATAGTAACCCTCCCCCCCCCCCCCTTCTGCAAATTGGACCGTTGTGCCTTTGACACAGAAACAAAAAAGTGGGGGGGGGGGGGGGGGAACTAGCCACATTTTGGGTTCAACTACATGTAAGAGCAAATCCACGAAGGACCATTGTTCAACTAGTGATTGACTTCCGATGTAACTTAAACCTGCACTCTAATAGCAACGTGCGAACGTCTCTAGTCAAACGCAAGTCAAAACTCAATCATGAAACTCGGGGGGGGGGGGGGGGGGGGTCCTGGCTACCTGCTTTACATTGTGATGTGCGTGGCTAATTAATCCTGAATAGTTGTCTAGTGTAGTCGAACTTTGGTCAACTATTTTCATTTATTTCTTATGTGAACTGGGTAGCCCATTCAGTGGAATCCACTGATCTCCCATGGGTCCCAGTAAAGAGAAGACAATGTGAAGAAATTACAGTTTGAGAGGTGGGAGGAAAAGCCCAGAAGAGTATTCTGAGGAAAACCCACGGAATCAGGTAGGGCCTGAAAACCCAATCCCCATATTGGCCCAGGCAGGGTTCGAACCCGGGTCACAGCGGTGGAAGGCGAGGAAAGTACCTCTACGCCAACCTGACTTCCCAACCCGACACCAACCTGACTCCCTCAACTATCGAGAGTTCAAGTGAAGTTAGCAGAACTATGGTTTACTATATAGAAGATTTAAGAATGCGTTCCTGGGACTTATAGTACGTTGAATCAATGCATACAGCCCTAAGTTGGCACTCGCCCAAATAGTCAATATCTTTGCTGAACTTTAGAAACAGGCCACAACTTGGTATTGTTCCAAATCTGATGTCATGGTCTTATTTTGTAAAGGAACTTATCACTTACATTTTTGTTATTTCTAAATATAAGGAAAGACTAAACTGGTTCTGGACTCTCTTAGCATTGTGAAGAGTCGAACAAGGTTTTATTTACAGTTGCACGTATCTGTGACATTTGGCACATCACCAGTTGTAAACGTAGCATAATTGTTGTGATTGGTCATTGGTTAGATGAAACTAGACCTTTTTAATCGTGCACGAAACAGCGCACTCGTTGATTTCTGTTCAAAACATTGGTCTGCTAAGATCTTGTCCATGAATATTGCATGCATTAACAATAATATTTAGATCTTTCCCATACATTTTATTAGTGACTGAGTCTTGTCACCTCACACGTCTCGTAACCAAACATAATTGAATGTTAGTCACAGGGACAAACTCAGGAAAGACCACCAAAAAAGAAACTCCTGTTCACAACTAGCAGTAAAGTGCTGCATTTTCTTGAAGAAATCCGGGAAAGTTTTTGGGACCATCGTGAATATGTGCACGTTGGAACTTCCCTTTTAGATTTCCTAGCGCAGAGATGACAGCATTTCCTTCGACCAAAATAGCCACAACTTCCTTGATTGCAAGTGCAATCTAAACAAATACCAGCCTCACACACACACACAAATCTACTGCAATGTTATGATAATAAGTAGTGATTATATTTATGTGACCACATCTTGCATACTTCTGAAAGCAAATTAAAAATTGAAAATGTGGCTTGCAAACTTTTCAAAGCTTCCCTGCTTAGTGAAGACTCAGCATTCTAAACAAACACTAGCCACACTTCAAAAAGGCAGTCAACTGCTGCAATAGTAATGTTGCGATGATAGGTATGGAATTTTTTTTATGTGGTCAATCTTCAAATGGAATATTGTCTTTGAAAACAAGCTAAAAGTGGAAAACATTGTTTGGACAAGATTGAGTTCGAGGGAATTGAAAGTAGTTAAAATAAGAATTGAAGTATATATTTGTAGAAACATCAACACATTTCAGCAAATGAAAAGTGTTAAACCTGAGAAGCTTACATACAGTATGAAGAATGTATGTTTGATTTTGACTTTTGAAAGGTCCTGTCAAAACAAAAAATACAGCGGGTTTGGTTTAATTGGACATAAAAATAGCAGGTGTTTCATGAAATTGAAGGTCCTTGTCACCCAAGGCAACTTGATCCAGGCAATACCCAAATAGATAATGACAGGCAAATCTGAAATCTCAGTAATGTTCTGAGGAATTTCCACAAGCTGTTGTAAAAAAAAATCTACTGTGTTCTTCTAGAGGGTTCCTTAAGTTTGCAGTGCAGTTGCCTCAGGCCTGCCTGTGAAATGTCCCTCCCACGATTAAATGATTCATTCTAACCAAAGTAGATCTTGAATATAGACGCCGCGCACAGTACCCCCTCGACGGCTACAACGGGAGAGTTGGGGGAGACCACTGGGAGGGACATTCAAACGCATTGCTGACAACGCCTGACGCTCACGCAAAGACACTATGGCTTTGTGCACATTCAAGTTGTGCGCACTTCGCACCATGTGCGCATGAACCATAATACTGAAAATTGTATCCGTGTGGAGACATTTCTTTGTTCTCGTGTACTAAAGTTTTGAAGTTTGAAAGTACAGTTTCAAAATGCTCTTATTTTCACCAGAATTAATTTCCTTGGCTGAAATTCGGACTTAATATCCCTTTTCTAAAACTCTACCATTTGCGACGGATCAACATACCTTGGAAATTCCTAGTTTTTGAGTAAATTCCATATATCTATTTCGTGAAAACCTTGGGGAGACGTATTTATCTACAGAAATTGCCCTGTGGAGACGTACATGTATACAATCTTTTGTTCCCGATTGTGTGCATGTCTCCAGAGGGCACGGTGTATCAGATCACAGTACACACATACATGTACGGTGTGTTCCTCCCACTGAAGCTTTGGAAATTGGTCACAAGTTGGCGCTGATAATTTGGTACGCCATTGTCAACATTAAGGCCACTTGCCGGTTTTAAACGTGCTTGTTTAAAACTGGCAAAGCACATATTTATTCCCTTATTAATTCATAATTGTCATTTTTATTCTTTTTTCCCCCTAGAACTGTCTCATCAAGAAAGCAAGTAACGGATCTATGCATGCGGTGGTAGCAGACCTAGGGCTGGCAGCTAGAATACCCAGGTAGGTCAGGGGTCAACTGGCGAGGTCACAGGTCAGAACTGGTGAGGTCATAGGCCTGCCTACCACCGTAAACACCAGGGGCTGTTGGTGTATACACGTGTCAAAAGTTGTTTGGACAATATGATAAATTGCAGGAACCGTTTGGTGTTAAATCTATTTTTTATTTTTTTTTTATAGTTGATGTTGGGTAAGGGACAAGTACCCCCTGAATATCAGGACCAATATGTAGTTTACATTGTTGGATACCTGGCGGCCAACACTAACTCGACAAACTCGTCGTACGTTTTGCATGAAAAAACAACTTTGGAAATAATTTGAACTTTAATTTATATGTTAAAGGTGTTCTTTGTCGCTATTTCTACCATTTAAACCTTTTTTTGATGTTCCAAAACTTATACAAAATTTGCTGACGCTGGGTTGACGACCATTGACGCTTGTTGACGCTTGTTGACGCATTTTAGTAGGACCGGAATTAAGGGCCACAGTCTCCTGCTAAATTGACAACAACAAAAATATGCAGTCTAAAAACATGTTTATTTTTGTTTCTTTATTTCTATTCAGAGATCAGTCGGAGAAGCTACAAACTGTTGGAACTCCGTTCTGGACGTCGCCAGAAAACCTCACAGGAAAATTCTACACTGAGAAAGTAAGAAGTAGAAAACAAATATACTCTTCATAGTGATCAGCTATCGTGATGCGTTTAAAACCTGAACTCCTCAACATAACCCTAACCTTCCAAAAACTTCAAAAATGCTCTTTGCAAATTAGAGGATTCTGCAGGATTGAGGTCGTATGGTAAAAATGTTGGCTGATTTTGGAGGATGCACTGTGTCAAGGTCTTGGGCCGGACCTTGTGTTGTTTATGCTCAGCCGTGCATAAATTTGGGCCTAGATTATATCCCCCGCACTGCTCCAGGATGTCACTGGCTTTGCCTCAACATATTGACAGTGATTGCTGGAGGAATTTGCAGGATTGAGGCAGTGGTCACCCCTCCAAGGACCACATTCAAGACATAACAGAGGATTTTGCAGGATTGAGGTTGTATGCAATTTTTACATGGAGGCAGTTGGAGGATTATGAGGTTGCATCCTAGGCCAGTTTCTTCAGGCTTTTTGAGCTGCAGTGCCTGGGGCGCTTTTGAGGAATCCTTGGTTTCATTACCAGAAATTAGTTTGTTAACATATCACCATTTTTCTGTTTGATGTTTTCAGACCGATTTATTCTCCTTTGGTATCATCTTGTGTGAGATCATAGCCAGAGTGACCGCAAATCCAGACGAACTTCCTAGATTGCACGTAAGTATGTCGCCAAACAAATAATATTAGGAGAGACTCAGGTCAACAGAAATACATGTAGAATTTTTGTTTAGTACTGATGGACATTGTGTGTTTTTTTTTCCATTAACTAGACTCTGGAATCGTTCCAATCACCTGTCAATCTTTCTGTTTGGTTGCTCGTACGTATTTACCAATAAATCACAAAGAGAAACTGACTAGGCGCTTTATAATATTATTAAGTTGATCAAAGGGCAAAATTGGGAACCGCCAACATAGGGCTGGATAGCTCAGTTGGTAGAGCACCGGAACGACAATCCGGAGGCCGCAGGTTCAAACCCCACTCCAGTCCATCTCTTTGGGCAACTTTAAAAAAAATGTTTAGTTTATTCCAATCTTTGCATTAAGCCCGGTTCATACTTCATGCGAATACGAAGCGAATTTGACGTCATAAAACATTCGCTGCAAAATTCGCCCGAGTTGAAATGTATCAACTTTTACGAATTCGCAGCGCGAATACTCGCCATGACGTCACAAATGAGTTCGCTTACGCCTTCGCGCAGAGTATGAACCGGGCTTCAGTCTGGTTCAGCACAAATCTGAAATGACAGACAGAAACGGGTATAACCTGGCTGCTTGATGTGGATAGAATCGCATTATTTTGTTGGCAATAACTCTTCTATTTGGGTGTGTTTTTTATTTTTGCTTCAGAATTTTGGACTCGACATGGAAGCATTCCGTATGCTGAGTGGCAACTGCCCAGAGCAACTTCTCCTTGTAGCTTTCAGCTGTTGTAATGTAAGGACATGAGAGGCATTTATATTGTTGTATAGTTGTGTTCTTGAGCAGGACACTTTATAATAATCATAATCAATTTTTGAAGAAGTTGCTGTTTGGTTACCTTTTTGCATTGTATAGTAATAAATAAAGGAGCTCGCTCAGAAATATCTAGGAAGCTGCGGACCAACGAATTCATGTTCATGCATATTAGTCACGTGATTGTGCCATGTAATTTTCTGGAAAGAGTAGTGTTTTGAGTAAAAACAAAATAAGGTTTTTTTACCCCAGCTTGGTCATGTGACATGTTGGGGCTGGACTACCGATACTTTTAACAAAATTTGGTTGAAATCGGCCAAAATATGTAGGAGCAATAGACAATGGGAACGTTTGTTGCTAACTAATGGACTAATGGAGAGACATGATGATCTGTTGAGCTGCTATCCCGCAGCTAAACATGACATTTGTTAAGTAAGATTTGAGGCTTTGCAAGGTGGAGATACTAAATAATGAAAGGTTTGTGGAAACACCATGTGCGAATAATTTCTCAACTAAGAGAATGGTTCTGAAAAGAACCAGAGGTATAAACTCTGACCGTCTTCAGGAGAGTGCCTAAACTCTAAGAAAGTAAACACTTTCTTAGAGTTTAGAAAGTTGTTGCATGACTTTGTTACTGTTATGCTTTTGGTTTCAGATGGAACCCGGTAAACGCCCAGCCTTCACTGAGGTAGTTCTGAGCATCAGGAACATAGAAGCGGATTTCACCAGACAGAGTAAACGACTTCCGTCCTTATCAGGTAAAGAGGATGAATTTGTTCAAGAGATCTCTGATTTTGGTACTTTGATCTTGTGTTTGTTTCTTTGACATCATTTTGTCCAATGTTAAAATTAAGAACTGAATTTTTTGTTCTCGATATGAACTTTGTTACCAATCCTTCTTGTGTTCCTGTGGTTGTTTCAACACACTCTTTCCAGCATACCCTGTATCTATCTATCTTTTTAGGGAGGTGGGGCTTCCTTTGTTTTTGGCATCCAGCCCTGAGAAAGGTGCTGCTTATAACACTTTATAACATTGATCAAAGTGCTGAACAACAGCATTGTTCCTCAGGTGAGGAGACCAGTTTTCTGTGGCAGCTTGGGATCAGCGCTGTCTGGTCTCTACCTTCACAGGCCCCCATTTGTGCTCAGGGCAGACCCGGCAGAGAGAGGCAATTGTGGTAAAGTGTCTTCCCCAAGAACACAAACACCATTTCTTCATCAGGGTTTGAACCCACATTCCATCTCACATGAGTTAGACAACGTAACCATTTGACCAGGACACTCCACATCGCTTCCCTTGCAATCGCAAGCCATTCACTTTGTCTCTTATCTTTCGCACACCTGTTACATTTCACGTTTTACATTTGTACGTTTCCCCCTCAGGCCGTTTGAGATCGCAGTCGACCGTGGTCGTTCCCTACCAGCTCCATACAGTTCCTGATGCCAGGCCCGCCCTGATACGTTCCCCCCGCAATTCCGTCGTCCGTAGCAACTCCGACTCCGGCTCCCGTCCCCGTAAAGTCAACGTCTCCAAGAAGTGGGTCAACCCCTTCGACACGCCACACTTGAAGAACGGCCAGACGAAACTGATCGAGCAAACGTCCTCCATTGTGCTGTCTGAGCTTCCTGCAGAGATCCGGGTTCCCCTGCAAGAGATGCTCCAAGAAGACGAAGATGAGGAGGCGGAAATTGCCAAGGAGGCAGCCGAGAGGTGCATGAGGCAACGCTCCAAGTCACTGCCAAGCTCCCCAGTCATCCATCGGTTAGAACTCAAAGTGGACGAGAACATCAACGTCATCCACTCCAGTAGTGATATCAGCGATGGCATGAGCGTCGCTGACCGACGCAAGACTCTTTCTCCGGGCTTTGTCGCCTCAGAGTGGCTCGAGGGACGCAGGGCCGGCCGAGCCAGGAGTAAAACCACATCAGATGTGACATACCTTAAAAGTGACCCGGGGCTCGGAGCATTAAGCGAGGATAAACTGGGCTTGGGGAGCCGAGATCGTAAAATCATTGAAAGCTCAGAGGATGCCTAGCAGTGCGTTGGACCTTCCTGGATTTTTGTCCTTAGCCCCGCCCACCTTTGTTTGTGACTGAGTATGACCAAACTATTGTGGTCAGCTGACCAAAAGTGTTGATCCTATTGGTCAGTGCACACTGTTTGATTGAAAAGTGGGAGGGGCTTGTGGGCAACTTCTGTACAGCACCATATTAAACTAGTCTTACACAGTATGTGAGTGAATGCATCTTCCTGTTCATCAGATATATATCTTCATCTTCTTCCACTCTTCTTAAATATTCTGTCCAAGTATTAGAAACTTTTTTTTTCCATTTTTGTTGAGAGTTTCCATTCAGTATTTGCCCTTGTTTATATTTAAAGTCGGACCAGATTTTATGAATAGGTGAAAAATCTCATGATTGTGATTTTCTTGGATATGCGAGGCTAGTAAAGATTGGTTCAAGGGTCAAAATTTGACCGTTAACATTGCATTGCTTTCGTTTGGTATAAAGCGAGGTGGCACACATCTGGAATTAAGGTCGGAATGTTTAAAAAACAATTTTCGGTTTGTGTCTCTGCCCCTTTGTGAAGAGGTTTCCGAGTTTCCTTCGTACAAACAAGAGATCTAGCCTAGTACAGCAAGTCACGATTTTAGGTGGGCAAATCGGAAGCTATGTTGGGGGAAAATAGCCTATGGCTATCTAGGATAATTTGACCATTGATTCGGGAAAAAAAGGGGGGGGGGGCACAGGCCTTTTTTTCAGCAGAGATGTTCTGTCTATATGTTTTGTTTTTGGATTTGTTTTGGTACACTTGTTGAAAAGTGGAGGACAAATTATGCCATTATGGGCATTATTTGTGGCAGCAGCTGTCATAAGTGAAAAAAATTGGAAAAAATATGTTAGGTTTTTTTCCTGCAATATTAACGGGTCAAAGACGATATCTATGCCATTATGAAAAATGTTATTTATGCTCATTTACAGATGTTTTTATACACTTTAACAAAATTAGAACGCACATCGATTTTTCGATATTATAGGTTTTTCATGTATAAAAATCTATCCTGCCTTTAAACCTCTTATGCATCACCAAGTAACATGGTGTTCTCTTGCAAACGACATCATCACAGAAAGGAGATTCAACTATGTAGTAAATTGGTAAACTTTTGTAGATTTCATAATTGGACAGAAGAATTTCGGACAAATTATTAGTTATATAACTTAACAGTTAGCAGAAAAGTTGTGCTTAATGTAGCAGAAATATGTTGCTGCTTAAGCACTATTTCATGGCGTGGATGTGCTAACGGCCGTGCACACGTGGAGATTTCTATTGCTATGTCACAGATTTTAAGCACCTTTTCCCTCTGGGTTTAAGCGTGCTTTTGCTGTGCTTACTGCTTCAGGTCCCTATGAAATAGATGGAGGCCTGGTAAGCACAAAATCGGCTGTTAAGCAGTGCTATTAAATTGAGCCCCGGATCATACTTATTACAAATTTCACGCAAAGGGAATTTGAAAGGGTGAAGGAGAATGTCACAATGAAGCTTTAAAGGCATAAACATGTAGGCTCATTTGCTTTTCATGTATTTTGTTCATGTCCAATAATAACACCACTCAAAATATAAAGAAAAATGTTCAAATTGTAACCTGTTGAATTCTCAGCTCAGTGGCTATTATAGTTTTCAAGAAAACAGTAAAAAAACAACATGTACAACCTGATCACAAAAGACGATTTTGCCAATAGCACTCGTTATTCCAAAAATCAGTCAGTTAACAGGTCGTTGGAAATCACTCTACATTTCGCGATTTGTTCTAAATGACAGCAAGCTAGATGGAATAATTTCACGGACTGTTTGTACTCGTCAATCTTTAACGTAAGCAAGCTTTTTGATAATAATTTGGTAGGTTACTTTTGGGATAAATGCAAATGACCTGATCTGCCTTTAATTTTTGAAGTCATAATACTTGCTTCGCTTTAGTGTTTGCATGAAAAATGAATTGGCCTCTATAGTAATTTTGGCAAATTGAAGGATAAATTTAACAAATCATTATTTAGTTTGCAATATTCAATATTTCAATTAATATTTGCAGTTTTGTCTGGTCATGGTCTGTCAAGATGTTTGTTTATTGTTTATGAAATATTTCCCGCTGCTGTTAGACTTTTGAGTATGTATAGATTAAACAATAACACATAAAGGCTGTTAATTATTTGTTTTTGTATCAGGCATGACAAATCTTCATTATTACTGTTGCCGTAAAGATAGTCAGTCTGTACAAATGCTGATTAACTTTAATTTTTGTAAGCATTGATCATTGGGAAATTGTTGGTGTTTCTCAGATAATCACCGACTTGTTTATGGAAAGACAACAAATAAGTCTACTTAATATAGAACAGACGGTGGTTGTGAGCACTGACTTTTTGTGAACTGCGCTTTTTGCAAATTCTCTGCTTGTAAGAAGATCCCTAAACCCTGATCCATTATCCTTCTGAAATATTTTTTGCAAAACTGAACATTTTCTATTTTCTTCATATCAAGGAAGACAAAAGCTAAGAAAAAAATTTAAGAACACATTTAAGACAAGATAAGTTTGCGGTAGCAAAGGATGGGTGCGGTGAGGCGTGAGAAGGATGCAAACTGGTGAAGCTCGAAACTGGTGAAGCTGAGAAGGATGCAAGTTGACTGAAGGATGCTGGATGATCACTGGAGCGTGTCAGTACACAGTGAGATTTATTCACATGGTGCTATCGCAAACTTATCTTGTCTTAGTATCTTTCCACCATGCAAAACCTTCAAATCTCAAGAATACATTTGCACAGCTTCCACCCATTAGAGTTATACGGTTGTGTATGGCTGAGTTATTGTATTGTTTCTGTTTAATGTTATTTTTTAAAAACACTCAGTATAATTTACTTTGTACCATTATAATAAAAAAGAGAAGTGTATGGTAATAGCGTTAAATGGGTTTTTCCCAAGTGTTTTTGCCAAAACCTTTACAAAAAAGAAGAGATTTGCTTAAAAGTTATATTTACTGTGATATTTTGCAATATTAATGCACATTTAAATGTGCTTGTGTGGTTATTGTATGTTTAATTTCATATGGGTTTTGTATACGTGTTGAGTTGTGTTTAATTTGTATGAAATACGCACTAAAATACTTAAAAGAAAACATTTCCTTTTGAGTGTATTTTTTTCACCAAAAAAATCTTTTGATTGTAATTTAAAAAGTTCAGGCCAATGTCATGTATTTACACTCATACTACATGTATAAGTATATGGTAACAAAAAAAATGTATATCAATTAGCTTTCATATTTTAACTTATTAACCACACAATGAAAACACAAGAAAAAAGTTACACAAAGAATGTAGCAAACATGCATGTCAAAGAACGTATTAGTGCCCATTTCGAATCTTCAAGCGTGATTGTGTTACTTTGAACAATGCCAAATGCACTGAGTTTACACGATGCTACCTGTTTCTTCACTGAAAAAAATAGGACTTTTTAAACGAAAGTTATTTTGCTATGTTACCTGGTTTCAATAAAACCAACAGAATAATTGTTAGCATGTTAACAATCATTATATCATTTGTTATGACAGTTTTAATTTGTTTAAATGCATGTTTTGTAAGGAATAAGTATGGGTTGGAATTGGCTAGGATACTTACTTTTTTCTTTTTTTACCTCGTTTTTGGTCTTTTTTTGTGTGATTGTGAGTAATTTGACTAGAGATACTTCTTACTGTGATATTGTAATTGTTACAATTTTTTCCCTTTTTTCTGGTGTGGAAATTAATTTGGAAAATGAAATGGTCTGTATTTGCATTAAATTTGTAAGTTTTGGAATAATTTGTAAAAATCATTAAAAACATGTACACACTTGTATAATAAGAGCCGAATGTAAACAAATATTTGATTATTATGTAAATTATGTACAGAGTACAGACACAAAGAGAAGACAAATCTAAGAGTTATTGATTTTAAGTAGTACTGTGTTTTTTGGAGTGATTTGAAATAATTATATTTTTCTCTTGTTATAACAGACACGAAAAAAGGAAATAAACAAAAGTGAGAGAGATTGATACGAATTGTAAAAAGTATTTTATTCGTTTACGCATAAATGGTTGGCTCCGTTTGGTTGCTTTATGGACCTGACCCGCCGGACACATCTGGTGAACTGTGTTCCTCTTGTTTGACATGAATTCCTGTAGTTTGTGTGAAAACAAGTGAGAGTATTTCCAACTCCGTACATCATTTTTATTCCTCACAATACACAACGGCATCAATACTTTCCCATTACGTAACTCATCTCTCCCCAACAAAAGACAAGGCCTCCGCCCTACACGAAGTCATCGGGACAACAATGGGTCTGCAGAAGGATAACCTCGCCAGGTATTCTTTGCCTTTTTCTCTTGCTAAGTTGTTTTCCCACAGACTTCAGTGCTTGTGTTGTGTGGAGTGCCAGCATGGCGTAGGGTGGGTGACGTTGCATGGTGTTTTACGATGGTGGATTTGGGATGGTTTTTGATGGAGGTAGGTACTGTAAATGTGATACATTGTTTAATGTCTCTTTAATTTCTTGGACACCTGTCTTTTGCATGCTCTCGGTGTGTAACTCCCAGTTTTCAATGAAATTTGTGTGGATTGTCATCATCGAACTGAACACAAGAATGTTGGGAAAGATTCCCATATCTGGCCATCACTTGTCACCCTGTGCACAAACCGTATGAGACTGGTCTGAAATTTTTTTAAGTGTTTTCTCAGTAAATGCTTAATTTGACTTTTTAGGACATATTATCACTTTCTGATGGCTGATAGGTCACTGAAGGGACAAATTAGTGATGGCCAGATATGGGAATCTTTCCGAATGTCCATCCAGAAACCCTGTACCAGCCAATGATTAAAAGACCAACCCACCAACACTTGAAGATTTGCGACTCAGTTTTATGCAAGTTAATATGCGAATGGCTGTTTTCGCTGACTCATTGCGTACAACCAAGGAGAGTGCGAACTATGTCCAAACCGAATTAAGACTTATAAGAGGAACCCTAACTCCGAGGGGGTGAGCAAAATAGTCCTTGAGGGGTTTTCTTTCAGTTTTGTTAACTTTTTATATGCAGTGTGTAGCTGGAATGTATATGATTTGCATCTTTCACAATCTATCCTAAAATCCTATTAAAAGTTGGCATAAATCTATACATAAAATACTAATTCAGTATTGTAAACGATTCGTACTTAATTATCAAATTTGGAAATTACTGATACAGCTATAATCTGATAAAGTAAACGAGAATACTCGAAAGGTCTTCATAAGATATCGGGAAATTAGTTATGATGTACTCTCATTTCCCCTGTTCAATTATTGCGAAGTAAGCACTGAATTGGAAGAAGAAGACGATGTGGTATTCCTAAAGTTTTTTTTTTTTTTTGTTTAAATTCAGTCATTCTTTCGTCCGTACATGGTCCAGTCTTCGTTTATTCAACCTTTCAGAAAGCTGGGTTTTTTTTGTTCTTTTAGTGACTGTGATGAGATAATTTTGCGCATCGGTCCTCGACCTTAATTATCAGAGAAATGAGTACCGTAGCAGGAGCCGTTTTGCGGCGGCGGTGTTACTGTATGTGCCTGGCCACGTGGTGCGCTGGTTTCGTGTTGCTGTGCGTGGTTCACCTCCACATGCAAGGTAGGCTGATCCATCTACTTAAAAATACTACTTTATTTCTTCAGGCGTAGAAGGACCCACGGAAAGATTTCCATATACGAAGTTCACTCAACACCCTGTGTACAAACCCTATGAGATTGGACTGAAAAATTCTAAGTGTTTTCTAAGAAAATGCTTGTATTTTCTCACTGCTCAAATTGACTTTGATGACATGAAATTGCTATCTGGGGGCTTGTTAGTCAATACAGAGGAAAATTAGTGAACTTCGTATATGGAAATCTTTCCGGACCCACAATAAATGACTGGTGTTCAGAGGGGGTGGTGGTAGAATAAAACAGTGAAAGTGAAAATTTGGCACTTACTGAAAGGGACAACTTTAACCTAACCCTGTTTTCATCACAACTCTCCATGCCCACTTATATACCTGATGCGTGGCTGCCATCTTAGAGGACAATTTTTTTTTTTAAATTTTATTTGTGTATAACAGCAATGCCTAAAAGGTTAACTCATGCTATCCCAGCAAAATAAAGGCATTGCTCTCTAAGATGGCTGCTACGCATAATGCCTATTCGCTCAGCCTTATTTTTATCATATAATAAAGGAACCTTCCCAAATCCTCAATACTTACCAAAAAAATTAAAAAGGGCAATCAAGCCTCTCGTTAAGTACAATGGGTTGAATGGAGTCGTATGCCAAAAAAATCCCCCAAACTTCCTGATGGTCTGAAGGATTTCAGAGGGCCAACCCAGTATTTTACTACTTCTCTCAGCTCACATTTCTTCATCGTTAAAATTCAATTTACGTATCATACTTAAACCCCAAAATCTTGATATTCTCAAAAATGAAAGCATTTTTTTTTGGTTTTGTTGATGTTAGATTCTGTCGAGACTCATCGCTACAAACACACATTTGATGACGACGAGTTGCTCTTAATGTCACTGCTAGTGACGGAAGACGCACCGGGAGGAATCGATCGTCTTCACGGCACAGTTTATCCTCCTGAACACGGAAAGAAATCGAACGAATCGAGGGTAAGGATTTTTACGTCGACGATTTTCTATCGGCCTTTCGGTGTAAAAGCCTGAATACTATAATTTTTTTCAGCATCAACAAATCATAAGACCAAGCATATCCGCAACATATTAACTTTGTTGACATTTTTTATTTCCTCGATTTTCATTCTTGTGCCATAATTACCCACATTCTGCCTTTTTTGTTTAGGAAAGCCATCGAGAAAATAGCGTGTCACACAAAACAAAACGACAAAATACTGAGTTGGATCAATTCAGACGTTTGACAGAAATTCAACGCAGTAGGACAAACACCATCCGGGATGTTTGTTTGAAGCGACGTCATGAACTATCGTCCAATCAGAGCACTGGTGGGAAGCCCCGCCCTCAGTCGTCAACCAATCAGATCTCAACTTTGAGTTTGAGAACTTTGAAGCACATCTACGTATCTGACAAGCATCGTTTCATGTACTGTTACATCCCTAAAGTCGGTTGCAGTAATTGGAAACGAGTCATGATGTTTTTCAAGAACCCTCAGCTGAACATGGAGGACATTTCGTCAAGGGAGGCGCACTCACAGAACGACTTGAACACCCTCAGAAACTACGCACCGGAGGAGAGAAAATGGCGTCTGAAAAATTACAAGAAATTCATGTTTGTCAGAAATCCAGTGTCGCGTATCATTTCGGTTTATCGTAACAAGTTTGAGGATTTGGAAGTGTATCGCAGCGCGCCACTGTATGGCATCCGTCGCTACGGACGGTACATCGTGAAGAAGTATCGACGAAACGCCACGTCACATGAGATACAGACGGGCGAGAATGTCACGTGGTCTGAATGGATCACGTATCTGTCCAATCAGGTTGAAGAAGCCAACTTTGGCGATCACTGGATGCAAATGAGCAAGCTGTGCAGCCCATGTGACGTCAACTATGACTACATCGGTAAACTGGAATCGTTCAGCGATGACGCCGATTACATCATGAATGCCTTGAATTTGACTGACGTCATCGCCGAGTTTCCTGGGCGGGAAAACAGCCACCCAACAAATACATCAATGGATGTAGCAAAGCCGTACTTTGAAGGTGTTTCAAAGAAGAAAAAGTGGGCTCTTTGGAACACGTACAAGCTTGACTTCCAGTTGTTCGGATATGATAAACCGGATTTCTTTGAATGAGCCAAACGTTCAGATCAGTAGTTGAGGAGCATTGATTTTGATGCATGGGAGCCTATAGAGTAAAACGATTTATAGGTTGTGCACAGTGCGTTTGTCGGTGGCAAGATAATTTAATTATTGAAATAGGCCTCGGCGAATTTTCGTTGATATTGGTTGATATATTTGGTCCTAGACCAGTATAGGCTTATTAAAGGGAATATACATCATTTGCTTTTGCTGTAATTTTCAGAAATGGATGGAATTGGGGGGTTGGAAATATATAGCAAATATAGTTACACTGACTTTTTTGAGGTTTTGGGTTCGAAAATGCTATAAAAACCAAGAAAAACAATCATTTTCCTGTAGTCTGGTTCCCTGACTCCATTTAAGAAGAAACAAAGCAGTTTACATACATTGGGGAATTGTAGGGTCAGGGAACCAGTCTAGCTGGCTTGTACCCGTTCATAGGTGTGTAATCGATTGCAAACAAGTGCGATGGTCAATTGGGGCCAGTATTTGAAAAAAAGCCAGTTTTTTCCAACGCTGGTCGGCCGACCAGCGTTGGAAATTGATACAAAAATACCACTTTTCTTGAAAATGACAGTATACCAGGTGCCATGATTTTACAGGATGCTTTACACTGTCATTCACTAACACTCCAGCAAGGTGTTTCAAAAGTATTTGGTAGTTTTATTTTTTGATGTATGAAAATGTTGTACTTTCCCTTTAAGTCCGATAAAAGTGACCAACAATAAGACTGAAATTGGCCCTATATAGGATAAGCAAAGTAAATCAGTGTTGTTTTTTTCCGAGGATTTTATACTTTAACTGGTGGACTATTAGTAAGAAGTTAATTAGAAGATTACAATAGGCCTAAGGTTTGAAATGGAGTAACTGAGTTGGCTGTCATTTTCATAGTTTGTAACTTGTTTAATCTTGGACAATTTGCATTGCGAGTCACGAGTATTGCAAAATACAAAAGCACTATATGTATACCTATATCGGGGGGGGGGATATCCCCCAATATTGTGTAAAGAGTGGGCCCTTCTTTTGTTAAATAGTGCCCTTTTTCGGAACAAGTGCCCTTTTTGAGAAAAAGTCGTGCCTTTTTTTTGTGGCAGGCGGCCGTTACGGGTGTCTTTTTTTTGGTTTACTTCCGCCCATGTATCGCCCTGAAAACAACCATCATTGTATGTGTGCATAATCGTCAGCCTGAACAGCGCCCCCATCGAAAGATGCCCCCCCTAGCAATTTTATTTAACGGAGACACAGTGTCCGCGAGAAAAAAAAAACGTGTCTACATTTTAGCACGGATGTGCAAGTGCACTTTTCAACTGAAGAAGTGTTTACCCCCCCCCCCCATAAAAATGGCCATTGGCATTCCACAAGATAAAATGACATAAAAATCAGTTGCAGAGATGGGTAACATTTTGCCAACTAATTTTACTACGACCTTTCACACTCATATTTGTACCTAGGTCTCCTTGTTCGCTCACATTTTTCACGTCGTACTTGATGCGCGAGAACAAAAATGATCACGACGCGAAGATTTGCCAAAGTCCTCTGACCGATTCGAAATTTAGAATCGGCAATTAGTTAGATTTGTTTGTAAAATTTATGAAAATAAGTCCAAATTTATTCTCAAATAAACGTGCGTCCGCCACAAAATTTTCATAAATTTTTATCTATGTACGACTCCGCCGGCCCTGAGTTCACTAGCCTATGTATTTTAGAGTTTTTGAAGTTGGAGGTCATTTTGGCAAGATATTTATCGGTTTTTCAGTTTTCATAATATGAGATGGTAACATTTTCGAGCGAGATTTTCTTAGGAAATCAATAAACATGTTCTAAAAATTATTGTCAAAACCCCGACTTTTTCACACTAATTTTCCTATTCGAGGGGTCTGGAGCGCGCCATTAGGTGCCCGACAACTTCCAGGAGCCAAAACACGGGTATTTCGTAATGATGACTACAAAAAAAATTCCAAATAAACCATCAACTACACGTTCAGGCAGACCAGCTTTTAAGAGAGCGCCAGAAAGTTCGGACAGTCCGTTGAAAAAAAAAAGTGAAACGGGAAGTAGTTTCTCTTTGGGAAGGGCGCCCCTAACGTTGGATAGGTACAAAGCATATTTCGCTCGTACCCCCGCGCTTGGGACCCGAAAGTTGTCAAAACAGGATCTTGTATTGACAGCGTTCTTCTTCATCAGGCCTGTGTGCGACTGAAGATAAAATAAAATGAAATAAATT
The DNA here is from genome assembly GCF_015706575.1 of Patiria miniata. Classification (NCBI taxonomy): domain Eukaryota; kingdom Metazoa; phylum Echinodermata; class Asteroidea; order Valvatida; family Asterinidae; genus Patiria; species Patiria miniata. Next base: position 30,992,160 of record NW_024037069.1, on the reverse strand, counting down.
ATCAATTACTCTTTCTTTCTGTATTGAGAATGTGTGTATTTTATACAACTCGAGTGATTCCCTTGCACATATTAATTATAGCGTCAGAATTTGAAGGGGATTGAAGAATTTTATTCGCATCTATGAGCAATGTGTTATCCTTGGAAACTGATTTTATTCAGAATTAATGATCAAACAAAATGCCAGCAGTGCGGATGTTTTTCAAAGTAAAAAAGACTTAAATCTGGAAATTGCTAATAATCACAACATGTTACTATTTTCACTGACAGGTCTACTTTTATGTTCCTTTTTTTAAAATCATATTTGGGTCTTTAATTTTTCCTTTATTCGAGTCTTCATCTCTTATTTCGTCATGTTTTTATAAGTGATTTTCAATGAAAATCCCGCTCGCATTATTTTTTACACCGATATTAATACGTATGTATTTATATGCGTTTACCTACTCAACGCTAAAGGCGCCCTTCAATATTGCTCAATTTAATGACGTCACTGTGTTTCACAGCCACACTGTTTGTGCAACATGCACTGTACAAAAAGATACGCAGGCTGCGCGTCGTACGATTTTGGCGCCAGACTAGATAGGTCGCTTGGGTCGATTACCGGTCCGAGGCGTCCGGGTACGGGTACGGTAAGTTAATGCACAGGTTTGCAACTGCAGCTTGTTGAGTGTAGGCCTAGTATTCAGTCCGTCAATTGTTTTGAAAATGGCTTCTTCTACTACTACTACTACTAGTGGACAGAGTGATTCTCCTAGTCCTAGTCCCAATAAAAAAGTCAAAGAAGAAGGGAAAAGCTATTCCCAGAAGTTTCGTGAGAAATGGTTAACAGATGAGAAGTACGCTCAGTGGCTTCGGCGTGATCCAGCGGATCTGAACAAGGGGAAGTGCAGCGTGTGCGGCACATCGTTTGTATCGAAGAGATCAAACCTTGACGACCACGCCAAAGGTTTGAAACATCTGAAGAGAATGAAGGAGAGATTAGAACCCATTACTCCTGCTAACCGTAAACCAATTGAACAAGTTGAAGTGCAGACCCCCAAAAAGACAAGCAAGGCCAAGGAAAAGATGAGGGCAGAAATCAAGCTTGGAGCATGGGCTGCAGAACACAACATTCCATCTCGAGCATTCGACCATTTTCCAGATGTGTTGGCCAAGACTCTCTCTGACTCCAAGGTAGCCCAAAGCCTGCACCTGAAGCGCACCAAAGTTTCCAATGTTATGACAAATGTGATAGGGCAGGGTTTTATTGAAGACACGGAGAAAGAAATTACATGTAGTGCCAAAGATCGCATGGGGAAGAGAAAATATAGTGTCACAATTGACGTAACCACAGATCGCTCCGCTGGTGAGAAGCAATTGGCTGTCATCATCAAATATTTTGATGGACCTGTCATGAAGACCCGTCTCCTCGACATCGTCTCTGTGGCAGATGGGGATGCTGAATCACTGTTTCAGGCGCTGTCGTTTGTCATCACTAAGAAAGGACTGGACTGGAGTGACTGTGTGGGGTGGTGTGCAGACACCAGTGATGTAATGCACGGTGATCAGGACAGCGTGAAGACTAGACTAATGAGTGTGAACCCTCACATGGCCGCAGTGAATCGCTCCTGGCATAGTGCTGCCCTGGTGGCCTCCCAGGCCTGTGAAGTTTTTCCTGGATCTTTGGAGAAGCTGGTGCACAATGTTTATAACTACTTTGCACACTCCAACAAACGTACGGCTGCCTTCAAAACATTTCAGTTACTCACGGACACAGAGCCCCACAAACTACTGAAGCCTCGTCAGACGCAGTGGCTGAGCCTGAGTGAGTGCATAACCAGACTTCTTGAACAGTGGGATGCCTTACTCATGTTTATGCACGCTCAAGATCTCAGTGAAACTGAAAGCGATACACAAGCTTGTGGCATCCTGGCAGTCATGCGTGACCCGTACACGAAAATATACCTGGAGTTTCTCTCCTTCGCGCTACCGAAAATACTCGCCTTCAACAAGACACTCGAGTCAAGTGGATCCACAATCCATATGCTTGCCGACACACTGAGAAAACTGTACTCGGATATTCTGTCTCTGTACATGGAACCAGCATTCATACAACAGTGTCGTTCGTTGGCTGACATCGACCCATCAAATGAAGCCCTCATGCTGCCGTTGGAGTCCACATACATCGGAGTTGCAGCCTTCCAGTCGCTCACTACGCTGAATTCAACCAATCAAATGAAGATCGAGTTCCTCCAGATGTGCAGAGCGTTTCTGGTGACCACGTGCGAAGAGATGAAGAATCAGTTTCCCTTGAGCGACCCCCTGTTGATAGCGGCCAGTAAGCTTAATATGGAGTCAGTGAGGACGGGCCATGTGACTTCCTTCGTGAGTGAAATACTGCCTCATTTCCCAGGAGTTATAGCCGATAAGGAGCTGCAAAGGGTGGACGACCTCTGGCGACAGATCCCGTACAAGGAGGACTTATCCGCAGATCTAGACTTTCTACATTTCTGGCAGAAAGTTTTCAGTAATGAACACTACGACCCTCTCAGTTACTGCGTCAAAGCGATCATGCTGGTCCCTGTGGCAAATGCTGATTGTGAGCAAATCTTCTCTGAGCTTCGCCAAATCAAGTGTGCGCAATCAAGCCACTGTACCGCGGACTCTCTCATGAAACTCGCAGCTGCTCGGGAAGGCATTCGGGAGACTGGCTGCGCTGACTTTGAGCCAAGCAAGACAATGTACCAGAAATTCAAGAAGAGCGGTACACTGTATGCACGACAAGTACAAGAGGGTGGAGACTGCAAGGGTGAACAAAACTAGCAATGTGATATGTGACCCTCCATGTGATATGAGCCATGTTTTACTGTAATTTGGAAAATTTATAAAAATAACTTTGAGCATCCAGAGCAATTAGACTTTGCCCATGCTTTGACACAACATTGCTCGCCTGAAAGTGTCGGAAAACCAATATATTCTCCAAAGCATCTATTTGCATTGTTTTAAGAATTTTTTTTAACTAAATGAAACTTTTTTTTTTTTTTTTACTTTTTTTTCTCATAAATTACTGCACCCAAACTGTTTCACGTTCGGATTCATTGTGATTCAGTTTTAACTTTTACAAGTAATGGTGCATAATGACTTGCTGCATTAACGTTTGTTAAAGGAACGTATGAACAGAAAAAAATGCATGGTGCATTTTGTAGTAATTTTTGGCAGAAACATTTTCGGATTGCGTTCTGGCATCTCTTGCTCCCTGATAGAGAAATCTTCTTAACTTCAACACCCATCTAAGACATGTCGGAAGCAAGGCTCCGTTCCTATTGGCTGGGCCTTCTCCCATCCCACCAATCCTTGGACACCGCTCGGAGCGATGACTGGTGGGTGCGTTTGCGAGATCACTACAGTGAGGGCGCCAGACATTACCACACCCTCCAGCACATTGATAAGATGTTCAGCCTGTTTGAGGAATACAAAGGAAAGTTGACTTCGCCAGAGACAGTCGCATGGGCCATCTTTTTCCATGAGTGAGTTTTAGCACCTAAAGGCGAAGTAAAAAAAAACATATTTCTCGTCCCCGCCTGCTTCCTTTTTGGAGGCTGCCTGGATTTTGTTAATTATTTTTTATTTTTGAAAAATGCAGTAAAAAAACACCGAAAAAGTCCACAAATTCATCGGAAAATAAATACTTGCGAAATATGTGACCAATACAACTCAAAATGACACTGTAAATATGTTCAGTTTTCTTGTCCAACTTGTCTTTCATTTTAAAAGTGTCTTTGAACAGTGGAAACGCCAACGGTTGCAGGAAATTTTAAAATGGCGACCATCTTAAAAAAAAACAAAAAAAACAAAAAACCCTCTTCTTCCTTTTTTCCAAAAACCCGGACGAGAAACATGTTTTTTTTTATTCGGCCTAATTTGTAGAATGTAGTTCGGGGTGGTCTGGCACTTATTTTTTACGAGTGCAAAATTCCTCGTAAAATGTAGATTAGCAATTGGACTTTATTTCTCGGGAAATTTTGAAACTGTCTACAAAATTGGTTACCTTTTCTTGTTTTTTTTCTTTCCCCTAAAAAAACCCACTTTCTAACAAACTGCCCTTAACCTCAATATGAAAAATAACCCTAACCATCCCAAATCCTCCGAAAGGGTCTGTTCCTACTATCACTCGGTGAATTGATTAATTTTTGGAAATGTAAAGAGTGCTTTGGGCCAAATTGTGTTTCATGATTAAAAAGCTAGGAACACTTTTTCATTGTTTTCTTGAAAAACTTAAAATCCACTGAGATGAAACTTCAAAAGGGTTAGGTTTTGAACATTCTTTGGATTTTGAGTGGTTATTATACTATTATTGGAAATGAAGAAAATGCATAAAAAGATCTTTTGTCTGTTTCTAGAGAAACTCCCCTCCCATGTTCCCAGTTTTGTTTTGGTTTTCTAACTCAAACTTGTTCCTTTCTAGCAGTCTTTTTAATAACTTGGTTTTAAAAGGCAGACACTGAATTTGATGAACTGGTTTTGTGTTTAAGTCTTTGTGAATTCTGTCAACAAAATTTCTTTGTTTCTCTGTATCTAACACAGCGTCATCTACAACCCCAAAGCATCCGACAATGAAGACAAGAGTGCGGAACTTTTCCAAGCATTTGCAAGCGAGTGCCTGCCTGACAGCCATAGTTCCATGGTCCAACGAGTCAGTGAACTGATCCTGATGACAAAGACACACAGCTCTGAGGCTCACAGAGTTCCAAACATGTGAGAATATCAATTGTTGAGTCACTCTAAACAGCCCCCCCCCCCCGTTTTTTTTCTACCTTAAATGGACTCGAACCCTCACACGTCTGTTCATGCAATGACCTAATTATCTTCACTGAAGTATGCTTTTCATACAAACGAGTCCAAATTGCATACTACTAAAATGGACGCCATTTGCTAAATGTGTTTTAGCCCATTGAAGGAAGAACTTTACAATAAATATGAAGCAGGTTAAACTAAATTCGAAATTTCAGTTCAGCGGAGTCAGTAGATGTACCTTTTTGAGAAAACTGCGAAAATGCATCTTCATATTTGTACGTTTACTTAGAAAGTGCGACGGTTTGGTCCAAACCATTGCAAGGAAATTATGGTAATTCCCCATTTCTGGAAAATGACAGCACACCAGGCGCAACGATGTCAAAGAATGCATAATCCTATTATTGTCTTACAATTTTCACTGAGCTGCCTGTTCACTCCATTTTTTTGGCCAGATTTGTCAGACACGTCTAACACCGCGTTCCCACTTGAATTGGAAAAAGGTGGATCAAGATCCTGCATTTTGGTGTGATCGTTATCTTACCGCAACGAAACCGCAAGACGCGTTCCCACTTATGCTTGATCCACCTTTTCGTACGGAAATGTCGGGTCCGAAAGGTCACTGAGTTCGGAATTACGCGCGCTCTGTGGGAGTGCCATTGTTGCATGGTTGCACGCTAGACCAGGATGGGTCAGTTTTCAAACAGCACTATCAGAATTCACCGACAAAAATTACGCGAATTCACCAACATAAATCACGGATCCGTAGAGGATCCGTGCGTGCATAAATTAACAGGTGAAATCAAACAGATCAGAGCCGCTCATTGTGTGACATCACGGCAGAAACCAATGCATCGATAAAGGATTCCCTGGTTCTGAAGCTTCTCATTGGTTAGAAAGGGTCACATGATGTACTACGACATCATTTCCAATTTTCTATAATCAATACTTCAGATTTGTCACTCAGTACGTACCGCGTTATCGGCACTATTCTCATCGCATACTCGTAAGCTTTTCCATGATTCTGTGCCAAAGTGAAGTCTTTTGGTGAGTGCGGACTCAGAGTCATTTATGGATGGAAAAATAAGTAAAATTTCACGAATGAAAAAAGGTTTAGTAATGGACGAACACGCAACAAAAATAAGGCCTAGTGTACTTTTAGGATACCACGTGCGCTTTTGCATGCGCGGTGCTAGCCCGTAGTTCAGCGGTTGTTTATTGTGCATGTTGTATACGCTGGAAATGTTCACATGAGCTACACGCCTGAAAACGTGTTTCTTCGTTCATGAGACCGCAACATTTTCGCGCCACTCGTGCACCGGGCGGATGTTACCAGGTCAAATTGCCGGATCAGATCCACCTTTTGCGTTCCCATCTGATCGTGATCGGCAATTGCCGGATCTGATCCACCAATTGGGGGATCTGTATCCTGGTCCAGAGGTGGATCAAAAAAGGTGGACCTGATCCTGATCCACCTTATAACGGTTAGCGTTCCCACTACACACAATTGCCGGATCTGATCCACCAATTGGGGGATCTGATCCGGCAATTTGGCAAAAGGTGGATCAGATCCCCCAATTGGTGGATCAAGTGGGAACGGGGTCTAAGAAACATTTCTAGGTTTCTTCAGGAAAACTGAAAACGCACTTCTTTTTTTCATTTTCAATTTGTCAGGTATGGTGAAGGCGATGAGCACTACTTCCTAGACTTTGACATGCAGGTGCTGGGTTGGCCGGATGCAGACTACGATCGCTACGCTCAGCAGATACGGCAAGAGTACATCCATGTACCGGAGGAACAGTACCACAGAGCTAGGGCACAGGTACTGACACCAGCGATGGAGTCAAGTCCATCACAAGTCCAGTCACAAGTCCTGTCACAGATACAGTCACAAGTAAATCACAAGTCCAGTCACAAGTAAATCACAAGTCCAGTCACAAGTAAATCACAAGTCCAGTCACAAGTAAATCACAAGTCCAGTCACAAGTAAATCACAAGTCCAGTCACAAGTAAATCACAAGTCCAGTCACAAGTAAATCACAAGTCCAGTCACAAGTAAATCACAAGTCCAGTCACAAGTAAATCACAAGTCCAGTCACAAGTAAATCACAAGTCCAGTCACAAGTAAATCACAAGTCCAGTCACAAGTAAATCACAAGTCCAGTCACAAGTCCAGTCACAAGTAAATCACAAGTCCAGTCACAAGTAAATCACAAGTCCAGTCACAAGTAAATCACAAGTCCAGTCACAAGTAAATCACAAGTAAATCACAAGTCCAGTCACAAGTAAATCACAAGTCCAGTCACAAGTAAATCACAAGTCCAGTCACAAGTAAATCACAAGTCCAGTCACAAGTCCATCAAATAACAGTGGATAAGCAATATAACAAAGAGATGCCTTTGTCAAAGCTCATTTAAATAGCTTGTGAGATGAAATTTGGACTGGAGGACTTGCAGGGACTTGTGATGGACTCGACTACATTCCAGACTGATACAGTGCATCATTCTAGATGCGTGAGGACAATAAAACCACAGAGTTCTGAGGGGGAGGTGTTAACCATCTGGTAAACTAATATAGTAGAGCTGATTTACATTAACCGTAAATTCTTTATCAGTTTCCATAATGGGCACTACCTGTGCCGTGTAAGGTTGTCGCACTCGTGCTGACCCAGGGTGTTGGCTCCGTGTTTTTCTCACAGATTTTGCCGGCCATCACAGCTTTGAATGCTTGCCTACTACTATGTTTGCCTTCTAGAATAGATAACTGGACGTAAGCCAGGTCGTGTGGGTCAGTGAGAGTGCAATTACTAATGTGTGTGTATTCTTTATTATTTTGTTGCAGATTTTAAAGGTATTTCTCAAGACGCCCAACATCTATGCCACAAGAGACTTCCGGGAGTTGTACGAGGATCAAGCCAGAGCCAACATTGAGAGGGAAATACAGAGGCTTGAGGCTTGCTAATCAAGAGGGGGAAAAAAATGACTCTAATGACCAAATTCTGCAAGTGGCGAACTTCTCTGTATCAGTCTGTATGGTTACGTTGCAGAAACGTATTTAGGCATTAGCGCAACGGAGTACTGAGGTACTCAAGGCACTGGGAGTTATGTCTATTGTTAGATGAATGGAGTACATGTACATGAGAGATATGAGACCCATTATGTAGCACCTTATAAGGGTTTACAAGGTGCTACGGTCACTGCCAGAAACACTGGGGCGAACCCCTTCTCTTAGCGACAAGTGTTACTGGGTTCTTTAACGTGCATTACACAACACACAGGACCTACGGCTTTACATCCCATCCGAAGGACAAAACAATAGTGGTAAAGTGCCTTGCTCAAGAGCACAAGCACCATGTTCCCACAGTCAGGATTCGAACCCACGTACCACGGCACACGAGTTGAACACCGTAACCACAGCACCCCACCTTGAAGATGACTTGAACTTGTTAACGTGAAGATAACAAAGACTGCAAAGGGAGAACATTGTTGAAAGAGACCTTGGCCATTTTTTGAATGTTTTTTGTAGCTTCTAAAAGTGATGGCAGAGGGTTTTCAGACAAATTGTTTATATAATAAATTTTCTGAAATTCCTTATGCCATGCAGGTATGCAACTTTTCCACGGATCTGCTGATTTTCTTGTTTTTTAATTTCTCATCAGTGTCATGAAAAACACTGTACAAAGTTGTGTGTTATGAATTTTCTCGTTTTTTTTCCCTTCTAAATTCTCATTTTCATGCCTGAAAATGCGTTATTTAAATGCAGGGGTATCAAAAGTTCATTGTTTGTAACTTGTGATATTGTACATTTTAAAAGGGAATTCAACATGAGGTACTATTATAGGAAAATTATCGAAAGTGTGAACTAATATAAGGGTTCATGTGGATTTTAAATTTTTAGTAGAACTACTAGTGAGCTGTATAGTTATTTGAAATATAAAACCTAAATAATCTTGTTTACAAACGTATGAATTGACAACCGACGTTTTATTCCCTAAATATTTCAGGAAAACTTTTATTTTATTGGTCTTCCACATTTTTTGCATTGAAATGTTTTGTGTTAACATTCGGCTTTTAGGTGCAGAATACGTTGAATTTTTTTTTTTAATTCAAATAAAAATTTACACACTACAAAAATTGCTACAAAAGAAGAATGCTACAAAGTTTGATGAGGTCAAACTTTAGAGATCGTGTTATTTTTAATGAAAACCATTTTGTGTAAATTATGTGAATCACGAAGCTCCTAACATACGCAACTTGCAAAAACGGCCCTGAGACAAATTGACGTCATGGTTCGTTTACACATGCGCTTTTATAGGAGCATGTGATAACAGATTGAGAAGTCATTTCATCTGTTTGCCGTTACAAATGCCTTTCTTGTGCCACACATACAACAACAAAAATTCCGGCTTGGAACAAGACAATGTTTCTGAAGTACACAGACTTTTTTTGTAAATTGACAACTTATATTGTAAAGTTGATGGTAGGATATATATAATCAGTTGCCACATAAACCGTCACTCTCGTTAATACAAACTCTGTAAATACAAGTTCTGGTTATAGTGAACAACAAACGGTGGTCCCCGACTGTGCATTAGTGTGCACAATGAATGGGACTGATGCTCCTCTTAATGCAAAGTTTAGATATAACCAACATTTTGACTAGGTCCGGCTAAGTTTGTATTGACAGGAATTGACTATCCATTTTGTCAAAACCATATGAGATTTTTGACAATAAAATTGTTCATGAAAACATTACATATAATTTCCGACATATTAACTTTATTGTCTCTTGTGTTTGCCATGGGCTTATTACTTGCTTCAGATTCAATGTTTTAATCTTAAATCGTTTAATTCCATTTATAATTTTTTTGGTCGGTATTGCAAGAATGATGTTGATCTCAACGGAACAAAAACAAAACTCGAATGACTATTTTTTTTCGTTCATCATGATGCACAATTTTTCCCTGATTCCAATATTTGTACAAGCTTAGTGTTTGACTACAACCTGGGCCCAATTTCATGGCGCTGCTAAGCACGAGATTTTCTACATTGTACTTACTAACAGAGCCTCCGTCTATTTCATGGAGACCGTAAGCAGTGAGCACAGCAAAAGGCACGCTTACCTCGGGGGGAAAAAGTTGCTTAACCAGTTCAAGCTGGAGGCCGTGAATACACGCACAAGTTTTGCGGTATTCGGAACAGATGACATAAACACGCAGGGAGCGAGTCAGCGACCCGCTCGCAGCGAGCGAGGCCGGAAATATGAGTGAGCTGTCGGAGGGTGCTGGCTTCAACCCGCCTGGCTTGAAGTCCAGTGAAAATATATCCCGCGCCACGTTCCGTTCTTGTCAAAATAATCCTGGCGTGAGCTGGTTAAATCAGCGACGTAATAATAGAAACCTCCATGTGCACAAGTGTGGGCACATGCCATGAATCAGTGCTTAATGTAAGCATAATTTCTATGCCAAGTAATCAGCGCCATGAAATTGGCGCCCGTGAAGAACAAAACACGGGCACAAAACCCAGTCTTAGGCCCGGCATCTTCAATATCGTACCAAGGCCCTGTATAATCAGTCTTGTAGAGAAATTGTCCCGTGTCGCTCTTAGAGATCTGGTCCCGTTCCTCCTACAACTTGGACTGCGGCATCTTCTTCATCAACGTCTCCAGCTTCATGGCTTTCATCAGATCGCCTTCCATCTTCAGCTTGCCCGACATGAACGCGGCTGTGGGCTTGATTTCTCCCTGGAACATCTTGACAAAGTCGGCCGAGTCCATCTTCATGGTCACGTCGGCGGCCCCCTCGGGTGGCGCGCCGCTTCCCGCGCTGCCGGCTCCGTTCTTGAGATCCAAGAACCACTGCCCAGCTTCGTCACCTGAGAATAATGAACATTTTGTAGAAGAGTCATGATTTCCATACAATAAGAAAATGTGCTATGCATTCCTATTTGTTGTACCAAACTGAAAACAATTTTTTGTGTTAGTTTTTCATTTACCCTTCATTGTAGCTATGTAATTTCAGCGTAACGTAACCTGTAATTATCAAAATGTTAACGACAACGTAAGGAAGAATCTAATCTCAAAATTATATGTCTGTAGTTGTCACTAAGCCGTGATCATTTTTGGCCGTTTGTTTTGTGTGAGTGTACATGTGTGATTATGCTGTACAGCCAAAGATGGATTATGACAAAAGTACAAACAATGTCTTTGTACAATGAGGACCCTTAATCAGCAAAGACCAAATGTACACCTACCCTTCAATTCAAACTGATAGACGGCCTGTGTGCCGGCCACGTACGTCTCCCCCAATAGACCCTGAATGCTCTCAAACACCTTGGCTACTTGGCTCTGGGCTGGTGGTGCCGAACCTGAGAAGGCTGGCTTGATGCCGGCCTGCTCCATCTGCTGCTTGAGGTCCTTGGGGTCCTCATCGGGGAGGAAGAAATCTGGTAGGAGTTCGTGGCCTTTAAGGAGGAAAAAAAATGAGATTGGCGATAAAAACGTCTGTTGTTGATCAACAAATGCAACTTGGCCAATACTCAGCATGCATGAAACGAAGCTCACCGGCACAGGCTGATTTTAAGGAGCTCTCATTGGACAATTTGATTGACACCTTCCAGGAAAAGTGAGAACAGCATGTCCTCTGATTGGATGACCAGTTCTTATTGGACGGCAAACACTTAGGCAGTTTCTGGAATGTGAGTTATTGATTTTCTCCGCCTTCATGAAAGGAGCTGGGCTATATTTGACAGCCAAAAAGGCGGATTTTGTTTTAAATATTGAACCTTAATTGGTGGAGGCCCATGTGGCATATCACTGGGCACTTTCTGTTGCCTTGACTGGGGGCTGAATGGGAACTTCTGGTGAAATAACCGGACAACAGTTACTCAGCTTGAAAAACAAAATCAGGATAACTGGATTTTGAAAACTCTGATTTCTCCGACTACTAGATCAAATTGCCTGTTGCAAGCTCTACTGCTTAAATTAACTGGTGCCCTCTATATTTCCTGCACAGACCATTAGCATTCAATGCAATCCATTGCCTGGTTCCCTTACCAGGCTCGCAGGCATACTGATCCAAGTCGGTCACACCCACGTCCTTCAAGACGTCTTCGTCGATGGTGAAGTTCCCCGTGAAGGACTTGCTGTCTTTGGTCAGCATGACGTAGGCCGCATCAGCCAGGATCTCGGAGGTTCGGCACTGTTTCCTCATCTCCTCGCTGCCGCCTCCCAGCATGCTCATGGCTGCCGTCCAGATAGCTGATGAGCAATGGCATAAGGAAATGAAAAAAGAAGTCCAAAAATTCAAAATAATGTGACATCTTTTGTTGCTTGGACTCTTGACAAGCAATACCATGAAAGTAACTTTTTTGTCCCATTTGTAAATTTATAAAAATTTCAATTTATTGAAAAAAGAAATTGTATGGACCAAATAAAGAATCAACCAAGGTCCTGCCACCTTGTCAAATTTGCTTGTTATATTCTTGGTTTGTAATACAACCATATTTGAGACACAACCTGTTATTTTGAGAAGTCCACTAATGAACTTATTCCTTCCTTCATTCGATCCTTACAAGTGCTGCCTTCGTATGGTTGAAGATAAACGCACTGCCAGAAACACCGGGGCAAACCCCTTCTCTAAGTGTTACTGGGCTCTTTTACATGCATTTCACACAGGGCCTAAGGCTTTACGTCCCATCTGAAGGACGAAGCAATAATGGTTAAGTGTCTTGCTTAAGGACACAAGTGTCGAGACCAGGAATCGAACCCACGATTAATTTATGTTTGTCCCCCTGTAACGGTAAAAGAAATCAAAATTCACGTTAAGTATAAATGACAATTTTTCATAAATGACAATTTTTCATGTATTATTTGACTTTTTGTACAGTTGTGATTTCCTACCTGTTTTGGGCCAGAGTGCATTGACCGCTATTCCGTCAGGTTTAAACTCTTCAGCCATTCCCAGCACACACATAGACATGCCATACTTAGCTATGGAATAGGCTGTAAAAAAAAAGAGAGAGAAAGAAATCAAGACAAAGAAACCATTCAAATGTTTTTGACACTCTAATTTGCAGGTTTTTTTGGGCTACATTCATCAACCCTAACTCCCGAGTGCCTTTTGATAAGTACTGGACCAAGTCCGCCAAAATCCATCACTGACCCTGCTTCACATAATGCTTTAGGACCAAATCCACGGAAATCCACCACAAGACCACCACTACTACAGGTGGATTTTGATGGACTTGGTACTCATGGCTTGCCTACTAAAATCCCCAAAATGGAGGATGGATTTGGGAAGGATAGGGTTAATATCCCAGGTGTACAGACACTAGTAAAAAACTTGTCACCAGCGTGTCTAGGGGTTTGCATCGGAGCCGGGTACCTGAGTCCCTCACCCATGATGTCAGGAACCGGTTCCAGATTATGGGATTGGGTACCCGTAACCAACTTCACAAATTACTTGGTAACTCCTCAGACAACGAAAAAGAAAAGTGTTTGAATGCCATTTGTGGGGAATTCTCAAAATGAAAACCAGGCTACATGGAAAACCAAAGCAAATTTTAAGTTTATGTGTGTTTTAACGCGCGACAGGAGACACTCGCGAAAGTTGCAGGTACAGCGTAAAGCTATAAAGCCCTTTAGACAATTTCCAGGATTTGAATTTTGGGGTTGTGTTTCTATTACGGATACCCCGCTACCCGTGTTTTACTTCAATAGGGAACCCATTGTAACTGGTTCTCATAAGCAGCTTCCATGCTCAACACACAACTTGGCTAAGTAGTATTTTTAGCTGAGCATCTACGTGAAATTGTTCCATGTGGGAAAATGTGATTCTTGTCCTGTTGCAATACTGCCCAACAACCCTAAATATAGTGGCCAACCGGACAGGGTTAGTTGCAAGTAGTGAAAATGCACAGAGAGTGATGAGTCATTTGTTTTGCTGGCTTAGGTAGTTGTGTCCTGCTTCTCTGGATTGTAGCAATGGTGTCTGGTAAAGCGTTCCAATCGACGATCGTGCAGGGGATGAAGGCAAATTTATAACGGTTTTTATTGGTAGTGATGGGTATGCAGCTGTTGGAAGTTTGATGTGTGTCTGAAGTTCCTTTTGACCAGGAGCCGCGACCGCATGTTGGAAGTTTGTGAGACACCATACTTTTCTTCTCTGTTGTAGATCTTCCCAGTTTAAGTCCTTTTCCATTGCTGTGACACTACTTTTACGTCCGTAGTCCCGTGACAAATCTAGCAGCCCTATTTTGAATTGCTTCCAGCTGGTCTATGAGCTTTTTGGTAAAATGATTTCTCGTGTAAAAAATGTAGTTTCCGATGATGGTTTACTCACCGACATGACCGCCAAACCATTTAGGTTGCATGGACAGTGGGGGACTCAGGTTCAGGATGTGGGGGTTCTTGCCCTCCTTGAGGTAAGGTATACATGTTCTTGATCTGTAAAAAAAAAAAAAAAAAAAGCAATTTTATCTGCGAATAACTCAATAACCATTGATTTAATTTTATTTCACTTTTTTCCTTGATACTTGGGCCAAATAAAAAAAAAACAGTTTCTCTTCCCCGCCGTAATCCTGTTTTTCTTGTCACATCATGTTTTTATTTTAATTTTTTTCCTTAAGTTTCACACTTTTAACGGCGAAATCTGCCGTATTTTCTGATATTTTTTGACCAGCAGAAATATCTTGTGTCTTAATATTTGTTTCATGAATGAGTAGCCATTTTGAGGTTAAAAAGCTAGTCTTAGAAAAGTGAAGGCACTTTTGAGAAAAACAGGATCTGCCGTCTTGAAAAAAAAATTGCACGAAATTGGATGACGTTTTGAAAAAGAGACAATCTTCCATCTGCCATTGGCAAAAAAAAGTTTCTGCATCATCCACAATTAAAAAAAAATAAATATAAGGCCAAAACAAAAAATTACTCGGTCTCTGGTCAGCGCGCGCGTCGATTTTAAATCATGCACGTCAGCCTTTTTTTTCCCTTCAAATTAACAAGGAAGCTACAACAGCGCCCTCTACTGCCGCACCTCCTCAAATTTTTGTACCAAGGAGCACCAAGGAATGGGGAAATTGCACCAAGGCAAATGATAAAGGGCACCGAGGCAAATTATGGAGGACACCAATGTATAATGAGGACACAAAAAAGCAAAATAGTACCCACCTTGTCTGTACAATTCAAGCTTGAAAAAAAAAAAAAAGCCACCAAAAAAAAAAAACACGCGTCGCCCCATCAATTCCGGAACTTCGGTCTTACAGGAGACCAATTATTTTTTTTTTTTGGCCTAATCTAAAACCTTTCTGGTGCTTAGCGGCTTCTGATGACCACACCTGCTAACTAAATAACTTACACCATGTATGTCCCTCTTGTGTTGATGTTGTTCATCAAGTCATATTTCTTCATGGGCGTCTGAAGCGTTCCTGTCAGTGAGATGGCGCTAGCGTTATTGATGAGGATGTCGATTCCACCGAAGGTTTTAACGGCCTCCTCTACGGCCGACTTGACCTGATCTTCTTGTTGAATGTCAACGATGCAGGGAAGGCACTTACCACCGGCATCCTCCACTGCCAACAAAAAATTAAATAAATTGCTTATTATGCGATCATCAAATAACCCATCAAGGGGAAATGGGCTACAGTTTCAATTTGTGGTTTACTTGATGGCTTGTAATAAAACTGTGCATCCTTCTTGAATAAGGCCAACAAAAAATTAGTTCTGCTTCCGATTACATGGCATTTGAAAATAGGGTAGGTAGGTACAGAATTTTTTTTCTGCAACTTTTGTTTGTGTACGATCATATGGAGACGTCTGCGCGTAATTAAGGGTGAAAGGTAAAAAGTGATGGTTTTGGGTGTTTTTTTCTCATTTTTCCAAAATAATTAGGGGCTGTCAGAATAGGGTAGGTAGGGAAATCGGAAGCAGAACTATATATTTTTTTTTGGCCTAATCCCGATTCCATTTCCTGGGTTTTTGCGGCATTGCTGATGCTGCTGAAATCACAACTTTGATTTGGGAGTCATCCCTGGCCACATGGCAGATTCAGGTTTATCAAGTCCCATGAACGAAGGCATCGAAACATCTTTTCAATATACGCCTAGATAGCTCTGTTGGTGGAGCACTCGTGTAGTGCTCCAAAGGTCCCTGGTTCAAACCTAGAACATGTGATGTTAAAGACAAGGAAAGGACGGCTCCCAAACTTGCTTCATGGAGACTTTTTCATTTTTTTATAAGATGTATCTGTTCATAACCCTCTTTCTTTTTCCATGGTAAAGATTTTCTGGAAGGCATCAAATTGAAGACACTTGTGGGAATCGAACCAGGGCCACCTACCCTCTTTAGCGGCAGTGTAGATGGTTCCGGGTAGCTTCGGATGAGCCGTTGCCGTCTTGGCAGCTATGACGATGTTGGCACCATCGCGAGCGGCCTTGAGCGCTATGGCTTTACCGATGCCTCGGCTGGCACCGGTGATGAACAGGGTACGCCCAGCGAGTTTCCTGGAGAAGGCAAAAAACAAACACAGATCTTTTGAACTAAAAGTCGTTCATTCTTTGTTATCCCATTATGTCTTCGTTTTTACAAAGGGGCTGACTATACCACCAACAACCCACTCCCAAACCAGGCTCTTATGGATAATTTGGTTTGAACAATTGCACCATTAACAAGCCGTGTTTAAAGCAACAAAGTGCATATCATTAAAGCACTATGTTGAGCACTATGTTCATACCATACAAATGCACTAGTTTATTTTTAGTAGTTTTTAATTTTCATGATACATACCCAGAATTTTTCTGCATTTTATGGGGCAGTCTTTTGTACTCTTCACCAAACCAAATGATCTGAAGTCTGATTCAGTACAATATTTGAATAGTGCTAAATCACTGCATCAGCGCTATGCAAGCTTAATTGAACACTGTACATTATCATTCAAGATTACGATCAACAAAGGTCTAAAGTTTATTTGGTTAAAGGGGCTACAGACTACAGTGCACACATTTAATAGGCCTACCTACAAAACTTCAGAAGGATATAAAAGTTTATTCATAATATCGACCTAGGCCTATAGATATTTTTTTAGGAAAAGCAACCATATTGCCAACAGTTGATATGGAAAAAAAAAGTCAAGTTAACAGTTGTTAGTTTTCCTAAAAATCTTTAAAAAAAATTATTTGGTAAATTAAAATAAAAAAAGGGACTTGAAAAGTTGCTTGCACAGAAATATATGAACCTTCAACAAATCAAAGCGGCACCCTTAAAATATATATGATTTCCCATTTATGTGTTTTCATCAAATTCATGCATTTAAAGGAAAAATAATCAAATAGGACTGGCGCAAAGAAAGGGCGCCCTCATTTTCCCTTGAGTCGATGTCGGAAATGAGGGTGAATTCAGTTTACACAGCGTTAACGAAGCTCGATTACGTGTTAAAAAAAAATAACATTTAGACACCCCAAACGTGTTATTCCGAAAATAAAAAAATGCCAAACGTCATCATTAGTGTATGATCATCATAACCCATAGTACATCAAATGCCACTATTGGTCTTTTAACCTTTAAAATCGCGATATTGTCGAAAATGTACTCACCCTGTGTTGAGCATGATTTCGACTTTTGTGTCAAAGGTCACTGTACCCTGGCGTTTCCCTGGTACTCCGCACACGGCTTTCCTACAATGACCGCTAATTAATTTACGAGGCAAATAACGGTAACCAGCTAACGCCCGAACTGTCCCCCAAAAATCTGATGTGACGCGACCGCAGGCCCTGGTTCGTTTGATTGTTGACAAATTTATTTGAATAGATTTTCCAGATTTTCCCATTTTTGTTTGATTTTGATCTTCCCCCGGGGTTCTAAAGGACTTGTTCTGGGCTTTTGAGGGATTTGCAGGCGCTATAGACCTTGGGAAGAGTTTAAATCTGGCGAGAATAAACACTGTTGTTGTTTGGATTTTTGTTTCAATTTGAATTGTAAAATTCAAAATGTATAAAATTGGGCCAATTTCTCGGTGTAAACTGTAAAGTGTAATGTAAAACTTATATTTTGACAATTTCATTTTCAGTAAATACTGTGTATACATACCTTGTTATTGCACATACAATTTGCTTTGTGTTATGTTACATCAGATAACAAAAGCGATTAGTTAGAAATTTAATAAACACAAATGTAAAAAAAAAAGGCTTAGGGCCTAATTTATGTTGAAATAAAAAAAAAATTTATGTAGCAACTCGGGTACTCAAAATGGTACACTTAAGCTTCCCACATATAATTTTATGTCTTACTATAAACACGGAACGTTTGCAACATCGACTGTGTGCTTGCAGACAGACAATCTTATAATTTATAATGCTTATTTGACCTAGATTCAGATTTATTACCTTGTTTTGCAAAAACTAAAAGGGGCACCGGAACGTCCTTTAAAAAAAGAAATTATTTACAGGTAAACGTATGCAGTCACTATGTGTTTTTATTGACAAGACAACAAGGTCGAAACGGAAAATGTGGAGACCTTGATAATTCCTAATACAGACCAGTGTTGACCTTATTTTACAAAATGAAAGTTTTTTTCCAATGTGTTGAAACATTTATTCTTTCAAAATCCATGAAACCTTGAAGGATTTCCTATTGCAGAGCAATTCACCAAAGCACATAACTTGAACTAACCCTGACCCATAACCCTGACATGCCTGGTGAAAGTTCCACACTAACTGTATGTTTGATGATTAAAATTGTACTCATTTTATGAGCCTTTTCTTTTAAAGAAAACTATTTTTGCAGGCACTTTTTTTTTTGTACAGGAATGGCCTTGTCTTGTTAAACTAGATTTTGGCCATTTCAACCAAAAATGTCGTTTGGTGCATGGTTAAGATGAAGTATATTTTGCTTGCAATTTGAACGTGTTGAACAGATGCAAAAGATGTAAGTGTCGGGTGGGGATAAATATATTATTTAATCATTGGTGTTCAATTATTAACACATTTTTCCCCGAGGATTTTGATTCTTTTAAATGAGCCATATTTTTTCCTCATAAAAAAAAAACCTTTTCAATTTGTAGATTGATTGCGATGACTTGTCTGTGATTTAGACAGCTCATCAACAAAGCTGCAAATCGTGGTTGGACCAACTCATCAAGACCATGAGCAGAGCCATGGATCCCAACAAGGACCTTCCACTCATGGCAAACAGCGACGTCATCCGGGTCCGTCGGTACATCCTGGACCTAGCAGTCCACTTCGACATGCACACCTTCTCTGGCAGCGTCACGCTCTTCCTGGAGCAGCCACAAGACAGGAGAGACGGGGGCAGTAACCCCGGTCGACGCAACGGCCGTCGGGACAGCAAAGGCACCTACTCCACGGACTCCAAGGGCAACTTTGTGCTGATCCTGGACAGCTGTGACATCACGGTGGAGTCAGCCCACGAGATCATCACCAGCAAATCTCCAAGGAAGGACTCCTCGTCTTCGTCACAGGGTGTCCCCCGTAAGGACAGACGTCTGCCCTCCACCTCCGGAAGCAAATTGGAATCAACTCAGAATTCCTCGAGGGTCAGTCCCGAGAACGGAGACTTTCAGGAGGAGGGTTCGTCGAGTCGAGTCGGCCAGGCCCTGCAGTTCAGCGTGGAACCGTGGTGCCTCAAAGTCTGGAAGGACGGAGTGAGAAGTCCGGAAGATTTCCCTGCGGCTGTTCTAATCAAATACAGCACCAAGTCCAAAGGGAGATCTCTGATGTGGGTATACGACCAGGCCGGCAAGTAAGGCAGAAATTTGCTTATCAAACAAAATCTCTGAAGTATTTCATCTTGAGTAAATGGTAAAAAGTATGTTCGTTCATCCATTTCTTTGTCTCTGCTGACTGGGTGCTTGATATGTGTTTGATTTACTATTTTCAAGATGATACAGACGAGAAGAATCTCTACATTGTCTGATGAGGTTTCAGACAAACCTTCAGTCATGTACATTGAACATAACATTTGTGCAGATTGCTGTTGGCTTATTGTTTAAATAAATTTATGGCCCAACACTACAGGTTCCCTATTTCTCCCAGGGATTCTAAAAGGCAACAAAATGGCATCTATCACGTTTTGGAAGCAAACTCTTCATTTATTGTTATTCATCTTCAAAACCCTTCACTTGTTTTATTTATCTGCAGCGAGTGTGTCTTCACACCAGGTGCCTGGATCAACAACCGTTCCCTGTTCCCGTGTCAGGAGCCCCCCGGAGCCTTAGCTACGTGGCAGGCTAAGATCAGAACGCCGAAGGAGTTTGTCGTCCTGATGAGTGGGGATGACGAAGCAATCACAACGCCTGAGCAAAATGGTAGAAACCGCTTGATTGTGTTCATGCAGATATGTTTAAATCAATCTGTGCAAGTTACTTGGCTAAGGCAGTTATTCAAGCTCGGATCCTTGTGGAAAATCAGCTACTACAGTTACTCCCCATAGACTGTGCTACTAGCAAGTTATTTGGGTGTAGTGTTGCGCATGCCTACGTGAGGATTGTGAACGTTAAACCAATAAAACAATAAAAGGCACCGGATTTCATAGCAGTCCAAATTTCATGGACACTGAAAAAGTGTTTAAGACCAGCCAGCCATGTCTTTATCATCCGTTTAAGACTGTCCATGTGATGGGCTCTCAACCAATAGCAGGCATGCAACTTTTCCTCAGATCAGCTGATTTCCTCTTTTTTTTTCTTAGTTCTCCCATTCAAAATTGAAAATCACTGTACAAAGTCTTCAGAATTAAGGAATTTCCTCTTTTTTGGTAAATTTACAGTTGCATGCCTGCAATAGGAATGGGTTAACTGTCTTAGGGTATTTATGAATGTGTATTTATGAATGACTGTACCTCTTTTTATTCTTGGCAGGTTTTGTGTCGCATCGATATCAAAGCACCTCAATGCCCATGCCCTGTTCTGTCTTAGCGTTAGCCATTGGTCAGTGGAAATCAGTCAACATTCCCCCATTGCAAGGCCAGCCTCCAACCAACACGGGAGATAGGTAAGAACTGGAAAAAAATAAATCAATAAAAGAATCATCAGGTTCTTAACACTGCCATGTTTGTGTCCATGAGCAAGATGCTTTGCAGCAATTTCTTAATTGTTCCCTGAATGAGAGGCTACCATTGAGGTTGGAGCAGGGAGACAGGTAAGAAATGGAAAACAAAATATTTCAATGAAAGAATCTTCGGGTTCTAACACTGCCATTGTTGTGTCCTTGAGCAAGATGCTTTGCAGCAATTTCTTAATTGTTCCCTGAATGAGAGGCTACCATTGACGTTGGAACAGTTCTTGAAAGAGGCCAATTGTAACTTAGATGAACAGAGTGTTGTGCTGCCAAAGATCTTGTGAGGAAAATTTTTACAAGCATACTCAGGTGGGACTTGAACCCACAACCTCCTGCTTACTAGTGCAGACGTCTTAGCAGTTAGCACTAGAACACTCGGCTAGTCTGGCTCAAGTGGCTTGTCCGAATCCTTTCTAGCAGCAGTGACTGCAAACCGTCCCCTCTGGCTGACGTCCCGTCGGTGGTTTCCTGTGTATAAGTTGATAGGAAATAGATCAAAATTTTGACTGTCTGTGATCGTTAAAAGAGGGCAACTTTGATGGTTTTCATTCCATCATCGGTTTTAAGGCCGTTGTCCAGTCTGTTCTGGGTTGGCCTGCTTTCTCCCTATGGCTCTCCTCCACTTGGCCCTGTCCGTCGCATCCCTCGCATTGACTCCAAGCAGTCGCATGTCATCTGTCACAGAGCTCTGCCACGTCTTGCGCGGTCGGCCAACGGGTGTTGGCCCACCCACGACTATTTTGGTACACCTCTTGACCCAGCTGGCTTCATCCTTTCTCTCCACGTGACCATACCACCTCAGCCTATGCCTCCTCAACACGATACCGACCCCCTCCACTCCAACTCTGATAACGCGATAATTGCAGCTTCATTTTTTTTCGTTCTATCGCAGCTCTCCATCCACACTGCCAGCACGTCTTTTCGCCCCTGCCTCCATCCTTCATTTCGTGGAGGCGGAGTTTGCACAACTCCTCCCCAGATACCTAGCCGCCAGCCATGAGGTCTTGGGTGCACATCCCTTCCGTCGACTGGACGTCCTGGTCATGCCCAAGTGCTTTGCCAGCCTCGGCCTTGCAAGGTAAATCCTGTTTTATGGGTCATTCTATAAATTTAGGGTCCATTTTTTTTTCCTGTTACATCTTGACATCTATGATTTCATAATTCTGATGCACTCCTTAATGCAGTCGTCCTCCAAGAGCGATTATGAATAGCAAGCTAACGACTCAACACACAAAAATTTGTTTGAAGTCATTCTTGATGATACTTGAATGGCAAATAACAAAATACCAAGGTAACAGGGACAGGAACAATGTCAGACTTCAGACCCTAATTTTACAGAATGACCCACATGCAAGTTTGACATCCTGGTAAATAAAGACATTTTCCTGTTGATTTTTTTGACTTGCAATTTTTTTTTTTTTTTTTTTTTTAGGACCTGTACAAACTCAAAAACTAGCTGTGTTGGAATCTGCCTCATTTCTTTAAGTTGTTCAAAAGTTAATGTTTATAATTGTTTTTTTTTGTACAAGTATATTCTTGGAAAAGGGTACTAGGGCGACAAACTTTCATAAGATCATTTTGGAATTTGGCCTGTTTCTGTAATTTTTTGTTTTGTTTTTGTTTTCTACCGTGACCAGTCCCAGCCTTGTATTTGTATCGCAAACCTTACTGCCCGGCGACCGTAGCTTCTGTCCCCGACTTGCCCACGAGATCACCCACGCCTGGTTTGGTCTGCTGATTGGAGCAGAAGACTGGACGGAAGAGTGGCTTAGCGAGGGATTTGCAACCTTCCTGGAGGATCCCATACACGGCTTAGCAGAGAAGGTGAGTCCCAGATCTGAATTGGTAGGATTCCATAGGATTTTGTAAGATTTTGCAGGATTGAGGTAGAAAGTCCAATCACTGTTAGTGTTGAAGTCAGGTCCGTCGCAAGTGTATCTCAAGTCTTCCATCCGATATCCTTCAAAATACACCAAATGGTTTTGGTGGATTTTATTTGAATTTCTTAGGGTTTTGTAGGATAGAGAGAGAAAGGTAGGGCACAGCCACTATCAGTGTTATAGTCAGGTCATCATAAGTCCTCACAAGTCCATCTCAACTCATCCTTCCCAGATCCTTCAAAATCTATCAGAAAGTTTTGTAGGATTTTGGAGCATTATGTTTTTTCTTTCTTTTGTTGATTGTTTTATTTACAGCTCTCAGAGAAACAGTTTAAGGACTGGTCCAACCTGAAGGCACTGATCCGCTTCAAGGTCCTCCAGCAGGAGTTGAGGAACACGTCGGCCGACTTGCAGATCATGAGACCCATGGCTGGCGACAACGCACTGAATCATGCTGGAGCGGGGAGCAATAAACCGGCCTACGTCAAGAATGGATTGAATCAGGACAAATGGTTCCAACAGGTGCATTACCTGAAGGTAAGAGGATTTTCTTTGAAGATCAGTTACACCATACTACACCACACAAATCAACTAACTAGTCAACTAACTAGTAAACTAAAAAAAATCAACCACACCAATTAAGAAACAAGTTAACAAAGAAATCAACCACACCAATTAAGAAACAAGTTAACAACACTAGTCAATTATTAGATTAGATTAGATTAGATTTTTGGAAGTTCTTTAACCAATTAAGAACACCAGTCAACGACCTGGTCAGCCACAGAGACAGCAAACTGTCAGCAGTACCACTTCGCGTACCTGTCCACTAACCAGTCAACTTCTTCAGTAAACACTGGTTAACATGCCAATCAATGGCATCACACAACTAGTCGGTTACAGCATTTAATTAATCCAGTCAACCACCGATATTTAATCAACACACCGTTTATCAACACTAGTCAACTAATCAGTCATCCACACCAAACAGCAACCCAGTCGGTTATTTTACCTAACTTAACACTTAATTTTTTTCAACTAATTAGTCAACAATCAACAACACAAGTTGGCAAGCAAATCAACCACACCAATCAACTGGCAAGTCAGTAAAACCATTTTACTAACCAGTGAACCACACCAGTCAACAAGCCAATCAACAACAGGGGTTCACTAATAACCGATCAACCAAACCAGTCAACCATGCCAGTCAACTAACCAGTCAACCACACAAGTCAACTAACCAGTCAATCACACCATTCAACTAACCAGTCAACCACACCAGTCAACTAACCAGTCAACCACACCTGTCAACTAACCAGTCAACCACACCATTCAACTAACCAGTCAACCATACCAGTCAACAAGCCAGTCAACCACATCAGTCAACTAACCAGTCAACCACACCAGTCAACTAACCAATCAACCACACCAGGCAACTAACCGGTCAACCACACTAGGCCACTAACCAGTCAACCACACCAGGCAACTAACCAGCCAACCAAACGATTCAACTACACCACTGTTGGCTGGTTGTAATGCTGAAACTTGATCACTGCTTGGTCTAATACTGTTTCATATTTCTCTCTTCGATCATAGGGGTACTTCTTTCTTCAGCATCTTTCACTCAAAGTTGGCTCGTCACAGTTACTGCGATTCATCAGATCATACGTCAACAAGTTCCGAGGTCAGCTAGTGCTAACGCAACAGTTCATCAATATGCTGTTTGAGACGTTTCCACAACTCCAGTGAGTCCGTAATGTTATTGACAGTCATCATGGTTTCATTGCTTTTTAGCCTGTCACGACAGCAAATTATAGTTATAATTCATGACGTCACAATCACTGCATCTTAATTGGTTTATCAAACTGAGTTACAGTGCAGTGGACATGTGACTGGACTTGTGACTGGACTTGTGGCTGGACTTGTGGCTGGACTTGTGACTGGACTTGTGGCTGGACTTGTGACTGGACTTGTGGCTGGACTTGTGGCTGGACTTGTGGCTGGACTTGTGGCTGGACTTGTGGCTGGACTTGTGACTGGACTTGTGACTGGACTTGTGACTGGACTTGTGACTGGACTTGTGACAGGACTTGTGACTGGACTTGTGACTGGACTTGTGACTGGACTTGTGACTGGACTTGTGGCTGGACTTGTGACTGGACTTGTGAATGGACTTGTGAATGGACTTGTGAACGGACTTGTGACTGGACTTGTGACTGGACTTGTGACAGGACTTGTGACTGGACTTGTGACTGGACTTGTGACTGGACTTGTGACTGGACTTGTGACTGGACTTGTGACTGGACTTGTGACAGGACTTGTGACTGGACTTGTGACTGGACTTGTGACTGGACTTGTGACTGGACTTGTGACTGGACTTGTGACTGGACTTGTGACTGGACTTGTGACTGGACTTGTGACAGGACTTGTGGCTGGACTTGTGACTGGACTTGTGACTGGACTTGTGACTGGACTTGTGACTGGACTTGTGACTGGACTTGTGACAGGACTTGTGACTGGACTTGTGACTGGACTTGTGACTGGACTTGTGACTGGACTTGTGACTGGACTTGTGACTGGACTTGTGACTGGACTTGTGACTGGACTTGTGGCTGGACTTGTGACTGGACTTGTGATGGATTTGTGACTGGACTTGTGATGGATTTGTGATGGACTTGTGACTGGACTTGTGATGGATTTGTGACTGGATTTGTGACTGGATTTGTGACTGGATTTATTACTGGATTTGTGACTGGACTTATGACTGGCCATGTGACTGGACTTGTGACTGGACATGTGACTGGACTTGTGACTGGACATGTGACTGGACTTGTGACTGGACTTGTGACTGGACTTGTGACTGGACTTGTGATGGACTTGTGACTGGACTTGTGATGGATTTGTGGCTGGATTTGTGACTGGATTTGTGACTGGAATTGTGACTTGATTTGTGACTGAACTTGTGACTGGATTTGTGACTGGATTTGTGACTGGATTTGTGACTGGACTTGTGACTTGACTTGTGACTGGACTTGTGACTGGACTTGTGACTGGACTTGTGACTGGACTTGTGGCTGGACTTGCGACTGGACTTGCGACTGGACTTGCGACTGGACTTGCGACTGGACTTGCGACTGGACTTGGGACTGGACTTGGGACTGGATTTGTGGCTGGATTTGTGGCTGGACTTGTGACTGGACTTGTGACTGGACTTGTGACCAAATTTGTTTCCAATTTATGCATGGCATCAATTAATTTATTTTTCCGTGATGTGTAGGGATAATGGTTTAAGCCCAGAGGTAGTGAGTTCCGAGTGGTTGGACTGTGCCGGTATGCCATCAGCTTTGAGAGCCGAGACTTTCAGTTGGGATAACAGCCTGGTAAAACAGGTGGAGTCGGAGGTAAGCAAACAAAAGCAAAAGCTGCAAAAGTCCTGGAAATTTGTCTTGATGTAGCAATGTGCTCTGCAATCAACCATGGTTTCACTAATTTATTGTTGTTTTTACTGTGACATTTCATACAAGCCACTATCTAAATAATGAATGCTTATTCAGTCAAGAAAAAAAAAGGACTACCAGGATGAGAATTATCTGAATTTAAACTGTTAAACAAATTATACGGGAAAAAATGGCCTAATCCACAGGCATGCAACTTTTCCTCGGTTCCGCAGATTTCCTCGTTTTTTACTTCTCATGAATGCCATTACAAATTGAAAAATACTGTACAAAGTCTTGTGTGGTTTGGAGTTTCCTCGTTTTTTCTAAATTCCCAGTTTCATGCCTGAATTCAAAGTTTTAAAATATGTGGTTGGTCAAATGCGTCGTTTGATTACATATGCTGAGCAGTTGCATCAGAGGTGGGTCATAGATCATTTGAGAATCTTCTTTTCTTTACCATCATTCTTGCACCTAGTCTTACAAGCCCTAACTTTTCCTCTGATCTTGAAAAAAAAAGGCAAAGTTAAGTTTCACCTGGATCCAGTTTTATGGAGATGCTAAGCAGAAACCAAATAGCTTAGCAGATTTGGACATTCTGAGCAAAAAAATAGTCGGAGAATCAGTCACAAGGAGTGCGTAGTGAGTGTGTAACGTACATAGTTGGTGACCAGTTTTTCGCTAAGCAAATGTTGTTCTGGGCAAATTTCTATTCTAAGCGGAAATATTCTAAGGAGATCAGTTAAAATGATCCCTGACCATTATGTTTTTGTACCCTCTATCGCCAGTGCAATAGGTGGCTGGCTTTAGACAAGGCCAACCGGCACGGCGGCAAGCCACAGAAGCGTAAACACACGGGGGCGCTCTTGGCCAAACTGACGGACCCCACCAACAAGAGCTGGGCCAAGCTCAGCCCCGACCAGCTGGTCCTCCTGCTGGAGATACTCATCGAGAGCGGTCACCGACTGACCGCTAAGACCATGCAGCAACTCAAGGAGACCTACGGACTGGTCAAGCAGAACGCCGATGTCCGACACCGCTGGTGTGAGATGGTCATCAGGAATCGCTTCATGGATGGCTACGGGGATATCAGGATATTTCTGCTAGAAGAACAGGTGGATAGTTAATTGATTTAGCGATTCATTGTAATTTTACCTGAGGAGCCCCATCAGTGTTCAGTGCACTGTTCTCCCTAAGGGCCCTGAGGTACACGTATACAGATTTAAAAAATTTGAAGAAAAAGAAATATACATGCCTTTCACTGTTGTAGTGCATGTAAATGCATTGCACATTCAGCAATTTGCCTGTGAAAATAATTTTCATGTCTTCTGCTGGTAAAAGGTAATAAAATCAACCATTATGGTTCATCATGCTATTAGTTTTCCCTTACTTTGTTGTCATGATACAAACGTTGATATTTCTATTTCCCTGTTTGGGATGCCAATCCATCCCAGGTTACTCCCTAGCTGATCCCGGTGCATATATTTGTGCTTCTTGGTAGAAAGAAGCAAGTGGGGATAAAGTAACTTGCCCAAGGACACAACAAATGTTCAGGAATAATTTTTTTTCTTCAATCCTGGCCTTTTGATAATAAATCACTAACCCTACACACCAAACCGCACATCTCCACTGCAAAGAGACAATGCTTTCAATCATCTTAGACACAACTGCAAAAGAAAATCTACAATGTGCAACGTGCGTTGTTTCTAATATTATTTCTCAACTCTGTTTTGCGCCTTGAATAATATTTTCTTGTTTTTTAATTTCCATACAATGCGCTTATATTACTTTTCCAAATACTTTTTTGTGTGCCTTAAAATAAATTAATCTTGTTACGGAGACTGATATGAATCATATTTTTCTCTTGATTTTCTATTGATTCTATTTCAGTTATTTTGTTGATTACACAAATGACAATTCTGTTGACGGACTATCGGTATGTCCTGTGATTACAACCTGACCCGTAGTTTGTTGCTTTGCTGTTTATCCATGGGTGTGTCCTCCTGTTTCTTATAGTCTAGTGGTTACTAGCGCCTTGAGCACCTAGTTGTCGGTAGATACGTTCGCTATATAAGACTCCAGTATTATTACACTTATCAACCCACATTGGTTTTTTCCCGTTGACAGTCGATGGGCGTGTACCTGTACGGTGAGCTGATTGCAACGCGGGACCCCGTCCAGAGACTTGTAGCCGAGGCTTGCCTGCAGGCCGTGGAGAGCGAGATGGATCCGGGATGCCTGCTCAAGGTGCAGAAGATGCTCTTTGGCGAAACGTAAGACTCCTTACAAATATCACTTCGACCGTGTTTTCTTTACAAGTAGAGGGCGCTGTTCGAAAATTAAGGCTCGTCACAAGCATCAATTTCGCTGTTTGTTTATCCATTACCAGTCCGTTGCCATTTGGAGATCCCGCATTTCCGTTGCCCATTCAAAAGCGCTGGTGATGGCAAGTGACAAGTATCTATTTTGACTGTATTTTGTTCACTAATAGAGGGCGCTGTTCTGTTGCCATTTTGAAGGTCACTCCGACCCGCCACCCATCACATGGCGCTGGCTGATTGCTTATTTCTTTCACAATTTTATTTTGAAAAAAAAAATGCACAGTAGCTGACTACCATGACTAAGACACTTAAGATATGAACACACACTGTGCACATGCGTGTTAAACAGAGTTGAATGTTGGTCACTCATCAGTCAAACATAATCTTTTATACAATGTCTGAAAAAAAATCCCCGTCATCTGATTGGTTCCTCCCAACCCACGGTGGGGCCGCACCACAAAAATAGAAGTTCCAGTCCCCAGTAAGTCGAAGTTTAATTGCATGGTCACACTATTACCAATCAGATGACGAGGATTTATTCAGGCGTTGTACAAAAAAAGTAATAAATGTTTTCACATTCGTGCAATGGAAAGATTAATTTTATTCGGTGACAGATGGAATGTTCCATTCCATGACAAGAAGCAGAGTGGAATGGAACATTCCATCTGTCACCTCATGAAATTATTCTTGCCGTTGCACTTATAAACATTCATTATTTGTATACAGTTTCAATGAAATTAGAGGTCTGTAGCGCAAATATATAGTTTAGGTGGTTACGAGCGAAAGTAGTAGTAAACACAGTACAGAAATATGCACTTGTAAGACCTGGAAGTACATCTCAGTTGAAATAAGTTTTAAACTATTTTTTTATTTGCACAAATAGCCAAATAAAGTATGAGTTGATTGTCTACTCCAAAATGACATTGAACGGTACTGTCAACTGCAGAAGCTAATGGATAAAAACACGGCTGGTTTTTCGAGCAGTTAAATCAAAGTTGCTGACCACTATGTTGCTATTAAGCAAAGAATAAGGTAACCGGCCAAAAGCGCCATACATTGTGTTGCAGCTTCTGGCCGGTTCCCTGAAATTTGCATAACCGGACAACTTGAAATGTGATGCATTCAGCTTAGCGGTTCTGTGCAGTTGGGACCAGTCAAAAATCACTTGATGTATGTTGCTTAAACCGGTTCACGGCGTTGTTTTGCTAAGTCCCAAAACAATTGATCAAGCAAATGACAAGTTGGGAGAAAATCGCTCTACATGTTGCCAGCTAGTAAGCATGATCTTCAATAGATTCGTTGTACATTCTCTGCTTTTAACTTGAAATAAATAGTTGATCGTTTGTTCAGTATCTGCTTTATTTTTTTTTAAGTTTTAAAAACTCAGTAATTTGTGAAATCTGTCTGAAAACACATCTCAGCCTCCACATATCTTTTATTTTTTTAAAATTGACAAAAATTATTTGTGCTGAAAGCTTTGTTTGCTGTTGGACTGATTTGATCATTGCTTCAGCACGGTGAAACAGTTGGTTTCTATTTGGTACAATTTTCTTTTTAAATGAATGCGCTCTTAACCCCATAGCTCTTGAGCCGCCCCAAACTGCCCCGCCTGTTACTCCTCATACCGCCCCAGCCCGCCCCAACACTCTATGGTTTTGATTCACGGAGGAGTAAATACAATGTAATACAAATTATTACAATTGCTAAAGGGTTATTTTTTAATTTTTTTTTTAATAGGAAAAGCTGAATGTCTATTTGAAATTTTAAAAATGAAACAGGAAATTTTAACAAACTCAAATACAAATTTTGATTTTTCATATTCTCAAAATTTACTTGAAGTCGACTGTCAGTAACTGAAAAAAAATACTGGAAAGATTCAGTTTGCTTTTAGTAATTATTTGCATGGCTTGAAGATAATTATTGATGAGGTTAATCCAAATATGATTAGGTTACAAAAGATTGCAAGAAAGGGAAGCGTTCCATTTCAGGTGTTCTAATTTTAGGAAAACAGTTGCCAGCTAGCGTAAAAGAAGTTATTTTTTAATGAAAGGCTTTCAATATTTATAAGAATTTATTTTTTAAATGAGACTGTCTCTCCACTATTAAAGGACGGACGATTTTGAAACAAATATTTAGAGGACGGATATCAGCAATTATTTCAAAAAGAAAAAGACAATGTTTCAAAAATACAAAGCAGCTAAGATAAACAATAAATTTTACCGTAGTTGACAACTTCATAGAGTTTTTAAAATACTTTTTAATTGATATTTTAGACTTTGATGTAAACATTTATTTTTCTTTATTTATTCCTTTTTAGATTCAGGGTTCGAGAAAGAGCCCAATTTTTGTTATTATTTCAACTGCGTGTTTAGCGATCATAAACGAGTATGCATTATTATTTTAGGTGGAAAATTGTAAAATTTTAATAGCAAGAATATTCATTGATCAGCATCTCTGAAGCAGATTAATGTGTTGTGTTTCTTAACTCCAGTGAGGCTAATCGAACCATTATTAGGGACTTTAGGGTTTAGCTGCAAAATCAATTCATTTGTGAATTTCCTAGAACTCCTTCTTTTTCCGTTCTTTTTTAATTTTTTTTTTTAAATAAAAGTAGCTTGATTCTTAATGTGTAAATAACTGAAATATACATGTATGATCTTTGAATGATGTGTATCGATGGAGGCACTATGTAACAGTTTTTATTTCTACCAAAATGTAAAATCTAACTATTAGTATATCTCTCCTACACAAACTTAAAATACACTGTACAGGTTGCTTTTTATCCACGTTATATTTAGATAATAATGGTCACAAGAATGTCAGTGTAGTCCTAAATTATACACATTTGGAAACTTTGTCCCTCGACTTTCTACCTTTAGAGTAGCAATTTCTGGGTAGTTCACACCGAAGGTGAACTAAAGGACTATTATTTCTAATAATTGGTGAACCCTCCCCCGGTAAAAAACAAGCTGCCTGTTCATTTTTCAGTCTTGAATGAGTCCGACAAACATGGATATTTGCCTGAATAATCTCCAGTTTGTGAGACAAAATAATCAATCATTTAACCGTCTTCCTTTGTAAATATGTAAATATTCATTGCCCGGAAAACTGTACATAAAACTCTGATGATCTTGAATTGTATAAGCTGCGCTCGAATAAGACAAAATAAGGTGTTTTTTGTTTTAGTTTTCACATCGCAACCAAAATTGCCAAGCAAATTTTGGAAGCAAATTCATAAATATTGATTGTTTCAAAAGTATTTATTAATGAAGATACGTTGCACTCGCAGTAAAACAGTAAAATGGTCAGTTTAATTTGAAATGGTGTGTCTCGTGGTGTTTGGAAAAAGTTTTCAAAGATACTTTTTTTTTAGTTGGAATGTTACCTTGTGCTTAGTGTTTTGCAGTTTAGACCTTGTTGTGTTGGTGATGTTGAATTAATATTTTTCTTTGTTCAGAGCAAGTAAACATGCTTAAGTCTATGCTAAATAACTGAAACCACATTTCAGAGTTGGTTGACCGAATCGATCCTGCATGAAACGTCTGTGGGTCTTACACCTAGATATGCACTTTTTTTAAACAAACAAAGAAATTGAAATATTTGTGCCAGCGATTTGTCATGAATGACCCGCACCTTCATTACTTAGCTGATATTCTGATGTCTTTTAAGGGCCAGGGCATGTTTCAAAATGCCTCCTACATTTTGCAATGGACCTACCCCATGTTAGATGTCTTTCTGTGTTACAGTGACGTTGAAAATACTTGTGGTTTTTCATTTCTGTAATCGGAAAAGAAGCACAGAATAAAAGGTACATCAGCACCCGTTAATGTGACATGCATGATTTTTTTTTAAAAGTCATAGCATATTTTACATGTTGAACTTTGACCTTAGCATTACAATTCAGTTTGCTTCACTGTGGACACAAAAAGAGGGCGCTATTTGGAGTGTAGCACCCTCCTTTTGTGTCTGCCTGAACATATCACGAAAAGACTAATAATAGACCAGTGTACAACTTTAACTAACGTTGATCTTTTATGTTGAGAATTTCTTGTTGAGCTGTTAAAATATAATTCATACACTGACTTTTTTTTAAGTTGCTTTCTCCTTGCTGTTTTAGAGTTTTATCTCAAAAAATTGATGTTTTTAAAAAATTAACAAAAAGGTTGCTTCTCTGTTTAAGAGATACAAATTGAAAATTTGTTAGGAGAACCAAATCAAATGTTAAATATCACAAGTAGAGGAATTTTGTGGGATATTAGGAAAAAATGCCGATCCCAACAAGCATTAATTTAAAATCTTGCATCTATGAGATGAACAGTGCAAAACGTTCTTGACTAGTTTGCATTTTAATCCAACTTATTACTAGTTTAACTTATGCCAAAAAGTAGTAATATAAGCAGTTCTCACATGCTAGTTATTGTAGTAGATGCGCGTTCACCTAGTTCCAAATAAGTTTTTGAATCTACTGCATGTGTTAAAGTATTTTTCTATGCTAGTTTAGCATCCAACAACGTACAGGACAAATACTTTGCTTTTTAAGAAACTCTCAGTGTTTATTTTTTAAACCATTGTATATAGTTTACATAAAAAAAGCTCTTTTGTAATAATATAATAATTTAAAGTATTCAATTTGCCAAAGGCATCAAAATTAAACGAATGAATGACGAGAAAGATGAATGCATCCATTGTACATTAGCCAGTAATATGTATAACCAGTATGCGAATAAAAAAACGTGTGATGTTATTATCCGTAGGTTGATTTGGAATCGTAGTCACAGTATTTAGTCGTAAAATGATTGTGCACTTTCAACACTTGTAAATACTATCAAAGGCTTAGTAAATGCAGTTGCGTTGCATTTTTTTTTTAATGTTTATGTTGTCCACACGAGACTTATTAAAACAGTCATATAACTAAGAAAGGTTTCATTGTCTCGTTCAGTGTTGTCCGAATTTCCGTCATTTTGTTGAACCATATAAGGTTAACCTCTTGCAAACTGTTCTTTTGTCGGGAAAATTGAATATAATTAAAATGAAAACATACACATTTTGATTATATTTCCAAGGTTAACCCCTTGCAAAGTTAATTTTCGGGGATTATCAAAACATGCAAATTTTGATTATACTTACAAGGTTAACCCCTTGCAAAGTTAATTTGTGGGGAATTATCAAAACGTGCTCATTTTGATTATATTTCCAAGGTTAACCCCTTGCAAAGTTAATTCGTGGGGAATTATCAAAACATGCTCATTTTGATTATATTTCCAAGGCTAACTCATTGCAAAGTTAATTTGTTGGAAATTATCAAAATATGCATATTTTGATCAACTTTGCAAGAATATAACATTAGAAATACATTTTGTGGGGAATTATCAAAACATGCAAATTTTGATTCTATTTACAAGGTAAACCCTTTGCAAAGTTAATTTGGTGGGTGTTTTCAAATATGCAAATTTTGATTATTTTTATAAGGTTAACCCTTTGCGAAGTTAATTTGGTGGGTGTTTTCAAAATATGCAAATTTTGATTATATTTATGAGGTTAACCCCTTGCGAAGTTAATTTGGTGGGTGTTTTCAAAATATGCAAATTTTGATTAACTTTGCAAGAGTATAACCTTAGAAATACATTTTGTGGGGAATTATCAAAACATGCAAAATTTGATTATATTTCCAAGGCTAACCCCTTGCGAAGTTAATTTGTGGGGTATTTTCAAAATACCATGTGTATGTAAATATTGGTTATATTTACAAGGTTAAACCCTTGCGAAGTTAATTTGTGGGGTATTTTCAAATATGCATATTTTGATTAACTTTGCAAAGGAATAACCTTAGAAATATATTTTGTGGGGAATTATCAAAACATGCAAATTTTGGTTATATTTACAAGGTAAACCCCTTGCGAGGTTAATTTTTTGGGGAATTATCAAAACATGCAAATTTTGGTTATATTTACAAGGTAAACCCCTTGCGAGGTTAATTTTTTGGGAATTATCAAAACATGCTCATTTTGATTATATTTCCAAGGCTAACTCATTGCAAAGTTAATTTGTTGGAAATTATCAAAACATGCAAATTTTGATTATATTTCTTAGGTTAACCCCTTGCAAAGTTAATTTTTGGGGAATTATCAAAACATGCAAATATTGGTTATATTTACAAGGTTAACCTCTTGCGAAGTTAATTTGTGGAGAATTATCAAAACATGCAAATATTGGTTATATTTACAAAGTTAATTTTTGGGGAATTATCAAAACATGCAAATTTTGATTATATTTACAAGGTTTACCCCTTGCGAAGTTAATTTGTGGGGTATTTTCAAAATATGCATATTTTGATCAACTTTGCAAGAGTATAACCTTAGAAATACATTTTGTGGGGAATTATCAAAACATGCAAATTTTGATTCTATTTACAAGGTAAACCCTTTGCAAAGTTAATTTGGTGGGTGTTTTGAAAAAAAAAAATTTGATTATATTTATAAGGTTAACCCTTTGCGAAGTTAATTTGGTGGGTGTTTACAAAATATGCAAATTTTGATTATATTTATGAGGTTAACCCCTTGCGAAGTTAATTTGGTGGGTGTTTTCAAAATATGCAAATTTTGATTATATTTATAAGGTTAACCCTTTGCAAAGTTAATTTATGGGGTGTTTTCAAAATATGCAAATATTGGTTATATTTGCAAGGTTAACCCCTTGCAAAGTTGATTTGTGGGGTATTTTTAAAGTATGCATATTTTGATTAACTTTGCAAGGGTTTAACCTTAGAAATATATTTTGTGGGGAATTATCAAAACATGCAAATTTTGATTATATTTACAAGGTTAGGCCCTTGCAAAGTTAATTTATTGGGAATTATCAAAACAGGCAAATTATTATATTTACAAGGTTAACCCCTTACGAAGTTAATTTGAGTTGTATTTTCAAAATATGCATATTTTGATTAACTTTCCAAGGGCATAACCTTAGAAATATATTTTTGTGGGGAATTATCAAAACATGCAAATTTTGATTCTATTTACAAGGTAAACCCTTTGCAAAGTTAATTTGGTGGGTGTTTTCAAATATGCAAATTTTGATTATATTTCCAAGGTTAACCCCTTGCAAAGTTAATTTGTGGGGAAAACAGTAGCCGGAAATAAAGATACAGTTTTTACTAATGTCACTCGGCAATCAACTTGTGAAAAACACATAGTAATTTTAATAATTATTCTCTCTTTAATAAAATTACATTTTTATTTTGAATTTACACAAACGGACAAAAATGATGTATGAAACCACTGATACTGCATGGAGGTCAAACAAATCAAACTATGATGAAAAAAGTAAAGCTACTGAAAAAAATACACAAAATAAAAAAGCTACCATAATGAACGACCCAATGTGCTTCCTATACCAACCAAAACAGAATAAAAATGCAGCCTGCAAACTTAATATACAGCCATGCAACTGGAAAGTCACACAAAAAAAGAGGAAATTCAAATCTTTCCCAGACTTTGTACAGTGTTTTTCTATTTTCAATGACACACATGGGAAGTAAAAAAGAGGAAATCAGCTGATCTGAGGAAAAGTTGCATGCCTGAATATAATCACGAAAAGCATTTCCTTTTTTTTTTTACAATTCAGTTCTTTTTCTAGATTTCCTTTCACTAGATCATAACATTATTTTGTAATAATACAATAAAGGTCCGCTTTGACATCTTTACGAAACAGTTTATCTTTTAGCAAAACATCTCAAACTTTGTCTCACAATAACACATTTTGACAGTATCATTTAAAGTTGTTCACCCCGTACAATGTTTGAAGTTCACCCTGTTAACCAGTTCGCGCCAGAGATCGTGAAAACAGGCACTGCTGACAAGTTAAGACATCTAGATTGCCTCGCCTCACCCTGGGGTGACG
Source organism: Patiria miniata (assembly GCF_015706575.1). Lineage (NCBI taxonomy): Eukaryota > Metazoa > Echinodermata > Asteroidea > Valvatida > Asterinidae > Patiria > Patiria miniata. Next base: position 30,955,799 of record NW_024037069.1, on the reverse strand, counting down.
TCTAAACATGCTAATCTCTCGTGCCTTTTGTACACACACACACACAAAGTCCATGAAGTCTGTGGAGGCAGACCACATGCTGACCGCTGTGTGGGCCGTTTCACAATGTACGTTCCAGTGCACACCCCAGAGTTTTGAAACATATGAGGTTTCGGCAAGAAATATCGTACAAATACTGTTGAAATCACTCTTGTGAATCAGTGTTTGTGGAGTTGTATATCAGAAGTTGGCTAGTAAACTGTGCCTTTTGAAACTGTCGAAATTTTCGGCAAAAGTAAACCTGGCGCGAAGTGGTTAAAAACAGGCTGAACGTGTCCAAAATAGAAACTGTAGTTTTTCCATTTAAATATAACAAATCAAAAAGGTTTATAGAAAACCTACAGCTTCAATTGTAACAGGATATTTTTGCCTATGATCGAAACACGTCAGGTCCTCTAAACTGGTTTGGCTGTAACATGATATGCTTTTCCCTACATACTATTTTACATTGTGTACATATATGAGTTTGAATGCAATTTATTTAAGCGCAGTGCTGTTTTCACAATACTGTCACTGCGGGGGGCTCTTCATCATCTTCAGGTTCAGTGTCGTCGACAACCGGATGAAAAGCCGGGTTCCTGCACAAAGAATAAACAATAAAAACACGATGACAAAACTCACTGGAGGGTTTGAAGTGAACAGCGCCCTCTGTTGACTGCTAACGGCAGTCAATTTGTGGTGTTAGTAATTTTGCCCATTTCAAGATGTGTCAATTTATTGGGTGAATTCAAGTGAGTGAGTTTATCACGCATCAAAGTTAAAAAAAAAAAATTAAATTAAAGTCAGTTAAAATTTAACATAGAACTGACTACTTTTTATCATTAATTGAATGAAGTTTTTTGGGGAGAGATCTAGAAATCTAGAAATCGTGTTTTTTTTTCCAATATGATAAAAAAACAATTCTGCAATTACATGTATGCACAAGATTTTTCTGTAGCCTCAGAGCAGAAAATTTTTCTTACCATGTGCCATCCGATCCAAATGACGTTGGCCTGAAATCGTCATGTTCATTTCCACCACGAGTCCGCTCATCTAGAAGGCAACAGAAAATTTTTAAGTGAAAATAATTACAGAGGTATTACAGTTACAACTAGAAAGCACTCAGAGAGCGCAAACCTCCACCAAGGCTAAACAATTCCCGCCATATTGCCAGTACACCCAATAGAAATACTCGCATAAATGGTGGAGAATCCTTAAAAGAAATCCTGGATCCAGACCCAGATCCGGATCACTTCCAAAATCTAATCGATTTGTACTTGTAGCAAGGACCACCCTAAAAAAAACTTTCATGCAAATCCGTCCATAACTTTTTGAGTTATCTTGTTAACAGACAAACCAACCAACAAGCAAACTAACCAAATCCCATGAATACATAACCTCCTTGGCGGAGGTAATAAGTTACAAGTATTTCAGCAATCCTACCTTTTTTCGCACTTTGTTTGTCTTGGCTGCTCTTCCCACTGAAAAGAAAAACAAAAAGAGATTTAAACTGTTAGACTATGAACTAATTTCCTGATATCTGATCCAACAAAATCTATCACAGAAAACCAAGGCCAGATCCATTTTACTTAAACATTGGAAATCAGGCTTAGTGTACAATACCAATAGCTTAGTGCATAGTCCCTTATCTATCATAATCAAGCAAAACCAGTTATGACAGTTTTGGTAAAAAAATACTAACATTCCCCCCAAAAATCAGTAAACATTAATCTAAAAAGTAGAGTAAATTCCCTGATTTCCCTTGGCGGGTAAGGGCACCACTTCAATTTAGTAGTAAAAAGTAGTAGAAACATTTATTTCAATGTTGCCATTTCCACACAATAAAATGTTACAATGCCGTGTAAACATATTATACAGAGCAAAATGCAAGGAGTTATGTAATTGTGTATAATAATGTACATGGATCAATACTAGAACAAATTTACGACAACATTTAGGTATAAGGTGAAGCGTCACGCTTTTGTACCCTAACCTATCGACAGACAAGTGGACATGACCGAGAAAAACAGAGACAGTGACAAAGGACAAAATGGACAACAGTGAGACACACAAAGACACAACCTTTAACACTAGTAAGCAGGAGGTCATGGGTTCGAGTCCAACCCGAGTATGCTTTTGAATTTTTCGGACAACATTGAGTACACAGTCTTTATTAAATACATCCGTGATGTGCAAAACCCAATTCTGATTTTGCATCTCCCCGACAGACAAATTTCAAAATAGATTATCTTATAAATACTTCAACTCCACACTTCACAATACAGCAGCTTACCATCCGAAAACGCCAAGGCCAACCAGAACGAGCATCAACAGCGCCCCCACAGCGATGACGGCAATCACCCAGTCCTCCAGGCCCGAGGGCGCCGCTGAAGGCTCCGGTGTCACAGCTCGTTGCAGTTTATACTCGAATGACTCTCCCATACTGGTTTGGAAATACTCGCTCTCCGACGTCACGGCCGCGATTACCGTGTCGGGGTTCAGAGGTGCCTTGGGGTCGGCCCAGGTCGCGTCCCGCACCCAGGTCACGATGTGAAGGTCGCTGTCGACGTTGTAGAAACTGACGAAGACCACATCAGAGGCACTGCGACAAAACATAGACTTAAGTATTTTGAGATTTGTGACATTGGCATCAAAACTGATCGTGGCTTCTAAGAACATGTTTGACTTCCAAACTCAAGTTCAGTGACCATGATGATAGAGTCTTATTTGTGGGTGACGGTAGCCGATGAGGGCATCACAGTGTCCGTGTCCTTTGGCAGGACACTTTATCACAATTGCTTCTCTCCACCCAGGAGTATCAGGGGAGTCACGTTGGCGTAGCGGTGCTTTCCTCGCCTTCCACCGCTGTGACCCGGGTTCGAATCCCGCCTGGGCCAATATGTGGATTGTGTTTTCCGTCCCTGCCTGATTACGTGGGTTTTCCCCAGAATATTCTTCTGGGCTTTTTCTTCCACCTCTAAAACTGTAACTTCTTCTCATTGTCTTATCTTCATTTATCCATCCTGTTATTGGCGCTTGCGCTGTTGGATGTGGCTGAAATAAAAATACTGCTGAACATAGAGAACTAAAGGTTGCAGTATTGCAATATTGAACTGAAGCATAAAACATTTGATCTCCTGGCTTGATGACAGAGGTAATAATTGTAAAAATCTCTACAATATTTGTGTGAAGCATCCAGCATCAAACAGTCAGCCCCTGCTAGACTTACTCAAAGTCTCCTTGTTGTCTGGTTTCTGTCTGTCCTGCGACATTGTATCGATTCAAGACCTCTGCGATGGTGGATGCGAGCTGGACTTGATTCACGGCGTCAAACTGGAAATAACAACCAGAAGATTCTTCATTGCTAATGCGTGGTGAAATAACAACTATGGACTGTTGCAACAGACCCAGTTCTAAGTTTAGAACGGTAATTATTTACTGAAGAGCTTAAAATGACATCAGACATTTGGCATTTTTGTAAGCGTCTGCTCAAGCTCTTGTGACTGGTCATGCAACCCATCTACTGTTCTCACACAAAGTCCACATAAATTGCAAAACAGATTTGACCCTAGAGGCTAAAGCTTACTCACCCATCCCACGTTCTGGTTGAAGACGACAAAAAGGACGGAATCAGTTGCTTTGTAAACTGGAGTTGTCGGTGGCTCACCTTAAAAAAAAAAAAAAAAAAACGAAAGATAAATACTGATTGAGATCTCAAAACCATTCTCAACACATTATTTATTCATCTGGCAATGCAGGAGGTATTGCACATTCCCTTCACCCTCCGACGCAGAAAGCCCATTTAGTAACACACTTACAGTAAGGGGTCCCCCGGGGACCCAAATATTTAGCGCCACGGTTTGAGGCTACACAACACTGTATCCACATGAACACAATCTTGCCATGTCTGTAGACTAAGGAGGTGTATTTGTATACATAGTCTGTGGTCAAGCCGTGCACTGTCTACTCGCAAGTGACCTTGTTTGTGCACGTGTATATGGTGGGTCCCCGGGTGGGCAGAAATTGCGTCGGAGTTGTTTTGTGCGCGTGTATATGGTGGGTCCCCGGATGGGCAGAAATTGCATCGGTCCTTAGCCCAGGTTGTCATGCTCAGATATGCCTGACCCGGGTCACACACTAAAGGTGACTGCATATATCCGTAGAGGGTGTCTCTTGCTAGGATTAGATGGAAGATCACCAGAATTGGTTTGAATTTTTTTTTTTTATTAAGGTAATTAACCAAATTGGGTCCCCAAAAGGGCTAGATTCTGCGCCGGAGGGTTAATTAGTACCTCGCCCGCAGGAAGGTGGCTTTGAAGGCAAGTCCCCCGCTTCGCAGTTAATTGACACAGATAATAGACTAAACGTGACAGAATCAACAGAGAATTACGCTTCAAAACACGTGTGGGGAGGCGGCTTTGCAGGCAAATCACCTGCCTCGCAGTTAATTGACACATTCAACAGAGAATGAAATTTAAGTGACAGAATAAAGTAAACCAGAGAAACCACACTCCCCCTTCCCCCTCCCCCCCCCCCCTGATGATATCTTACCAGCCTTGGATGTAAACATTGCCCTGAACCCTTGGCCTGACTGACTCTCATCTGATATGAAATGTAACCACATCTCATGGGTTGGACTCATAACAGTCCGTGAATCGTGCTGTCCTGTCAGCCACTGCAGTATGTTCTCATTCACCGTCAGACCGGAACCGATGACCAAGAAATCCTGACTGCAAATGAAGAAAAGTAAAAGCCAAGAACACAGTCAGCGAGTTCTATTGTTTGCAGAAAAGATAACAGTTAGGATATTTAGACAGCTCTACAATTAGTGAGATGGGATTTTTGCATCGGGGTGATGTAAATCAAATTAGGTTTTGCCCTTCACCGACGTATAAACACTGTATACTCAGTGTGTTACCTCTTGAGTGAAAGTTGAAAAAAATCACTTGGGTGGGACTCGAACCCACGACCTCCTGCTTTCTAGTACAGATGTCTTACCACTCGACCACCGAGCTAACGGGATCGGTTGGCTGGTTCGAATCTAATGTACATAGTAGCAGGTACCGCATTAACTATAAATGAGATGGGATTTTTGCGTCGGCGGGTGATGTAAATCAAATTAGGTTTTGCCCTTCACCGACGTATAAACACTGTATACTCAGTGTGTTACCTCCCGAGTGAAAGTACCCACTGCTATACATCAGATTCGAACCAGCCAACCGATCCCGTTAGCGCGGTGGTCGAGTGGTAAGACATCTGCACTAGAAAGCAGGAGGTCGTGGGTTCGAGTCCCACCCGAGTGATTATTTCCAACTTTCACTCGGGAGGTAACACACTGAGTATACAGTGTTTATACGTCGGTGAAGGGCAAAACCTAATTTGAGCTCTACCGATGTTGTAATTACACATGATAATACTTGGCTGGTGTGGACTCAAAAGCCAAATGAAGAAAACGTCTCAACAACTGAATTAACAAGCTTGCCAAAAAGCTGGCCGTGACCAGTCAATTGGAAATCAGTCTTACTCTCTTTCCAGATCGAATGTGGTGAAGCTGAGCTCGACGAGAGCCATCTTGTCCAGCAGACTGATCGTCCAGACGCAAGCGGCGTTATTCGGGTACGGTTTGGAATCTAGGAAATTAGGCGAGGTGATCGTTCCACTTGGAAGATCCGTGAAGGCTCTGCCACAATCCTCCACTGAAACAGCAATAAAGAAGTTCTTAAGCAAGACATTTTACCATGATTTACTTATTTGTTAGTTTTCTTTAATATTTCATTTATTGTAATAATATTGTTCAGGGCTCGTTTTGACATTGTTCTCTCACACTACTAGTCTCAGATACAGCATAATTCATGAAATCCTAAAAGACAAGTTCTTTTAGAACTTAAAACAGGACTGTTCTTATCAGAACTAAAAAAACAACACAGCGAAAGTTGATAATAAGCAGGCATGTTCTTATCAGAACTAAATATCTACTGAGCGACAGTAATTATTACCGCATGGTGTTACCGCAAACCGAAATGATACTGATACTCCATCATGCAAAGCCTAAAATCTTACATCATGAAGACTTATTATGAACATTGAAAATTGTGTTCTTGCGCAAGATAATTTACCCCAATTCTTTCTCTATGAGATGTACATCTGTGATCACTATTTTATCCCATGCATTGTTATGTTCTGTAAATTTGGGTTTTCAATGCTTTTAAACCGTACAAGATCTGGAGTAAACTTGAGGAGTAGTTAAGCAAGAATAAGCTAAGCAAATAAACAGTTTTTTAAAAGTTGAACAAGATAATTGACTGGAGCGGGGTTTGAACCTGCGACCTCCGAATTGCCGTTCCGGTGCTCTACCAACTGAGCTATCCAGCCCTATGTTGGTGGTTCACCATTTCGTCAATGTCTTTGTTCAAGGGGCGCTAGTCAGAAGCCATAAAACTGTTTATACCATGTAGCCAGGGATCACGCCCCAATGTCACAATGCTAGCAACATTAGCAATGCTGCAAACCTGGGAAATAGCAGACAGGGATCACTCATAGAGGATACGGCTGATCTGTCAATATACAATTCACAGATCATGTACTTTCAACATTCTGAAATCCGCTAACCTATTACTCCCTGTACTGCCCAAAACTGCCCCAGCATGGGTTAACAGATTTATCAGGGAATGACTATCATGTAAATACAATGTAATATTATGTAATACAATGTAATACAATGTAATACAAAGAAATACAATGTAATACAATGTTATACATCTTAACATACCAGGGCCATCGTCCAGTTTTTCAAATGTGACTGAGAATCCCTGTGCGGTGATGGTCGAGTCGGTGATGAATCGCAGCCACATTTGGTTGAATTGACTCTCTAGCGTCCCAACGTTCTCTTTGTGACCGGTGTACCGCCCCAGCTCGTTGACGCCCGATGTTGCCCCAGAACCGACGGTCAGATAGTCACCGCTGGGGTCGAGACGGATGGAGACAATCGTCAAGAGAACGCGGCCGGGTTTGGTGACGGTGATGGTCCATGTGATGTCCTAGAGGATGGCAATTGCAAATGACAGATTTAATCTCTGTGGGTCATTTTTTTAATTTGAGTCCACTTTTTTCCTGTCCATCTGACATCCATGATTTTATAATTCTGATGCACTCCTTAATGCAGTCGTCCTCCAAGAGTGACTATGAATAACAAACTACTACCCAACAAATAAAATACCATTTTGAAGGCATTCTTAAGGTTAGATCATTTGCCATTTGTGCAATGTTTTTGTTTGAAGCAACAAAAGTGCTCAAATCTAAAGAAGGGTGCTTAACAACTTATCCGATGTTTTAGATCAGTGGAAACAATATCCTAGGATCTTGATTTCAAATCAAAAGTTGCTGAGTCATGTTTTGAATTGTGCCCAAAATCAGCGTCCGGGACATGCTCTCATTTAGCCGATTGCAGCTACTCGATGTCACGCACCAAACTGACAAATAATAGCAATCAGCACGTGGGTGCGGGCCCACATCCATTCACAGATTCACCAAATTGCAAACCAAATAAGTAATGGAAATTTCCCAAAATGCATCTTCTGATAGACGCGTCTTTGGAAATGGCCTTCTTTTATCGTTTTCTTCAAAATGCATGTCAGAAAGAATAATTTTACAGAAAGTTAATTAGTGCCATTACTATCTTTAAACCAAGTACGCTTTTCAACAATAATTTTTTTAGTTACTTTTTGGATAGCTACAAATTCTACTCCTACATGTTTTTTAATGATACCTGCATGGCAAGGTAACAGGGACAAAAAAATGTTCCGAAACTGGTCTCTAAATTATCCACAAGACGACAGTGGCGTACTCTACATTCAGCAGCAGTGAAATAAATAAACACTGATAGTGACTCTAGTAACATATGCGTCCATGCTTGTCGTCACAGACAAGATCAATTTGATTTAAAATCGCGCCTTAACGTCACAGTTCTCTTGACCTTACCTTATTGTTTTCGTAGCTCGTGGGCCAACCGGGGGAGGTTATAGCTCCACTGTCTCCCGTCAATGAGAAATACTCCCGATTGTCCGATTCTAGACAAGAACATGCAAAATACAAAAAGGAATCTCATGAAAAACGCCCTCTAGTGATTTATGATGTGATTTCTATGCTTATGCCTGCCACTACGACGGAAATACTTGCAATTAACAAACGTCGCTACAATAACCTCTTTTTTTCGCTATGCACTTACGCAAAAATAAACAGACCAGTTCAAATTTCTGAAGCTAATAAAAATCACCGATTTCATCTTTATTCTTGCTTTGACGACACTGAGATGTTCCAATCATTGGATACCTGTTCCAAATCGCAAGGTCTCAAATGAGTATATTTTGGTAAAATTTTGGGATACAAAAGGAACTATATGGCTATCTCAATAGAAACAATTGTCAAGTCGATTCTAAAAGTTGATTCTTTATCAATGATTTCTGAAAAGAGCGTTGCTACAGAGATTTTGGGCTTCAAAGTGATTGAAGAAGTCTTTCATTACTAAATTGCTAAAAGTTCCAATTCCTGCGTTTCACAATGCAGTGTGCCACCAAGAGTTTGCCATGGAGATTTAATTTTTCCCAGTGCATTGTGGGAGATGGTCGACAAATTCGCAGTGCGGGACTTTTGAAATCGTTAGTTTTTCCGGCTAGTAGTTTCGTAAGCGTATGATTCGAGTATATGTTTGCCCTTTTCTTTACTTTTTATAAATAGGTTTTTTTTTGTAAGGCGGTAGAAGGCTAAGCTTGAATCTGAAACAAATTAGCTCAAGTTGTCTACTGACACTTGTTCAAATGGGCAGTGTTTTGTCGGCCGTAAACTTCAAAAATTGACCCTCCATGACAAACTCTTGGTGGCGTACTGCATTGTGAATCGCCCGAATTGTATGATATCAAAGTACCACGTGATCATCTGGTTTCCTAGTGCGCGAGCGGCCACCATTGCAGCAGGCAAGCGTTTGTGTCATGTACAGTTGTCATAATTGTGCTGACCCACCACTGGGAGTTCATGAATCAGTGTTTCTTTCACATTTTTGGCCATCCATCACAGCTTTGAAGGCTATTCTACCAAATACGACATGCGATGCTATGTCATCTTTGCCTCCTACAATGGTGACGCTGACTTTCCGGTGCCCAGATGATGCAGGCCGGGTCAGCTAACATATCACGTCATTGTCTCTAGCTGCCAGCTGGAGACAATTTTGGGCTCAAATTCAAGTTGTGGGTTCGAACCCAACAGTTTCGTTACTGGAGATGTAGTACTGTCAAGAAAATTTACTGACTTGGACAAAAGGTCTTACCAGGCGTCAAGGTAACTCGGACGGGTCCAATGCGACTCAGGACGCCCAGCCAGTTCAAACCGGCCACGGATACCAGGTAGACGGTGTCCTGCGATACCATGGCAACCTCAATCTGGGCATCTCTGGCCTCACCACCATACACAGTCTCAAGCTCTGGAAATGATAGAGGGTTGGAGTTATGTAAGAACTTTGTGGGCACAGGTAACATCTTAAATGTGACGGCACTAGTGTGACTTCTTTGTTCCTACAAACGTTGAGCGTTATGCTTTGCATACATCCAAAACTTTACTGTACGACCTCGTATCTTAGCAACCGATTTGATTTAAATTCTGAGCATGTGCAGGGAGCAGAGATGTACGTAGACTCTAAAAAAAATTCAGGAAGTTTCAGGTGTAATTAGATAGTATATGGTGCCAGTGTGTTAACTACATTACTTTGTTTTTTCTTTACACAATACTCTGTACTGTCTGTCTGTTTGTGTCCCTCTCTTTATGCTGTCCTGTTTTTGTTTCCTGTCATGTTTGTGTTCACCAGTATGTTTTTTTTCTTTCTATCATATTTCCTTGTAATGTTTCCCCAGTATTTTGCTAGGCATTTCTATAAAAGCTCCTGCTTTTTTTAAAATGCCTCCGCGCCTTCTAATTCTGAGTAATTTTGTACATAAATATGTTGCATTTCCTTATTGTTAATTGCATATTTTATTTAATTAATATTAATATGTTTGTAATTATCAAGATTTGAAAGTACGGAAACAAATGTCTACTTGAAAAAAAAAACACTGAAATTTAGAAAAAAAATAATATGAATCGGAAAACCAAAATTGAGAACTTGTATCCCTGACAAAAGGCTTTAGAACATCAAGAATGATCAAAGGTGTCAGTGAGAATGTTTAGAGAGAATGTTTCTTGTCACTATACTAGCCAAAAGAACATCACAAAGATCAACAATCTGAAGAGCGAATTTCAAATTACACTGGCTCCCCTCCCTATTTAGATCTATTGACTCCGCCCCTCCCAACTCACCTTCCTCCGACGGACTGGTCTCTTTACTGTAGAAGATGCTGTAGCCAATCACATCGCAGCTTGTTGGAGAGCCGTCCCACTTGACCTCAAAGCTTGCTGGGGTCAAAGGTGACGCTCGGACGTTCCTAGCATTGCCGTCCTCAGGAACAAAACCTGGACGTTGCAAAAATAAAGTTTTTTAATGTTTCTGAAAAATATCATTGGATTGTTGAACACGAAATAACCAGCAAGCTCTGCCAAAGACTGAATCAAAATGCCTCTTTCCCACATAATGAGGGTGTTAAAATGATATGCAATCTGTTATAAATCTGTTGCCAACCACATATGACTTAACAGTCCATCATTTTCAGTTATCCAAAAAGTAACTGACTAAATTATTGTTGAAAAGCATACTTGGTTTAAAGATAGTGGAACTAAGCTCCCCGTGAAATTATTCGTTCTGGCAAGCTGTCATTTTGAAGAAAACAATGAAAGAAGGCCTTTCCAAAGATGGAATTGTATGAACTGCCAATAATTATAGAAACATTACACTGAATTGCAACATGAAGTGAAGGATCAATAGTCGCGCATTTAAGCTTAGAGGATGTGGTCTGTAAAAAAAAGTCAAACTGAACTTCGTATGTGACCTTTGACATCCTCAACTTTTCAAATGAGACCAATTTCACATTTTCAGCCTATTTCACAACTTGACCTCAGATGACCTTTGACCTTGGTATGTGACCTTTGACAGCATTATCATATGAAGGTCGCAATGTTGCATCTCTGTGACTCAAGTTTGGTTCCAATTGGAATTCAACTTTTCAAATGAGACCAATTTTACATTTTCAGCCTATTTTACAACTTCTACAAGCATCCAAATTTCCCTACCTTTGTCTGTAATCTCACACAGTATGTACTTGTTCTCGCCGCAATTGGCCGACCGTATCTCCACGGCACTCTCGCTCTCTCGTATGTACCCACAATCCTTTGTGGCAAACCTGGGCTCATCCGAGGGCCAGAGAGGTAGCTGCCATTCGGCTGTGGGCTGACAATCCAACCATCGCCAGTCCCCCTCCACCGATATGTCATCGTAACCTAGAAGGAATATCAGGCACAACTTTACGGAGAACAGCTCAATGAAAAAAAAAAGAAGGATTTTAGTATGGATTCTTTTTGAGGGTGGGTTCCAACCCAATCAAGGGATCAATTTCCAGTTAAAAGTTACGTTCCCTGTGCTCTGCACCAAATTACATTTCTTTTTTCTCTCCAACAAATTTTTCAACTTGTATGTTTTATTCCTACCAAGAAAACCTGTCTTTTTTCACGGAACATCTGCAACTCTCTGAAGAAAGGTTTTTATTTTGGGCACCAAACAGATCTGCAGGCCTGCAAAAGCAGACTGGCTCCCAGTCTGTACATTATTGATACTGATTGTGGAGCCGGAACCAGCCTACCTCAGCTTTTAAATTTTGTTTCGAGTGCAAAACTCTGTCTACTTTCCATTACCTATGCAAAACAGTTGCACTCAATATTAGGAATAGTCCAAGCATTTCACATACTGTCAACATACAGTGCTCTATATATTTCCATTCCAAATTTGACACTGTGAAAAGTTAGGAGTGTAAATCCCGGGGGGAAGGGGTTTTATATATATACCCCCCCCCCCCCCCCCCGCCACTTTTGGACCACGGGGGATAAGCTATTGCATCATTCCCGCCCCCCCCAACTTGTTCGTAATGAGAAGAAAAAATGCGGATTTCGAGGTATTTTTCGAACATCCCAACAACCACAATGCATTCAATAGCACTAAAAATTGGAGAAACAAAGGACAAAAGCTTTTAAAATGTGCCAGGATGTACATCTATATCCTGAAGAGCGCCCCTAGTGAAATGTGGTGTCTAGCCCCCCCCCCCCCCAACTGCTTTTTAAATTTCCACAGCCGGGCAAGTTTTGGATTTTGGTCACCCCCATCCCCCTCCCCCCCCCCCCCCAAACTCGCCAGCACAGTTTTACGCCACTGCACATCAAGCAGCTAGTTTAAAAAATGCATAACGGTAAATTTATAAATGGATGATTTTACCAATCCACCACATTTGACCCGGGTTGACCTCCTGCATCCTCCTCTGCACAAACTCCAGCTCCGGCTGACTGTCGATGATAGCCAGGTCCCCGTTAGCCACGTCCTGGCAGTATTGTCGCGCCACGCCCCATGGCCTGGTGAAGTTGAGGAAAGCGAAGCAGGACCGTTCAGGGCCTTCCTCATAACCATCTGGACAACCTGAGAAAAGACAAAAGTGCGGTTATTGCGAAGTTGTTTTCTTACAACACTTTTATATTTCTTTCTATTAACATGCCTATTAGATGTGATGCCGTTACATGTTTACCAAAATTCTTCTCTAGAAGAAAGTGATGGGAATGTTCAGTTTTTATTGTGAAAGACAGAGTTGTTTTTTTCAGCAAAACGAAAGCACTTCACATGGGGAATTATGTGAATTGTTTTCGTTTTGCTGAAAGAACAAGTACCTTTTTTTGTGATCCGTGGACAGAACTTTAAAACGGTGTTTGTGTTCAAAATTCCGTAACTTGAAAAGTACATGAGTGATTTGAATGATTCTTGTACTAAAAGAAAGCACATGGATTGGGCTTTCCTATCCTAGATTTTGAAAGTGCTACAGGCAAAACTTCTTTTCAAACTTAGATGCGCCCTAACCCTATATTCCCTTGTCCTTTTCCCACGAATCTCGGTATGTTTACTAATTAGACCATGAGCAACAAGTATAATCTAATTGTGACGATAAAATTGAGCCTCTAAAGGGGGGCTGTGACATGAAAATGTCTCCCTAATGACAGATGTCTCACATCATTCGAAGAAATTACGATACCCTGTCTCCTTAGTGGTACCTTTACACATTTAATAATAAAGATTGTTCGTCCACTCCACCGTCACCTACCCCAGGGTGTGGTCACTAACACCGGCCCGACCTGCTCCAGTTCTTCGTTCAAGTTGATGACTGCCACACCGATTGAATACTCCGTGTTTGTCTCTAGACTACTCAGCAAAGTATTGTTGGCATTACCTTCATAGACAGTCTGTGAACCTGTAAACAGATAATAGTAAAAATCTATTAGATCAATTTGGGCGATTCACAATGCAGTGCGCCACTAAGAGTTTGCCACGGAGAATTCATTTTTCCCAGTGCATTGTGGGAGATGGTCGACAAATTCACAGCGCGGGGCATTTGATGTTCGTTTTTCCAGTCAGTAGTTTCGTAAAGGTATGCTTCGAGTATCTGGTTGCCCTTTTGTTTCCTTTTTTTCAATGTGGTGTTTTTTGTAAGGCGGCAGAATGCTATGCCCCAATCTATAACAAATTAGTTCAAGTTGTCTACTGACACTCATTCAAATGGGCCATGCATGGCCAACTCTTGGTGACGCACTGCATTGTGAATCGCCCAAATTGGGATTCAATAGAATGGATTTACTGTCAGATTATGGGCTCTGCGTGCACAAGTACCCCCTCAACGGTAAGAAAGGGAGAATAGGCCTCTGTACTGATGACATCACACTTTGTTTACATGTGCACTTTCCTATGGAGCCAGGCGGGGCCCACGGTCCACTGAGCACCATAGGAAAGCACACACGTAAACAAAATGTGAGGTCATTGAGGCTTATTGGGAGACCTCTGGGAGATATCGAGACATTCGAACGCACTGCTGACAACGCCTGATGCTTGACACTAACCATAAGATGCTATGAATTTGGGCACATGAAGAATAAAATTAGCCATGTGTACTTCACGCTTTACGCGTGCGAACCAGTATGCTTACGCAGTGTGTCCCGTCCATGGAGCTCTTAAGGAATACAGCGCCCTCTCTTGTTTGCGAACGGAACCCATTGGACAGTTTCCAACCACCGAGCCTACTTGCCGATACAAAACAGATGGGTCAAGTTGACCGCTTGGCCACTGTAGTGCCCCAAATCTCCCTGCCTCCCTGGCCTGAAACTGCCCAATTCATCAGTGAATAAATACGACGTACTACAATTACCTTTCTGATTTTTGTCCGACGTTTTGAAGTAATGCACTCGATATCCGATGACATCACAGTTATCCGCCGACACGTCCCACGTCACTTTTACACTGAAGGGCGTCATGGCAACGGCGGCAACGTTTGTGGGTTTCGTATCCTCCTCGGTAAAATCTTCCAGCAAACAAAAGAAGATGTTGTTATTTTTAAAAGGTAAAGTCTTGAAACTATTCCTTGCTCATCCTTGCTTTGAATTCAAAAAAATATGATGTAAAAATCGCATACATTGACAACTGGCAAAATGCCAACATAGGGCGAGACAGCTCAGCACTGGAACGACAATGCGGAGGTTTCAAGCCCCGCTCCAGTCAATTTCTCTTATTCTTACGTTGATACATTTTAGTTAAAGGGAATATACATCATTTACTTTTGCTGTAATTTTCAGAAATGGATGGATTTGGGGGGTTGGTAATATATAGCAAATATTGTTAAACTGTCTTTTTTGACATTTCGGGTTCGTAGATGCTATAAAAATCAAGAAAAACAATCAGTTTCCTGCAGTCTGGTTCCCTGACTCCATTAAAGATGAAACGGAGCGATTTATAGACATTGGGGAATTGTAAGGTCAGGGAACAAGTTTAGCTGGCTTGTACCCGTTCATAGGTGTGTAATCAATCGCAAACAAATGCGGACTAACTAAATATGGTCAATTGGGGCCAGTATGTGAAAAAAGCCAGTTTTTTTCCAATGCTGGTCGGCCGACCAGCGTTGGAAATTGATACGAAAATACCAATTTTCTTGAAAATGACAGTATACCAGGTGCCATGATTTTACAGGATGCTTTAGACTGTCATTCACTAACAGTCCAGCAAAGTATTTCAAAATAATTTGGTAGTTTTATTTTTTGATGCTTGCAAATGTTGTATTTTCCCTTTAAGTACAAAACTTAATTCTTCTCAAAAAAATAAAAGAAAGTTTTTCGTCTTCTTAAATTCTTACCTTTTGGTGACACCTCACAGATAAAGTTGAATTTCTCGTCGCATATTTCACTGCTCAGTTGCCCCGTGCCGCCCAGAAGAATACCGCAATCTTTCCTTAAAGCTGGTTCCCCTGGCACCCATAGAGTTGACTGCCAATCACTGGTATCGCTGCAATCCACCCAGCGCCACGTCCCCTCAACGGACACGTCATAGTAACCTATTGGGGAAAACAAGTCAAAAAGTGGATCAAAAAAAAAGTCAAAAAAGTTGCTCCAGTCGTGGTCGATTTCTTTATGTTCAACTTTTCAATTGACAAAATTATTGCTTAAAAAAAAGCTTATTTGGTTTAAAGATAGTAATGGTACTATTAACTCCCTGTGAATTTTTTCTTTCTTGCATGCTGTCGTTCTTTAAGAAAACAATAAAAGAAGGCAAATTCCAAAGATGCGTCAAGTGACGGCTGGTAATTAATCCAATTCGTTAATGGGTGCGCGTAAGCGTTGACACGACGGGCTCGCTGTTGCTATTATTCGTCAGTTCAGCGCGTGACATCACGTAGCGGCAATCAGCTGAGTGAGAACGTGTCTCGGACGCTGATTTCGGGTGCAATTCAAAATATGACTCGGCAATTTTTGAATTCAAGTGAAACCGAGATCCTCGAATATTGTTTGCGGAATACACGGCATTCACTGAGCTAAAACTTCATTAGGTTAGTTGTTCAGCACCCGTCTTAAGATTTTGAGCACTTTTGTTGCTAATGAAAAAAATGCACAAATGACAAGTTAAAATTTTTATCACTGAGAGATATTTGTGGTCAGAGTCCATAGTAACTAAACTTACCGATCCACCACGTTTGGTCAGGAGCCAGGGTTTCCGTCTGATTCAGGATGTAATCCAACTCTTCCTGATTGTCGATGATCAGCAAGTCACTGCCTCGATTTAAGCAGCTGTTTCTCCTGCTGGACCACCAGCCCGTGTTATTCGGATCGTGATAGAACCAGTAACAGGAATTGTTGGGACCTGGTAGATGCCATCCTGGGCAAGGACCTGGTTGAAAGAAATAGCACAATAGGTATTATGCAGGACCAAGAGAGGGCGGTATACCAAACACTGGGCTGTGTTGCTAAGGTTGTGATAGAACCAGTAAAAAGAACCATTGGGTCACGGTAAATACCTTTCTGGAGTGGGACCACTTTTGAGGACATATTTAATAAGGGAATAAATGTGTGTTTGGGAGGTATTTAAACACTCTCTTTAAGACCAGTTGGAGTCTGGATTGGTGATAATTACCTGAGGCGAAGCCAAGGGCAATTTTCAGCATTCCAGACTCCAACCGGTCTTAAACAGAGTGTTTAATACCGACCAAGCACATATTTATTCCCATTCATCAATACCTTTTCCGTCAAAAAAAAAAAATCTTTTCAGTCCAAAAATCAAAACAAGTCAAAAACTAGACACTGCCAACCATTTACTTCATGTTTGATGAACCACCCCTCTGACTTTAAAATGGAATGTCCCTCTACAACTCCTTACCTTATAAGGATGATCGGCGCACGCGTCATGCGTACTGCGCGATGTTGCGCAAAACGCAGCTGGGCTGGTGTATTGTGAATTTGGGACTATGAAATATACTGATTCACTGGTAGTACTACGCATGCCTACATGAGGAATTTGAACTTTCAACCAATGAAACGTTAAAAGGCACCGGATTTCATGGGAGTCCAAATTGCATGCGACACTGAAAAAGTGTTTAAGACCAGCCAGCCATGTCTTTATCATCCGTTTAAAACGGCCACATGACAGCTCTCGACCAATAGGAATGGGTAAACTGTATTAGGTATTTATGAATATTAAATAAATGCATGACTTCCCCTCAACACAATATATACCGGTATCCGGGAAATAAGTGCGAGTGCAGAATTTAAAGATTTCCAAACTGTTTCAAGATTTTCTTTTTTACAGGTATGCTGTCAAGTCTTGCACTTACCTAACCATACTTCAGCTGGCCCCACTTTGTCCAACTCCTCTTCAATCTGCATGCCAGCTACGTAGATTTGCCACCACACATTTGTCGTAAGAGGGGATAGAATGGTTTCATTGGCATTGCCCTCGTAGACTTGTAGAAAACCTGAAAGGCAAAGAGTGTCAAAACCAAACTGTATTTAGCCAGATATGGCTGTGTTCGAATCACTGGGCTATGGCTGGGAATAACATGCACAACTGTGGAAGCCACTGGCTAGCGGCTGCAGCCTCTTCCCATAGACCAGTGTATTTCCTAGCCGTAGCCAAGTAATTCAAACACGGCCTTGGCCACATTACTTGACTACGGCTTGCAATTACACAAGCGGCTATGGATATGGCTGAAGCCATACACGCGCCTATGGAAGTGGCTGCAGCCTCTTCCCATAGACCCGTGTGTTATTTCCTAGCCGTAGCCAAGTAATTCAAACACGGCCTTGGCCACATTACTTGACTACGGCTTGCAATTACACAAGCGGCTATGGATATGGCTGAAGCCATACACGCGCCTATGGAAGCGGCTACATCCACTTCCCATAGACCTGTTTATTTCCTAGCCGTAGCCAAGTAATTCAAACTTGGCCTTGGCCACATTACTGACTACGGCTTGCAATTACACAAGCGGCTATGGATATGGCTGAAGACACTTACCATAGACCTGTGTGTTATTTCCTAGCCGTAGCCAAGTAATTCAAACACGGCCTTGGCCGTACATTACTTGACTACGGCTCACAATTACACAAGAAGCTATGGATATGGCTGAAGCCATACACGCGCTTATGGAAACGGCTACAGCCACTTCCCATAGACCAGTGTGTTATTTCCTAGCCGTAGCCAAGTAATTCAAACACGGCCTTGGCCACATTACTTGACTACGGCTTGCAATTACACAAGCGGCTATGGATATGGCTGAAGCCATACATGCACCTATGGAAGCAGCTACAGCCACTTTCCATAGACCCGTGTGTTATTTCCAGCCATCATGTACAGCCCATTATAACTGTAGGTCTAAGTTTGGATTTACTAAAGGGGAAAACATTACGGGAGCATTCCATTCACTCTTGCTTGGAATTACCAAAGCTAGGCTCTACTAAGTTACAGACCTCGTGCACAAGTACCCCCTCTTGTGGTTACAAAGGGAGAGTTGGGGAAGACCACTGTGAGGGACATCTGAACACATTGCCTACGCTGCCGCAATCACGCAAAGATGCTTTGGTTTTGCACACATTCAGAACGAAATCAGTCGTGCGTACTTTGCGGCCTACGCCTACAAACCAGTTCGTGCATGCCCCTCCCACTAGGGGTCTTGAAAAAGGCACAAAGCGCCCTCTATGTTCATGCACGGAGTCAATTACCTGAGAACCCATTCAAGTAGCTCCAGTTTACCAAGAGAGCTAGTCTCAGTTTCAACAACCAAATTTTACCATTAAAAAAATACAGCCAATTGTGTTCCGGTTCTTTTTAGAATACTCTTTTAATGTTGGTGTTGTTTACCTGCGTTACTGGGTTCTTGATATTGTTGGTAGTGCACTCTATATCCAAAGACGTCACAGTTGTACGGTGACACGTCCCAAGTCACTCTTATTGCCGTTTCATTGATAGCGACGGCTTTCACATTTCGCGCATTGGTGTCGGCGAGGGTGAAGTCTAGGGGTCAAACAAAAACAAACATTCATTAGTTGAGGATCTACAACTCTTGTTTATAACTCTACAGATTCTGGGTTCAAGTCCAGCGCTAGTGTGTGTCCTTGGGCAAGGCAATTTACACTAAGTAGCTTCTCTCCATCCACGAATAAATCGTTGCATCAAATCTTTTTGTACCACAAATCTAAAAACACTTAGGCCCCAATAAATACATTCTCAAGTAACTCCAAATTGTGGAAACTGTGTCCAAGACTCCGAACTGAATAAGTTTGTCTAACATTAGAATGATACTGATAGTCAAAGAGCCAAGCAAACAGAACCCTGCTCATCTTAACAAAAACCCTTGTACAACACACAACACCAAATTTCAAGAACTCTTGACAGTAGCCTGTATCTTTTTCTTCCGTCTTCTTAAATTCTTACCTTTTGGCGACACCTCACAAATGAAGTTGAATTTCTCGTCGCATATTTCACTGCTCAGTTGCCCCGTGGCGCCCAGAAGAATACCGCAATCTTTCCCGATAGCTGGTTCCCCTGACACCCATAGAGTTGACTGCCAATCACTGGTATCGCTGCAATCCACCCAGCGCCACGTCCCCTCAACAGAAACATCGTAATAACCTGCCCTCCCAAACAAAACGAAATGGACGTTATTGAAAAGGATGGAAGTTTCTGTGCCTGTGCTCAAAGGTATCAATAAAGATCAGTGGTAAAGACTTGATTTTTAGATTTACATCAAAGTGTATGTATAATGTATGGGGAGTCAGTTTTAGGGGTGTACGTCGGAAACCGAGTGCCCGACCGCTGATGTCAAGAGCCGGTTCCAGATTATGGGATCGGGTACTTGTAACCAACTTTATAAAGTACTTATCTTGCTGCATCGACGCAAGTGTGGAAGTGTTATTGTGTGCTCCTTTTGCGGGTACCCAGGTACCCACATTTTACTTCAATAGGGTACCATGGTACCCGCATTTACTTCAATAGGGTACCTAGGTACCCAGGTACCCGCATTTTACTTCAATAGGGTACCCGGGTACCCAGGTACCCGCATTTTACTTCAATAGGGTACCCGGGTACCCAGGTACCCGCATTTACTTCAATAGGGTACCAAGGTACCCAGGCGCCCGCATTTATTTCAATAGGGTACCCAGGTACCCGCATTTGGGTACCCAGGTACTCCCATTTACTTCAATAGGGTACCCAGATACCCGCATTTACTTCAATAGGGTACCCAGGTACCCAGGTACCCGCATTTACTTCAATAGGGTACCCGGGTACCCGCATTTTACTTCAATAGGGTACCTGGTTCCCTACTACCCGTAAATGCACACCTCTAATCAGGTTGGTACAGTGCTTGCTTCATGGACCGACTGAACTTCGCTCGTACCAACCGCCCTGCAGGGCGAGGGGTACGAGCGAACGACCGACCAAGCGATCGACACCAGAGTGACTTGTAAGAAGCTCCTGCAAGAGCTTAAAAATAGTTGATTGCCTCTATTCGACTTGGTTTCTTTGTATATTCCATTAGGTTTTTGAAAGATCTGGTAAGATTGAGGACAGTAGACCCTGAAAGTTGAAAACAAAAAGTGTGCCACTGATTTTCTGCACAGTGGAGGATTTGGGGGTTTTATGTTCCCGGCCGTACACCTCTATGGCCAGGGTTTGATTCCTGCCCTGGTCCACATGTGGATTAGGTTTCAGTCCCTACATGATGCCATTTTTTTTTCCCACCAGAATATTTTTCTGGAGTTCCACCAGAATATTCCTCTGGGGTTTTTCTCCCACCTCTAAAAGTGAATATTCGTTCACTGTCAGCTTTCTCCAGGCTTTTTGAGCTACAGTGCCAAGGGCATTTTTGAGGAATCCTTGGTTTCATGGCCAGCATAAAATAATAATTAAAAAAAAAAATCATGATCAATTTAACTTTTTTAAATCAGCTTTGAAAAAAATCTTGAAGTGATGAACCAGGCTTTATCCTGTATTGAACTTCCATCAAAGCCTGATTTAAATGACAGTGGTTAAGAACACAGCAACAACAAAACAAAAAACATCTAAAAAAATCCTAAACTTTACCGATCCACCACGTTTGGTCAGGAGCCAGTATTTGTGTCTGGTTCAGGATGTAATCCAACTCTTCTTGACTGTCGATGATCAGCAAGTCACTGCCTCGGTTCTGACACGCTCCTCGACTGTAATACCACCAGTTGGTATCATTGACGTCATGATAGAACCAGTAACAGGATCCGTTGGGGCCTGGAAGATGCCATTCTGGGCAGGGACCTGGTAGAAGGAATAATGGACATTATGTGTGACCGGCAGAGGGCGGTATAACACACACCAGCCTGTGTTATTAACGTCATGATAGAACAAATAGAAAGAATCTTTAGGTCTGGTTAAATACCATTCCTGGTAGAGCCACTTTTGAAGATATAACTTCTCCTCAAAGCAATACCAGTATATTTGGGGAAATAAATGCAAGTGCAGATTTTAAAGATTTCCAAACTGTTTCAAGATTTCTTTTTTATAGGTATGTAATGTCAAGTCATTGCTCTCAAGTGTTATATTAATTGTCAAGTGAAGTGTCATTGCCGAGCAGTTAAGAGCACCCGACTCAAGCTCTGGTGTTTCTGATCAGCAGAGTTCCAGTCTTGACACTTGTGTCCTTAAGCAAGACACTTAACCATTATCGCTTCGTCCTTCAGATGGGACGTACAGCCATAGGTCCCGTGCATTTTGTAATGCGCATAAAAGAACCCAGTAACACTTATCACTACGAGAAGGGGTTTGCCCCGGTGTTTCTGGCAGTGTGTTTATCTTCAACCACATGAGACAGCACTTGCAAGAAAGAAGAAAAAGAAAGACGTCTTGCACTTACCTAGCCATACTTCAGCTGGCCCAACTTTGTCTAACTCCTCCTCAATCTGCATGCCAGCTACGTAGATTTGCCACATCACATTTGTCGCATAAAGAGGGGACAGAATGGTTTCATTGGCACTGCCCTTGTAGACTTGTACAAAACCTGACAGGCAAAAAGCCAGAAACACGACATTATTGGCCAGATATGGCTGTGTTCGAATCACTTGGCTACGGCTGTGAATAACATGCACAACTATGGAAGCCACTGGCTAGCGGCTTCAGCCACTTCCCATAGACTTGTGTATTATTTCCGGTCGTCTTGAACGACCTATCATATTTGTAGGTCTAAGTTTGGATTTTTAAAAGGTGGAAAAACTTTTGAAGGGCCCATGCAATGTAATTTTTAACAAAAAATTTATGCAATCTTTGGAAATGCACCCTTGTGTCCCAATTGACCACTTTGCCAATTTGAAGGGCATTTTGGAGACTTTTTGGTTTTTATGCTAATGAAAATTTGCATATTCATGAGCAAAAGCGTGATGTCATTTCAGGCAGAAACTTCAATGCTACAGCTATTTCAGCACCAAAAGTTGCCAGATTTTTCAATATTTTGCCGTTGTAAATGTTCTTTTCTTTGGTGATTTGTTGTTGAGTCAGTGCATGGCAGTAAGCCAGTGAGCAAACTTTCTCACAAATGTTTTCAACCACGAAAAAAAAATTGTGTTCACAATTTGAACAAAACCCCTAAACTGAAGTGTCTTCCTGAAATGACATCACCGCAACTGCGCCCTCAGTAGTCTGAAAATACAAGGGAAATCTGAAATGTTTAAAGAAGTGCACTTTTCAATAAAATTAACCAGAAAGGAATGTCAAATAGTTTTCATACATTTTAAGAGGAGCAGAAAGTTGCAGAAAATGTGTTCCTAAGACAAATTTATCTCATGGACCCTTAACAACAATGGTTTTGTTTACCTGCGTTACTCGGTTCTTGATATTGTTGGTAGTGCACTCTATATCCAAAGACGTCACAGTTGTATGGTGACACGTCCCAAGTCACTCTTATTGCCGTTTCATTGATAGCGACGGCTTTCACATTTCGTGCATTGGTGTCGGCGAGGGTGAAGTCTAGTGGTCAAACAAAAACAAAACAAGTTCACTGACGTGGCTTCATAGAGTAGGAGTCCCGAACTAAACATCTTATTTTTAAGTCTACAGATTCTCCATTTGAGTCCAGCCTGTGGGGTTGCATTGTGTGTCCTTGGGCAAGGCATTTTACATTAAGTATCTTCTTTCCACTCAGGCATAAATTGCTACCTCATCAGAGGGACAATTGTGTTTGTTGGGTCTTAATTTTTAAATCAAACTCAAAAATACTGTTTGAAACTCTACCGACTGTGGGTTTGAGTCCAGCCTGTGGAGTTGCATTGTGTGTCCTTGGGCAAGGCATTTTACATAAGTAGCTTCTCTAAACCCTGGCACAAATGACTGTCTCATGAGGAACAACAATGCTGGTTGTGTCTCAATTGTGCACTCAAAATCTAAGTATCAAGCCTTAAGAAATATACATTCTCAAGAAACTCAGTCCAAATTGTGCAAACCATGACCAAAGCGAGTAAGTTTGTCTAAAATGTGAAAGATTGTCATCCAACCAGGTAAACTGAACACCACTCATCTTAAGAAAAGCCTGAAATATTGAGGTTTGTTTTGCCTATACTTCCGCTCTACACCTGTTGTGAATATTGTCAATCAACAAAGTTCTTCAGCACACTGTAGCCTGTAAGTTTTTCTTCTTACCTTTTGGTGACACCTCACAGATAAAGTTGAATTTCTCGTCGCATATTTCACTGCTCAGTTGCCCCGTGCCGCCCAGAAGAATACCGCAATCTTTCCTGATAGCTGGTTCCCCTGACACCCATAGAGTTGACTGCCAATCACTGGTATCGCTGCAATCCACCCAGCGCCACGTCCCCTCCACTGAAACATCATAATAACCTGACCAAAAAAAAGAAAAGAACTTGACATTTTCGAAGAGACATAAAATGCAAAACTTTTGAAGCAGTATTTATTTTTTTCAAACTTAGTCACCGATAACGGATGAAAGTTTCTTTACCTGTGCTAAAAGTTGACGATAAAAACCACTCGTATAGACTTGATAATGTATGGGGAGTCCAATTGCAGTGGTCCTGTCCTCGATCCCCTTTCACCTCTATGGCCCAGGTTCGATTCCCACCCTGATCTACACATGGATTGGGTTTTCCCCAGAGTATTTTTCTGGAGTTTTCCTCCCACCTCTAAAACATTTGTTCATTGTCTTCTTTCAGCAACTTTCTCAAGGCTTCTTGAGTTACAGTCCCTAAAGGCATTTTTGTGGAATCCTTGGTTTCATTACCAGAAATACATAATATAATAAACAAAATACTAATGATAGATTTGTCATTTTCAAATCCTCTTTGAACAATCAAGCGAAGTGAACCAGGTTTTATCCTGTATCTGTCCTCAGATCCCTCAGTGCCTGATTTAAGTCACAGTGCTTAAAAATACAGCAAAAACAAAACAAACACCAACAAAAATCCTAAACTTACCGATCCACCACGTTTGGCCAGGAGCCAGTATTTGTGTCTGGTTCAGGATGTAATCCAACTCTTCTTGACTGTCGATGATCAGCAAGTCACTGCCTCGGTCCTGACACGCTCCTCGGCTGTAATACCACCAGTTGGTGTCATTGACGTCATGATAGAACCAGTAACAAGTACCATTTGGGCCTGGAATATGCCATTCTGGGCAGGGACCTGGTTAAAAGATATATCACGACAATGGACATAACGTATGACCGGTAGATACTAGAGGACAGAAGAACAAACACCAGCCTGGGTTATTAAAATTGTGATTGAACAAGGAGAAAGAACCATTATAGGTCCAGTTAAATGCCATTCTTGAAAAGGGACAACTTTTGGGGGAAAGAACTACGAGTGCAGAATTGAAAGATTTCAAAACTGTTTCCAGATACCTTTTATAAAAGGTACGCTTGCTGAGGGTTTCACTTACCAAACCATACCTCAGCTGGTCCAACTTTTTCCAACTCCTTCTCAATCTGCATGCCAGCTACGTAGATTTGCCACATCGCATTTGTCGCATAAAGAGGGGAAAGAATGGTTTCATTGGCACTGCCCTCGTAGACTTGTACAAAACCTGAAAGGCAAAAAGTCAGAAACACGATATCATTGGCCAGATATGGCTGGGTGTGAATCACCAGGGCCCAATTTCACGGCGCTGCTTAACAGTATAGCAGAAAAATTTGCTAACCTTAAGCACTATTTCACGGCGTGGACGTGCTAACTCGGTCGCGCGTGCATGGAGATTTCTACTGTTACGTCACTAAGTTAAGCAAATTTTCCTCTGAAGTAAGCATGCCTTTTGCTGTGCTTATGCTTACGGTCTCCATGAAATAGACGGAGGCTCTGTTAGCAGAAAATTATGTGCTTAGCAGCGCCGTGAAATTGGGCCCTGACCAAGGCTTGCATTAATGCGCACACCTATGGAAGCCTCTAGCTATGGGCTCCGTGCACAAGTACCTCGCCAACTGCCAGAAAAGGAGAGTTGGGGGTGACCTTGTTCTGGATCCATCCACCGGGTATTTCGAATGTATCCAAAGTTATTGGAGGCAGGGATTAGTCTCAGAGACCATCACAAGTTGAATTTGAACGCATTCGCGCGCGGATGATGCCGGACACTCACGTGAAGACACGGTGGCTATAGCTTTTGCACATTCAGGAAGTTGTGCGTACTTTGCACGCCAACCAGTGCAGTACAATACGCGCACGCTGTGTGTCCCGTCCACCGAGCTTTCAAAAGAGACAAAAACGCGCCCTCTTTTGTTGGCGCACGGAGCCCACAGCAGCCACTTCCCTTAGAATCGGGGTGTGTTATTTCCAACTGTTTCGGACACATACGGCCTTTAACTTTAAATCTAAGTTTAGATTTACTAAAAGGATAAAAGGTTAAGGGAGCATTCCATTCGCTCTTGCTTGAATTACCAAAGTGAGGCTACATTAAGTTATAGAGGATAGACTCCGTGCACAAACACCCCTCTAGTGGTTACAAAGAGAGAGTAGGGGGAGACCACTGGGAGGGACCTTTGAACACATTGCTATCAACGCCTGACGCTCACGCAAAAACGCTACAGATGAGTGCCCATTCAAAATGAAAATCAGTCGTGCGTACTTCTCGCCATACGCCTACAGACCAGAACGTGCAAGCCCCTCCCACCGGGGGTCTTGAAAGGGGTCACAAAGCGCCATCTATTGTTCATGCACGGAGTCAATTACCTGAGAACCCATTCTAGAAGCTTTGGTTTGCCTAGACAGCTAGTCTCAGTTTCAACAACCAAATTTTACCGTGAAAAAAACCCCAGCTAACTCTTTCAACAATGTTTGTGTTGCTTACCTGCGTTGCTCGGTTCTCGATATTGTTGGTAGTGCACTCTATATCCAAAGACGTCACAGTTGTACGGTGACACGTCCCAAGTCACTCTTATTGCCGTTTCATTGATAGCGACGGCTTTCACATTTCGCGCATTGGTGTCGGCGATGGTGAAGTCTAGGGGTTAAACAAAAACAAACATTCATTAGTTGAGGATCTAAAACTCTTGTTTGAAAGTCAGATTCTGTGTTCAAGTCCAGCCTTTAAGGTTGAAGTTTGTGTCCTTGGGCAAGGCATTTTACACCAAGCAGCTTCTCTTCGCCAAGGAATGAATTGCTGTATCAAAGGGACAACCATGCTTGTTTGTGTCTGTAGCAAGTATCATTTTCTTCCTACCTTTTGGTGACACCTCACAGATAAAGTTGAATTTCTCGTCGCATATTTCACTGCTCAGTTGCCCCGTGCCGCCCAGAAGAATACCGCAATCTTTCCTGATAGCTGGTTCCCCCGACACCCATAGAGTTGACTGCCAATCACTGGTATCGCTGCAATCAACCCAGCGCCACGTCCCCTCCACTGAAACATCATAATAACCTGACCAAAAAATATAATTTTTTTTTTTTTTAAATAGTCACCAATATCGGATGTAATGTCCTTCGCTTTTGCCCAAAATTGTCACTGAAGACGTCTGGTAGCCTATACAGAGTTAATTTGCATCAAAGTGAATGTAATGTATGGGGAGTCAGGTTGGCCCAGTCCTCCTGTCCTTGCCTTCCACCTCTGTGGCCGAGATTTGATGTCCGCCCTGGTCCACATGTGGATTGGCTTCCCCAGAATAGTCTTCTAAGGTTTTCCTCCCACCTCTAAAACTGATCAGCATGCTTTCCGCAGCCTTTTTGAGCTATGAGAAGATGTTTTCGAGGAAATACCTTGTTTCATCACCAGAGACAAATAATAATTAAAAAATCATGTCGATAAGTTTTAATGTTTTCAAACCCACTCCTAAAAATTGTAGTCTTAAGATTCATCAGGGGCTGTATCATAAGTCCGACACCTCATAGGTTTGACGCCTCATAAGTCCGAAATTTCGGACTTATGAGGCGTCAGACTTTTGAGGCATAAATTCTGCCTCATAGGTCCGACGCCTCAGAAGTCCAACGCCTCATAAGTCCGACGTCAGAAAAACAAGGTGTTTAATTTGTCAGACCTACAAGGCGTCGGAGCTATGAGGCGTCGGACTTATGGGCCTTTATTTGGTTAGGGTATGCAATTTTGTCGAACTTATGAGGCGTCGGACCTATGAGGTGTTGGACTATGAGGTGTTGAGCGGATCCCGTCCATCAATGCGTGATTTAAATCACGGAAGTTAAAAACGCAGTGAAAAAAAAACAACCAAAATTAAATCCTAAATTTACCGATCCACCACGTTTGGTCAGGAGCTAGTGTTTGTGTCTGATTCAGGATGTAATCCAACTCTTCTTGACTGTCGATGATCAGCAAGTCACTGCCTCGGTTCTGACACGCTCCTCGACTGTAATACCACCAGTTGGTATCATTGACGTCATGATAGAACCAGTAACAAGATCCATTTGGGCCCAGGACATACTCTTCTGGGCAGGGACCCGCTGGTAAAAGGAATAGAAAACACAATGGACATTATGCACGACTGATCGAGGGCCCGGCGATATAAAACACATACCAGTTGGTATCATCAACGTCATGATAGAAGTAGAACCATAGTACCGGGAACCGTTTGGGCCCGGGAGATGCTGTTCTGGGCAGGACGATTTGTATGGTTAGGGCTATCTCGTACACAGTATTGAGTCCACAATATGCGGACCAGTTACAAGGGCGGATCCAGGGGGGGGGGGCCAAAGGGGGCCATGGCCCCCCCCAAAAATGAAACAAATTTTTTTTAATTTTCTATGTGACATCGCAATAAAGGCAGGCAATGAGTACACCACCATCTTTTCCTCAAAAAAAATTGGTTAAAGTGGTCAGAAATTGCCTCAGATCGCACCACAGAGCATCTAGAATCCAAAAATTTTTCGGGGCCCTTAAGCGGGCCCCGAACCCCACGCCGTAATTTTTTGGACCCACTTTTTTGGGGGACAATTTTTTTTTTTGCCCCCCCCCCTAAAATTGTGTTCTGGATCCGCCTTTGACCAGTTAGGGCCAAATTTCACAGCTATAGTCTGCTTTTAAGGAGATCTATGCTTACAATCACCATTCTGGGACATATATACCCTGAATCCTTACTTATCGAAAAAAGAAGCTTATTAGAGCGGTGTCTTCTTCTCTGATAAACAACAATCTCATGGAGATCTGAAGCAGGAAAATCACTAATCAAAATTATGCGCCAAGCATGTAAAGTACACCTTGAGCAAAAGTATACTCCAGGAGTCTGGAGAACTCAAATCTTGGATTACTTTTTTTTCTTTTTGGTGGATAAAGTTATATTGTACGTACCAGTTGTCTGCGTGAAAGCCGACAAGTTCGTGAACCCCAAGAAGGAAGATAAAATACAAACGATCCACCACGACATCATGAACATTTTTTTCACTTTTTTTGGTATTCTGGTAAAACATCCAATCAGTGTAAATGAAGAATCACGCGTTGCATTCCAGAGCATTTAAACTTTTTATTCAAATGGAGATCTCCTCGAAAATTACCGATGCTCTATGCAAAACTGGGTACAAGTTATTATATTACAGGTACAATAAACCAGATTTTGAACTTTGTACTTTGAAACTCCAAACCTGCAGAAACTGAACCCGCCCACTGAACAATTATTACCAGGAACAACTTTGCCTAGTCTATAGATTCAAATAGATAATTTGAGCTGTGTGTAAACGATCTCTATCTCCTCAGAGTGTTGTGATTATATTATAAATTGCGGGGTGCAGGTCAGCCACTTGAACTTTGCACTTTTTTACTGTCCTTAGGCTTAACACATTGAATATTGACTGACCAGGTCCAACACATGCCAGTTAGATAATCCCAATAAATCCTTTTTATTGAGTGAAAACTTTTATGTGGCCTAGCTATACCCTTACTAAAAGGGCATGCTGTGAATGTAATTTTTTTTAATGCAATCATTGAAAATCAACCTTTGTGTACCATTTAACCCTATTTTCAATGTATGTTTCCAATGCCATTTTCAAGGGTATTTTGGTGACTTTTTGGTTTTTATGCTAATGTAATTTCCATATTCATGAGCCAAAAAAGTGATATCATTTCAGGCAGAAACTTCAATATTTAATATTACAGCTATTTCAGCACCAAAACTTGCTGGAGTTTTGAAAAGTTCATTGTTGCAA
Organism: Patiria miniata; assembly: GCF_015706575.1. NCBI lineage: Eukaryota > Metazoa > Echinodermata > Asteroidea > Valvatida > Asterinidae > Patiria > Patiria miniata. The sequence continues at coordinate 30,926,198 of NW_024037069.1, read as the reverse complement.
ATTTGATTTCAGATCTTTGCTAATTCCTTGTTGTGTCAATAGCCAACTTGAATGAGCAATTTACTTTCTCACAAAAACTCAGTGAACTGTCATCAGGAAATTGAACAGCTAACGTTACATCGCCCTCAGTTGTCCGGAAAAGCCATCAGGCGCGGATCCAGGGGGGGGGGGGGCACAAATTCCTAAAAAATTAGTCGAACCCCCCCCCCCCCCCCCCCCCCCCCTCCTCGCCCCTGCTGTGCCTGTGACACCCCAAAAAAGTTATACTGGTATAATGTTTGCCTGTTCAAAGTACAGTACACGATTCTAATAATCTAGTGTTAATAATCATCGAATTTGAACAGCGCCCCCTACTGAAATATGGTACCCGCCCCCCCCCCCTCCCCCCCCCCCCCCCGGGAAGGGGGATATAATTATACCCACCCTCATAAATCTGCCCCGTTAAATTAGTTAAAATAAAATCCACCTGTTTGTGCCGTCGTACAGTGTAGTATTTGCAGAACAGTGCAGAATACATGCTGTAAAGGGATATGTCGAGCGCAATTTGAGTCCCCCACGCAAGTTTAAACTTGCGCGCGCAAGTTTAAACCTGCGCGCACACAAGTTTGAAACTTTAAACGAGCTAGGCCGCCGAAACAGCTAATTTTGCTCGAACTACTTTTCGTACTTTTTACCCTAAACCAAACCTGCGTAGGCTTGACCGTTAAACTTGCATAGTGCCCTCAATTGTATTGACTGAGAGTATCACCACAAGTAATCCTCACTGAACAATGTACTCAATCCGCACTCTGTTCCTTATGGGTTTTTTTAGCGCGTTCATTGTTACGCCGAATTGCCTATCCACCCCTCTCTCAAACTATTCTTCTTTTGTTTCTTTCCTCGCAATCAACCATTCGTTTCACGTAGCGCGACCGTTCAGTACCGGTACTGGTCTCGCACACATTGTATAAGGCCAAATCGACACCACAGCGGTTTTTTTTTTTTAGGGTGAGCCAAACATTATTTTGTTCCCCGAAAAAGTGGGTTCAAAATGTTCCGCCCCAAATTCGATATGAAAAGCAAGGGGGCACTAGGACTCTTCCTGGCATCATTGCATGGTGGCTGAATTTTAATGCTGTACGCAACATGGCTACCTTTTTTGCGACGTCACACTGAAAAAAAATTAGTGGCTCTGTCAATGAAGATGTCACAGTGAAAAGGGACATACACGGCGGAACCGGTCGGGGGCCAACAGGGGCAATGCCCCCCCCCCCCCCTTCAAATTAAAAAAAAAAAAAAATTACCAATTACCCATTTCTTTTCTTTCTTTTTTACTCAATGAGTAAAATTCCAGCAAGTTCAACATGTATGTTCTCCACTTTCAGAAACTGGAGTTTGTCAACTCGCTATAAAGTATTACACAAAGCTGCGAAAAACGGGGGAAATTTTGTTTCAAGAAATAAAAAGGTCATCATATCCACGTTTTGGTATATAAAAAGTCAGCGATCGTAATGCGGAAGAAATAAACCTATGAAGATATGAAAACTATAGTATGATATAGCAAGTTAAACATTCAGCAAATTAGATTTGTAAAAATATAGAAAATTCTTCAGGGATCAGTGGAGAGTACCATCACTTGGTTCCCCCGTATTTTTGAAGCAAAAGAAGCAGTAAATGACGGACGGAGATGAATAGTTTGCCTAGTAGATTGATGTATATCGAAATTCAGAGAAATAACATTAATGGATTGAAGAGTATAAGGTACATGTATTGGAAATAGACCGATACTTTGCGGGGGGGGGGGGGGTACGGCGAATGTACCGCCTATACGAATACATAATTTCAGCCAAAGTGCATGTTCATGAAACAGGTACATTTTTTTCAAGACATTTAAATCATTTGTTTATGACGGGAGTTTCGAAGCTTAGAGGGTTCTTTTTTACATGCATGTATGAAGGCAAAGCGCAGACTGCAGCTGACAATCCTCTCTGTTTCCAACTATATATTAAGACTCTGAGTTTGAAGACTGTATGTACAATAGCCTAGTGGTACGAGTCATCGTCCATAGACCGCGGGGTCCGGGGTTCGAAACGGACCGGGGTGCATTTTTGGTTTTCAATACACGCGCTCAGTCATTTACTTTAAGAGTCTTAATTTCCTGTCGTCAAATACCAACCGACCTTAGCTCAATCAGTTAAGTCACCGGCTGGGACTGTCTGCGAAGTCCAGGTTATGCATCTACTCATAGGTACGGGGCTCTTTTGCTGTCTCGGCAGCAAGGCATAGGGTGTCGCCTCGTTTCCTCCCTTAACGGTGCTTGGCCCTCCGGGGTTACATGGATGGATAGGGAAGGAGGTGTGGTGGGCCGGGGAATCCGAGACCCAGGAAGAGCCCTATATGGGAGTCGGTAACCAATCGCGACCCCTGAATGCTTGGTCAACACCACATAACTTTTTGTTTTTCTTTATCCCATTATTAGTTTTACCATTGTCGGGGTTTATAAGGTACAGTGAAAACGAAATGGTTTTCTTTAAAAATAAATTTGCCCTTGACATTTTTTTTCTAGCCGGGTTACTACAGACCCTGAATTTTTACAAGACCCTTAATTTTTACAAGCCCGCGTGTTTTTTATTATAGAGTGTGGGTTGCTAAAGAGTGTCTTATAAACAAGAATGTACATGTTGCCTAAAACATGTATCATGAGGCACCCTTGTCAGTGTTTAAATAATCTGACCATAATCAAATATTAAAATAAGACACAAATTGATACAGGTTTGCTTGTGAATTGAATGATTTATTTCTTCCAGTCCTTTTCATCTTTGCAGTAGCCTAATAATTTTTCACTCGCCAACCGGGCTACTTAGGCTAGCGGGTCACCGCTAAAGTCGAACCCTGAACTTATGTAACAGCTGTAGGCCTACATGTACTAACATTTCACTTTAAACTGAAAATTCAAACACAACTAGAGGTCAAGGCGTTTGTGGAGTTACAAACGCAGAGTGGACACCGTTGATGGCTTTGAACTTGTTCCCCAAAAAATGGGTGGAAGCCGTACACAGGAGTGTGAGCCTGTGTTTCTGTGATATTTGCATGAAATCGGGCCCAAAAATTGCTCTATTTTGCAATGGAGCGCATACGCTATTTTGCAAAATGGCGATGGACCATAAGGACTACTTTTTCGGAATGACATCCTTTGATGGAATTTTCTTCCAAAAGTCATAGGATAAATTAACAAAAATAAAACAGAAAATATAAGATTATGAAATAAGCTTTGATTTGGTGGGTGTCTCAAACGCACGGAACTGCGGCTTAGAGAGTTGTGGGTAACATAGACTGATTACCAGAATTATACATGTATATCTTTTTTTTTTTCATTTGTGACATTACGTAGAATATGGATCTAGAAGTTCCAGGTATTTCGCCTGGTTGGGAGTCTAAAATTGGAGTCGGTTACAAATGAGAATAAAAGAAATGCCCCGGTTGCTATTTTGAATCCTAACACGAAATACACGCAACTAGAACTGTTTTGGCGAACAGCGTTACCAAAACAGCCAATTATACGCGAACTACTTTTCGTACGTTCAACTCCCAAAACAAACTACGCGTAGGCTTGACCGTTAAACTTGAATAGCGCCCTCAATCAACTAAAAGTAATCGCACAACTGATCGTCACTGCACACTGTACAATTATTATGTAATCACAAACAATTCTTTCTAATCACAACAGCAAAGAATCCCTTTATCTATCTTTAATATCAAAATGAACACACGTAATTAAAAGGAGCTGTTTCGGCAAACTACGTCGCCGAAACAGCTAATTATTTTCGAACTACTTTTCGTACGTTTAACCCCCAACCAAACCTGCGTAGGCTTGACCGTTAAACTTAAATAGTGCCCTCAATTGACTGAGAGTATCCCACAAATATTCATCATTGAACAATGTACTCGAATTCCTTCCAATCACTACAGTACCAAGGAATTCGAACGCACCTTACTTTCCCTTCCAATATCGGGCGTTACACTATTGACAGCGCACTCTGTTACGTAATTTTCTAGCGCGTTCATTGTTACGCCGAATTGCCTATTCAACTGCACTCTCGATGGAGGAACCACCCCTCTCTCAAACTATTCTTCCTTTGTTTCACTTCTTGCAATCAACAATTCGTTGCATGTCGCGCGACTGTTCAGTCCGGTATGCTGGTCTCGCACTCACGAATGTATCAGGCCAAATCCAGGTCACAGTGGGTTTTTTTTTAGGTTGGGCCAAGCTTTTTCTTTCTTTTTTGTTCCCCGAAAAAAATGCGTTTTTTTTCCTTAATGCTGTACGCTGGTGGCTGCCTTTTTGCGACGTCATCTTCAAAAAGATATGGGTTTGGTGATTTTTTATTTGGGGGGGGGGGGGGCATGGCCCCCGTTGCCCTCCCCCCATCCGCCATTGTGTATGTCCCTATTCACCTGTGGCATCTTGACAAAGCCAATTGGTTTTAACCGACTTTTTTTCCTAATGCATGTATTCCACTTCATAAATCTTGAGTTTTCAACTCGCTATGAATTATGCTATCGAAGTCATTGATTCGTGTTTTACAAAATGTTTATTTCGGGAAATAAAAAGGTCATCATATTTTGGTATTAAAAAAAAATCATAAGCTCTTGCGGAACATATCACATCCCTGTCCAGTTTATGAACTGTAAGTTGTTCGATATTAGAAGGGGCTTGGAAAAGAGTAAATCGCTCTGTTCTAGTTTCAATACCGTATCTCGCTTGCAACAGACCCGAATACCGTCTAAATACAGGTTGATCGGGTAAAGCGGTGTGTGCCCTATTCGCTCTTTGTATCGCGATGTTCAAGGAACAAAAGCGGAGAAGCTGAACTGGCAACTTCGCGTTCACAAAAAAATTACGTAACTGCGGGAGAAGCTATCCGTTGCACCCAAAAGTAAAAGAAAGCATGAAGTAACTTTTCCATGGTGAACCATTGTGCATGCATTGATGTGGTTTGAAAACAACGGAAACAACGCTTTGAGTCGCTCGCGCGAGACCAAAACCTCTCTGCGGTATTGTGACGACGCGCCGTACGGTGATCTGGCCCGCCACCCGCCGCCCGCCGGTGGGTGCGGCTTTCGTAATTTCTATTTGCACAGACACTTAAAAGACCTTTTCGTATTCCGCAGGCAACCCTCACGGGTGTGCACGGCTTATGGGGTGAACGACATTAAATATGACACCCCGTGCTGTTTATAATAAGCCTTTTTCATCAAGGCTTACTAGTTTTCGATGTGTATCTTTTGTTTTAACGAGAAAATTTACTTTTATTCCAATTTTGGGCGTCTGCGCTGCAACCCTCTGAAAAAAAAAGGGGGTTTTCATTTTGCACACAAACGAACCCGACCTGCGTGAGCTGAATTAATATCTGACAGCCAATAATTCGAAGAAACAAATCGGTTTCTAAACGTCAAATTTCGAGGTGAAACGCAGCGAGGGGACGCATATTTAACAATTGAACTTGTGATATTTTCGGCTTGTACTCGCTCCCCTCCCCAACAACAAAACATTTATTGTGAAATCAATAATTTTCTAGCATTATAAAAGTTCTTCACTTTTGCATATATAAGACATGATATAGGTTGGTACCCAGACACCCTATCATGTTCGAGAATGGATTGGAAACCAATTCAGTTGCTCGACAGGTCTGTTTGTTATGTGCGCAAACGCAACATGAAATAAAACGCTACTTATTTGGACGCCCCCATTAAAATAATGATATTAATAAACATATTTTTTTGTGGGGGGGGGGGGGATTGAGCAGTATTCCAAAGAAAAACAGCGATAAAAAAAGAACTGGAAGATAGGCCTAATTGGGTATATTTGAAAGAAAAAAGGGAGCAAAAACATTGTCCATGCAATATTAAAATAATAGCATTGACAGGGAGCGTAAATAACTCATTCTTATTGCTTTAATTTTGAGCTGTAGTATTAATTTCATCAGATTTATATCCAACTTCCGATTCAACTTTGGCTCTCGTAGCAAAGCGCACATGTAAACAAAGCGTGACGTCATTATGTCTTAGGTCTTTTGGGCGACATGCAGACACTACCGGGTTTCAATACCGTATCTTAATTTCTTTCCATGCAACAGGCCTACACCGCCCAAACACAGGTAAATAGCCGGTATATGCTCGATTCGCTCTTGTATCACGAGAAGTTGAACAGGCGGCGGCTTCCATTCACATTGCAATAACGTTTACGTTTTGAACAAAAAAATTACGTAACGAAGGACTCCTACGAACAGTGCGCTGCACCCGTCGTGAAACAAAGACCGTATCTTGATCTATAAAAGCAACTCTTCCACGGTGAAACCAATGAATTGATCTCTGCAAAGAAGCTGGTGAACAATAGTATTCGGAAACAAAGCTCAAGAGTCGCTCGCGCGAGACCGAAACCTCCCCCTCGGTCTTTTAAACAACTATACTAGGGATCAGACGACATCGTGACTAACATAACCTGCTTCACATATGCTCATACTACTCCCGTCACTCGACTATATGATAATACGGGCACCCGTACGGTGAGCCGGGCCCGCCGCTTTCACAATGCCTTCAAACGAGATACTCTTGCGATACGTGATAAAAAAAAGAAGATAACTAGAAATGTGTTTGTGGACAAACACAAGCTGTTTCGGATATTTGAAATACTCTGTGCATGTGATGAACACTTGATGAAGTCACTTCGAATGTCATCTGCCAAGTGAAAAGTCAATCAGACATACAGTGCCAAAGTACATGGTTTGAAGAAAAACGTGTACAAAACCTATGGGGAAAATGCATCTTTAATGTGAAGTAACCTTACACCTGATGATGTCACGATCACGAATTTTTTCTAGGACCATCTGTGGGTGGTAGTCTAAGTGTGTACAAAGTCTAATGTCGATCGGATTTACCAAAGTGCCAAAGTAGAATGTTTTAAAACGTGTACAAACCCTACGGGGAAAAATGCATCTTTAATGTGACGTAAACCAACACCTGATGACGTCACGATCACAAATTTGTTCTAGGACCATCTGTGGGTGATGGTCTAAGTGTGTGCCAAGTGTAAAGTCCATCGAATTTATGAAAGTGCCATAGTGGAGTGTTTTATGAAAACGTGTACAAACCCTATGGGGAAAATGCATCTTTAATGTGACGTAACCCGACACCTGATGACGTCACGGTCACGAATTTCTTCTACAACCATCTGTGGGTGGTGGTCTAAGTATGTATCAAGTCTGAGGTCGATCGGATTGACGAAGAGGCCAAAGTGGAGTCTTTTAAAACGTGTACAAAACATATGGGGAAAAATGCATCTATAATGTGACGTAACCCGACACCTGATGACGTCACGATCACAAATTTGTTCTAGGACCATCTGTGGGTGATGGTCTAAGTGTGTGCCAAGTGTTAAGTCCATCGAATTTATGAAAGTGCCATAGTGGAGTGTTTTATGAAAACGTGTACAAACCCTATGGGGAAAAATGCATCTATAATGTGACGTAACCCGACACCTGATGACGTCACGGTCACAAATTTCCTCTAGGACCATCTGTGGGTGGTGGTCTAAGTATGTACCAAGTCTGAAATCGATCGGATTTAAAAAAGTGGCAAAGTGGACTGGCTGAAGAAACGTGTGTTAAACCTATGGAGAAAAAGTCTGAAAAAAAAAAAGAAAAAAAAAGAAAAACTAGAGGTGTTTGTGTACAAACACAGCTGTTTCGGCTGTTTGGAGAGACGTCGACTTGTGACGACATCGTCATGATGTCACTATTAAATTCACGTATGACACTATAACAAGAAGTTACAACTCAATCAGTTATTTAGCTGAAACGAAACAACCGATATGATGAGACGATGACAGAAAGTGTTAGGTATGACACGTGACGATTTAAGGTACTTTGTTTTAAAACGTGTACAAACCCTATGGGGAAAAATGCATCTTTAATGTGATGTAACCAAACACCTGATGACGTCACGATCACGAATTTCTTCTAGGACCATCTGTGGGTGGTTGTCTAAGTGTGTACCAAGTATAAAGTCGATCAAATTTACGAAAGTGCCAAAAAGTGAAGCGTTTTAAAACGTGTACAAAACCTATGGGGAAAATGTGCATCTTTAATGTGAAGTAACGTGACACCTGATGACGTCATGATCACGAATTTCTTCAAGGACCATTTGTGGGTGATGGTCTAAGTGTGTACCAAGTGTAACGTCGATCAGATTTACGAAAGTGCCGAAATGGAGCGTTTTAAAACATGTACAAACCCTATGGGGAAATAAGCATCTTTAATGTGACGTAACCTGACTCTTGATGACGTCACGATCACGAATTTCTTCTAGGACCATTTGTGGGTGGTAGTCTAATTATAAATTAAGTTTAAAGTCGATTGGATTTACGAAGATACCAAACTGGAGTGTTTTAAAACGTGTACAAAACATATGGGGAAAAATGCATCTTTAATGTAACGTAACCTGACACCTGATGACGTCACGATCACAAATTTCTTCTAGGACCATCTGTGGGTGGTGGTCTCAGTATGTACCAAGTCTGAAATCAATCGGTTTTATAAAAGTGGCAAAGTGGACTGCCAGAAGAAACGTGTGTTAAACCTATGGGAAAAAGTCTGAAAAAGGAGAAAAAAAAAAAAAAAAAGAAAAAGAAAAAAAAAAATCTTAACGAAAACAAGAGCTGTTTCGGTGTGTACACCGAAACAGCTAAAAAAAATCTTAACGAAAACAAGAGCTGTTTCGGTGTGTCACCGAAACAGCTAAAAAAAGTGAAAGGACTTACCTGCATGTTCAAACGTTTCGTTGTAGAAGTCAGTTCAGTTTAGTTCATTTTTATTGCCAGTGTTCACAAATCAATGTATGGGTGCACAAAAAATTGCACCAAAGTCCGTTTCGAACCCCGGACCCCGCGGTCTGTGGACAAGTACCCTAAACACTAGGCTATTGTATATGCAGTCTTTAAACCACTGAGTCTTAATATATAGTTGGAAACACTTGGAGGATCGTTGGCTCAATCTGCGTTTTGTATTCATACATGCATGTAAGAAAAAACTTCTAAACTCCCGTATAAACAAACGATTTAAATGACTTGTAAACGAACCTGTTTCATTAAGGCACTTTTTCTGATTGTTTTTGTATTCGTATACTCAATAGTATACGGTACATTCGCCGCTTACAAAATTTATTCTGCTGAATTTTACTTTGATATGTGATACTATAGTTATTTATTTCTGACATTCTTTTGTTGGCTTATAAAATTATTGATATGTACCCTTGTCTTTCTTTGCATGTAAATATTTTTTTCTGAACACAGCATTTTGCCTCATTGTCACTTAGTGTCTGAACATTAGGCCTACTGTGTTATAGGGCCCATGTCTATATACAAGCTGTGTTTTCTTATGGATTCCTCTACAGTTTTTCACTTGGACATGTACATGTACACACACTGATTTGTGAACACTGGAAATAAATGAACAGAACTGACTTCTATAAAGAAACGTTTGAACAGGTAAGTCCATGTTGCAGTATCCACTGACTACTCGATGTCCTTTCCTCTTTCCTTTCACTTTAACATTGTGTCTGCTTGTAATTCATTTTGTTGTAGAATTTTAAGCTAATTTTCGTGAAATTTCATGTTGAAAGTTTGATACGCAAACGTGTGCAAATGCAAATAGACATCTGAAAAAGGCAGCACTTTCTGATTAGCCTATGAAGATAGTGAGTATAAAGCAAAAAAACCAACAAACTAAGCCTAAATGTGAAAATCAAAATTTGACAAAGTTCGACACGTTTTTGTACATGTTGAAGTGCGGCCTTTATTTACGGAGGTACGAGTCACATAGTCACATAGTCGTTATTTGTCACATAGTCGAGGGACGGCACTAGCTGACTTGTATGAGCATGACTTGTGTGGAGCATGTTATGTTGGTCACGATGTGTCGTCTATTCGTTGTTTTAAGACTGCGGGTCGAGGTTTCGGTCTCGCGCGAGTGACTCTTGAGCTTTGTTTCCGAATACGATTGTTCACCAGTTTCTTTGCAGAGGATCAAATCATTGGTTTCACCATGGAAGAGTTGCTTTCAAGATACGGTCTTTGTTTCACGACGGGTGCAGCGCATATGCTGTTCGCAGAGTCCTCCGTTACGTAACTTTTTTTGTTCAAAAGGTGTAGTTATAGCAACGTGAATGGGAAGCCTTTGCCCGTTCAACTTCTCCGCTTTTGTTCCAATATCGTGATACAAGAGCGAATGGGGCACGGCTTGTATTAACCTGTGCTTGGGCGGTGCAGGCCTGTTGCATGGAAAGAAAGATACATGTAGATACGGTATTGAAACTCAGTGTCTGCATGTCGCCCAAAAAACCTAAGACATAATGACGTCACGCTTTGTTTACATGTGCACTTCGCAATGAGCGCCTAAGTTGAATCGGATGTAGGATATAAATCTGATGAAATTATTACTACAGCACAAAACTAAAACAATTAGTATGTTATTTACGCTCCCAATTAATGCTATTATTTTGCAAGTTATAGATGGGAGCAGCTTTAAAAAAAACTTCATTTACAACACATCTTTGGACTTGTTTCGACAATGCTTTTTATTGTTTTCTTTAAACATACCCCATTATCTTCTAGTTCTCTGTCACTTCTAGTTCTTTATCACTGTTTTTCTTTGGAATATTGCTCAATCCCCCCCCCCCCAATTTTTTTAATTATTTTTTGGGGGGTGGGCTCCAAGGTTGCGTTTGTGCACATAACAAAAAGATCCGTCGAGCAACTGAACTGGTTTCCAATCCAATAATATCGAACATGGTAGGGTTTTGGGTACCATGAACCTATATCGTGTCTTACATGCAAAAGTTAGGAATTTTTGTTCTGCTAGAACATTAGCGATATCACAATAAAATGTTTTGCTGTTGGGGAGGGGAACGAGTACAGCCGAACAGGTTCAATATTGACCCTCGCTGCGTTTCACCTCGAAAATTGACCGTCCGAATGCTATTTTCCTAGTCCAACGACGTATAGAACTGTTCCAAAAAAAATCGACATATTGGCTGCCAGATATTAAATTATAGCTCACCCGCGGTGGGTTCATTAATTTGTGTGCAAAATGAAAACTCCTTTTTCAGAGGGTTGCAGACGCCCAAAATTTGGGGAAAAAAATTCTCTTTGAGACAATGATTCACATCGAAAACTATAAAAAGTATGTAAACAGCACGCGGTACGTGCCGTCTTCAATGTCGTTTACCCCATAAACCGAGCACGCCCGCGGGGATTGCCTGCGGAATACGAAAAGGTCTTCAAAGTGTCTGTCAAAAAAAACATCGAAAGCCGCACCTGCGGGCGACGGGCCGGTTCACCGTACGGCGCGTCGTCCCCAAACCCTGGTTTGTTGTAATAGACTGCACGAACGGAGAGGTTTCGGTCTCGCGCGAGCGACTCGAAGCGTTGTTTCCGAAGGATCAAACCATAAATGCACGTAAAATGGTTCACCGTGGAAAAGTTACTTAATACTTTCTCTTACTTTTGGGTGCAACCCACTATTCTTAATGCGCTCTCCCGACGTTACGTAACCTTTTTTGTGATTGCGAAGTTGCCGGTTCAGGCTTCTCCGCTTTTGTTCCAACATCGCGATACAAAGAGCGAATAGGGCACACGCCGTTATACCCGATCAACCTGCATTTAGACGGTATTCGGGTCTGTTGCATTGGAATGGAAGCGAGATACGGTATTGAAACTAGAACTTGCAGAAACGCCCGAGCAAGTACACTGTTTTCAAAGCCCCTTCTAAATTATCGAATAACCGAAGTTGTTCATAAACTGGGCAGGGATGTGATAGGTTCATATCTTCCGCAAGAGAAGACTGACGTCTTTTTTTTATACCAAAACATGGATAAATATGACCTTTTTATTTCATGAAACAAAAATTCCCCACTTTATCGCAGCTGTGTGTAAAACACGATTCAATGACTTCGGTCGCATAATTATAGCGATTTGATAAACTCAAGATTTATAAAGTGGAATACATGCATTTGGAACTTGCTGGAATTTTACTCAATGTGGAAAAAAAATTCGGTTAAAACCAATTGGCTCTGTCAAGATACCACAGGAGAAAAGGGACATTCATGCGCAACGGCAGATGGGGGGGGGGGGGGGGCAACGGGGGCCATCCCGTTGTGAGCTTTGTTTCCGAATTCGATTGTTCACCAGTTGTAGCGCACTGTTCGTAGAGTCCTCCGTTACGTAACAAAAAAGAGTTACGTAACATTTTGTTCAAAACGTATACGTTATTGCAACGTGAATGGGAAGCCTTCGCCTGTTCAACTCCTCCGCTTTCGTTCCAATATCGTTGCACAAGAGCAAACGGGGCATATGCCGGCTTTTACATGTGCTTGGGCGTAGGCCTGTTGCATGGAAAGAAAGATATGGTATTGAAACTCAGATCAGAACTAGAACTGATGTGAGCGCGAAGCGCAAAGCCCTTACGGCGTGGGGTTCGGGGCCCGCTTAAGGGCCCCTAAAAAATTGGATTTTAGATGTTCTGTGGTGTGATCTGAGGCAATTTCTTACCACTTTCTTCCATGCTTTAACTAATATTTTCTTGGCAAAAGATACTAATTTGAACATCGTTTTTGAGTCACTGAATCAGCTACCGGTTGATTTCTGACCTCTTTAACCAATATTTTCTTAGCAAAAGATAATAATTCAAAATTAATTTTCGAGATTTTTTCAGCAAAATGCATACGGGGCCCCGACAATTTTTGGATTGCAAATGCTCTGTGATGCGATCTGAAGCAATTTCTGACCACTTTAACCAATATTTTCTTAGCAAATGATAATAATTTAAACATAATTTTAGAGGTTTTCTCCGGCATAGGGGTCGGGGCCCGCTTGGGCCCGAACAATTTTGGATTCTAAATGCTCTGTGTTCGATCTGAGGCAATTTCTGACCACTTTATCCAATACATTGTATTTTCTAAGCAAAAGATACATTGTAGTACATAACAGGGCCCTGTAAATGAGACACAAGTTCAAAAATCTGGCGGGGGGGACATGTGATATTGTGTCCCCCACCCTTCAAACAGTGTGGGGGGGGGGGGACATGTCCCCCTGTCCCTCCCCCCCCCCAGGATTGACGCCCATGTCTGCATGTCGCCCATAGGACATAATGACGTCATTACTTGTGCGCGTTGCTATATGACAGCCAAAGTTGAATCGGATTTAGGCCTAGGATATGAATCTGATGAAATTAATACTACAGCACAAAACTAAAGCAATTAGAATGTGTTATTTACGCTCCCATATATCAATGCTATTATTTTAGGGTGTCTAAAAAACACATAATGTCAAGTTAGATGGGAGCAGCCCCCCCCCCCCCAAAAAAATCACCAAACCCATTCTTTTTTTTAAAGAAACGTCGCTAGTGACTCAGTTTGAGCATGTATGGAGCATGTTATGTTCCTGTTATGTTGGTCACGATAGTGTCGTCTAGTCCTAGTACAGTTTGTTTTAAGACTGCAGGGCGAGGTTTTGGTCTCCCCTAGCGACTCGTGAGCTTTGTTTCCGAATTCGATTGTTCACCAGTTTCTTTGCAGAGGATCAAAGCATTGGTTTCACCGTGGAAGAGTTGCTTCAAGATACGGTCTTTGTTTCACGACGGGTGTAGCGCACTGTTGGTAGAGTCCTCCGTTACGTAACAAAAAAAGAGTTACGTAACTTTTTTGTTCAAAACGTATACGTTATTGCAACGTGAATGGGAAGCCTCCGCCTGTTCTCCGCTTTTGTTCCAATATCGTGGCACAAGAGCAAATGGGGCATATGCCGGCTTATACCTGTGCTTGGGCGTAGGCCTGTTGCATGGAAAGAAAGATATGGTATTGAAACTCAGTGTCTGCATGTCGCCCATAAGACATAATGACGTCATTACATGTGCGCGTTGCTATATGACAGCCAAAGTTGAATCGGATGTAGGCCTAGGATATGAATCTGATGAAATTAATACTACAGCACAAAATTAAAGCAATTAGAATGTGTTATTTACGCTCCCTATCAATGCTATTATTTTAGGGCGTCTAAAAAAACCATAATGTCAAGTTAGATGGGAGCAGCTAAAAAAAGCGTCATTTACAACACATCTTATTTCACTAGTTTCATGGACGTGTTTGGACAATGTTTCTCCTTTTTTGTTTAAATGTACCCAATTATCTTCCAGTTCTTGCTTTATCGCTGTTTTTCTTTATATTATTATTATATTTTTTGAGGGGGGGGGGGGGGTCGTCCAAATAAGAAGCTTTTTATTTCAGGTTACGTTTGCGCACATAACAAACAGACGCGCCGAGCAACTGAACTGGTTCTGGGTCCAGTCCATTCTCGAACATGATAGGGTGTTGGGTACTGCAAGAAAATAAGCGATTTCACTGAATAAAACATTTTGTTGTTGGGGAGGGGAGCGAGCAGGTTCAGTTATTAAAGATGCGTCCCCTCGCTGCGTTTCACCTCGTAAATTGACGTTTAGAAACTGACTTATTTCTTCTTTAAAAAGTATCGAATTATTGGCTGCCAGACATTAAATCAGCTAACGCAGGGTGGGTTCATTTGTGTACAATATGAAACTCCTTTTTCAGAGGGTTGCAGACGCCCAAAATTTGAATAAAAGTAATTGTTCTCTTTAAAATAAAAGGTGCTAATCGAAAACTAGTTAGCCTAGAAGAAAAAGGTATGTAAACAACACGGGTTGTCATCTTTAATGTCGCTTCCCCCACAAAACGTGCACACCCGCGGGATTGCCTGCGGAATATACGAAAAGGTCTTCAAAGTGTCTGCCCGAAGAAATTTCGAAAGCCGCATCTGCGGGCGGCGGGCCGGTTCACCGTACGGCGCGTCGTCCCCAATCCCTGGTTTGTTGTAAGACTGCGCGGAAAGGTTTCGGTCTCGCGCGAGCGACTCGACTCGAAACGTTGTTTCCGAAGGATCAAACCACAAACGCATGCACAATGGTTCACCCGTGGAAAATTTACTTTCGTTTACTTTTGGGTGCAACGCACTATTTAAAATTCGCTCTCCCACAGTTAAGTATTTTTTTTTGCGAACGCGAAGTCGCCAGTTTAACTTCTCCGCTTTTGTTCCAACATCGCGATACAAAGAGCGAACAGGGCACACCACTTTACCCAATCAACCTGCATTTAGACGGTATTCGGGTCTGTTGCATTGGATGCGAGATACGGTATTGAAACTAGAACAGAAACGCCCAAGCAAGTACACTTTTTCTAAGCCCCTTCTAAATTATCCAACAACCTACTGTTCATAAACTGGGCAGGGATGTGATAGGTTCAAATCTTCCGCAAGAGCTTGCGAATTCTTTTTGATACCAAAATATGATGACCTTTTTATTTCCTGAAACAAAAATTCCCCAGTTTATCGCAGCTTTGTGTAAAACACGAATCAATGACTTCGATCCCATAATTATAGCGAGTTGAAAAACTCATAAGTTTTATAAAGTGGAATAGGCCTACATGCATTTGGAACTTGCTGGAATTCTACTAAGTAAAGAAAAAGACTCGATTATAACCGATTGGCTCAGTCAAGGTGCCACAGGTAAATAGGGACAATCATTATGTAAAAACGTGGGAAAATTGGTTGATATGAAGACCAACGTTGGTAAAAATTTCACCAGGTTAAACTCCTGGGCAAATTCTTCCCGATAGTTGGACAATTTTTACACAAATGAGGTCGTTTGCAAGCGATGTTGGGTAAAAAAATATATTGCCAAGTGTTAAAGTGTTTAACAAAACATTGTTTACATCGCATCGGCGGATCCGGGGGGGGGGGGCGCAATGGGGCCATGCCCCCCCCCCCCTCCCCAAAAGAAATCACCAAACCCATTTCTTTTCTTTTTAAAGTGACGTCGCTAAAAAGGCAGCCACCTGCGTACAGCATAACAATTGTGCCACCATGCACCGATGACATGAAGACTGCCCCCATGCTTTTTCATATCAAATTTGAGGCAGAACATTTTTTGACCCACTTTTCGGGGGAAAAAGGTTTGGCCCACCGTAAAAAGCCACTGTGTCCTGGATTTGGCCTACGTGGGCGCGAGACCAGTACCGGACTGAACAGTCGCGCGACATGCAACGAATTGTTGATTGCAAGAAGTGAAACAAAGGAAGAATAGCTTGAGACTGAGGGGTGGTTCCTGTATCGAGAGAGAAGTTGAATAGGCAATTCGGCGTAACAATGAACGCGCTAAAAATTACGTAACAGAGTGCGCTGTCAATAGTGTAACGCCCGATATTGGAAGAGAAAGTAAGGTGCGTTCGAATTCCTTGGTACTGTCACTGATCTCTAAAGACTAGTGGGCACAGACTGTAGTGATTGGAAAGAATTCGAGTAATTGTTCAATGACGATTATTTGTGACGCTACTCTGAGTCAATTGAGGGCACTATTTAAGTTTAACGGTCAAGCCTACGCAGGTTGGGTTTTGGGGGTTAAACGTACGAAAAGTAGTTCGCGTATAACTTTTGCGACGTAGTTTGCCGAAACAGCTCCTATTTATTGCGTGTGTTCATATTGAAATTAAAGATAGATTAAGGGGTTATTTGCAGTTGTGATCAAAGGAATTGTATTTGATTACATAATATTTGTACAGTGATTACTTCGAGTTGATTGAGGGCGCTACTCAAGTTTAACGGTCAAGCCTAAGCGCAGTTTGTTTTTGGTGTTTAATGTGCGAAAAGTAATTCGCGCATAATTTGCTGTTTTGGTAACGTATAGTCAAGGGCATCAATCGCTTTATGATAATTATGTCTGCGTCAAATTGTTTTGTATTTACGGAGTAAATGTGTCAATTTAGTCCCCCACGTTAGGCAACCCTTCACCTAAATCGCCTATATAGGCCTAGTGATTCAATTTTTGGCTTTTCCGTAAAGTTGTAGAAATGCCTTTATTTTTGTCAAGATTTTTTCCGGCCTTCACTTTGGGCCTTAATCTTGCTGGAGTGCAGCAGAGGTTTCAAAAAGGCAATAGCAAGACTCCAAGTGGAGTGAATTGGACGCAGTTGAGTCATTGTGCGGTCCCGACAAGCAACCTTGCTATATTGAAGTGTAAGTTGTCCTTGGGCAAGACACTTTATATCAATATTTGCTTCCCATCAACCCAGTAGCGAATAGGGACCCGTGCAGCCAGAGATGATCATTGTGCTTGGATATTCTGTTTACACTAAAATGTTGATATAGCTTTTTCATATGTTCAGGGTTTGACTTTAGTGGGGGCCTGCAAGACTAAGAAACCCGGCTGGCGAGTGATAATTATTGTGCTATAGCAAAGATGGAAGGACGACAAGAAATCAATCAAGAAATAAATCATTCAATTCAGAAGGCAAACCTGTATGAATTTGTGTCTAATTTTATTAGTTGTTTAGGGGAAAAAAAACTGTTTATTTAAAACACTGACAAGATTGCCTCAGGATACATGTTTTACATGTATGTACATTCTTGTTTATGAGACACTGAAAGAAAAAAAACCGGGCTTGTTAAAATTAAGAGTCTGTTTCAGTAGCCCGGCTGGAAAAATGTTAAGGGCGAATTTATTTTTGAAGAAAACCTTTTCGTTTTTACTGTTGCTTATAAAGTCTCGACAATGAAAAAAACAATGGTATAAAGAAAAACAAAAAGTTATGTGGTGTTGACCAAGCATTCAGGGGCCGCGATTGGTTACCGGCTCCCATATAGGGCTCTTCCTGGGTCTCGGATTCCCCGGCCCACCACACCTCCTTCCCTATCCATCCATGTAACCCCGGGGGGCCAAGCACCGTTAAGGGAGGAAACGAGGCGACACCCTATGCCTTGCTGCCGAGACAGCAAAAGAGCCCCGTACCTATGAGTAGATGCATAACCTGGACTTCGCAGACAGTCCCAGCCGGTGACTTAACTGATTGAGCTAAGGTCGGTTGGTATTTGACGACGGGAAATTAAGACTCTTAAAGTAAATGACTGAGCGCGTGTATTGAAAACCAAAAAATGCACCGCGGTCCGTTTCGAACCTCGGACCCCGCGGTCTGTGGACAAGTACCCTAACCACTAGGCTATTGTACATACAGTCTTCGAACCACTGAGTCTTAATATATAGTTGGAAACACTTGGATGATTATTAGCGCAATCTGCGCTTTGCCTTCATACATGCGTGCAAAAAAAACATCTAAACTTCGAAACTCCCGTCATAAAACAAACGATTTAAATGACGGGTAAACGAACGTGTTTTTGTTTTTGTTTTTTTGGCAATGTGTCGATCTATTTCCAATATACTTTTCAACCCATTAATTTTGTTTCTCGGAATTTCGATATACATCACTCTACGCGGCAAGCTAGTCACCTTCATCCGCCGTTTACTGCTTCTTTTGCTTTAAAACTGCGAGGGAACCGAATTACAGTACTCTCACTGATTTCTGAAGAAGTTCTATATCGTCACTTTGCTCACGAAGTGACAAAAACCTCAAAATTTGACAAAAGTGCATCCCGAGACAATCGCATTTGAAGTTATTCATTTTTTTCAAAAGACATTTTCGACAACTTTGCAGTTACAGAATTCGGAAATTTGTGCTCGGTCCGATAGCATATATGATTTGCTCTTTGCTAATTCATAGTGGTTTGTTGAAAATAGTTCTTAATTAATTTTTTTTAATTTGCTCTTTGGGTCCTTTATTTTCCCAATTACTTTGCGCGTGCTCGTATGCTCCCATCCTGACGCGTGTAGACCAATGCATAATTCCTCCGTCCCTACTCACGAGGTGACTTTTTGTCACTTCGTGAGAACATTTTACACTTTTTTTACACTTCGTAAAAACGAAAATCTCGGATTTCAGGCTTTTTGTCAAATGTTTGTTTACAATAATTAAGAAAGTAAACAATATTTTTCCTTGAAACTTGGTCAAATTGTTCCTTGAGACAACTATAATAAAAATGTTAGTAAACCTCGAAATCGAACAATTATCGATTTTCGAGGTTTTTGTCACTTCGTGAGCAAAGCTGTGTCTACGAATCTATTTTGCTGAATGTTTAACTTGATATATGAAGCTATAGTTTTCATATCTTCATAGGTTCATACCTTCCGCAAAAGCACACAATAACTGACTTTTTTTAAAACCAAAACATGGATATGATGACCTTTGTTATTTCCTGAAACAAAATTTCCCCCGTTTTTCGCAGCTTTGTGTAATATAGCGAGGTGATAAACTCAATATTTATAAAGTGGAATACATGCATTTGGAACTTGCTGGAATTTTACTCACTGAGAAAAAAAATCGGTTGAAACCTAGGCTCTGTCGACCAAGATGCCACAGTGAAAACTAGGGACATGCACACAAAACAGCGGATCCGGGGGGGGGGGCAGGGTTGAACTGGGTTCAACGGGGGCCATGCCCCCTCAAAAAGAAATCAACATTCTTTCTTTTTTTAAGTGTGACGTCACAAAAAAGGCAGCCATTGCTTACAACATTATAATTTCGCCACCATTATGCACCGGCATGAAGAGTCCAGGGGCGGAACATTTTAGAACCACGTTTTCGGGGAACATTTTTTTTTTTTTTACTGGTATGTTCTGGATTTGGCCTAAGTTGTATGTACATGGGCGCGAGACCAGAACAAGTACTGAGCGGTCGTGCGACGTGAAACGAATTGTTGATTGCGAGAAAAGAAACAAAAGAAGAATAGTTTGAGAGAGGGGTGGTTCCTCCATCGCCAGTGAAGTTGAATCGGCAATTTGGCGTAACAATTGAATGCGCTAAAAAGTTACGTAACAGAGTGCGCTGTCAATAGTGTAATTCCAGCGTTCGAATTCCTTGGTACTGTTGCGATTGGAAAGAAATCTATTACATTGTTCAATAACGATTATTTGTGGCGATTCTCTCTCAGTCAATTGAGGGCACTATTTCAATTTAACGGTCAAGCCTACGCAGGTTTGGTTTGGGGGTTAAACGTACGAAAAGTAGTTCGCAGATAATTAGCTGTTTCGGCGACGTACTTCGCCGAAACAGCTCGTATTAATTAAGTGTGTTCACATTGAAATTAAAGATAGATTAAGGGATTATTTGCTGTTGTGATTAGAAAGAATGGTAAATAATTACATAATATTTATACAGTGTGCAATGACGATAGGTATGCGTGATTACTTTTAGTTGATTGAGGGCGCTATTCGAGTTTAACGGTCAAGCCTACGCGCAGTTTGTTTTGGGAGTTCAACTTACGAAAAGTAGTCCGCTCAGAATTTGCTGTTTTGGTAACGTAGTTCCCCCGAAACAGCAAATTCTGAGCTCTTGTTAATTGCGTGTGTTCATGTTAAGATTAATAACAGGACCCGCTGCATTTCTTTGATTCTCATTTCTGACCGATTTTTTAGGTAGCCTGAGTATCAGCCGTTATCCAAGGAGTCGGACGTACTGCTGTCTAACGTCTGATATCTAGATTTATCCAGATTTATCCAGCATCCAGATTTATTTATGCGATCTCGCGTATCAGCCAATCGGAGTTGACTTTACTAAATCGTTACATCATTTCATTCCCAAATTAGGACTAAATGTTCGAATGCAATGATTTGTAATACTACAACAGCCGGGCGCGTATCGCGTAACAAATTACAGAGCTGTATTGTTGCTATGTATAGTTTTGTGATGACGCGACAACGGGTGAATAACTAGTCTGGGGGTGAGACGTTGTATACGCAATAACCCGCCGCCGCAAGAAGGCGCTATCACGACCAACCAATGTCGCCCACGAACTTGTCAGAACAACGTCTAGGGAATCCGCTGAAATTCCCCCCCCCCCCAAAAAAATGGGGGAAACTAATGCGCATGCACGACTTCTGCAGGCAATTTACGGTCAATTTTCAGTGCTATGTATACTACAGATAACAAAAGAGCTGCCTAGTGAAGTTGCACAGAGGTGCGTGCGCATTACACAACCAATACGAGTTTTATTATATGTCTATGGGTGCAGACCAGTAAATCGGTCCGAAATTGCCTGCGCCGGCCAAATCGCGATTTGCATGCCCTCAAAATCTTCGGTATTTGAGCATGCTGTGGGCCATGAACTTGAGGGTTTGTAAAAAATATGGGTGGAAGCCGTGCACAGGACTGGGAGCTTGCAGTTCTGTGTAAGGCATCGTTTTTCAAAATGGCGATGCCGCTTCAGGACTATTTTCAGGGGTGATCGTCTTCAGATTGAAATTTCTCCTAAAAGTCATCAGTTGACCCCCCGTAAATTGAACAGAAAATAAAAGATGATGAAATAAGCTTTAATTTGATGTGTGTCTCGAACACCTTGGAGAGTTGTGAGTATTTTTCCCGAATTTTTGAAGTGGGAGCATTTACCATTGGGGTCTATGGAAGTTTATTTACTGGTCTGCTACCCTATGGGCACACCGTGTATTTTAAAAGTGAATGGCGCCCCCAATCGCCAATCAGTAGACTAGCCTCAGTGATTTGTGTTCTCCTTTCGGGGGAAGGGCAGGGTCTTAAGAAATCATCCCGCAGACATATAGTCTTTAATCAACTTGAATGTTACAGGGAAAATATCAGACTTTATTCAGGGGATGTTTTGGTCAAACATTAACTATAAATAAAAAAATTGAGATTATTATAAAAACCACTCCCGCATGCCGCGATAATAGGGAGTCCACCTCCGTTCGCACACTCCGAGCATGTCTATTTCTACAGGCATCGTACACAGAATAAACCACACCACCGTCAGATTTCTTTTTTACCAATTTGAAAAGGAAGAGTTATACTTCACAAAAGACAGGACAATTCGGGAAGGTTAGTGGGCAATCTCTATTCCAAACGAGAAACGTGATAACTACCGCGCTAAAATTGGCAACCCATCCTACATGTTGTAACTTCTATGTGAGCCCTGCACTTTTTTCTACTGTATTTATTACTAAAGAAGTAGATTAGAAAATATAAAGTAGTTATATCATTACACACGTACAACATTGGCCATTGGCTTTTGGTTTGGTCTGGTCTGCAATCTCCCGCGGATCCCTCAGTTCAAAGGCCATCGAAAAGGTTTTTTTTATTCACACCAGAGCTATTTTGATTGAGTTTATGAAGCTAAACAAAGTGGTGATGGAGAGTTCACCGTCGACGAATGTGTCTGAATAAATTCTTCATTTTAAGGAATGGTGGGAAGGAGGTGGTATATATCTTGCACCCTCGGAAATCATTTTTTGTTTTAATTGACGTCCCTAGATCACAAAAAACTGCGTGGAAAGCTATTTGCTATGTTTAGAAAAATAAAAAATTAATGACCCACGTATCTTTTGTATGTAACTTTGTGCCGCCATTTAATACCGGAAAAAAAACTCCTTTCACTATATCCATTATAAGTTGATTTCCGATGGTTGACGATTCTTCCCACTAAAGTAAAACGCATTCCTCAAATGAAGACTTTATTCATAGTTTGGTTCCCAGACCAAAAGATCCCGACTATTCCTGATGAATCATCAGGTAGCCTTCGGTAATACATTGTATTACAATTTACGTCACGTGACTAAAACTGGAGGCATTCCTCCCTTTTCCGAAGTTTTCCGAATTCATTTCGTCGACAATCGGATAGCGCCCGAGTATTTCCGAGTATAATATAGGTTTTAGTAACTGCTAATTGATTATTACAGACTTTACAAAATGAGTTGCAAATTAATATTCATTGCTTTCATTTAGAAAACCTGAAATTCAACGAAAATTTTGTGCATCAAGTATACTCGGATCGTATACGATCGAGGGGCGAACTTTTTGCTGCGTCATGTACTATTTTGAATTTGACGACCGTTACCGGGATTTTCCAAAACTCGGCGTGGTCTCCATTCGGCTCCGCCTGCTAGCAGTGCTATTTGGGTGTAGGACTTTGAAGATTCCAGGTCAACATTAGTCAGTGTTTTCTTACAGAAGTATATCATAACTGTATGATATATGAAGCAAGTGATTAATTTTAAAAATTAGATCGGAACATTAACAGCTTTAAGTGATAAAGCGAATTCGGAAACGAAGCCGAGCTTTGAAAAAAGGCCGTCAATGTCGTCATGTTTATTTTCAGCCACGGAGGCTGCCTGCTGACCTGGAACATTGAAAGCTTTAAGTGATAAAGCGAATTTGGAAACGAAGCCGAGCTTTGAAAAAGGGCCGTCAGTGTAGTCATGTTTATTTTTAGCCACGGAGGCTGCCTTTATCCAGACCCATTCAACGGTGAACTTTTTTGTTACCATTTTGTTCATCTCAATGAACTCGACCAAAATATTTTATAAATAAAAAAAACCGATGGACTCTGAACTTACACCTTGGTCTGTCATGTGAGTGTGATGTGTTGTGAAAATAAAAATAGGCATTACGCGTGAGCGTCGTGACAGCGCTTTGATATTTAAGCGACTGCAGGCTGACTTCTGAACAGTTGCCTCTGAAGAATTCATATTCGAACGTCGCACTTTTTGCAAAATGAAGTTGGTATGTATTATTGGTGTATACTTTTTCAAAACTTGTATAGCTTGATGCAATAATAATACTGTTGATATCGTTGTCTGCGAGAGCCAACAGTGTCCAGCTTGGCTTCATTTATCAGGACTCAACAGAATCCGACTCTGAATATGCACGTGTACGTTTGTACAAGGGGTTTACTGCTCAATCCAACAGGCTCCAACGGGTGGATTCTGTTGGATTCAGCAGGGTTAGGCAATGCAGAGCATAATCCTTGGAGCATCAGATACGTTGTCTCAAAGTTTAACCCAAGCCTTTTGAATCTTTTCCAGGGGGTAGTGGTGGGTCAAGCTTGCAGGAGACGCATGGAGACTGGGGGGGGGGGGGGTTTAAGCGAAGGCGTGCCCCTGCTATAGGGGGTCCTGGGCATAATTGTATTATTTTTGGCCTCATTTTACTAGTACATTGGATCATTTAAACAAATCAGCGGCTGAATAGCACCCATAGATTTGCTCCTGATAACTGCATATTTGATTCTTATCTGCACAATGATCTCATAAACAGTTTTTAAACGAAAACGTTTGCAACTGCTTCAACAAATGAATTTAAAATGTGAATACATGCTCTTGAAATTTAGAATGAAGTGACATGTTAATTAAACATACTAATTTGTGGCTTTTTTAGACGCCGTGTGCCATCGCCCTCTTCCTAACTGTGTTTGCCGTCTGGGGACAAGCTCCGAGCGGTGCAGGTAATTAACTTATCTCAAAGAATAACTGTGACCGGCTCCACAAAAAGGGTATTATGGTCGCAAAAAAGTTATATTATATATAATTGAGTTATATACATGATAGGAAAGCCCACAATGTAAGCTTTCATTTGGTATATAATAGAGCTCCATAGCCCCTCCCGTTCTGGAGATATGACGTGTTTGCATATTAATTACTTCCTTGGAGTTCAAATTACTCAACTGAGAAAACAGGCTTTGAAATAGCTGGCTATGCTGATGAACAACATCAACGATGCACACAAAACGGTTGTTTTTCCACTTTGTTCATCAAAATCAACATTTCTGTGAATGAAACCTAAAACTGTAGGCATTAAATATGACATTCATGACAAAAACAAAATGAAGATCACATTTTGACGAAATTTTCACCCTCTCAATGTTGAGCGGGCCATTACACAAAAAATGCTCAGCGCGACTTAATACCCTTTTTTTGTGGAGCCGGTCACATTAATTTTAAAGTCAAAAGCCGAGGGATTTCAAGTCGAAGAAATCATCCGCAAGTCACTTGATAGGATCACGTGCATTTATCCCAAAAGTAACCTACCGAAATATTGTCCTTACCTGGATTAAAGATCCCATAACCACCCGTGAATTGTTTCCTCTGGTTGCTGCTAGATTTAAACGATCAGTCAATTCACCGATTCGTTTGAAATAAAGAGTTATTTTGACACGATAAGCCTCTGTACTGATGACGTCACACTTTGTTTACGCGTGTGCTTTCCTATGGTACTCAGTGGACTGTGGGTCCCCACTGGCTCCATAGTAAAGTGCACGTGTAAACAAAGCGTGACGTCATCAGTACAGAGGCTTATTATGTTTTATGATCAAAAGGTTGTGTATTGTTTTTCACTATTTTTTCTAAAAGTGTAATATCCACTGAGTTGAAACTTTAACAGGTTTTATGAAAATATTCGCCTTTGAATTTTGGTGTAAATATTGGAAACGAACAAAATGGATGAAAGACAAAATCCTATTTATACCTTTAAAGAGAATAACATTTTTCTTCAAGCTTCTCCATAAAGTTTGATACTTTTTTGATACCACAATTAAGTTTTCTTTCTATACTGCATGTACTAGCAATGACAAGGAACTAATTTATTAAATTCGAACAACTGCTGTTTTATGTGAAACAGAATTTTAATTTTGACTCGGTATTGACAGCAAAACAAAGAAAAATGTTGACAAATACCAATGAAGTTAACAAGAACGCAAGACATTATAGACCTTTATCATGCTGCCACCATTTCAGTCATGTTCCCTGTATCCAATGACAGTACTGAATGATAATGTCTTTGTGCAAAAAAAGGAACCAGACTATTTTTCCTTCCAGCCTCGCTTTGGTTACGTTGATTTGAATGGGGATACATCAAGATGGCCGCAACATGATAATAGTCTATTCTATCGCAAAACAGACCGTTTAGCTGCTATACGCACGAAGACACCAGCTCCTGTGCAAGCCCAAGCGGTGCAGGACTTGATTCAGCGCCTGATACCAGCGAGAGCCGAGGCCTTTCATGTCGTCGTAAATGTCGACATTGGACCGCTGAATGCGGACACTTTTCAGGTATCTTTATTTACAGAATGTATATTTGACATTGAAAGTTCATTTATTTTATTTATTTGTCGTTTTATTTTACCAGGGTAGCCCCATCAGTTATCTAAGACTGTTCTCTCTGGGGGCGCTGGATGAAACTTCTTTTCCGAATTAAACGAAATGTACAATTATATCATTTTCCCTCAAGAGTAGCAGATAATATGTTCACGTTGAAAAAACGTAGATTTCGTTTTCAATATTGTAAATGGAAATAACTGTATATGAAACTTATATACATGCGCAAACTTTACTGGACAGATTGAGTCTGATGGGGTTAGAGTGAACATCACTGGTACCACGGGTGTGGCTGCAGCGTGGGGGTTCTATCACTACCTGAATAAATACTGCAGTTGTCATGTCTCGTGGGCTGGGGACCAGCTAGATGTGCCCGAACAATTGCCCAAAGTGCAACCTGCTCTGAAAATTACCAGCCCAAACAGGTGAGCGACTGTTACAAGTCTATGCAAACGGTACACCTCCGCCAAGGAGGTTATGTTTTCGGATTTGGTTAGTTTGTTGGTGGTTGATTTGTTTGTCTGTTAACAAGATGACTTAAAAGGTTATGGAGGGATTTGCATGAAAACATTGTTAGGGCTGGTCCATGGTAGAAGTACAAATCGATTAGATTTTGAAAGTGATCCGAGTCCGGATCTGGATCCGCGTTTTTTTTAAAAAGAATTCTTCACTATTTATTCGAGTATTATGACGGGGAATTGTTTAGCCTTGGCGGAGGTTTGCCCTCTGAGTGCTTTCTAGTTTGAAAAGGAACGACATGTTATATCGAGAGTTAAAAACTGTAACAAGTATAACAGTTGTGATATTTTTCTTCATGTAAAAGTTGCATATTTTCGAGTAGGCCTACATTGTAACACTGCCCTCAGAATCACTATAACTTTTCATGTCTGAGATATTATGAAATTCTCGCTGTACAAAGTCGCAAGGAATGCCCTTTCATAATCTGTTTGTCTTAATGTGGGCTTGGTTTTCTCAGATTCCGTTACTACCAGAATGTCTGCACTGTCAGCTACTCATCGGTCTGGTGGAACTGGACGCGATGGGAGAGAGAGATCGATTGGATGGCCATGAATGGCATCAACTTGCCCCTAGCATCCACTGCCCAGGAAGCCATCTGGCAGAAGGTCTACCTCAAGATGGGTTTCACCCAGAAGGATCTGGATACGCACTTTGCAGGACCTGCTTTCCTTGCGTGGTAGGGTTGTATGATCATGATATATCAAGAAATGACACTATAGGTGTCGTGGCTAATGAGAGTGGTACGACAGTTTAAGCAGTAAAACGAAAAGAACATATTATTAAAGCTCATTGTTTAATCTACAGGGCCCGC
Organism: Patiria miniata; assembly: GCF_015706575.1. NCBI lineage: Eukaryota > Metazoa > Echinodermata > Asteroidea > Valvatida > Asterinidae > Patiria > Patiria miniata. The sequence goes on along the minus strand of NW_024037069.1, from coordinate 30,899,003 downwards.
ATGGGCAATATTCACGGCTGGGGCGGACCCCTGACGCAAACTTGGCACGCCAATCAGCTGCAGTTACAGCATCAAATCCTGAAGAGAATGCGAGATCTGGGCATGACACCCGTACTCCCTGCATTTGCTGGACATGTCCCTAAATCTATCAAAAGGTGAGTGCTGCTTTCAGCTCATGCACTATGTAACATATATACTTGGCCGCCAGTATCTACATTTTATCGGCATTTGGCCGGTATTGTGTCACTTTGAACGGCATACTGCCTGTTTCGCCGGTTTTGTGCTCATTTTGTCCGACACTCTGCATTTTGCCGATATGGCCGACATTTTAGCGAATTGGCCGCCATAGTATCGTTTTGGCCGGCATAGTGCCGGTTGGGGGGCGACATTTTGCCAGTTTGGCCGGTATAGTGCCGCTTTAGCCGGATTAGTGCCAGTTGGGTTGGCATTGTGCCAAAGTGGCCGGCATGATGCCAATGTGACCGGCGTACTGCCGGTTTGGCCGGCATTGGTGCCGCTTTGGCTGGCGTAGTGCCAGTTGAGATGGCATTGTGCCAAAGTGGCCAGCATGACGCCAATGTGGTCGGCATGACACCAATATGACCTGCATACTGCCGGTTTGGCCGGCATTGTGCCGAATTGAACAGCATATAGTGTTGGTTTGGTCGGTATTGCGCCAGTGTGGCCGTAATAATGCCGTGTCTGCCGGCCTTAACTGGTGTGATCTGGCCGGCAACTTGCCGGTTTGGCCAGTTTTTTTTCTGGTATGCTTGGAAAATATAAATAATTTATTTATAATTCAGCTATAATTTCTTATTTATTTCTGGATATCATAATTTTGGATTCTAATACCATTTCTTGAAAGTGTGTTTCCGCATGCTTTAGTCACACCTCAGCCAGCATGGAGCAACTTTGGTATGGACCCGGAGTATTGCTGGTGAGTATTAATCACCTGACAAAATATGTAAATCTTTGCATTCGTATTTCATATACGAAAACTGTGTTGCATGTACTTTTTTACGGAGGCCAACAGTCCGGAAAAAAAGGTGTCTACATTTCAGCACGGATGTGCAAGTGCCCCTTCAAGAAATGTTTACGCCCTAAATAAAAATGAGCTTGCTCCGCCCCTGAATTTCAAATAAAGTCTACTGGTTATAAAATGGTTTGAAGACTGTCAGCCTGAAGGTCATGTGTCGTATGTTCAAAATTTGAACTGAAGCAGACATTTGTTTGAGTGGATTGAGCTTTTACGATTATCTATTTACCCAAAGTGTACCGGATGCATCAAGTGACATACATTCCAGCTATACTCTGTTGTTTAAAAGTGACGTGTTATTTTTCCCTTCTTTCTTTTCCAGTGACTATTTACTGGATCCGACAGACGCGTTATTCACAACCATCGGGAAAGCTTTTGTCGAGGCTGTGAGTGGAAACATATCACATTATTCCGTGCTGAGAGTCATTCCATGTAATATGCAACATTTGCAAACATTCAAAAAAAAACTACCAAATTATTATAAAATAAACGAGTAACGTAAACGAGTATAAACCATCTAGTCTGGCTCCCTGACCTGACAATTCCCCGAAGTCTATTAATTGCTCCGTTAATTTATAGGGTCAGGGAACAAGACAACAAGAACAATATGTTTTTCTTGGGTTTTCCAGCATCTACGTAGTACGAACACAAAACATTAAAAAGGCCAGTGTAACAATATTTGCTATAAAATGATAACCCCCATCCATCTATTTCTGAAAATAAACGGTTAATGATTGCTTTTCTTTTTAGGAGAATTTTCGAAAAGAAAAGAGGATTGCAAATCTGTCATATACCTCAAGTCAGAACAACTTTTCTAATCATACCATTTCTTTCTCTGGACCAAAACAAAAGAAGTACTTTTCGCCGTCTATAACTAATTGCCCTTCAAGTAATACATTCATATATGAACTGAAAACATGCCTACTTAAATTCATTATTACGTTAAGTTGACTTTAGCCGTTATGTTGTTTATTGTCGTGTCTACTCTGTTTAACTGTTATAATAATAATAACTATTGTTATTATTTCTAAATGTTATAATTAGTTGTATCGTTGGGCACATCCACTACATGCTTCGGCCTTTTGGGATGATGCCTCCACAGAAAATGAATTGGATTAAATTGAATTGTTTCTGCTTACTTTTCAGTTGATTGAAGAATTTAATGGGACGGATCACATGTACAGTGGCGATACCTTCAATGAGATGACACCAAAACAAGGGTTGGTATCAGTGTGTTTAAGATAAAGGAGACTTCGATGGAATTTCTTTTGACAATTTAGAATTGGAAAAAAATCGATGCTTCAGAATTACAATGGCTCTGAAATATCACAAACATGTGTCTAATACGAACTTGGCTTACTCTACAGAAATTGCAACTTCAAACTGTTGCACATGGAAAGGTATTAAGTTAAGGTTTTATTAATTTAGCCGTTTCAATATTTTAACAGTCGAGGAGTCTTTGATAAAAAAAATCACACAACAAAAAAAACTCAGCCTTCGGGTTTTCCCAATTTTGGTCTCAACTTGGCTTATACTTTTACTCCATTATGATGTAGAGATATCGAGTATCTTGCGAGTGCAAGCGAGGCAGTGTATAATGGTATCGCTGCAGCGGATCCCAACGGCATCTGGCTGATGCAAGGTTGGCTTTTCCTGGATGCATTCTGGACACCATACCGCGTGAGGGCATACATCCAAGGCGTACCACAGGTATACATGTATAAAGGAAAACTGTTTTCTTGGGGTTTTTTGTGTTGGTTTGGACTTTTTTTAAATGTTATTACCTCAGCCACAGAGGCTATGTTTTCATCGGCGTTGGGTTAGTTTGTTGGTTGGTTGAAAAGTTATGGACGGATTTGCATGACATTTTTTTAGGGGTGGTCCTTGGGGGGATGCATACCTATGTTCCCAAATACCGATGTTCCCCAATACCGATGTTCTCGCCCTAACCCTGAGCCTAATCCTAATCCTAGTCCCAAGGATTTCGGGGAACATCGGTAGTGGAGAACATCGGTAGTGGGGAACATCGGTATGGGGGAACATCGGGTAGACCCCGGTCCGGGGTACAAGTGCAAATCGATTACATATCTGGAGTGATCTGGATCTGGATGCAGGATTTTTTTTAAAGGATTCTTTACCGTTTATGCCAGTATTTTTATTGGGTGTTCTGACAATTATGGTGGGGGATTGTTTAGCCTCGGTGGGGGTTTGCGCTCTTCCAGTGCTATCTAGTTTTATCTTATTATTATTACGTATATTCTTAGCACCTGTCCTTCATAACGTCCAAATTACTTTTTTGTCAACGCTGAGAGAATATTATATTGCTTAATTAATCTTTGGTTTACTTGTTTATCTTAGTGGACAATGATCGTGCTTGACCTGGCCAGTGCAGAGCGCCCTCAATACAGCCGCTTTCATTCGTTCTACGGCCAGTATTTCATCTGGTGCATGCTGGGTAACTTTGGAGGCAATCATGGTCTGTACGGGAAACTTGACGCGGTGAATGAGGTCAGTTTTCTTTCTATTCGTTTTTCTTTTTTCTTAACTCACAGTTTATTTTTTTACGACTTTTTAAACTTGGAGTCTGACCCTTGAACTTTCACTGTTTTTTGTTTACCTTAACCCTAAAAGGGCCGGGGCGGAATCCCCCCCCCCTCAATTTTTTCTGCGATAGCTTTGAATTTTTTTTCGCGACCCGAGCTGCCTCGAGCCTTGCGCATCTTTGGATACCAAAAACAAAAAATCCCATATACGTAGTGTACACAGAACAGAATTACCATTCGTACATATGAATAATTCCATAACCTTTTGACCTATGGTCATGAAATTCCTTGAAAATGTTCATGATGAGTTGCTCTGTGTATGTACCGAGTTTCAAAATGTTTTGTCACTCAATGGCCGAGATCTTGGGGGGGGGGACGGAATCCGCCCCCCCCCCCCGGCTGAGAGATGGTTAAAAAAAAGGCCGGCCCTTTTAGGGTTAATGGTCATGAACACCATTTCCAGACATTCGAAAATTTAACTGCCGGAAATTAATACTATGAAATATCATACTTGGTGTAAGAATTCTGCGAATATCACTGAGCAAGGTACGTTTTTCTTTGTGATGATTAGGACCAAACCATCTCTTGAGAAAAAAAACCGGTTTTTTTTCTCGAATACTGCCCGGAAAATGATCGAATATGAGTTTAGTTTGCAATCGGTTTGCAAACATCCGTGAATGAAAAGTATTTTCCTGAGTAACAAACTGGCGATCATTATGGTATGGTATGGTATCTACTGAGCTGAGCTTTCGATAGATTTATTTTTTTATGATAAGCCGCTTCATATTGATTGTTCTGCTGTTCCTTGAATCGGTTCAAATTCAATTTTGTTTGCCAGTTGTGTCCATTAATTACCTTTAAAAGACGTTTTTTGTTTCATTTAGGGGTTGACTGCTGCGTATGATTTCGTCAATACAACCATCGTTGGAACCGGCTTAACAATGGAGGGGATTAATCAGAATGACGTCATGTATGCATTTATGAATGACCTGACGTGGAGGTCACAGAAGGTCGCATCCATTCCTCAATGGTGAGCTTTATTGATATTAAAGATTATTGACTTAAAGTTCTCTGTTTTATTTTACTAAAATAAATAAGGATATTTAAACAGGCAGGCATCAGACAAGGCCGACTTCAGAACACATTTTGTTGGGGTGGGGGGGGGGGGGGGTGAGGGCCAAAAAAATCGAACCCCCCCCAAAAAAAAAGTGAGTTAAAAAATTAGGGCGTGGGGTTCGGGGCTCGCTGGGGCCCCGAAAATATCTGGATTCTAAATGCTCTGTGGTGCAATGTGAGGCAATTTCTGACCACTTTGACCAACTTTTTGGGAGAAAAAGATGATGATGTACGCAGTGCCTGCCTTTATATAGTGACGTCACTGAACAAAAAAATGGGTTCGTGGGGGGCATGGCCCCCGTTGGCCCCCAGGGGGAGTTTAGCACCGGAAATAATAATTCGCTTAGACTTTCACAATATGAGGAGGGAAAATGGACCGTTCCGCGGTTTGCCATAAGCGCAAGCCCTGCCCACCTTTGGTTTTGGTACATTCCTCACGGTGCACGTGACTGAGTTTGACGGAGCCAGCGTGGTCACCTGACCAAAATTCGTGATCCAATTGGTCAGCGAGCACTGTTTGATTGACACACACGATCAAGAACAGTCGATTATTTTTGTAAGGTACTCGTTTCGGTAAAATCGGACAAATCTAGGCCAATTTTATTGAACTGGGGCTCATTATGGCGAGTTTTAAAAAATGTTGATCATTTGAAGAAAAAAAACGAGGAGGAAGTTAAACACGGCCTATATACCTCCCCCCCCCCCCCGAAGCAGACCAATCACTCCAGGAATCTCTCCCCAATTTTGATACAGGATTAGCAACTACACCCTCGCTCGCTACGGTCCAAGCCGGTCGTCCAAGGAAGTGCTTCAGGCCTGGGAAATCCTTCAAGAGACGGTCTACAACTGTAAAGACAACCACGGCAATGGTAACCACGGACCCATCGTGCGGTTACCGCAACCATCAGGAATCAAGCCAAATGTATGTAGCTAGGGAAGGCAAATAAATATGAGAGTTTGATTGCAAATAGTCTTGGCCCAAGACGTCAGTAATCAAGAGCGATAGTTGCATTATTGTTGTTTAGCGCCCTTGCATAAGTGTTTTTTCACTTTCTCTCACTAACGACTTGGTCATTTTGTAGCAATGGGGGCGGGGCCATTTTATTTTAATACCGAATTGATTAAATTGACAATCGATTGACCATTTCAGATTTGGTATGACTGGACCCAAGTGGCCAAAGCCTGGAATCTGATGAACGAAGCCACAAAAGCCACCCCGACATCAAGAACAGCAGTCTGTTCAGGTACGCGATACGTCAATAGAGGGCGCATGACATCTGCTGGCATTACTTTTTTTCTAATTTACAGTTTCCTAAAGGGATGAGTATTGCGGAATGGAGACCCAAGGATTTACAATGCAAAAGAAACACGTATACGTAACTGATGCCCCATCCATCGGAAGAGAAACGAACAATATATTGAAGTCGAAGATACTGTGATATTTTTGGGTTTTAAGCCAACTACAGAGGTACATTTCCAATTGGACTCGACTCACGAAACCAGTTCCTCTATTTATGCAGATACGACCTGATTGATGTTTCCCGCCAAGTCCTGCAGGATTTATCGTACCACATGTACCTGAACGTTTCAGCGGCTTACGGCAGGCGGAGTCTGGAAGACGTCTCGTAAGGTTCTCCTTTGTAAATCAAAGATTATGTAAGATGAACGACATGTACACAGATAACCAGACAAACCGACAAACAAAGCAGACGAGAATTGAGGCCATCCAATTGACCATTAGTCCAGCCCACCTTGGTTTGTGTCCATTTTTCACAGTGCTTGTGAAACGAGTTTGACCGGTCTACCGTGGTCACGTGACCAAAAGTCGTGATCTAATTGGTTACAGCGAACTGGTTGATTGACAGATATCCATTGGTATATGTAGACAAAGTACGTGTATGTGTGCACCGGTATGTATAGACTGGTGGTCCCTTCGATGTAGAGTCAGAATACAGCACTCTACCTGATGAACTCTAACACGGGGCCAACATCATTTAAATATTTGCATGCGTCTTTAGCCAATCAGGCAACAGGGAGAAATCGTCACGGCGCATAGCTGCAACCAATAGCATTGGAGAATAGTGAGGCCATTGCCGTTACGATACTCATGTGGCGAGATATCCGTTAACCTAATGGGCAGATTCGATTGGTGGGAAGTTTATTGACAAAAATATTAGCAAACGTCTTCACAGATGAAATTTTTCCATGAATACAAGATTTTTTTTTCTCTCTCCCAGTAACAACTTGGTAAACCTGATGACACTGATGCTGCGTCTGGACAACCTGTTGTCCACTGACAGCCGTTGGTTGCTAGGCAACTGGTTGGAGGCAGCGAAGGCTATAGGAACTACCCCAGAGGTATGGCCCTGTTTTTGGCTGGCCTTGGACTGTAGAGGGGGTATAAGATATGGCGGGAGGGGTGGGATGGGAAAGGGGTAAAGGTCGGGGATACGAATAATCAAATGGATTGACTGTTTGTCCAAGTTTGATCACAATAACCTCATGAAAACGTTACTAAAAAAAGGAATTCAAATTGGCATTTTTATAGCAGAAATCTCAACCGATTTTTTTTGTTCGTTTTCATATTCAGGAGAAGAAGTGGCTGGAGTACAACGCGAGGAATCAGATTACATTATGGGGACCGAAAGGCGAGGTATAGAAAAGCTGCATTACATCCCATATACCGCAACAATGTGCGACGACATTAAGGCCAAGTACATGAATAATTTATTCCTGAATTGTAAGATTCATGCAGGATATGAAGATTATCTGCGATTTGTTATGATTCTAATCCGGTATGAACGAAAAATTATATAAGTATGAACAAAAAATGTACTTGATTTTTTGTCTTCACAGATTCGTGACTACGCAAACAAACACTGGGCCGGATTGGTAGGAAGGTACGTATAAGAATACGTTTAGTCATCATCTGTATTAATCATTTTTAAAGATGGTCGCCTTCTGTCCGTTTTATTTTTGAGATTCGCCTCAAAATGTTTTCAACTGCTTTTGCAATACCAACTAGGTTATTCACATTTGAATGAGTCAACGAACCAAAGAATGAACTTCATGGAGTAGATAATTTAAAAATGTCGATTTACTAAGGGTCTGACAATAGGTCAATTCCTGCAGGGTGGATCTTTCTGGCGTAAGCGGCACAAATCAACTTAGAATAAACGTGTTCTCTTTCCAAAAAAGTTCAACAAAAAAAACTTTAATGGATGAAACTTTGTCAGAAGACATAGTTCTTATCTTGCAGCCCGTGTGTTACTTTATATATTGGCTTCACCACCGAAGCATTCCTAACCCAAAACTTCTTGGACATCAACACTGGATCTACCCCGTAGAAAAATCCCGAATTCACCACTAATACCATTTTTGTTTATGTATTTAGCTTCATTGTGTTACTTAAAAAACACAGGTATAAAAAATTTCAACAAATGAGATTATACACAAATAACATAGCAGAAGCTTGGTGTTTTGCTTAGGTTTTACCTGGAGCGATGGAGTCTTTTTACGACGATGATAGAGCAAGCAATCATGGATCACCAACCGTTGAACGAGACTCACTTCCGAGAAACCTGCTTCCAAGGGATCGAATCGCCCTGGACTCATTCCAATGACAAGTTTCCCACCACCCCTAAAGGTACGATACCACATTGCGCATGCGTCAGTTGGTAAAGGAATGATTCTCTCTTTAAAACAAATGTTTAGAAGAAGAATGTTCAAAACCTAACCTGTTGCAATTTCAACTCATATGACTTTTCGAGAAAATATGGAAGATCACGCACAAGCTTTTTGATCACCAAACGCGATTTCATTAATAGCACTCTCTTTTGCAAAAATCGGTCAATGGTGATCGTTGGAAATTTCACGGGGTGTTGTGAACCAGTATATTTTTAATCTTTAAAAGCTTTTTGACAATAATTCGGTTTGGTACTTGGGATAAATGCAAACGATCCTACATCGTTATGCCTTTAACATCGATGCATTTACCAAAACGTTGTCCAGACGTGATTCTTACCCGCCGTGTTTTGTTTTGGTTTTCCTGTGCAGGTGACACCGTTAGCTTCTCGATAGAGCTCTACCAAAACTATCGGCCATATTTTGCGCCAGGGGAGGGAGATGGAAAAAAGGCCGGTAGCAAGGAGCTGCTTAGCCACTCCTCCGAAATGTACAAGTAGACGGAGTTACAAACATGTCGCTGCAGGATGCACACAATCAAATAATTTTCCATAGACAACAGTGATAAATGCCCGACTCAAATTTGTATTTGTTTAAATACTCAAAACTCTCACGGGTATCCAGGCTGCACAGACAAATGATGACCAACATGTCGTGTTTCAATTTCTTTTGCATTTTGGTGGCTTGACCCATTTTTGGTGGGTTGGGCACCTATTTACCGTTAATGTGTGCACCCTACGAGACACGAGTCATTGCGTCTCATGTCACGTGACAAGTTATTCAAATGAATAATAGTTTTTAAAAAAGACGTTCCTTAATGTGTCATTGTTATCATAACATGGATTGAACATGTGACTGGCTTGGGACTGACTTGTGATTGGCAGGTGATTGACATGTGATTGACTTGTGATTGGCATGTGAGTGAATTGTGTTTGACTTGTGATTGGCATGTGCTTGGCATGTACTTGATTTGTGTGTGATTGAATGCGAAAGACTTGTTGATTAATTACAGCTCTATGAAAATGGCGCCCAAAGGAACTTAATAGGTGTGTACTCCTGTAACGGCCACTTCAAAGTCGTTCTTGAATGTTAAAAAGGTACGAGTAATTTGCCAGAGATGCTTTCAAACTCAACAAATATCGAAGCTCATTACCTCCAAAATTCCAAATTTGTGGCCAGGCTATTGCAATTTTCCAATAGGCTGGGCGCGGGCAAACATTACCGTTGTGATTTTGAATTAAAGAGGCGGGATTCAGACCTGTTGACGTCATGCATATAATTTGCATACATTTCACGGATTTCCGTAATGTATGGCTGCATCCGAATCAGTTGTCTAGAGCTAGGTCTAGGTCTGCGCCCATTGAAAATACGCGGGGACGCGCTGACAATAGACGTAGCCGTAGCTCTGGAAGCCCGTTTCGGACACGGCCTTAGACCATATTCACCGCTAGTTACCGGAGCCCATTTTTGAAGTCCGAACTGCCAAGGACAATGGGGTCAGGGAACCAGACAAGGTAGAGGTAGAAATGACCGAATGCCAGGCTTAGTATGGTCATGACCCAGAGGTATAATAGACCAAGGGCTCAACTGTCACATATGTCAATGGAAGTTTGCAGTATATAGCATTTAGTACAAAGCAATATAAGTTGGGTCTACATGTAGTTTCACGATGCAAGTTATTTAGAAAAGTATTGAGAAGTTTCCACTCAGTTGGTAAGATTTGTTTCATTTTGTTGTTTGATCAAATTATTCATCATAGTTATAGAAGTTAGTGAATTGATTTAGTTGGTAAGAGTGATTATTGGTCAAAGGGTTTTTGGATTAATATGCAGTTATAGGCTAGGTTTATGGCAAACATGAACAAGTTTTAAACTGAACGCAATACAAACGTATTGTTTTATTAATATTACATGTACAATGTATTTGTTTGACCAGTTATGTTTACGAGCAAAATAATTCTGGAATACTGATGTATTGTGATACCTAATAAGGATTTCTTTAATTCATTTAGTGTTTTCCATGGCATTGATAATCAAGTTAGTATAGCCTATATGGATAATTTCCTATTCTTTTATGTTTGTTAATGCATGCTACTTTAAGTTTGTTATTCTTTGTGTTTATTATAGTGAACCGCTGTACGCATAGGCTACGATATACACCACGCTATGTTACATTAGAGTATAGGCTACATGTTTAAGAGAACCTGGACAGAGAAGAATAAAGAGACATAATAGGCGAGTTCGCACTGTGGATAGATACAGGGTGAGTCAAAAAAAGCGGAACCCAAACCCTCCAAAAATATATTTCATATTTAAAAAAATATGTAGCACCAAAAATAATAATGACTGGAAAGCCAATTTCAAAAGCTACTTTTAGATGAAAAAAATACTGAAATTGCTCAATCCGTTCAAAAAAAATCACCATTTAAACGCAACGACCCTAAATCCTTTCTCGTCCAAAAAAGCAATTTATTGTGTGTTTTGACTGTTTGGAACAACAAAGAAAATGACACAGAATACTTGTTTCAAAAACTGTCACCACCTGTAGTGCACAAAATCTTTATTAACAACCCCGGTTAAACAAACAATACCATTTATAAAATCTACTTTTTTTTAAGACGGGCCTTCAAAAAGACTATGTTGAATATTTAAACATTTAAACTGAGATTTTATCGCTGGTGATGTTTAAAGACAATTGTGACGACGATTCTTGAAATCGCATTGTGTTTAAAATGGTGATATTCTTTGAACGGATTGACCGATTTCAGTATTTTTTTCATCTAAAAGTAGCTTATGAAATTGGCTTTTCAGTCATAATTAAGTTTGGTGCTACACATTTTTTTAAACATGAAATATAATTTTTGGGGTTTGGGTTCCGCTTTTTTTCTTGCCCTGTATATCATTCTTTTTTTCGCAGACGGTACACTCCGTTTGCATTTGTAAGGCATATATCGATCACCATTTTTACACAAGTAAAACAATCACCTGAATTCCACGTTAAAGGGGCACTAGGTCCTGAAATCACCGGAAAATTTCATGTTATGGATTGTTTACTTATCGTATTTCAAACATCTGGTTGAAAGGAAACCAACCTAATGTCTTACCGTTCCCGAGAAAAAAACCCGGTTGTTTACATCGGACACTACGGAGCGCGAATACGTTTTTCCTGTCGTTCCCTGTTTGTACGATATACTTGTTTGTCTCGGGAACAGCGGTGACCAATCACCAATGCAAAAAAAATATTTTCTTCGGCATCCGCTAAAGGCGAACACTTTACCAAAATCACAATTAGAACCCAAACAGCTCGACTTTTTGCGGTCGCAAAAGTGGAACCCGAAATTCGTTCTCGCGTAATACAGGAATAACACAAAAAAGACCAGGTTTTAAAGGATAGTTGTGTGGATGTTTTTATCCTATTTTAAATGTTCTTTCCGATAAATATCATTTCGTTCAAAGCGCGTTTTGTAGCCCAATTGGGCTGTTCTAGGACCCGGTGTCCCTTTAACCCCGGCCTCAAAACTGTAAAAGAATCTCCCATTATATTTACACGTGTGAGTTGTGTATACAAAACACTTGACACTGTTAAAATCCCTCTTACGTCACAGCTTACGTCATTTTACAAAAAAGAAGCAAAGTACTTTCGTTAAACACTAATCACCTTGAAAATGCAATATTTTACTTCAAAAATTCTAATACCATATATATATATATATATATATAAGTCTTATGAAAGAAAATTAGTTCTTGAAAATATTTTGTTACATAATTTTTTTTATGAAAGACTTATCATAGTGGTAAAAGTATAGGATCGCACTGACCGCTAAAATAACCTTAAATCTCAATCAAATCCCAGTAAAAATAGAATACAAAGAACCATATCCCGCAAAGCCCATATCCAATATTTAGATGAATATGAAATCAATGTGTTCTGATTAAAATTAATACCCATGACATACACTGAAGCAAAGTTGAACTCAACTGCTGAAAAAAAATCATCACCTTGGCGTAGCCAGGAATTTTTCAGTGGGGGGCGCTGGGGGGGGGGGGGCTGGAACATTTCATTGGGGGCGTCATGTAGATCAATGATATTTTTTTGGAAAATCAAAATCTCAGTGGGGGGGGGGGGGGGCAACTGGGGGGTGACAAGGTTTCACGGGGGGGGGGGGGGCTGTCGCCCCCACGCCCCCACGCCCCCCCCCCGTGGCTACGCCACTGCCTCTGATGTATAAAATGCATCGACCAATCACAGAAGTTTAATATGATATACTAGCCACATTTTTGTTACATTTTTGGAGAGATGTTGTACAACACATGGTTATGCAGAAAGGAGCTTCAGTAACATGCGTTAATCTATTTTTGTTTCATTTATGTTTAACGCAAAATAAAGTTAGTGCATAAACACTCAAGTTACTCCAATTAAGGATAAAAGATAACACCGAATCAAACTACATCATTTGTGATTATATACAAATGAGTTTATGCAAATTTACATTTGTTGCATAGATATTCTGCAGAAATATATTTTGCTTTTCCTAGCAAATATGAAATGACCTGAAAGAATAACACCGTAAAGCTTCAGATAGACTGTTCCTGACGTCCTTTTGAACGCAAGCTTTTAACTGTTTTTCAAACTCTCTCTCTCCAAAAATATCGGTACTTCTATTAGAAAAAAAACTCATATTTAGAATACAAATGCTTTTCAGTTGTAACACGTGATTTCTGCAAAATCGTGATTTTCTTTACAGCTTGGTGTTAAACTCTTTGAGTTTAGGGAGATAATCGGTGTCTTCGTCGGTAGGGAAGTCCTTGTTGTCGTTACCATGGAGACGATCCATCTTCGCCAGTTGGTCTTGAGACCGGTAATGGACGATGCCCGCTCCAAAGGAATCCCCGGCTACGTTCACGGTGGTGCGGATCCGATCCCTGGAGTTGAATAAACATAATCCGTTGAAAATGTGTTAAAAAATTATTTTACCCTCTATGTCCTGCTATACAGATGGTGAACACTGTTAGCAAAGTATGTTTTTGTTTTCTCTAGATCTTGAAATTTTGAAGAAGAATCGTTTTTTTAGCATGGCCGCATGGCAGTCAGTCCTATTTCTTTAACAGCTTACAAACTGTGACATGATATTATAATGAGTACTTATATAAACTGTGACGTGATATTCAAATAAGTGCTTGCTGACATGACAAACTGTGACGTGCATCACATGATATTCAAATGAGTACTTACAGGAACCAATCAATGACGATGATGAGCGTGACGTCTTCAGCTGGTAGGCCAACCGCGTTGAGTACAATGACCAACGTGACAAGGCCAGCCTGCGGAACGCCAGCAGCACCAATACTAGCCAAGGTGGCCGTTACGCTGTGATAAAAGCAATGACATACAAAACTTGAAACCTGTAACGGCCGTTACGCTGTGACAGAAGTAATGAGACTAAGAACATTTTAATGAACTGTGACAGAATTGATGACACACGGAAACGTAGAACCTTTATGATGGCTATTTGTTACGCAAGTATTGCAAGTTTGAAAACAAGTTTTACATTTCGTCCGACAAGACTGACAAAGTTTGATGTCATAGCCCTACCTTTGTTTTATTTCCATAGTTGTAACTTTATTTTTGACGTCTCTGCGTGAAAAATCTTTGTATGAATACGTAGTCAAAGAAATATCTCGTGCCATATACATGAGGCAAGCCGTTTTGGGACAACTTTTTTTTTTAATTTATCATTTTCTCACTCAGTACAAGATAGTCCAACTCTCTACTTTCTATCTTCCGTTCTAATTTACCTGATAGTAATGACAGTGGCCACATCCATCTCCAAATTGTTGACTTGGGCGATGAAGATGGCGGCTACCGCTTCATAGAGGGCGGTGCCGTCCATGTTAATGGTGGCGCCGATAGGTAACATGAAGCGTGTGACGCGCTTGTCGATGCGATTGTTCTGTTCCAGGCAGGAGATGGTCAGGGGCAAAGTAGCCGAACTGGAAAGAAACGAAACAAGATATATTTATGATCAAGATCGATGCATGATTTGTACTTGCTGTGGTAGGACTAATAACTGTCTTTGCATTGTATTTGTTTCTTTAACATTTTTTTCGCTAGTATACCTAGTCTTATTTCGGCATAAGTGATGGTCTCATTAAAAGTGCTTCCGTTAAGATGGTATAATGTAAAATTAGGCCTATTGCGCATGTCGCATTGAGGGTTACAATCCATTAAGCTAATAAAGATGAGAAGATTTCATTGGGGTCCCAAAATTTTATGTGACACCAGTTCATACTTGGCTCGAACGCAAACGCCAATTCAGAGTGATCACCGCAGCTCGGCAAGTAAACTCGCTGCGAATTCGCATTCACAACCCGGTCCGACAGCGTTTCCCACCTTGAGGCAGTAGCGAAGGCGGTCATGAGGGCTGGGGACACGCCCTTGATGAAGGCGAAGGGATTCTTGCGAGTAAAGATGACGAAGAGGAGCGGCAAGACAAGAAGTCCGTGAATGAGAAGACCCGAGATCACGGTGGCCGAGTACAGGCCGATCTGGCTGAAGACCGTCACCCAGTCATCCATGCCGAGGATCTTACCCAGGATCAAGAAGAAAATGCCGATGGGCGAAATCCTGAACAAGTGGAGAGGGAAAAAAAGAAGAAACAGTCATTGAAAAACTTTTACTACAATCCGAAAATTGCGCTGAATTTAATGGAAGAGTAAGGTATTTAAGAGGTACTCAAAATTGATTTTTAGCTGCAGGAAGCAGCTCTAGAAATGGTCATAGCTCTTGGTTGGTAAGTAACAAACTTCAGCAAATGCCTTTTTTGGCAATCAATCACTTTGTCCCTTAGGCCCTCGCAACAACACCTGCCCCCCAATTTATTGCAGTGGTAGAAAATTGGCATTAGAGCTGGCACTGTACTGCACACAAATTGGGTGTTCGACATGATATAAAACGCTCAATGCATCAACTGACGTTCAACAATAATGGGAATCAGTCAATTGGCAGTCAGGACCACGTGAGTAGTTGTGTATTTTTAAGCACAGACTTTTACGTCATGTAGGGGCCTACATGACGTATGGGCCACAGCAGGTCTACACTTGGGCCGCAGCTTCCGAGATCTGTTCATTCTTCTTTTTTTATTATTCATATGTAGTAGGTTTGGAAAATCCCTGATGTCATAAAGGGAATTAAAAGTTCTTTATTAGTGATGACGATTCAGCTACAGAGGGCTCTTTCATTACCCCGCATGCATGCTTTTTTTTAAGGTTTTTTTTTACGTAGCGCTGTTTGGGTTTTATCTTCCGAAATTGATGAAACACCACAACCTTAAGTTTCTTTTCCCAGAGATCATGAAAAACAACGCATGACCTGTGACCAGTCGCTTAAGACTTTGCTGCCACCAACGTCATGAAGATGGTCTGTTTTCTCACCAGATGATGCCTCGCACCAGTCTCATAATGGTCTCCATCATGGAGTTGGCGAAGGCTTTCACTGGTTCCCCTGCGGGTCCCATACGACCCAGCACGATGCCGAAGGCACAGGAGAACACCACCAACCCCAGCACGTTGCTGCGGTCCTGGTACCCGCCCTTGGACACCAGGATGACCTCGGGCTCGGGTGTGGTTCCCATGGTACCCATGGTGGTGCCCTCTATGGTCGTCATGGGCATGCCCGTCATTTCTGATTGGTCGTTTGTCATCATCATTGGTGTCTGAACCGTCTTGTACTATGAGAAAAAAAATTAACGTTTCCTATGGAACTTGGGGTTAACGGGTGGGGGGGGGGGGGGGTTAACTCACTTAACTCGGTACTGTTTATAGAAAAGTGAAGTATCTGCTGACTTTAAACTTCAACTGGTTAGGTTTTAAACATTCCTCTTTGGATTTTGAATGGTGTTGTTATTGGAAACGAACACAATCGTGAAAACAAATGATCCTTTGTGCTTTCAACTTGGTGTGGAACCCATTTTTTCAAATTTCAAATCTGTTCACTTTTGAGCTTTATTGATTTGCAATTATTAATGATTAGTTTTAGTAAAGTTGTTCCATTTTTGTAAGTGGTATTGAGTTTCATAATTATTTCCATAATTGTATTAACTTGTATCATTTTGACTTGTAACCATACATCAACTTACTTAAGGCCCCCCCCCCCCAAAAAAAGTCTCCGGTATCTGGTATGCGCGCGCCTCGCCATAGCCATGCGCGTCGGCAAAATGAAAAAGTTTTTGTTTTCAATAAAAGATGATGTCTCAAAACCGCCAAACTCACTGGTTTGACTGGAATCCTGCTGCTGCACAATTTTAAACGTGTTTTTAGATGGGGTTATGATCGAGAATAAGCTTTATGTGGCCTCTCTGGACTCCCATATATTTGCACTAAGTTTAGTCGGGCACCATTTGCAGTCATCAGCCGACATTTGAAGCAAAAAAAAACAGGTCAAAAAAAAAAAGCCGCGTCGCCGCACCACTTTTTGAGCAAGCTCCATACCAGAAACCGGAGACTTTTTTTGGGCCTGATATACCAGATTTTGGCCGAAATTATTGTCACTCTTTACGAGACAGTGTTTACTTTTTAAGGAGTAAAAACAGGAACATGTGATCGCTATATTGCTTTCTTATTATCTGTTTAATGCAGCGAATCAGTACATGTACTAATGATCAGACTTTAGGAGAAAACAAAAATTTAAACTCATTATACAAAAGATAATAACGAAGTGAATTCACAAGTCGAGTTTAAGAAATCTATAGTACTTTAAATCCGGAATCACGGAAAGAAAATATCTTTTCTGTTGTTGTTTAACAAGGAAATGCGAAAAATATGAGATGATGTGGGCGAAGTTTAGTGAGGTATACTTCTCTATATCATGCTGACGCAATAAAAATGGAATAAACAAATATAATTCTTGGGTGATAGCTTTTAAACTCACTGATCGGAAGCAGGCCTCCACGATATTTGGCGGGAACATGTTCCTGAAATTGGAGGAGAACAAGGAAACGTCATTAATTGTTAGTGTTGCAATAAAAATACCAGCTTGGCAATATCATGTTGACAGGCACATCCTTTATATCCATAATCATAAGCCAGTTATACAGGGTGACCCAAATATAATGCAACCCTAAAACATTTGCCTTAAAAAAAAAGATCTGTGGATTTTTATGTTTTTGGTATCAGATTAAAGCTGAGAGTTTTTTCTTTCAAAATAATGAAAATATCATGAAAATAGAACTTTGGGTTGCTGACAAAATGCCAATTACAAAATGACAAAATGCAAAAAGTTTTCGGTTTCTGGTATGCGCGCGCGTCGCCGTAGTATGGAAGTGTAGATAGGACATGGTTAAAAATAAATCTAATTCGTACGTACGAATTACTAAACCGTACGTACGAAATACTAATTCGTACGTACGAAATACTAATTCGTACGTACGAATTACTAAACCGTACGTACGAATTACTAAACCGTACGTACGAATTAATAAATCGCACGTACGAATTACTCAGTGGCGTAGCCACGGGAGGGGGGGGGGGCGTGGGGGCAGTGGCGTAGCCAGGAATTTTTCAGTGGGCAGGGGGGGGGGGGGCGGCGCTGGGGGGGCTGGAACATTTCATGGGGGGGGGTGTCATGTAGATCAATGATATTTTTTTTAGAAACTCAAAATCTCAGTGGGGGGCGACTGGTGGGCGACAATGTTTCATGGGGGGGGGGGCTGTCACCCCCACGCCCCCCCCCGTGGCCACGCCACTGCGACAGCCCCCCCCCCATGAAACCTTGTCCCCCCCCCAAGTCGCCCCCCCCCCCCCCACTGAGATTTTGAGTTTCTAAAAAAAATTATCATTGATCTACATGACGCCCCCCCCCCCACCTGAAATGTTCCAGGCCCCCCCGGCCCCCCCCCCCCCCCCCCCCACTGGAAAATTCCTGGCTACGCCACTGGAATTACTAAACCGTACGTACGAAGTACTAAATCGTACGTACGAATTACTAAACCGTACGTACGAATTACTAATTATTTCGTACGTACGATTTAGTAATTCGTACGTACGGTTTAGTAATTCGTACGTACGGTTTAGTAATTCGTACGTACGATTTAGTAATTCGTACGTACGGTTTAGTAATTCGTACGTACGAATTAGTAATTCGTACGTACGAATTAGTAATTCGTACGTACGGTTTAGTAATTCGTACGTACGAATTAGTTTTATTTTTAACCATGTCCTATCTACACTTCCATACCGTAGCCATGCGCGTCGGCAAAATTAAAAAAGTTGTTTTTCAATGTCAGATGATGTCTCAAAACCGCCAAAAACACTGGTTTGACTGGAATCCTGCTGCTGCACAATTTCAACGTGTTTTAGATGGGGTTACGATCGAGTAAAAGCTTTATGTGCCCTCTCTTGGCTCCCATATATTCTGCACTAAATTTAGTCGGGCACCATTTGCAGACAGTGTTGTAATTTTGTAATTTTGCGTCTGGAAGCCAGACTGCGGGAGCGATGGTCGTGTATATCTGGAACCTGTAAACGCTTTTTTAACAGGGTGACCGTTTAAGCCGATTTTCAGCTAACTTTGACAGGATTTTTGTTAAAAAACGAGTTTGACAGAAAATTTGACAGAATGGATTTTTCTGGCAGATTTCTGGCAGAATTCTGCAAAAATGGTTATTTGACAGAAAAACAGCAAATTTGAACAAAAAAGTTTACATTTTGTTTAAAAAAGCTTCAATCCTTTCAAACAAACCCTTGCATAATGGGACAGGTTGGCTGGTCTCGGTGCTGAGGTTCACTGGGAAACGAACTTCGTTGTGGCCGGATCCGCGTTTTGCCCAAAATTTACCAATAATTTCACAACATCTTTATGTGACTAGATTGTTTATTATGTAATTTGAATCTTAATTAAGACAATACTACCAATCTGCATGTGATTTTAAGTGTTTATAGTGTACTTCGAGTAATTCTGGGGAATTTGGCAGATTTTTGATAAATCTGACAAATTTTGACGCGCATTTAGTAGAATTTGGCTCTGACCTTACGGTCACCCTGCTTTTTAATCAGTGCAAGCGGGCTAACAAGCCTGGCAGCACAGGCACGATGTCGATGACTCGATGTCGCTGTATGGCCGATCTGGCGTTACCGTTTTCTCTGATTTTTGTTTTTGACTATCCAACTTATCCGAAGAATGTTCGTGTCGGTCGGGATCGTAAGTAGGTGCAGAATTCTCAAGCCTTATGGCCTTACTGAGGTCACCTCAAGCTCCACTCTGAAGGATATTGCTGAGAGTTTTAAGGGGATCGAAGCGTCATCTGCAACATCCGCCGACATTTGAAGGAAAACAAGTAGTGAAAAAAACCCGCGTCGCCGCACCACTTTTGGGGCAAGCTCCATACCAGAAACCGGAGCCTTAATTTTTTGGGCCCTACTTAAATGAGGGGAAATTCCAATATTGACTCGCGTGTATTTTGTTTGGGGTTACGACCGTTAAAGGTTTACCCAGGGCATGGAATGTCAGGCTAGTGTTTGCTAACACGGGGTCAGTGAGAACCCTTTTGCTTGTCAAACTCTTTAAAAAGCAAGTTAACACCGTTTACTGACGCAACCATGGGTTAATGCAAATAGATCTTTGTACTCAAGTTATAAACGGAAAACAGGTTCCTTGGCATTTGTCATTATTAAGCGAAGAATGTTTACAGATTCCTGGTACATGGTTGCGTATCCGGGTTTTAGGGGGGAAATGGGGAAAATGGGGGAGTTATCGGGGAAAAAATTACCCGAATAATGGATGCATTCGACCGAGATGATTGCATGAAACTACAACTAGCCTATAGACCTTTGGGTTGGCAAACTATGGAAGATTAGAGGTCAGAGACACAAAAATGACTAATGGTTAAGCATGTTTCTAAACATAATATTAATCATGAAAAAAAATAATTAATAATATTAATCAGTAGATTGCTGAAAATACAAAATACCCAACAAACGTTATCAAAAGACTGAATTATAATGCCTCTTTCTTGCATAATTAATGAGGGTGTTATAATATACATTTTTTTGCGAAATCTGTTGCTCGACAAGGCTTAAATTTTTGCCATGGAGGCGTCCCATACTGAATGGCGCTCAATATTTACAAGCAATAGAAAGGTCCGCGTCAAACTTTCGAAATGTTATTCAGTAGTCTGGTGGCAAAACTTATGCACAGAAATGTATAGACATAGAGACAGGGAGCAAAATGTTCCTGTTGACAATTTTGTAGCATCAAAGTGGCTATTACACTGTGTCGTACCCGCTCATATATATTTCCTTACAGTGTCAAAACCAGTTTTTTTCGTACTATAAGGCCGGGTCCGATTCATGGCTACGGCTGGAAATTACACACGTGTATATGGAAGTGGCTGCATGCAGCCACTTCCCAATGACGTGTGACCAATGTGTTCTTTCCAGATTATAGACGTAGCCAAGCAATTCGGACACGGTCAATTTCACGGCGCTGCTAAGCACAAAAATTTGCTTAGCACAAAAAAGTCTGGCTTATAAAAGAAGGTTAACAGCCAAAACTCCACGTGATGTATATTGCTCGTGATTGTTTCTCAGCTGTTGTTTGCTTATCATGAAAATCACATGGAGTTTTGGCTGAAAACCTGCTTTTGTAAGCCAGACTTTTTTTGCGCTAAGCAAATGTTTGTGCTTATCAGCGCCGTGAAATTGGGGGCTGGCCAGGACGCGTAATTTTTATTCCTAGGAGGGTTAGGGGTAATGTCATGAATAATTCATGTTTATCCATGAGAACGGACAATGACATCAACAGCATTGTTGTTAGTTACTCAACTAGTTACAATACATTAAAGCATTTTAAAGAACAGTTGTCGTCGAGCTACCACACAGTAGCCTATTGGATAGCGAAATGAGCTATTGATACAAATATCCCTGGTTCGAATCCACGTCGTCGCTGCTCATTTTCATCAGCTATTTTTCTTCTCCAAATTTATCACTGAGATAATTTTAAATTACGGGGAAAATAGAACGAGAACCTAAGTCTTGCAATGATTCAAAGGAAAAACTGAATTATTCATGACATTGCCCCTAAACCTCCTAGGAAAAAAATTACGCGGCCAGGACCTACCTCAGCAAATCCAAGATGGCGTCGGCTGTGTTGACATACTCTGTGTTGCCTGATCGATCGATTTCTGTCGTTTCCTGTCGATTTCCGGGTTGGATCGTCATGACCATGAGAATGCCCAGGGCTACGGCCATGAAAGTCGTACTGAAGTAGTACACCAAAGCCTGCAATTTCAAAAATTGGCAAACTTTCTCACAACTAGTCCGTGGGGTTTTGTAACAATGCATAGAAAATAACAGTCCATACAATTCTTACTCTCTATTTTTGTTTGGGGGTGGGGGTGGGGGTGGGGGCGGGCGGTTGGGTTTGGGGTATTGCATTTTTCTTCTTTCGAACAATAATAAGGCCCAACTTTTGTGTCCTAAATTGACCTAACTAGGGTAGGAACTCAGGGAAATGACAAGTGTGCGAATTACTTATTTAATTAATTAATTGTTTCCCAGATATGTGACCCATCCGATTTTTTAATTAGTTGATGGCTTTTCCAAACATTATCTATCTGCGTGACTGGATATAAGATAAGTAGATGTTATTCTAAATAGTGGTTTATTGAACACTTTTCACAGCAATATGCAACAATGCATGGCAAAATTAAAAGCATGTGCAAAATTGAGCGTTGGGGCCTATTTTGACAAGTGTTGAGATATATCCTGCCATACGACCACACATTTATACTCAAAAGTTTTTAATGTGTTAACTTGACCCAGTGTGAAATACTGAGCCTCATTTGTCAAGTGTTTAATTAACATTGTGTTAATTTTACAACCTAATTAATTAAAGGTACAGTCCATCATTTGTAATTTGTAGATTGTGTTCGCTTGAAGCGACAAACGTGCTCAAAATCTAAAGAAAGGTGCTGAACAACTAACCTGATGAAGTTTCGGCTCAGCTTCAGCCGTATATTTTGAGAAAAGCAACATTCTAAGATCTCGATTTCAAATCGTTGGAAAGGCCTTCGTTCGTTGATTCCTTCAAAATGACAGCTTGCCAGAAAGCATACTTTCACAGGGAGTTTAGTTCCCTTACTATCTTTCAACCAAGTATGTTTTTTAACGTCAGTTACTTTCTGGATAGCTGCAATGATGGACTGTAGCCTTAAAGATGTGTTAACACTAACCTTAAGGCCGAGTACACCAGACATGCTTTTATCCAGCGACGCCATACCCGCTATTAGACTGGACACCACTAGGGGGATGATGACCATCTTGAGCATGTTCAGGAACAGCGTCCCGGGAAAAGCAATGTAGGAGATCTCCTTGGCCGTGAACGTCAGATCGGTGCCGAACTTGATGAAGAAGCCGACCCCGAGACCCAGGAGGAGGGACAGAAGGAGGAGGATGACGAGGAGGTTGCGGCGGAGGAAGCCCGAGCAGCAGGTGCGCCAAGAGGTGCGTCGGCGGGCCGAGGAGGTCTCTGACTCGGCCCGGACTTCCACCAAATCTGCGGTAGCTGCCTCCGTGTCTTTCATCTCTGAGACGTGGTTATCCATCTGATGCTGATGAATTATAACACAATAAAAAAGAAGCAAACTGCTTGTTGACTGGAATGAACTAAATTGTACAATTGTTGAGGTATTAAAGTAGGCCTGTACACTCTTGAATTTCCTGGCCAGATTTCACCCGGATTACGAGTTCAAATATAATTTGAAAATGGAAGCATTTTACTAGTTAGATACATTAGGCAAATAATCAGTGAGGAATGTCCAACACAAACATTGGCATGATGACGTCATTACTTGAAAGGACGCCCTCTAGCGGTGCTTTAAAAATATACAAAACTTGAATTTAAAAGCCATTCGTCCCAATTTCACCAAATTACCCCTAGATATTCTTTGTATAGTCTCAAAGGACTTTGCGAGGTTTCAGAAACATGACGTCATCGGACCGGAAGTTATCGTAGGGAGAATTTTAAAATGATCAGTTTTCTTTCCTTTAAATTCAAAATCGGAACCGGAATAAGTGTCATTAATATAGAAATACACTTAAATATTCATCATAATTTCCATATTTTTAGTTATATTCACTGATTGGTGAACGTTTATCCTGTCTGACCTACAATATTAAGTTTGGACATTTTTACTGATCACTTCGTCAGTGTAAATAAAATGCATACTGAAATTTGTAAAACTCGAAAGGATGCTTTTTTTTGTTCAAGTTAAAACACAATTGGTTCCACTGGAAATAGAGACATTTCTGTTCATAAGAATATTCACAACTTAGCTGGCCAATAAAATAGTTCAGTGGACAAGTTTGGGACAATTGACGATATCTTATCAGTCTAGGGAAAAACTTGTTGATGGTAAAGCATGACTAACTTTTTTATTAAAACGAAAATACACTGGAATTGGCGAAAAGCAGGACTAGTTTAAATCACGGATCCTAGACACCAGGATAAACGACTGTTCTGAGCTCTACTACAAAATGCACTGAGCGGACTTGCCTTAATTGGGTAGACGCGTGATAACGGGCATTAATACCCGTTGGCGCGTAATAGTGAATTTTCCAGGTGTCCTATTGTGTTGGGTTTTTGCAAGACATCTAAAACGGAAATATTCATAAAACTGTAAGCAAAACTACTCCTTATTCAAGATTTAATTGTTCCAAAATTGTTTGAAAATAAATACTTCAGGATATAAATGATGGTATTGTGCAGTTTTTGTCGTCATTGATGAAGTATTTACCCGGGAAATAAACGTCAAATTTCGAGGAGAACACCGTTTACCCAAATTTCGTTTTTAATTAGGCTTTTACTAAAACGTTTTAGAGAGATAAGATGCCGAACCGATGAAACAAAAGCGACATTTCATTGTTCACCTTAAAGCTAAAGATATTGTGCTCAGCATTACCATAGTTATGTAGTTATCACTTATCAGAATTCAATAATAAAGACCAAAAACGTAGACTCATGAATATTCAAAAATATAATTCGCTGGCTTGACAGACTTTCGAGGCCAGATCGGGCGCAGAGCCTTGCAAATCTGAAAGCCACCGCGCGCAGTGGTCTAGTGTTGAAAAGTATTCCTGGTATTTGCCACCAGTACGGGCCGTTATCACGCGTCTAACCAGGAGTTGGGCCGAGTCGTTAATCCTTGTGTGTAGGATCCGTGTTTAAATGAAAGCCGGTCCCATTCCCACGGTTTGGGATGTTTGTCACCGCCAATGGACCCTAGTATTTGTTAAGGTTGAATACAGAATGCTAGCAACGTCAACGAAACTTTAAAATGAAAAAAAAAACCTTCAGGGGAAAGGTATTAACAATTGCCCCTATTGAAGGATCGAATGAAAAAGTGCGAACAACTCCTGGTAAGCATAATTTTTAACAACTTTGCTACCATTGTCGTGTCAGAGGCCAGGGTCGTTGCTTTTTTTTTCAATTCAATTCAATTAACGTTTATTTCCACATAATCATAAAGAAGTACAATAAATATAAACAGATGTGGAGGCACGTTCCAAAAAAGCGGGGCTTGTCAAGGAACAGCCGGTTTACAAAAAAAAAGAAAAAAAGTAACAGCTTCACAATAAACGAATAAACATAACAACACCTATAACAAGAACACAAACAGTGTGTATACGTGTACGACGACTAAAATAAGAAAAAAATATGATTCAATAATAAAAAAATTATAAAAAAATGCTTTTGAATATAAATACCATCCTTTTGAATATAAATACCATCCATCATGCATTTTCCACAGGCAAACAAATATTGCGCAAGTTAAGAATATCATGAACTTGTCATGATTTTAGATAGTTTGAGAGAAATACCGATTCTGCGCTACCTGAAGATTTAGAAAATACCTCCTCTTTATTTTACCGTGTTTGTGCATATTGTCTTTAATATATTGCGTCATCAAACCGGAACTTAGGTGTTTCATACACAAAGCATTATATTCAGATGTTCTATTAATTTCATGATGAACACATGAACTAAACCAATATATCATTTAACTGATGATGTCAGAAAAAAGTAACTTTTACAAATGCATCTAATTAATGCGCAAAATGCGCAAACTCTCTGAGTTACTATACATTGAAAGTAATGTCCATAGGAGTATACAATCACTTTGCAAAAAGGTTTGTTACTGCATTATGGAACATCTAGTTTAAGTTCATTCATCACTGCTGCCATCGAAAATCAACGACTGTTTTTGGTCGGCTCATTGCAGTGTTAACATCTCCTAGGACGGATTTAGGGAAATGGTGCATGGCACTCTCGCTTTGTTGCACCCACATCTCATCAGCTTGCCAGGTGTGTCACTCACACAGAAACACCGTATCAATTTAAGCACATCAATGGTGCAAGTTCAACATTGTTAGCCAAATAACAGGCCAAATGCACTGATTCAACAAGCAAGTTGTTTCCCTACAGCATTGGTGCGTGTGAGTTTTTCATTCATTGCATTGGGGCTGAGAAATTGTTTACAACAAAAACGGAGGGGGGATATCCCCTATATCCCCGGGATTTGTGCCCATATATCGGTATCCTAGAAACGAAAATTTGCTTTGTGGGTGAGAAATAGTTCACAGACAGACAAAGGCCACCCTTTGTCAATGTTGACCCTCTACTTGACGAGCATCAATGTTTGTCGATGTTGTATGGGTTTTGTGGGTTTTTATTAGTTCGCTGGAAACAGAAACACCCTTGTGAAGCCCATTGTTTCTTTGGATGCAATGATTAAAAATGGCCCGCAACAAGATTTATCTGCTCAGCCCGAACAGATGAACAATACATTTCTTTGTGAATTATCAAATAGATATACCTTTGTTGGCTAACAATAGTCACAGATGTAATAAATAACCAAAGTGAGTTTCATAATTCAGATTTTTTTTTTTTTTTTTAAGGAAAAGTGCTATTCATGACTCAAACGAATTACTAAAGACAAGCTTAAGACAGCGGTAAACATTGTATAATCTTGGGTAACTTTCAAAGTAACTTTCAAAGTATAGCGCTTTTAAACAATAAGATAAGGATTATAATAAAACACGTATACAGTCTAATGCACTGAATCACTCAATCATCCTAAGTCTAAGTCAAACTTCACTCTGTACTCTCTGCTAAAAACATAGCCCTTTAAACTAAACCATCCTCGTATTGCTTCAAAAGAGGCGGTCTCTCGGTTTTCACATCATCTAATTTGCAGTTTACAACTTCACAAGTGGACACAAGTTGCCAACTCGCTTTTTGTGTTTTCGTTTGAAGGGATAGCTCTATATGGCATAATTTGCATTTATCCCAAAAAGTAACCTAACTTGTCTAAACACCACGTGAAATTAGACCTTCTGGCTTGCTGTCATTTAGATGTAAATCAAGAAATGTATATTTCCGACGATCTGCCAATTGGCGGTTGTTGGAAATAAAGAGTGCTATTGACGAAATTGGATTTCGTGATTATAAGGCTGTGCACGTTTTTTTCACTGTTTTCTAGAAAAGTCTAATATCCACTGAGCTGAAACTTCAACAGATTAGGTTTTGAACTTTCTGCTTTGGATTTGGAGTGGTGCTATTATTGGAAACGAACAAAATGCATGAAAAGCAAACTCTCTGAACGGACGGTAGTCAGGGCCTACCTGTAATTCTGATCCAAGGCACTTTGAAGTGTCACCAAGCCGATGAAGTGATCCAACTGTCTGTGGGGATGTTTTCTTATGACGCAGGCTGTGTAGTTTGCCCCGACCAAACTGGGTGCGCAGTGACAAAACCCACTGGTTGATATCGATCCGCACAACGTCAATAATGTTTCAAAAGACGACAGGGACATGCCGTCGTACGCGTACTGTACCTGACTCCTTTTTATTCAATTCATTAGGCATGCAGTAGATCGAATTCCATATTGTCCTTGAATGCTGTCACGCTTAGTTGAGGATATTTGTGGGAAAAGCATTGTGAGGTAAAAGCGATTGTCTGAAAAAAACCCCCAGTATATTCGGTAGGTAATGGGAATCATGTCACAGACGTTCGTTCACCTCGGGTACGTAGGCATGCACGAAAAAAATAGTGCCATATCACTTAAGTACGGCAGCCCGTCCGTGCCAGGTTTTAAAAGTATTTAAAAAAAAAAAAATTGCAACATTTTTGCAACATAACACAATAATTTTGCGAAATAAAGCAAAACTTTAGTAAAATAATGTGCCGGG
Source organism: Patiria miniata (assembly GCF_015706575.1). Taxonomy (NCBI): domain Eukaryota; kingdom Metazoa; phylum Echinodermata; class Asteroidea; order Valvatida; family Asterinidae; genus Patiria; species Patiria miniata. The sequence continues at coordinate 30,871,383 of NW_024037069.1, read as the reverse complement.
GGCTGAGGGGGGGGGGGGGGATGGAGAATGACTCAAATCAAAACATTGCCCGGCCGTGGAAAAAGGGGGGGGGGGGGGGGGGGGGGGGGGGTGCTGGACACCACATGACACTGGGGGCGCTGTTCATGATACAGATGTATAATGTATACTTACGCCTCTTACCTTACATCAAAACGCGCATGTAAAGCTTTTTTTTTAATTTTTCTCCCTTTCTGGGGACTTTTTGTTCCTTTTTAGGGAGAAAAAAAAAAAAAAAAAAATGAAATTTTACAGTATATTGATTATTTACATTAGTTTGGTTGTTGGAAAGTTAAAAAAAACACCTCAAACGCCGTCATTTTTGGTTTATCACCACGAAAATGTGGGGTGGGGTTGGGTGATCAAATGGCTAATCACCCTGGTAACGAGTTTGGGATATATACCCCCATCTCTCACCCCCCGGGGTTTAGTTACGCCCCTAGCCACAACAGTTGCAGGTTGGGTCTGTTTTTACAACATGTTAGACGGTACGATGCTTTTTCTATCAAGTCGGATGTCCCCAACCCCGTAGAAAAGTGATATCGTGTGCGTGACTAATGAAATAATATAAAGTTCCTTAAATTGAGAGATTCCAGAAGGAGAAGTCCTTACCCAATTTGAAAAGTAACTCCTCCGATCGACCATACAAGGTAAATTGCACATGGGCTTAGCTCCGAGATGCAAATGTCTACCTCCCCGTACGAGGTACGAGCGAATAACACCCGACGCATGGGTCAACTGAGAATTCAGAGGGCGCTTTTTATGTCAGCGCCGTCAGACTGTTACATCTGATGAGTATTGTATAAATATTAATGCAGTCGTCCTCCACGAGTGAATGTACAGCAAACCTACGGTAGACCTAAAGGGGCATCGCATGTCGCAAATATTTCAGCAAATATTTGCGATGTCGCAAATATTTTGCAACTATCTTTGCAAGTATCTGCGATGTCGCAAATATTTTAGACGTCGCAAACATTTTCGCAATATCTGTAAAGAGTGCCTTTTCTCACAAGTGCCCTTTTTTTTACGAGCGCCCCTAACGAGTGCCCTTTTGGAATTTTACCTTTTTTATTTTACGGAGACCGGGTGACTAGTGAAAAAGACCTGTCTATACCTTTCAGCACGCATGGGCGAGTGCCTTTTTCACGTCTAACTCCCACCCCCCCCCTATAAAATGACCTAGTCTGGTTCCCAGACCAAAAGATTCTGACTATTCCTGATGAATCTTAGGTCCGGTAGCCTCCGGTTGTATTACAATTTACGTCACGTGACTAAAACGAGAGGAATTCCTCCTTTTTCCGAAAATGTCGGAAGTTTGCCGAATTTATTTCGTCGACAATCGGATAGCGCCCGAGTATTTCCGAATATAATATAGGTTTAATTAACTGCTAATTGCTCATTAAAAACTTTTTAAAATGAGTTGATAACTAATATTCATTGATTTCATTTAGAAAACTTGAAATTCAACGACGATTTTGTGCATCAAGTATACTCGGATCGTATGGGCAAACTTTTTGCCTGTGTCATGTACTATTTTGAATTTGACGACCGTTACCGAGATTTTCCAAAATCGGTCTTCATTCGGTTCCGCCTGATAACAGTGCTATTTTGGTGCCTAAATTTGAAGATTCCAGATCAACAATTGTCAATATTATCTTACAGAAATATCAAACTGTATTATCATAACTGTATTATATTACGAAGCAAGTGATTTATTTACTAATTTGATCAGAAAATTAAACGCTATAAGTGATAAAGCGAAATCGGAAACGAAGCCGAGATTTGAAAAAGGGCCATCAATGTCGTCATGTTTATTTTTAACCACGGAGGCTGCCTGACCTATTTAGACGTGAGCGTCGGGAATAATTGTCAGGTCTAGGGAACCAGACTATAAAATGACCTCGCTTCGCCAGTAATAACCAATAGCCACAAGTCTTTGGGGAAATTAAACTGTGCACCACTCGAATTCTTCGTCTTTCCCTTTTTGTTCAAATTATTGGATTTTTTTCCCCCAAACAGGACAAAAGGCCACGGCTCAAAATCTGTGACAAATTCCTTCATGAAGAAATTAATAAAGACATACCAAAGAAAGCAATGTTTTTAACTTTCAGCGATGAAGCGTGATCATAGCAACTCTTTGAGGACATTAAACTGTGCATCACTCGAATTCTTCACCTTTTTTGAACAATGAAGGAATGTCTATTAAAGAAAATGTGATAAGCGATTTGGTGAGATAGCAAGCCTGCACTGACTTAAAAAAAAATAATCACAATCACTCTCTATTATGGGAACCGAAAATATGTGCTATAATCTGACTAATCTCAACATCCTTTCATTCCGGGAGAAGATAGTAATTGTATTAAATATTTGTTATCATAGCATACACAATGTATGTTTAATTTAGCCATTGTAGCATATTTTTTTTTTAAATATGATTATAGCATAATCATCTGTAATACAAAGTCTGCCATTAAAAGCTCTGCAAACAGATAATCACAAGGAAATCCCGTTTTAGTTTGGTATAAAAAGAATCAAACACACAGAAATGATAGAGCGGTTACTACTTTTACATTTTTTGGGACTATCTTTGCTCTTTCTGTCGGCATGATGAGTCGGGTTTACTTGTTCTTCGTTCTTCTATACATGTATGGATGCGAGGCGTGGCAATTACGCCAAATAGCCACGGTGGACATACCATACGCGGCCATGTCAGCCGTCTTGGTTGACCCAAGCACCGGATTGTATGACGTAGTGGTGAGTTGTAAACCAATATTTGAATAAAAATGCCTTGTTTTAATATAACACAACTATATTTTATGTGATCGCGCTTTGTATCGGTGTTGTCAGTGACCAGTATAAAAAGAAAGGTTTCATGAATTGAATCGAGATTGAATATTAGTGTCGGTGACGAAGCCACAAAAGGAATTAATTAAATTTGCAATATCAAGAGATTGAGTTATCAATTCAGGGGAACTTACAAGAACCTTTGTTTTTTTCCCCACAATATAGTCCGGGGGGGGGGGTGATTCGCCTTGTAATATCTATTACAATATTACAAAGTGTAATACTTCACTTTCCAAAAAAAATGATTTAACAAGAAAAGAAAAACATTGAATAGCATGTGTGGACACTACCTCAGTTTTATGTCTATTAGTCGTTGCTATCTACTATACATGAGTTTTTTGGGTAAGAAGTCAGAAATTATTAGGATGTTATTCGCATAGTCTGCGTGAAAATATAAACATCCTCAAATTGCCTGACCTTGTCAAAGATGAATTTTATTCTCTCTGAGTTTTCGGTTGAAGTTCTGTTACGTATTGCCCCATAACTTTTTGCCCCATAAACTGTTTGACGACAACACTTTTTAACTCTTTAACTTTTAACTTTTCCTTTCATGTCGTGTGCAGGTGTCGTCTTTCAGCAGTACCCCTTTTTCAACCGATTACGTCTACGTCATCCGTGACGTAGCCGGGCAAATTCAAGCCGGTAACGGTCTGATGACCGAGGTACTGACAGATGAGCTAAAGTGGCCCAATGAGGTTGGCAAAGTTCCCGGTAAGTCCGACGAGTTATATTGTTTCACGAACGAAGCTGGGTGCAACACTTTTGAGCTCGAGTTTAGCTCCATTCTACTTGGCTCTGCCTCGTAAAATGGACCCTTCCATCTGTCTAAAAATGGAACTTCTATTTTAGTGCGGCGCTGCCGCGCCATGCATTGGGAAGATGTAATGACATAATAATATATGTCGGGGACTTATTCAGGCGTGTTATAAATGCAATTATTGATGTGTGGGTCTCAGTAGCTAGATTCCTTACAATGACGCCATTTTAACTCTACTCGTTCTGATTCGTCTTCTTATCAATCCTTTGCTTTCAGAGAAAGTACTTGGTCGAGATGACATTTGGTGGGGAACTTCCGGGTTTTTGGTGCCAACTAAGACACACGGTGTAATCGCTTTGATAGATGCAGGAATTATGGTCCCAGGTAGTAAAAATACACATTTCATACAGTTTTGAGTTTTTGTGAAGTTTTGCCGGAATGATGTAATTTGTTTGCCTTGACAAACAAAATAATGTAGTCATTCAATTTCCCTTACGGCTTTTGAAAAGAAGCCATTGATACATTGATATTTTCAAGGGCCAATGAGTTTTTTACTTAGTAGGGGAATCAACTTTAATGACAACACCTGATAATTTTTTTTTTATTCTGAACCAATCAAAGGCAAGTATTCTTCACGTGATATGTGGCACTTGGGGCAAGTTCGTGCAAGAACTATCGTTGACTATAATTGTTAACCATAGTTCGACTAAAGTTAGCCCGAACTCTGTCTAGTCGACGAGTCGACTATTTGGACCCACCAACTGGGGCTGGTTGCATCGCTGGTAACCAATAGCCGCGCGCATTCATTACGTACAACAGGGAGCCAGGATCCAGAAGTTTTGCGATGACATTTTGACCAGCGTTTGACTAGAGACGTTCGCACGTTGCTATTAGTGCGCAGGCGTAAGGTATGTCACAAATCAACCAAGTCGACTAATGGTCCTTGCCCGAACTTGACCTTAGCTGCTGCATGCAAATGAGATCCATGATGTGACCTGCTGGACAAGGTGAGTTCAACGGACTTACAGATCACCACTTGTTTTCAATCTCACGCCTCCTTTTCTGTTAACCCCGCCCACAGCCACCACCTATGATATTTCCAGCCGCTTGCTAGACCCAACAGACTGGTTCTATCACCGTGTGGAATGGGCGGATATGAACAAAGATGGCCGCATCGATGCTGTCACTTCCAGAGCCTACCTCGATTCAAGTGAGTTGGACGACAGGGGGCGCTGTCAAATCACTCATCGGCTGTAGCACCATAGACAAACTTAATATACTAAGTGAATTTTTTGTTTTGTTTAACATAGTATACTCCGATTCCCATTGATCAAGATCTCCCATAGTATCTCATTGGTACGATGTATATGGTATTGTCTCTTTCTCAAAAGAAAGGCGTGCAAACTGTTTGAACTCTGGAGAGCGCCCTACAGACACCCTAATTTCATAGAATGGGCAGATACCTTAAACATTAAAAAGTAACAGAAAATACATAGAAAATGCCGCAAGTAGGGAAACCCATATTTGGATAAAAGGGGTTTATTACCATTGAGTTTTTATCAAAATGTTATAAAACCAGAACCTCCGAACTCGGGCTGATTTAAAAACTTTTTGTTCGGCAGATGGCCAAGCAGTAGCAGAAATGGTCTGGTTCGAGCAGCCGAGGTTCGGTAATCCCCTGTACGGAACATGGTCGGAGCATGTCATGTACCCCGGACCGGACGCACTGACGCGCTTCGGCCGGTTGACCGTGTCCGACGGCCGGGAGTTGGAGGTTATCATCAGCGCTCAGTACTTCACGGAGAAGCTCGTCGTCTCCTGGGTCGAGGGTAACAAAAACCATGAACCACTTCAAGATGCACACTATTTGTTTTCCACTGAAATTGAGATCATTAAAATGTAAAAAGTTGATAACTGTTACTGCGTATCGCATTTTTGCAGCCATTTTGTTTTTCGCGCTCTTGATGGGGTGTTTGTGAGTTTGTTTGTTTGTCTTTTTTTTTTAGGACCGACATCAAGTTGGGATGACCCGTCTTCCATTCAGCATAGAGTTATTTCAGATGTAGTTAACGAACGCTACTTTGATATTCAGGTTTGTTATGAGAGCATGCAATATTTTTATTTTATCAATTTCCCGTTGACTTGCCTCAGACTTCTTAAAATCTTTCCACGCGCTAGATATCCGCGCTTCTCTTATAGCGAGATCAGGCAGCAAAAGAAGGAGAGGCTCTCAGGGACATTTCAACATATACAAGAATAATCTTGAATAGCTACTGCCGGCCCTGTTCTTCAAATCCATCTACACTTGTTTTCAGTAATTTTAATAAAAAATGAAACTCAGCCTATTTTATTCGTCGCATTTGGTTTTGTGCTCGATGGAATTCGAGTTTAAGGATAGTTTCAGTTCTTTCTTGATTCATTTACACACTTGACAGTGCTGGTTTTTTTTGTTTCCATTATACATACAGCTAGTGGATCTAAATATAGATGGCAACGTGGACTTACTAGTTTCTGTCAATAGGTGAGAAATTGAAGAAGTATTTTCTTCCTTATGCCAGAACTATTCACTCTTTGATTTATCACAATTTGTTTTAATTGATCATCAAGGTAAAAGGATCAACTATCAACCTTTTAACATATTTTTTATTCTTTATTATACACATAGTAATCAAAACGGGAAGCTTTTAGCCTATGAGATTCCGCGAGATTTCCGCACGGGAGCGTGGAGGCGCCATCTGATCGTGGAGGGATTCATCCCCAATGTTGACGTCATCACCGAGGGTCATGGGTCACCGGGGTCCGCCTTCGCATTCTACCCGGGACCGCCGGGTCAAAGGTCGGTCAGATTTCCCTCTAGCGCCCTCTGTCGATTTGAATCATAATTACCTACTGAGTTCAAAGGATTGGAAGATAAATGGCTTTTGTGTCATACTGTCCCCGCAGTTTGTCTTTCTTTTCAAACATCTCGGCAAAAATGCAGACTGCCCCGCCCCCCCCCCAAAAAAAAGGAGTTACCGGGCACCAGCTGACTTGAAGAGTTTGTGGTCGTACTTGTGCCCAACTGAGGGCGCTGTTTATTAATATATCCGTGTTCACATTAGATGTACCATGGCGGAAGAAACAGCCATGGATGTACACAGAAAACCATACGTGTATCACTTTTGTTTTTGAAATTGTGCATTTTTGCAATTGTGAATTTTTTGAAATTGTGCATATTTTATGCCGGTGGTGGTGGTGGTGGTGGGGTGGTGGGGGGGGGGGGGGGGGGTTAATCAGTATGACAATTTATTCAGTTAAAGTTGCTTTTAGTTTTGTTCCCTTCCCATTCGCTCGTACCCCCCACCATGCAAACAGGGCGCAGGGAAGGGCAGATGAGCTTCACAGAACCTTGTGAAGGAAGCGGGGATGGCATTCTGGGTAATTTATCATGACCTATGTATAAAGCATCTGGCTGCAGCTGTAGACCGCGGTTGGCCAATGCGTGCAAATACTATCCGAAAAGTTTGCCATAGAAATGCATACACACCATACCGGATGTGATTTCTTTTCATTGCGGACCATGTGGACACAATTTTGAGCGTCGAATCATAGGCACTTCGTCGACCCTTCGTGAATTCAAAACGGAATTTAGCAACTAAAGGGAGTTGAACATTTACAAAAACAGATAAGTTATACAGATTTTCTATTATGCTTTTCAACCAAAAAAAAGGCGCCGCATTTATGAATGGGAATTAAAAGAGTGACGAATGACTCCGTCTTAACGGCCGTTGTTTCAAACCTTGCAGGGTCGTGGCCGTGATGACTTGCAGGTCACAGGTCACGCAAAATCTATCCAATCAGAGTGTTAATTCGTCAGCCCTTCCCAGCATCCTGTTTGCAGGGCGGGGGTACGAGCGAACCCTTCCCAAAGTGGCGTCGCTACAACCGTACGCCCCCAACGTCTAAGGCCTAAGTCATGACACAAGTTTATTGAAGGCTACTTTTGCTTCATCTCGACAGAATCAAGCCGCTGATTCTTCTGACGGGCGATGACGACAGCAACGTGTATATCTTGGAGAGTACGATCGACAACGATCCGTCCGTGTGGAGCTACACCATGACATCGGTCTTCTACGCCGAGGGGACGGTAGGCAGCCCGGCCATTCAGGACATCGACGGGGACGGTTTCCCGGAACTCTTCATCCCTGCTTGGACTCAAGGCACGCTAAGTGTCTATACATTTAAAGACATATAGGATCATTAGCTTTTCAAGGAATTTGTTCGCTTCCAATAATAACACCACTCAAAATCCAAAAACGAATGCTCAAAGCCTAACCTGATGAAGTTTCAGCTCAGTGGATATTACACCTTTCGAGAAAATAGTGCAAAACCGAGCACGATCTTTTTGTTTTGATCACGAAACACGTTGTCGTCAATGGTACTCTTTATAATATTATTATTGAATATATTATTGTTTCCAAATAACAGTTAATTGACTGATTGTTGGAAATCGCCTACATATCTTGATTTCTTCTAAATGACAGCAAGCCAGACTGAATAATTACTCGAGGTGTTAATATATTACCAATACGATCAAGTAAGCTTTTTGGATAATATTTGTTTATTTGGTAGGTTACTTTTGGGATAAATGCAAACGATCCCATGTCTTGGAGCCTGGCTACAGGGATCTCTCAACCCCACACACAAACAAAGGAAGAGAAGAAGGAAACCAGACATGGGCAATTTGCTAAAATTTATTATCACCTCTGTGGGCTGATCACAACTTTTGGAGACTTCCCCTGTTGTTTTTTTATTCGCTCTCTGACAATTTCCTTGTTATTCCGAAGTGTATTGACGGGTTAAATAAATAAACACCTCGATAAACACCTCGAAACTACGTCAGGAAGAATATGGCATTGTGAATTTACATGCTGTATCTTACAGAATATTACATTTCAGATCACTTTGTACATGGTCAGACCTGTGTGTTAAATGTTATTGTACACTTCACATTAAAGAAGCTGATTGCGTCAGATGACGTCATCTGACGTCATCATATATCAAATTACAAGCGATTTTAGATCAAAAGTGACCACGCTGTTTCAGTCATGACTCATCTAACAAAAACTAGAACCGTGTTCACATTTTGTGGTCCGACTGATCATGCCTCTATGACAAGTGTTGTCATGTTCGTGAAGTTACTTGACCTTTACTTCCGGGGTTGCGGAAGGTCAAACTTAGATGAGATTAAATACGTGTACACCGACAAGAGCGTCAACGTTAAAACAAACGGAATTTCTTCCAAACGGTTCAAGAGATGATGATGGAACCATGTACAGACATGAACCCTTGTCCAAAGAAAAAGGAAACTTTGGTGACGTCATCATGACGTCATCAAATTACGAGCCATTAAGGGGTCAAACTAGACATAATACCCCTGGCCACACACAAGCCACAGAGACAAACAAAACAAAACATTGGCAATAGGCTTAATTATCCCCTCTACATCCCTTTATTTCGACACTTCCCCTCAACTTTTGTTATGCACTCTCTGGTAATTTCCTTCAAACTCTCATAAAGTAATGAGTTACCCAGAAGTGTTGATTTGTTAAAGGGGCATGACGGCCTGAAATCCCGGAAAATGTTTGGATTATTCACTTATCTTGTTTGAAAAGTCTGGTTGAAAGGAAACTATAATGTCTTACCGTTCCCAAGGAAAGACGGGAAAACCAGGTTGTTTACATCGGACGCGGCGGACATTTATTTTTCATAAGCATACGTATTTCCAGCCGTGTTCATTCAATGTACGGTACACGTTATGCGCTGGTGTGTGTGTCACATAATACACAAAGCGCCAATACACAAATGTGGTTTATTGCACGTCCGCAGAATGCGATGAACTGAATGCGGCAGGATTCACAACTAGCACTCAGCAGCTCGATTTTTGAGAGTCAAAATGTTGACTCCCGAAATGCGTTCTCGCATGGTCGCAAGAATAACACAAAACGCCCATTTTTTTTTTAAGAATGCTTGTGTGGACGTTTATATCTTCCTTTTAAATGCCCTTTCCAATAGTTAATATCGTTTCTTTTAAAATGCGTTTTGTAGCCCAATTGGGCGCATTCCAAGACGTAATGTTCCTTAATGTATTTTTTTCTGAGGGGATAAAAAGAAATGAAATTTTATTAAGCCGAAGTATTTTGGTTAAATTTAAAAAACCTCGATATTATGAAAAAACAAAATCTGATTGTGACTTTACATGCTGGATCAGGCATCTGCACTTTGTTCATGTTTAGGCATGCACGTGACCTTTATGTTACATTTTATGGTACTTTTACATTATTTGAAGACCTGATAATGATCATTAGTTTTGGTTTTAGGAAAATTCCCCCTTTCGTGATAATTTTTTAGGTTTTTTTTGCAAAAGGAAGAGTGCATCAGAGCTGCCCGCTGATGACTCACTGATCGGGAATGAAAAAGAAGAATACCAATGTCTTTCCTGATGGGAATTACCATGAATTATTCGATATTTTGGACAAATTATTCATGTTCGTCGAATGCTGATCCGTTTGTAGATAACTGATGCGTTGATGTCCGTTTGCTGTACTTATTATGCCCTGTGTTTCAGAGAATACCCTAACCACATTATATAGCGTCATCTGTACCAGAGTGCAAAATATCCATGTTCCATTATGTGGTAGCTATGGCAACAGCCAAACTCCATATTTGCTTCGTTTCTTGTCATATGTCATGTCCGATTCAGTTTCGCAGAATCACAAGTCCTGGTCCTGCAAGGGCACAGGACTTTCGGTTTCCAAAGTTTGCCACTTTAAATTATTCTCTCTGAAGATAACATCCTGTGTGTGTCATGCAGATAGTGGAATAGCTTGCAAGAAATCCCAGTAACCATTCTCGGCGTATTGCAGTGACAGGTTTGTGCTCGCGGAATGGCGCATGCGCACAGTCTCGGGAAATGCAAATTGTATGAGCCACAGATTATTAACGCATAGACTGCCAGGCCCTATTCAAAACTGCATGAGCACTATTCAAAACTGCGCGGCGCCCGACTAAAATCAAAACTATGGGCAAATTCATCTCTCGGTATAGGGATTTATACACAGTTGAAGAATTCTAGTCAAAATATTTTATGAAGATATTTTTCGATTGTATAAAAAAAATAACTTGTGTACTAAATATGATTTACGTAGATTAAAAAAAAACAATACGGTACCAAGATTTTCATGGAGATTTTGATCAGGGGCGTGATCCCGGTGGGGATGGGGTAAATTCCCCCCCCCCCCCACACTCTTGACCAGGGGAAGGGCTATTGAATCACCCCCCCCCCCCCCTTCGTGATGAGAACCACAAAATGCGGATTTCGAGGTATTTATCGAACTTCTCAACCACCAAAATAAATTTGATAGCACTAAATAATGGAGAAAAAAGTGCAAAAGCTTAAAATGCTGCGTTTTGATGTAAGCGCTTTGGTGTAAGTAAAGAGGTACATATGTATCATGAAAAGCGCCCCTTGTGTAATGTGGTCTCCAGCCTCCCCCCTGTCCCCTTTGGATTTCCACGGCCGGGCATTTTTTTTTTTTTTTGGTCATCCCCCATCCCCCCCCCCCCCCCCCCCTACTCGCCGTCACAGATTTACGCCACTGGGGGGATGCAAATGCCCCCAAAAGAAAACAAGTGCGAGTGCGCAATAAGCTCCGGCCGTTTTTTTGCATGAAATCTATCAAAATGATCCCTGCCAGAGCTGAAAATATGCGACGCCCAAAATGCGACGCCGATGGGCAATATGGAACACCATGCTTTAGATTTTTACCTAGATTTGTGATAAATACCACGTGACTACAAAATTACTGCACATGTTTTGCCTCCATTCAAAAACATCTTTCCGAATTGTTGCCAACAATTTTGTTAATTATTAATTTTTTTTTTTATTTTTTTTTTTGAAAATGAACATTTGGTATGGGGGCTTATTTTGGTCAATTTTCCGGGTAACAGACAGACCGACCGACCGACAAAGTGTGGGGTTTTTTTTGGGGGGGGAATAAATCATACAAGTTGACAATTTATCAAGAGAAAACAAAAATCGAATTTAGTTGAGGAGTGAGCACGCGGGGAACGCAACTTCAAGATTTAACTGCTTCGGACTGCACACCATGGATGAATACAAAGTGAAAACGACTGGCGTATTTATAGTAACATTTTAGGGTTTCAGTGTATCGACTGACAAATTTCAATTAATGGCAGTGAGATCAAGTGGTAATCGGTAATCAAGTGTATTTTTGGTTAATTGATTGCAACATGCGGACTTTTCCATCAGAGTTCAACTTAGATCGTGAGCCTCACATTGTCTTCGGGGTTTTATTAGTAACAAATTACTGGTTTTCATTCCAAGAGACCCACCAATTAATGTTTCGCATTTGTACAAAGTACGTCAACTGTAAAGAGTTGCGGTTTTGGACTTAGGGCTATATCTTTTTAGAGAGGTACAGCCTGTTCCTACTCAGCGCGAAAGCGAAGGCGAAAGCCATTTTGTGACGCCATGGGAAGTTTTTTCCGGCTGGAAAGTCAACCACATTTCAACTTCGACAAAGTTCGCAGCGAATGCTTCGTATATGAACTGGTGTTATGCCAAAAAATGTCCGGTGCCAAATAGTGTCCGCTGAGCATGCGCAATAGGCGCAGGACACTTTTTGGCAGGTTATTATACGTGCCAAATAGTGTCCAGTGATAAATATAATCCGAGCGCTGTCGATGTCATGCATTGTAGCACTTATTTCAGTCCGGTACTGTATTGCCAAAATACTCTCCGTTCTTACGCAAAATGATGCTAAAAAATGTGAGAGAAACTGTTATTTAGCAGAGGAATAATGCGTCTTGAGACGCACCGTTGGAAAGGCCTTTTTTCGTTGATTTCTTCAAAATGACAGCATGCCATAAAGAATAATTTCACAGGGAGTCAAGTTTCCTTACTATCTTTCAACCAAGTATGTTTTTCAACAATTATTACGTCAGTTACTTTTTGGACAGCTGCAAATGATGGACCCTAGCTTTAACTACTATCACGCTACGTACCTAGGCCTACACTCGCGTGCACGTGTTTCGAAAAAGGTGACCTGACGCAAAAACATAACGGTTTTAGCCAACGTGAGTTTAAATGACAGAAATATCAATTCAAAACAAACTCTACAATAAGCTTCCATCAACAATACGACGTCATAGGCGCATAGCATTTCAAATTGCAGTTTGCTATAATGAGCGGACACTACTCGGCACCAGACAGTTTTTAGCATGTCACCGGCCTTTAGGCTGCACCATAAGTTTCGATAAGTATTTTTTTTTCATCTTGGAAAGTTTCAAATCGTGTTGAGGTCCACGCCAACCGCAAGCTTTCGTCGACGCACGAACAAATTCTGACAGACAAACGAGAGGAAAAGTAAATTTGGGAAGTTATGCTGAAATCAGTTTTGGGTTATACGTATTATTACGTAAAGGCGGCATGATCAGTACGTGCAGCGCGGGATTTTGTTGACTGTACCCCCAACTGCCCGCGTGACATTGAGCACCGGCAGTTTTACCCGGGAACTACTCGTACATCCTGATATTCTCGATAAGCTGGCTAAGCCGAAGAATCAAGTTTCAAATTGATGAACAAAAATCTCGATCTAGTTTCATGACGAAAGTGAAATGTATGAAATCAATATCATTAATTTATAAAGAGGCCTATTTCTGTCTCACGCCTTTGTAAAAACTGTCACCAGTTTGCGTTGAACTCCTTGCTGCGAGACGTACCATCGCGCGATGACAAATGTATTACATCATTCCCGTCATAGAATGAGTCAACAGTAACCTTAGACAATGGACATTTTGGACCACGGCTTCTGTCATTGTAAATATTTAGTTCAGATTTATTGTAAATAATGATTAAAGGGAATGTACAACATTTGCTTTTGCTGGAATTTTCAGAAACAAATGGATTTGGAGGATTAGTATGTTAAAGAAAACATTGTTAAACTGACTTTTTTCTCGTTTTGGACTTGTAGATTGTGGAAAAACCAAGAAAACCTATCATGTTCTTGGAGTCTGGTTCCCTGACCCCACTTAAGATGAAACGGAGCAATTAATTCACTTTGGGGAATTGTAAGGTCAGAGAATCAGCCTAGCAGGCTTGTACCCCTTCATAGGTGTGTAATCAATTGCAAAGAAAAGTCAGAATAACTAAATATGAAAAATTAGGAACAGTTGTTGGGAAAAAAGCCAGTTTTCTCCAACGCTGGTCGGCCGACCAGCGTTGGAAAAATACAGTTTTTCTTCAAAATGTCAGCACACCAGGAGCCACGATTTTAAAGGATGCTTTAGAATGACAGTCCCTAACAATTCAGTAAGGTATTTCGTGATAATTTGATCATTTCGTTTTTTGATGTTTGCAAATGTTGTATTTTCCCTTTAAGCTTTGCAGTCTGTATATTCAATTTGCAGTTGCGGATCTACGCAGTGCAGTGGCGCACCCAGGATTTGGCTGAGGGAGGGGGGGGGGTTCACAATTGTTATTCTTTTTTTGGGGGGGGGAATTATGAATTAAAAAAAAATGTTCCCCAACTTTTTGGGCGCGGAAAAAAATTGGGGTTCTGGGAATTTTTTTTTTGGGGGGGGGGGGACGGACTATATTGACGTTGGTGGCACCATTTCTTGGTTCTTGGTTGGTTCATCATGATACTCCGCGTGGGAGTTTATACTGGAGACCAGAAACCCGGGGGCAAACCCCTTCTCTAAGCGATAAGTGTTACTGGGTTCTTTTACGTGCATTGGATTACACAACACACGTGACCTACGGCTTTACGTCCCATCCGAAGGACGAAGCAATAATGGTTAAGTGCCTTGCTCAAGGGCACAAATTAGTGGCCACCCGGCGAGCTCGAACCCACGCCACTGTTGCCTCTGAACATGGGTCCTTGCTCTATGCTCTGAAACACCAGAGCATGAGTCCGGCCACATAATCACCACGGTCAAATCGTGGGCCTAAAAAAAACCCTGACAACCTTTTTTGGCTCAAGCCCCCCCCCCTCCCCCCCCCCCCCCCCTCCCCCTTGGGTGCGGGAAAGTGGGCATGGGTGAGGCTAATGGGGTTTGACTTGACCCCCCCCCCCCCCCCGAGATCGTATAAAAGGAAACTCATGCAAGAATTAAAGAGCAATTGCCTGCTTCTTCCCCCCCCTCTTCCTCTCCCCTCCCCTAGCAGCTCAACGCCCCCCCCCTCCCATGGTATATGACCTGGACCCGCCCCTGGTTAGGTATAGACAATGAACACGCTTATTGTATGCTTGCGGATATTTAGTTGGAGCGTTTCCTTTCCACACGGTAAGGACTTTCCCCTGAGTGACATCCGAATCCTGCACAGGCACTTACTGCGCTCACTACCGGAAACCTGGTGTCTGGCTGGTGTGGTGGATTTCGAAGCTGAGTGGAATCGGTCAATTTTGCGATTATGTCATCGATATATTTATATTAAACTTTATATTAATATACTTGAACGCTACAACTGAAACACGCGAAAAAAAAAATTTTTTAATTATCAAAGTTTATTCATGTTGTTTTGCTAAAGCAACAAATTATCCACTTTAAGCAGACAAACAATTAAATAAAAAAGGTTATTACTTACAAAATTGTAGTGTTTGAGTTTTTTTTAAATTTTTTTTCTGGCTTCATCAGTAATTGGAAAAAATATTCTCAAGGCATCCCGTACATATAATGTAAAACAGCAAAATACTTAAAATAAGAAACAAAATTAAAATTTTAATTTTATAATTGAGTATTACCAAACTAAAACCATGGCACATACAAGAAAGCATCCCAAAAAAATGCAATAAATTCAAAAAACAATAAACGAAATAACTGAAAGAAGAATCAATATAAGAATTGTATCACGTGACAAAGCGACGTGAATTTAATTATTTTGTGCTGTTCGAAACATTTCTTTTTATTACTAAAACATGTTTCGAACGGCACGGAATAATGGAATTAAGGTAAAAATAGAAAGGAACAAAGATTACCTTCGAAAGTTTTGATAACATGAATATTGATGGAAACATTGTGGGAAAAAAAACGCTGATAATTTTGTCACCAAATTCGTGGATTAAATACAGATTATGTTTTCTCCACTATCATTCATTTTAAAAGTGCCAGACAGAAGTACAAATAAATAGCAGTTTATTGATTATTCACCTTAGCCAAAAAAAAATAATCGACACTGACCGTCAATTGATATTTGGTTGGTATATTTTACAACCCCGGTGTCAAGCTATGGAAAGGCTTATTTTTCGGAGTTTTAATTCGCGGTCTTCCAACCAACGCTGATACCAAATTCCCGGACAAGACCGATACAAATCTGGAATTCCCCTAGACCTCTTTAAACCAATCACAGCTCACTGCTAAAAATAGCTTCTCCACAGAAAAACAATACCCGATAAGATTATGACCACGTGCTGCCATTAATATTTTCCCTATTTTTTTTTTAAATCACATGAAATTGTAACGTAGGCCTATTTATTTCTATTAAGTGAGTGGGTGTGTGGACATCCCCGCCACTAGTTTTGTGGCGGATCTACAAAAAGCAGAAACTTTATATAAATGGCTTCTTGGACACACCAAAATCAACATTCGGCATCTGCACCTTCGAGCTTCAAGCATCAAACCTACAGCTCCAGACCAGTCTATACCAATCGCTCCGCCAATAACACTGTGTACTGTAATAACACTGATTTCAGCAGATTTTATACTCGAGTCTTCGCGCCCGATGGAGTCCGCAATGGTAAGTTCTCGTATATTTGTTTGAGCCAAAAAAAAAAGCAGCGTAACGAGAAGCGTTGATAGCGAACCTGCATGCGTTGTATACTGTGTACATGATACATCACTGGCTATAGAAACAACCCGATCATTGTAATTAGTTTCACAGAGAGTAATCGAAAGCACCGAAGCAATCTACAAGGCTAAATTGTCTCTTTGCGTTTGAATACAAATGATACATCAGAGTAGAAATTTGAAAAAGTTTTTCTTTGACAGTCATCAGTCTTCGTAACACAACAGCAGTTGTTATCCAAAAAGTCAGGCTACAAAATCAAATGATCGTGTTCACCATGTCAATGTTGACGCCATGTTCATCCACTGAAGAGTATGAATGAATACATGTTACTCAAAATAATTATTGACAATAAGTATTCCTTTAATTTACTTTCATTCAGGCGTTTCTTGCTTCGTGTGTTTTCACCGTCCTCCTCTCGGTATCATTGACGGGAGGCAGCGTCATCCCTCAACTGGGAGACAATGCTGCCGACATCGACAACACCGGCCTACTTATGCGGCTCCTAGACGCCGTAAGACTCCCCAGCGCCTCAGACAATTCATCAAGCGACACAGACACCGTGTTGGTGCTTGACGCGGGCCAGGGCGAGGCTGGGCAACGGGGCAGTAGGAGCTCTGCCCCCGGGGACATCAATCTGAGCGACGCGCCGGCCGCCTTTGCACTCGCGGAAGATCTCAGCGGAGCCCAGTTGGCGGAGATTCTGCAAGGGCTGCTGGACGACTCGACCGCACCGGCCGGTTCCGTACCGGTCAGTTTGAGATGCTCCGGGCAGCCGATTGCCGCTAGCACCCCGACGACACACTCCGAATATACGTCGGAGACGTGTCACCAAGGACTGATCCCTACTGTAAACAACTCAAAAGTCAATACTCGGGGTCTCTGCCCGTGGACATACGTGGAGCACGTCGATATTGACAGGTAAGTACCATGCTTTGGAGAAGAAACCTGCAGAAGGTTTGCCATAGTCTTGGTTGCAAAACCTTCGTGTTTTTTTTCTTCTCAAAACTTCAGTCGATCCTCCACTGTATTGGATTCTAAGTGCTTTATTTCACTCGATTCATTGCTTGGAAAGGAATCGATTCCATCGTGTCTTTTACTCGATTCTTATAGAGTAAGGGTCAAGAAGTGGACAGCCACCAAATTGTGCTCTCTGTCAACGACAAAAGATGGTAACGTTTCGATCAATGTTCTACGATCGTCTTCATGAGATATAAACCGGCTTGTCAATAGCGATATATTATTTACGGAAAAGGCATGGAATTTCGCAATTTCCTCTATTAGTTCTATCCACTGAAACCTGATCGGCTGTGTTTCAACATCCGGAGTTGGAAATCAGGTGCTGTTGTTCCAAGAATAAGGAACACCAAAATGATCTTACTGACCCTGTGTTGAATTTCTCCTATAATCTGTTATTTTTTCTTCTTTCATCCGACAGATACCCTAGCACGATGCTGTACGCCCAGTGCGCATGTCCAGACTGCGTCAGGCAAAGCGTCTCGGATGACTTTGGTTGTCACCCAATTTACAACGATGTCAAAGTGCTCCGTAAGCACGCTTGCCAAGACGGGATCCAAATGTGAGTACCAATGAAAACTGGGCAATGAAGTAGCGCCCTCGTTTGGTGAAGAAGAACCTCAGCCGATGGCTACATGTAGTCACTTTTGCATAAATTTGGGGTCCACTTTTTTCCCCGTCACTGTCTGTGATTTCATAATTCTGATGCACTCCTTAATGCAGTCTTCCTACAAGAGTGATTATTAATGGCAACTACAAGTCATGTACCTACCAAACAAATAAAAAAACCGTTTGAAGTTATTGTTCAATATTCTTAATGAAACTTATGGCAAATTGAAGCACCATTATTCATGATATTAGGTACCGTGTCATACCTTGGACCCCAAATTTATAGAAAGACTCGTGCACGAAACTCTAGTGGATTTAGTTCAAATTGCCTTCTAAAACCACCTCACAATACATCGCAGCGATTCCTAATTAGCCAAGTCTCAAAAGGGATGCTTGAAATAATTAAATTAAATTAAATAACCAAACTTCGTTTTCCCCCCAGATACGACTCAGTTTACGAGAGAGTACCCGTAGCCTGTGCGTGCCTCAGAACTCTAGAGTAGAAGAAAGGAGACTGGTGAACATCTAGAACGCCCTCTGCTGGTAACAATTGCAATATAGCAGGCAATAATTGCAATACAGTACTGAAACAACCATGAGCTTGACATAGCATAATATATACTTGTATATAACATAATCGCTTAATATAGCATATTTATATACTTTTGGTACTATTTATTTATTCACATGCGCAATAGTTGATGTTAAGTGAAATAATATGTCCAATGCAATAACACCACGATTCAATGCATATTGGTGCAACGATATTTAAGATATATATAATATATTTATATAATTTATTGATCACGCTATTTATTGGTGCTATCGATGCATTCCAACTGATATTTATTAGATCATGTGAAATTTCGTTTGATATTTATAAGCTTGCCTGGATATTTATATGGTTTTATAGGCAACGTAAGCTTGTTTACGTTCATAATTTATCTTGATTCGTTTTGATGAATTGCTTTGTGTAGAAATTTGAAAACCCGTACAGCTGCATTTGACAGTTACATAAGTAGCACATATTGTGCTCAATATACTGGTTTGTATAACCAATATGAATACTGTGTATACATTTTTAAAATATTTATTTTCTTTTCTTGTTATGAAACCAAGAATTCCTCAAAAGTGCCCTAGGCACCTGTAAGGAGGAGACAATGAGAAGAAAGTTAAGGTGGGAGGAAAACACCCAGAAGAATTTTCTGGGTAAAACCCAAGGAATCAAGGTGGGACGGAAAAACCCATTCCACAAGTGGTCCGGGTAGGAATCGAACCCGGGCCATTGCAGAGGAAAGTAACCGCTGCGCCAACCTGATTCCCTAATATTGTGTAAGTTAGAGGTAACTTTTTAAAGGATGCACATTGCAGGTGTTATGCTTTCACCAAGATTTGCGATTAAGGCATGTTGGACCATATTTCATGATTGTCTATCTTTCTGCCAGGAAGATAATTTGCAGACCGTGCTTGCTTAATCTGTGTACATGTATAAAGATTTTTGTCCTCCGGACTTATTTCCAAACGATAGTGTTAGCGCTGTAGTGCGCCCTCCCACGACACAACTATCGTGCCGATAAAATTATTGATAATAGTATTGCAGTCGAATGCGAGGGCGCACTACAAGCAACGCTATTATGTCCGGGTGCTCAGGTATGTTTTCGTTGTTGTCAAATTAGATTAAGCATTGACCAAAAAGGAAAAAACTGCCACAAAAGGGACAAAGATGTTACAATTATAAAAGGCCAGCTTTCAGTTGTTAATCACGTTAAATATTTATTGCATTAATATCTATTAGATTATATTGGATTACTATTTATTAGATTATATTTTAATATTTATTCGATCAACAGATTCGCAAGCTTTAACTGCTTTTGGCAGTAGATATACTCAGAACATGATAGTATTTATTTACTTATCAGTATAAGTTTGTAATGCATTATTATATCGTTCAAAATCATTAAATTTGTTTTTTTGCATATTTTACTGAAATGATAAGTGCGTGATTGCTGTCAATTTTAATAAGTTAACTTTGACACAAGGCCGAAGAATTCCACAGAAAGAATGGTTTTTCTCTTATTCGACAATGGTAATCTTTCCTTTTTTCCCCCAATCTTCGCACAAACAAATTAGAACATTGACACACTCGGTGTCAGGATTGTGTTCCAAAGTAATCTATCTATTCGGTCAACTCGAACTTCAAAACTCGTTTTGGTGACATGTAGGTTACTTCAAAATGTTAAGGACAAAGTGGTTTGTACAGGAAAACAATTGTGCCTTGAACAAACATTATGGGCGGCCAAAAGGGCCAAAATTTATAAGATGTAAAACAGAAGCATTAAGAAGCATACAATAAACAAACACAAGAATTAAGGAACTAATTTATGAAAAGACAAAGTCGGAAATAAACTAAGGACAAAACTACAATTTACAAACAACTCAAACAAAACAAAAAGAAAGACAAACTCACTCAAACAATTAAGGGCAACATTTTCAATCAAAGGACACATCTAAGAAAAAGAACATACCAAAACAAAAGACAAAATGAAAGTCAATGAAAAGATTTACCAAAGAAGACACAAACTGGAGCAAAGGACAAAACAACAGAAAAACTCTTCTTCTTTTTCAAACAGACATAAAAGCCAAAATCAAACAAAGAATGATCACTACACAAAGTTCATTCAACTTGATCAAAACGAACGTCTCACATGCAAAGGACGAAATACGGGGCAGTTAAAAGAACAACCAAAGGACTACAATGCTTTTTACCGCCGGCCGTACCGACAAAGTTTGAAAAGGACATCATCGCACACTTGAGAAGGTCGTTTCAGGAAACCAAAGAACAAACTTAATAATCTAACTATTATTGAACGATGAGGGCGAAGATGTCAAGGCCGTATTGCAATTGCTCTCCACTGGATTATCTCGTTGCCAATCGAATGTGGTATTAAACTGTACACATATAAAGTTGGACTCTACCAAACCCTTGTGCTGAAGTTTGGCTGGATGGGAATCGACGGTTAGGGTTTCAAACATGAACTGGACGAACTACACCAAATGAAGATGTAATCACCGTCGGTACCAACGGCAAAGCTGCCGGGGCTAATGGCATTCCAATGGAATGATCCGAGCCGGCAGTGCAGTGAGAGGCTGTTGGATGCACTTTATGAGTTCTTCACCCACTGTTGGGTTTGCAACCGGCTTCCACAACAGTTCCGTGACGCGATCGGGGCCGTATCATAAGTCTGACGCCTCATAGGTCATTTCAGACTTTTGAGGCGTCGGACTCATGAGGCATACAATTTATTTATTCCGCCTCATAGGTCCGACGCCTTATAAGTCCGACGCCTCATAAGTCCGACCTCGGAAAAACGAGGCGTTGAATTTGTCGGACATACGAGGCAAGAGACTTATGAGGCTTCGGACTTATGAGGCGTCGGACCTATGAGGCATCGGACTTATGGGCCTTTATTTGGTTAGGGGATGCGATATTGTCGGACTTATGAGGCGTCGGACCTTTGAGGTGTCGGACTTATGAGCGGACCCCACGCGATCATTGTCACTATTTTCAAGCGGAAGGGCGACCGACGCGACTGTGGAATATTACCGCGGATGTCCATCCCTAAGGCAAGCTTCTGTTAGTACGCCTTAAGCCAATCGTTGAGGATATTTTGCCAGAATCACAATGTGGCTTGCTGGCCGTAGCATCATCGATCCTTGTGCTGTTTGTCGACTTCACAAAAGCATTTGACACTGTTACTCGAGATGGCCTATGGCGCCTCAGTTCGTCTAGATTTGGGATCCCTCTAAATTAATCACTCTCCTTCGCCAGTTCCATGACGGCATGTTCGCCCACGTTCGCTCAAGCGTCCTTTGGCACCTACTCCTCTTCACAATCGCATAACCTCGCCACATGGCTGAATCACGGGCTGATTCAGCCACGGAGAAGCCCGGCGCGATTCAGCACCGCGATTCGGCCCGTCTAGGGGAATTGGGTGGGTGGGTTCCCCGAAGCACACGGCTATTTTTTTCCCATTCGTGCTGAATGGTGCCCTGCTGATATCCTTCGCCCTCGTGCGCACGGGACGAAAGCAACATTTTAAAGGTTTTTTTTTATTCTGTGCCGCCAATAACCCATTTAGCTCAGTAAGTAGTACCTATGATGATTTTAGGGGCTTTTTCAAATAAAAAAAGCAACAAATCCTGGACAAATTGAGAAAAAAATGACCCGAATATTTGGACCCCTATACATTTTCAATGGACCGCTTTCGCTTCTTGCCGCCAGGCCCATTTATGCGCATGCGTGCATAATTATGAATTTATTAGTAAAAAGGTTCATTGTCCTCTAGTACTCCCTGGCGGAACTGATAGCGTATTTGGGCTGGTTTGTTCAAGGCAGGATTCTTTTCCTGTACAAACCATTTTGCCCTTTCCAATTTGGAGTTCAGGTCACCAAAACGTCTTTTGAAGTTCGAGTTGATGGAATTGAACAGATGACTTTGAAACACAAATTTAACTGACTTCGAATGTCTCAGTGTTCCAATTTTATTGTGATGGTTGAAACTAAGAGATCACCATTGTCACATCAGGGAAAAAACTCTTTTTAGGTAAAATAATTCGGCTCTGTGTCAAAGATAACGTACACAAATTGGCGACAAGCAAGCACTTATCATTTCAGTAATATAATGCAAACACCAATTTAATATTTTGAACGATATAATATTTGATTATAAACTTAAATTACTGATAAATAAATAAATATTATGATGTTCTGAGTATATCTATTGCCAAAATCATTTAAAGATTGCGAATCTATTAATCAAATGAATATTAACAATAATGTAATAAATATTAATTAAATAAATAGTTTAAACGATTAACAACTGAAAGCTGGTCTTTGATATTTGTAACATCTTTGTCTCTTTTGTGGCAGTTTTTCCTTATTTGTTAATGCCTAATCTATTTTGATAACAACGAAAACATACTTGTGAGCACCCGGATATAAGTAATATTGTCAGTGATCCGTGGTGGATGACTTGAGCGTTGCTTGCAGAGCGCCCTCACATTCGACTGCAATATATGGTCCAAAATAATAGTAAATCTTGGCGAAAGCATAACACCTGTAATGTGCATCCTTTAAAAGGTTACCTCTAACTTACACAAAATTAGGGAGTCAGGTTGGCGCAGCGGTTACTTTCCTCGCCTTCCACCGCAAAGGCCCGGGTCCTACCCGGATCAAATGTGGATTGGGGTTTTTTATTCCCAATTTGAATCCGTAGGTTTTACCCAGAATATTCTTCTGGGGTTTTCCTCCCACCTTTAATTTTTTCTCATTGTCTCCTGTCTACAGGTTTCTCCAGCCTGCTTTCGAGCTACAGTGCCTAGGGCACTTTTGAGGAATTCTCTATTTTCAGAAAATATTCAAAAAATATATATATACAATGTATTCAAAGTAAGTTTTACAAACCAGTATATTGAGCACAATATGTGTTACTAATGTAACTGTCAAACTGCAGCTGTACGGGTTTTCAAATCTCTATTCAAAGTAATTCATCAAAACGAATCGAAATAAATTATGAACGTAAACAAGCTCACGTTGCTATAAAACCATATAATATCCAAACAAACTTATCAATATTACACGACATTTGTAATGATCGAATAAATATCAGTCGGAATGCATAGATAGCACCAATAAATGGCATGATCAATAAATTATATAAATATATTATTTATGTCTTAAATATCTTTGTACAAATGTGCATTGAAACGTGGTGTTATTGCATTGGACATATAATTTCACTTAACATCAACTATTGTGCATGTCAATAAATAAATAGTAGCAAAAGTATATGATTATGTTATATTCACTGACTATGTTACATATAAATAAATATATGCTATATTCAAGTTATATTCAATTTGCACAGTCAAAGCACTTCAAAGTCTAGCTCATGGTCACTTCAGTTGTGTAATGCAATTATTATTGCCTGCTATATTGTAGCTGTTAACAACAGAGGGCGTTCTAGATGTTAACCAGTCCTGCGGTCTCCGTTCTACTACTCCAGAGCTCTGAGGCAAGCACAGGCTACGGGTACT
Organism: Patiria miniata; assembly: GCF_015706575.1. Taxonomy (NCBI): domain Eukaryota; kingdom Metazoa; phylum Echinodermata; class Asteroidea; order Valvatida; family Asterinidae; genus Patiria; species Patiria miniata. The sequence continues at coordinate 30,847,195 of NW_024037069.1, read as the reverse complement.
CTCTCGTAAACTGATTCGTATCTGGGGGAAAACGAATGAAAATAGGTCAAGCTTGGTTAGAAAATGCCAATTTACCATTTCAAGCAACACTTTTGAGACTTGGCTAATGATGAAACACTGCGATGTATTGTGAGGTGGTTTTAGAAGGGAATTTGTACAAAATCCAGTTAAGTTCGCACACGGATCATTCTATAAATGTATGGTCCAAAGTTTGGCATATTTTTTGTACCTGTTATAATTAATAGTACTTGAATTTGCCAAAAGTATCATTAAGAATATTCTAATGACTTCAACGATTTTACATTGTTGGGTAGGTACTCACTCTTGGAGGAGGACTGTATCAAGAAGTGCATCAGAATTATGAAATCGTAGATGTTAGATGTAACAGGGACGGGGAAAATCGGACCTCAAAATGTATACAAATTAGTGGCCCACATGCAGCCCTACAGGTTCTCTCGTACCCCCGCCCTGCACACAGAACGCTGGGAAGGGCTGACGAATTAACGCTCTGATTGGATAGATTTTGCGTGACCTGTGACCTGCGCGTCATCACGACCACGACCCTACAAGGTTTGAAACGGCCGTTAAGACGGAGTCATTCATCACTCTTTTATTCCCATTTATAAACGCGGCACCCTTTTTTGGTTGAAAAAGCATAATAATGTAGGAAAATTTGTAAAACTTGTCTGTTTTGTAAATTTTCAACTCCCGTCAGTTGCTCAGGCTCGGTTTCGAATTTACGAAGGGTCGTGATGCACATTATCATGCATTCGACGCTTAAAATTTGTCCACATGGTCCGCAATGAGAAAGAAATCACATCCGGTATGGTGTGTATGCATTTCTATGGCAAACTTTTCGGATAGTATTGGCTAACCGCGGTCTACAGCTGCAGCCAGATGCTTTATACATAGGTCATGATAAATTACCCAGAATGCCATCCCGACTTTCTTCACAAGATTCTGTGAAGCTCATCTGCCCTTCCCAGCGCCCTGTTTGCAGGGCGTGAGGGCGGGGGGTTCGAGCGAACCCTACAGGTCCCATTCTTCAACAAACGAGGGCGCTATTTCATTGCCCAGTTTTCATTGGTACTCACATTTGAATCCCGTCTTGGCAAGCGTGCTTACGGAGCACTTTGACATGGTTGTAAATGGGGTGACAACCGTAGTCATCGGAGACGCTTTGCCTGACACAGTCTGAACATGCGCACTGGGCGTACAGCATGGTGCTGGGGTATCTGTCGGATGAAAAGAAGCAACAAAATAACAGATTATACGAGAACCGCACGAATTCAGCACAAGGTCAGTATGGTCTTTTTAATTTGTTATTCTTGGAACAACAGCACTCGATTTCCAACTCCGGATGTTGAAACACAGCCGTTCAGGTTTCAGTAGATTGTACTAATAGAGCAAATTGCTAAAATTCGTTGCCTTATCCGTAAATAAATTATTGTGATATCACTGTTGACAAGCCGGCTGATATCTCATGAAGACGATCCTAGAACAAATAAAAAATCATCAAAGCCGGAAATACATAGTCTTGGTCCAAGACGTTACTAAATTTTTGTCGTCGACAGAGGGCACAATTTGGTGGTCGTCCACTTCTTGTCGGACCCTAGGAATCGAATAAAAGACACGATGGAATCGATTCCTTTCCATGCAATGAATCGAATGAAATGAAACACATATCATCAAATACAATGGAGGATCGACTGAAGTTTTGATGTTTCTCCTCCAAAGCATGATGATGGTACTTACCTATCAACGTCATTGTGCTCCACGTATGTCCACGGGCAGAGACCCCTAGTATTGACTTGTGTGTTGTCTACGGTAGGGATCAGTTCTTGGTGACACGTCTCCGACGTATACTCGGAGTATGTCGACGGGGAGCTAGCGGCAACCGGCTGGCCGGAGCATCTTAAACTGACCGGTACGGAACGGGCCGATGCGGTCGAGTCGTCCAGCAGCCCGTGCAGCATCGCCGCCAACTGGGCACCGCTGAGATCTTCCGCGAGTGCAAAGGCGGCCGGCGAGCCGGGGCTCCTCCGGCTGGCGTCCCGGGGGGCAGAGCGCCTACTTTCCCGTTGTCCGTCGTCTCCCTTTCCCGCGTCAAGCACCAACACGGTGTCTGTGTCTGATGAATTGTCTGAGGCGCTGGGGGGTTTTACGGCGTCTAGGAGCCGCAGAAGTAGGCCGGTGTTGTCGATGTCGACAGCATTGTCTCCCGGTTGAGGGATGACGCTGCCTCCCGTCAATGATACCGAGAGGAGGACGGTGAAAACACACCAAGCAAGAAATGCCTGAATGAAAGGAAAGGAATTATTGCTGTCATTAATTATTTTAAAAACAGGTATTCATTATTACTCTTGAGTTGATGAATATGGCGTCAACATTTGATTTGTAGACTGAATTTTTGGATAACTACTGGTAGTTGTTTTACGAAGACACAACTTAAAATGAAAAAAAAATTTTCAATTTGTACTCTGATGTATCAATATTGCATTCAAGCACCTAACAGACAATTTAGCAGTGGCACTGAAACGCCAAACAACTTCGGAAATGTACATGCAAAAACAAAAGACTGAGTATGGTCGCGATTAGGGCCTGTGCAGCTCAGTGAGTATTACAAGTATAACGAAGATATCCAATAGCGGCTTTCACTGTTACCTGCTGCTTGAATTTGTCGGTACTCTCGATTGTTCTCTCTCTGTGAAAGCAATTGCAATGATCGGGTTGTTTCTATAGGCAGTGATGTACACAATAAACAACTCATGCAGGTTCGCTGTCAACGCTTCTCCATAATGATACGCTGCCTTTTTTTTGCTCAAACAAATCTAGGAGAACTTACCATTGCGGACTCCATCGGGCGTGAAGTGTTGAGTATAAAAATCTGCTGAAGTCAGTGGTGTTATTACAGTACAGAGTGTTATTGGCGAAGCGATTGGTATAGACTGGTCTGGAGCTGTAGGTTTTGATGCTTGAAGCTCGAAGATGCAGATGCCGAATGTTGATTTTGGTGTGTCCAAGAAACCATTATATAATTTTTCTGCTGCTCGAAGATCCGGCACAAAACTATTGGCAGGGACGTCCACACACCCACTCACTTAAAAGAAATAAGTACCTTAACAAATCCGTTTGATTTAAAAAAAAAAAAAAATAAGGGAAAATATAAGACTCCTCGTTGGAACGTTTCCTTTCTATAGAGTTAAGATTTTCCCCGGATTGACATCCGAATCCTGCACTGGCCCGACGCAATGCGCTCACTACCGGAAACCTGGTGTCTGGCTGGTTAAATGGATATCGGAGCTGAGTGGAATAGGTCGTTATTGCAATTATGCCATCGATATCTTTAGGGGGATTTTTGTCGACTAAACTTGAACGCTAAAACTGAAACACTTGAAAACTTATTAACAACCAATCAGAGTTTATTCAAGTTGTTTTGCTAACACAACAAATTATCCACTTTTAGCAGATAGCCTAGACAATTATATTTATAAAAATCAAGGCTATACTTCAAAAAACAATATGTTGTCAGTATTTTAGTTTTTTCACACTTTTGGCTAGCTTCATCGGAGAAAAAAATATTCTTAAGACACCCGTACTTAAAATATAAAACAGTAAAATACTTAAAATAAGAAACAAAATTTAAGATTTACTAACAAACTGAAACCATTGCATCGGTTCGTGAGAACATTGATGATGATTTGAAATGTTTCGAACGGCACAAAATAATTAAAAAAACCAGGTAGAAACTGAAAAAGAACAAAAGTTGCCTACAGAAGTTTTGAATAACATGAATATTGACTTAAACATTGTGGGAGAAATACCCTATTTTTTTGTTACCAAATTAGTGGAGTAAGTAAACAAACTTTTCTCCACTATCATTCATGTTAAAAAGTACAAGACAAATATTGATTATTCACCTCAGCCAAAAAAAACAAAAAAATCGAAATTGACCGTCAATTGATATTTTGTTGGTATATTTCACAACCCCTATGGAAAGGCTTTTTTTTAAGTATAATATTCGCGGCCTTAAACAACGATGATACCAATTCCCGGACAAGACGATACTAGTCTGGAATTCCCCTATGGACCAGGTGCTGTCATTAATATTTTCCCTTGTTTTTTTTTTATCACATGGACTTGTTGTAAGGTTTTTATTTCTTAAAGTGAGTGGGTGTGTGAATGGACATCCCTGCCAATAGTTTTGTGCCGGATCTACTAGCAGCAGAAACATTATATAATGGTTCCTCAGGCACACCAAAATCAACATTCGGCATCTGCACCTCCGGGCTTCAAGCATCAAACCTACAGCTCCAGACCAGTCTATACCAATCGCTTCGCCAATAACACTGTGTACTGTAATAACACTGATTTCAGCAGATTTTTATACTCAACACTTCGCGCCTGATGGGGTACGCAATGGTAAGTTCTCTTAGATTTGTTTGAGCCAAAAAAAGGCAGCGTATCATTATGGAGAAGTGTTGACAGCGAACCTGCATGAGTTGTTTACTGTGTACATCACTGCCTATAGAAACAACCCGATCATTGCAATTAGTTTCACAGAGAGAGAACAATCGAAAGTATTGACAAATTCAAACAGGAGGTAACAGTAAAAGCCGCTCTTTGACATCTTCGTTACTTATTTAGTTACTGAGCTGCACAGGCCATAATCGCGACTACATATTTCTGTTATTGCACGAAGGCCACATTTCCGAAGTTGGTTGGTATTTCAGTGACACGGCTAATGTATGTTTGTGCTTGAATGCAATATTGAAACATCATGCTCTGGCAGGAGCTTCTACATGTCACTTGGTGTCAGTTGGTCAGTCGGTTTGTCTGTCTGTCTGTCTGCCTGTCTGTCTGTCTGCCCCCGAAAATTTACCAAACGTTTACCATTAATGTGCCATCGGCGTCGCATTTTTAAGCTCTCGCAGCGATCATTTTGATCGATTTCATTTTTAGTTCTGGCAGGGATCATTTTGATCGATTTAATGCAAGACTGTCGTGCAAGACGTCTTGCAAGAATTTCATGCAAGACTTCTTGCAACGCAGCCAGAGCTTACTGTGCCCTCGCACGTGCGCTGTTCATCTTCCTCGAACAAGGTGGACGCCATTTTGTGTAGTTGTTGGACGGTATCCAGAAGGATGAAATGTCCCAAACATTTACCAAAAGTATGGTGTTCCATTCGGTCCATCGGCGTCGCATTTTTCGCCAGAGCTTATTGCGCACTCGTACTTGTTTTCAGTTAACGGTCTTCGTCAAACAACTATAGCAGTAGTTACAATGAGACTACAGATCAAATGTTGACGCCATATTCATCCACTGAAGAATATGAATAAATACCTGTTGTTAAAATGATTATTGACAATAATATTCCTTTATTTTCATTCAGGCATTTCTTGCTTGGTGTGTTTTCATCCTCCTCCTCTCCGTATCACTGACGGGAGGCAGCGTCATCCCTCAACCGGGAGACAATGCTGTCGACATCGACAACACCGGCCTACTTCTGCGGCTCCAAGACGCCGTAAAAACCCCCAGCGCCTCGGACAATTCATCAGACACAGACACCGTGTTGGTGCTTGATGCGGGAAAGGGAGACGACGGACAACGGGAAAGTAGACGCTCTGCCCCCCGGGACGCCAGCCGGAGGAGCCGCGACGCACCGGCCGCCTTTGCACTCGCGGAAGATCTCAGCGGTGCCCAGTTGACGGCGATGCTGCAAGGGCTGCTGGACGACTCGACCGCACCGGTCAGTTTCAGATGCTCCAGCCAGCCGGTTGCCGCGAGCTCCCCGACGACATACTCCGAGTATACGTCGGAGACGTGTCACCAAGAACTGATCCCTACCGTAGACAACACAAAAGTCAATACTAGGGGTCTCTGCCCGTGGACATACGTAGAGCACAATGATGTTGATAGGTAAGTACCATTATCATGCTTTGGAAGAGAAACATGCAGAAGGTTTGTCATAGTCTTGGTTCCAAGACCTTCGTAGTTTACATTTGTTCGCAACTTCAGTCGATCCTCCACTATATTGGATTCTTGATTCTTTATTTAGTGCTTTATTTTACTCGATTCATTGCGTGAAAAGGAATCGATTTCATTGTGTCGTTTATTCAATTCTTAGAGTAAGGGTCAAGAAGTTGACGATCACCAAATTGTGCCCTTTGTCGACGACAAAAGATAGAGACGTCTAAATCCAAGACTAAGAAAAGGCATGGAATTTCGCAATTTGCTCCATTAGTACAATCCACTGAAACCGAGTGCTGTTGGAAATAGAGGGCTGTTGCTCCAAGAATGAAAAATAAGAATGATCACACTGGTTCTCGTATAATCTGTATTTTGTTTCTTCTTTCATCCGACAGATACCCCCGCACGATGCTGTACGCCCAGTGCGCATGTCCAAACTGCGTCAGGCAAAGCGTCTCTGATAACTTCGGTTGTCACCGCATTTACAACCACGTCAAAGTGCTCCGTAAGCACGCTTGCCAAGACGGGATTCAAATGTGAGTACCAATGAAAACTGGGCAATGAAATAGCGCCCTCGTTTGGTGAAGAATGGGACCCGTAGGGCTGCATGTAGGTCACAATTTTTGTTATCAATTTGGGTCCGCTTTTTTTGTCCTGCCCCTGTTACAAATGATACGATGTCATTATTCTGATGCACTCCTTGATCCAAGAGTGAGTGCCTACCCAACAGATGTAAACTCGTTTCAAGTCATTAGAATATTCTTCATGATACTTATGGCAAATTCAAGTACCATTAATTATAACAAGTACAAACAAGTCACACTTTGCACCCTAAATTTATAGAATGATCTGTGTGCGAAACTTAACTGGATTGAGTACAAATTGCCTTAACGCCCCATATTTGGCCTACATCGCAGTGTCTCAAAAGTGTTGCTAGAAATGGTAACATTGGCATTTTCTTGTCAAACTTGACACTATTTTCTTTCGTTTTTTCCCCCAGATACGAATCAGTTTACGAGAGAGTACCCGTAGCCTGTGCTTGCCTCAGAACTCTAGAGTAGTAGAACGGAGATGGTTAATATCTAGAACGCCCTCTGCTGGTAAAAAAATACAGTATAGCAGACAATAATTGAAATACACAACTGAAACGACCATGAGCTATATTTTGAAGTGCTTTGACCGTAAAATATTGAATATTACTTTAATATAGCATAATATATATATTTTATAATATAATAAGTGAATATAGCATATTTATATACTTTTGATACTATTTATTTATTCACATGCGCAATAGTCGATGTTAAGCGAAATAATATATCCAATGCAATAACACAACAATTCAATGCATATTGGTACAAAGATATTTACGATATATATAATATATTTATATAATTTATTGATCATGCTATTTATTAGTGCTATCGATGCATTCCGACTGATATTTATTCGGTCATGTGAAATTTCGTTTAATATATATGTATAAGTTTGTCTGGATATTTATATGGTTTTATATACGTTCATAATTAAGTTGATGCGTTTTGATGAATTGCTTTGAAATAGAGATTTGAAAACCCGTACAGCTGCATTTGACAGTTACATAAGTAGCACATATTGTGCTCAATATACTGGTTTGTATAACCTAATTTGAATGCATTGTATAATTTGTTTTGAATATCTTATTTCCTTCTGGTTATGAAACCAAGAATTCCTCAAAAGTGCCCTAGGCACATGTAGCTCGAAAGTAGGCTGAAGAAACCTGTAGAGAGGAGACAATGAGAAGAAATTAGAGGTGGGAGAAAAACCCCAGAAGAATATTCTGGGTAAGACCTGGGCGGACTCAAGTAGGGACTGAAAACCCCAATCTACATATGGTCCGGGTGGGATTCGAACCGGGGCCATAGCGATGGAAGGCGAGGAAAGTAACCGCTGCGCCAACCTGACTCCCTAATTGTGTAAGTTAGAGGTAACCAACCTAAGGATGCACAGTCGGGTGTTATTTTTTCACCAAGATTGACGATTAACACATTTTTTTACCATGTTTTAGGATTGTCTACCTTTCTGGCAAAAAGGAAAATACAAAGATCGTGCTCGCTTAATCTGTGAACATGTATCATAGTTTCGTACTTTAGAGACTAGACGTATTTCGAGCCTATAGTGTTAGCGCTGTAGTGAGCCCTCTCACGACACAGTTATTGTGCCAATATAATTAATGAGAATAGTATTGCAGTCGAATGTGAGGGCGCACTACAAGCAACGCTTAAGTCATCCACCACGGATCATGTTACTTATGTATGTTAATTATATAATATCTTATATAATATATGTTTTCGTCAAGTTATCAAAATGGATTAAGCATTATCCCAAAAGAAAAAAAAACCGTCACAAACCAGACAAAGATGTTGCAATTATCAAAGTCCAGCTTAATGTTTACCAGATTATTTTTTTAATATGCATTCAATCAGTAGATTCGCAATCTTTAAATGCTTTTGGCAATAAATATACTCAGAACATGATAGTATTTAGTTATTTATCAGTAATTTAAGCTTTAATATAATCATTATTTATCGTTTAAAAAATATTAAATTGCATGGTGTTTGCCTATTTTACTGAAATGATAAGTGCGTGCTTGTCAATTTGTATACGTTAACTTTGGCACAGAGCCGACGAATATCCACTGAAAGCCTTTTTTTCCTCTTACATAAGAATGGCAACCTTTTTTAATCATCACCCCCCCCCCCCCCCCCCCCCCCCCCCCCAATGGAACACCAGGACACTCGATGTCATGTTTTTAAGTCATCTATCTTTTCTGTCAACCTGAACTTCAAATAACTTTTTGGTGACCTGTACTCCAAAATGGTAAGGGCAAAGTGGTTTGCACAGGAAAAGAATCGTGCCTTGAACAAACCGTAGGATCCGTGAACAAACAAGCCCAAATACGCAATCAGTTCCGCCAGGGAGTACTAGAGGACATTTATACACCGGCCCCTGAGCTAAAGCAACTTCTCACGGTCGAGTGCGCTGCTGCCATTGTGCTATTTCTATAGCGATCCCCTAGCTAATGCCATCATTGAACTATTTACCTACCTAGCAAACCTATATGTACGCATTATGTATGTACTTACTATCAGTTAAAAAAACACCAACTACCATTGTTCGAACTGCAATACACGAAGTTACAGCAGAGGGAACAACTCATTACATCTTTCGCGGTAAGACTTTCGTTTATTTTTAACTCGACCCTTATTGTGTGTTTCCGTTTCACTGGCAAAATGTTGGCTGGCATGAGTCTCCGTTTTTGATAGAATTGTGTCAAACATGTAGGGTGTTCCTTTAAAGGTTATGTCGTGATGGTTAAGAGGCGATGTGCTAGTGTTTACATACAGAGTTAACTTTTTTTTATCAGACTAAAACTTGGGTGGTTATGTCCCATTCCCAGGGATCTCCGCCCATTCCGCAGGTGGCCTTGCAAACCACTCCCCCAAGACCTTAAGGGGGAGGGGGGGAGATTAATCATTAATGAAGAAGGCCTATTAGTAAACTGGGGATATTGTCGAACCATTTTGGGAATCGACCATTTGTAGTGGACAATACAGCAAATCAGGTCAGGTATAACCTGCTGGGTCAAACTCAGTCAAAGTGGGTCATGTCATCACCGGTACGGTGAGAAATGTACACAAAGCACGGTGGATCATGGACGGGGCTTTTGGGTGCGACCATGGAGGAAGGAATTCCTCCATGGTACGACTGAATGTCGGGAACGGTCCATTTTGTGGGGCCGCAGCGTTAGGCTGGAGAACTGACCCAATACGAGAGTGAGTGATACGAGACTGTGATCAGACAGGGCAGTGATGATTGCTGTCCTTGGTTACGTGATAGTATCCAAAATGTAAACTGCCAAAGACGTTGCATTGTTGAGAAAAATGAGGGGAAGGTTGACAAAGGTCAAAAGGCTTTATAGGGTACGCGCCATCCAATTAAGCCTGGCAGAGACAAATTAATCGTCCATAGTGCTGAAAGGTTTCCATGGTGATGTCCGTGTAGCTTCATCACGTTGAATAAAAAAAAAATAATGGCCCAGTTGACCAAACCAGTGCCCTTTTAGAGTTAAAAAAATAACTCGGCACTTGAACTTTCTCTTTATGGAAAAAAATCCAGGATGTTAGTATACCCGTGCGTATGGTTTCTGATACAACTTCCTGACAGTGAACCGCCACAGGAGGCATGCATAATAGGAAATTGTGGAATTACAAACAGACGAGCATCTGTCGAAAGATCCGGCTGCTGCTATAGGAAAGAGTTTGCAGGAAAGTTTTGTGTCTAATTTCTGGATCAAATAAGTAAGGATTTCGATTTCCAACTGTCGCCACACACTCTTTAGCGCTACTGACGCCACGGCCAAAAAAAGGGGTCTGAAAGCGATGTCATTATTCTTCTGTTTAGATTTGAGGATAACAGCAGACAACAAAAGGCGAGGTTTTGCCAAACCAAGTCGGAGAATTGGAAGTGCGATAGGATTTTCTCTACCTCAGTTTACTGTAGGCTTCTAAAGGAGGGCGGAACCAGTTTCACATGACGGCGATTGCTGGTTCGCGAGCTATCACCGCCCGTTAACATTTTCAAAATCATCGCATAGTGCACCTGGGGATGTGCCCAACAGTGAAAGTTGCGTTGCACATATCCCACTACAATGATGGGTGTTTTTTTTATTTACACGCAGTTTCTTCAAAAGTTCTGAGTAATGATTTTTATGGTGTTCTTACAGGTATCTTCGGAGACTGGAAGTTCGACGATAATGGCTGACAAGACGGAGCAAGACTACAAGACGGAGATGTTGCAGTGTCTACCCTCAGTGTTGCCACACGATGGCAAAGCGGCACTGTCTCTGGTTCATCCAGACATCATCGCAAAGTGAGTTTTGCATTCACAAATGATTTCATACGACAAATATTTGTGTGACACTCTTGAAATTAGGGATCGGAAGCTCTTGAGTTGTGGTTTATGCAGCAGCGAATTTATTCCGTATCTGTATATGTGAAGACAAGATTTACATGAAGTGATGTTACTTCGGGACTTCGGGAAATAACGAATAATCAAAATATATGTACAAAATGGCTACAATTAATCAGTAAGATTAAAGCAAGATGAATTCGAATTACTTTCAGTTCATGAAATAATAATGATTCATTCAAATGATTAAACAATAGTTACGTTTTCCCGAATGTGGTTTAGAACATAGATAATGTTCCAAAGTTCCGTTTATTCCTCCGAGGCAACCTTTTTGGATGTTGGTGTCCACCAGAGTGTTGTCGAGGAGAAACTGTTGTAGTCGGTTCGCCAGGATTTTGTTGAATAACTTTCCCGCTGCGGATGTCAATGCAATAGGGCGAAAAGTTAGCCGGTTTTTTTAAAATGAATTTGTTGAAGGATGGATGCTGGCTCTCCACCACATAAACAATTTTGAAGTCAAAACACAATTTATCATATACAGATATGTTACGTAACTGTTCAGCTCAACAACTACCTATACATAACTCAAAGAACAGATAAAGTTTCAGCGATTAATATTTGATCAGGATAACGAAAAAGGTAGTTTCTGAAGAGAAGGCGAAATGTTTTTTACTGGTATCTTGTTCATCAATATAGGTTTTCCCGGCTGTATATTGTAAAACGTTTATCATTCGAATTCACCGTTTCAAATATTCAAATGCGTCCATCACCATCAATTTTATTAGTGCACTTCCAATGTTTAATTTCGTCTTTTGTCAGACAATTTCAAATTCAGTTCAAGCAAATTCAAACAATGAGCACATGTGTCCGTCCCTGAGTATTCGATTTCACCTCGTCTACGCCAAACCTTGTTATTCAGAAATCAAATTCGTCTAATTGATTTATATAAGACGAATTCCGGATCTCTGCATGCTGCCATTCGGCAACAGCTTAGACGAATTTGATCTGTAATGACGAATGTTCTCGACCCGGTGACCAAAGAGGGTGACCAAACTTTGAAATTGAATGGTAAATGACTAATTTGGTTTTGTTAAAAACGTGTGGATTTTTTCTCTGACCAAATTGAATGTCAGAGTTGGTGAATTTGAAGGAAATTGTTTTAACCGGGAAAATCTATATTTAAAATCTTGTTCGATCTTCAAAAAATATGCCAACTCTAATTTTTTAAAGGAATGTTTATTAATAAGTGTATAAACATAAGTAACATTTTCTTGTATTTTCACTGTAAAGAAATTACTGTTGCGGGTTGAGATTCCCGGATCTGTTGAGTGGACTCAATGTGCTGAGTCTTGGCTGCGGCTGTTTGAGAGACTGCTTCGTTTTGAGCAAGCTGATTGGTCAGGAAGGCTCGGTTGTGGGCGTGGACCCCAACGATCACGTGGTTTGTATACTCGCCCATAATGTATTCAAACGCCGGAGCGTGAACGGTGATCAACCCCCCCCCCCTTCCCAATGTTGACAACAAATCGTGGCTGCTGGCCTATAGTAGGTTATATTATCCCAGTCAAAATAATAGGGCACACAGATATTAAAAAGCCGGAACTGTAGAACTGAGCAAGTGTATAAAATGCCGTAAATTACAATTTTTGTGTTGCTTTTTTTCCTAGCAATAAAAGTTTAGTCCCTTTGGATGGGACATCGAACGAAACCAAACCAGCCAAGTTTCAGTTAACTTATTTTGGTCGGTTTTAGACACGTTTTAAACCCCCTGCATGTACGACATTGTCTTGAAACCACAATAGGTCGTAAAAACTGAAACGAGGTGTGTGGATGGATACTGTATTAAATCTGTTCAGATCCAGAATACATGTACATCCTGCACAGAAACCCGTTTATATCCACCCTTACAGTTTTCTTATCAGAACGGGCGTTTTTGCAATTCACTCTTAAAAATGTGTTTCGATCGTTTTTAGATTTCTTTTGGGCGATCATTTTTGGAGTACCATCGCAAGGCCTGCGGTCTCAGCAAGGATAACATCCAATTCGTTCAGTGTGAACCGGATAAACTCGTGGATGCCGGCTTGCAAAAAGAGCAGTTTGATCTCGTTTGGTGAGTTGGTTGCCATGGGGATGAAGTGCAGAGAAGATGGGTCAGATACTGAGAGAGTCGACAAAATGAACGATTAGTTGGAGCAATTATAAAGAAGAACAATGACCGAAGCAGGATTTGGACGCGCTACTCCGAACTCCTCTCAGGCGCTCTATACCACTTATCAATCCATCCCAATTTTGGCGCGATTTTCCCAATTTGTCAATGCATGTTTAGCCTAAGTAGAGACTGAATGACGGAAATGGGTGGCCTCGCGTTGGTTGTATTGGATGACCACAGCTATTATTATGAAAGAAAATAAAGCCAAGAATTTCATCTGAGAAACATTTGCATCGATCTCCCAAATGCCCATGATAGAGAAGCATGCGTTGACAATGATCACTTTAACGATTCCTTCTACAGTTTTAACACGGTTTTTGGCCTTACGCCCAAGAAGCGAGAAATTATGAGCCAGCTTCGAGACGTCTTGAAGCCTGGGGCCGAGGTCTTCTTCACGGAGATGGTCGCCAACACCAGGATCAGGGATGAAGTCAAGAAGGACGAATCGCTGTGGGGCAAGTATTTCTTTTACTCAATATCATATATGGGGACAGATTGTGTTAATAGCTGTCAATATTATGACTATGATGAATACTGCGAATATGATTTTGTTCCGATAACATTGCCGCGCGATTTTCTGTTCAAAAACAAAATACAAAACCGGTCATTGCATTTCAGAGGAAGCGGGTGGAGTAAAATCTCGGTTCAATAGGTCTCTATATAGGTCTCAAATAATGTTTTCATGAATCGACTTGTACCAAAATCGACATTTTATTTCGATCCACCGAACGACTGTCTGGATCATAACATTTGTATCGTGATTTGTTTGTATTTTCATAACAATTTCCTATTTTTATTAGGCGAGGGCATAGCAGGGGCGTTCTTCTTCGAGGATCTTGTAACGATGTCCCGTGAATATGGCTTCTCAACCCCACGACTCGTGCAAGCTACGGACATGCGCGTCAAAGAACCGGAATTGGATAAATTTATCGGTATATGGCGAACGTGACATTCAATACACTATTTGACTTAAGTAATCTATATGCTGCAATTTCAATACCAAAACCAATCGATACAATATTATTCGAGTTATCAATGCGATGTCTACAGTGACTCCCTAACATTTTTTATTGTCATGCACTAGCGTGTACGTTGTAAAAAAAAATTGAAATTAACTCATTGTGGGTTGATTTGGGTAAAAAAAATTCAACTATTGGGAAGAATTTGCCCAAGAGTTTAACCTGTTGATATGTTGACCAACACTGGTCTACATATCAACCCATTTTGCCCAACGTTTTTACAGTGATAGAGCAATACTGTAGGCCTACACCTCACCCGAATCCTTCACATTCCGAATAAGTGACAATTAAGGCCCTGGACAAAGTAAAAAAGTGACACTTAAAAAAAAAAAGACATTAACTCAATCAATCTTTGGAAATGTTTGTCGTTGTTGAAAAGCTAATGTACGAAAGCCCTGTAGTGCCATCAAGTATATATTTTGTCGAAGTTCGTTTTTATGAGATATATTTGTTCGAAGTTCGTTTTTACGAGATACATTTTGTCGAAGTTCTTTTTTATGAGATACATTTTTCCCAAAGTTCGTTTTTACGAGATACATTTTGTCGAAGTTCGTTTTTACGAGATACATTTTGTCGAAGTTCGTTTTTATGAGATATATTTTCTCGAAGTTCGTTTTTATGAGATATATTTTTTCGAAGTTCGTTTTTACGAGATACATTTAGTCGAAGTTCGTTTTTATGAGATATATTTTTCCCAAAGGTCGTTTTTACGAGATACATTTTGTCCAAGTTCGTTTTTACGAGATTTTCTTGTGTGCAAAGTGTCACGTGCGCGTTGGCGTTCATCACTTGTTATTCTGTGAGGACATGCGAGTTCTGGATCGATCCTAGTTCGATCCTAGCCCACAGTACAGGCCCCTGAGGCACGCGGGAACGAAGCAAAGTTAAATTTGCTGTATATTCAGTACGGAGCCCCTAAAAGGACATCCAAAATTATTTTTTTATCTCGTGCGCACGACATAATATCTCGTGCGCACGAGATATATGTCGTGCGCACGAGATAAAAAAATAATTTTGGATGTCCCTTTAGGGGCTCCGTAAGATATCATGTGTCGCCCGAAAAAACTGATCTCGTAAAAACGAACTTTGGGAAAAATATATCTCATAAAAACGAACTTCGACAAAATGTATCTCGTAAAAACGAACTTTGGGAAAAAATGTATCTCATAAAAACGAACTTCGACAAAATGTATCTCGTAAAAACGAACTTCGAAAAAATATATCTCATAAAAACGAACTTGGACAAAATGTATCTCGTAAAAACGAACTTGGACAAAATATATCTCATAAAAACGAACTTGGACAAAATATATCTCATAAAAACGAACTTCGACAAAATATATACTTGATGGCACTACAGAGCTTTCGTACTAATGAACTAAACTTGTCAAACTATGTATCAATATTTGCGATGTATTTTTTAAAAAGCTGTGAAAGAAAGAGGGCATTTTCAGGGTTTGGGTTTTGGGACACCCTCATCGACAGAGTTTCTTTACGGCTAGTGTAATTTTTTTTTCCGTGCTGAAAGGGGGTGTCAAGTTTTCCATGGCAACCTATCGAATGTTCAAACTCCCTCAGGAGAGGGATGATCTCGGAGCAGTCTTTGTATACACCAACCCACAGAGGGCTATAGATGATATGAACGTTATCGAACTCGACGCTGGGGACACGATCCAGGTACTGTATTAGGGGCGGAACTATAGCTTTCATGAAAAGGGGGGGGGGGGGTATGAAGGTTTAAAGATGCATACCCGGTGCTCATTATAACATTTATTTAATGTTTCTCCGACGAGTTTTCAATTTGTATGTTGTTTTAACGAAAGAATTATACATGTACTTTATTCCGATGTTGGGTGTCTAATAACCCTCTGAAAACCGACTTTTAAGTTTGGACACAAACAACGAACCCGCCCTGCGCGAGAGCCGAATTATTATCTGGCAGCCAATAATTCGAATTTTGGGAAGAAATAATTCAACAACTAAACGTCGATTTTTTTTTTCCGTTCGATGTCTGATTCAAAAGTGAATAACTTTTATATTGCTACGAAAATAGCAATTGAAAATTTCTTTCGAGGTGAAACTCGAAAATGGTACTAGGAAAACAGTCGTTTGCAACAAAAACAATTTCGTACACCTTTAAAAACTAATCAGTTTGTCGAGATATTTTTGACGGGCAACATTATTATATAATGTTGCCCAAACTTAATGGAATACAAACCCTTTATTATACACTAAAATGTTTGGGTAGGAGCCACGAACTGAGAGTTTTATATTTTGACTCGACAGAGCGGCGTACCGGTCCAGGTAGATGCCGAGATGGCGGCCATTCTGCGTCATTCCAGATTCTCCAGCGTCTTCCGGGCCACATCTGATAAAGCGACTCAGGTTTTAAAGGTAGAAATTGATTCGTGTTACACCGTACATCACATCTTTGCTATTACTTGTACAGGGCGAGTCAAAAAAAGCGAAACGCAATGTCGGGACTATTGTTTTAGTTTTGTTTTAGAATTTTAAGCACAACCACCATTTTAGAGTTCTGTCCACGAATCACAAGAAGGTAAGTGTTCTTTCAGCAAAACGAAAACGAATCACATTGGGATGTGTGTGAATTTTTGTTTGCTGAAAGAATGCCCACCGTTTTTGTAATCCGTGGACAGAACTTTAAAACGGTGGTTGTGTTTAAAATTCCGTAACTTGAAAAATACACGAGTGATTTGAATGATTCTTGTACTAAACGAAAACTTATGAATTGGGCTTTCATATCCTAATTTTGAAAGTGCTACATGCTGAACTTCACTAAAACAATAGTTTCGACATTTGGGTTTCGCTTTTTTTGACTCACCCTGTATCTGCAGAACCTGTGCCACCCGTCCGGGTTACCACCTTAAAACACACTTCAACTTTGTTTTACGGGCATCTAAGATCTACATTCTAAATTTCGATAGTATTGTTCGCAACCTATTTGACACAAAGACTGCTGTACAAAATGCCACCCGGGAAAAACCGTAAACTCAAAGAAACGGGTTAAAATATGCAGTTTGTACATTTTATTGTATCTTAGTTCTGCTGATGGCTTACAAGGTATTATTAAGTGTGATTTTTATTAAGCATAAACTTGATTGAATTTCATCATTGAATAAAACATGTAGAAATGCAAGAAATGAATTCACAATTAAAATAATAATTTTATAGTACAATTTTCTCTTAAACTCAACACTGAAAATAAACAAGCTACCGATCTTCCAGGCTTTCTAAAGCACATCTGCATCCAGGGAGAGTACATAAAGTAATTTCTCAGCCAGTTTGTGAATATTAACATGAATTTCTATTCTCTTTTTTTTCAGCCTTGCCCAACAGATCCATTTGCAGCCGAATAGAGAGAACAGCAAGAGAAATATGGAAAGCCTGAAAAATATATGACAGATACTAAAAGGAGGGGGCGGGGCTTGGGCTGTCTGATTGGGGGGGGGGGGGTAGTGTCAAGGTCCTATTGTTGATATTGGGAACCTAAGAATACTATATAGAAATCCTCAAGCTCACAATGTTCTGGTGTCTTGAAGATGGAATGTGAGTTGTTCTGGGGCTTGTAGTCAAATATTTACATCTTTGGAAGAACTTTATCTGCATGTATGGTAGAACTTTAGCCAAATGATTAAACAGACTTTTGTAAATTGCTTATAAACTAGAATGACCTGAAATATATAAATGGTCATAGTTAGCAGAGCCTGTCTTTCCAAAGAGTTTTTTTTTTCAAAGATAAGGTGAATGCCTTTTCAGTAGCTAAGTTGGTAACTTGAGAAAAATATCTTTGTTTGATTAACTGGGTAAGCAGTGTGAGTGGTGAGTTTTACAAAAACCATACAAACTGCTCGATAGAGTGTTCCTCCAACATCATCACCAGAAACTTTTCTCCAACCAACGTCTTGTACAATAAGGAAACAGGCCTCAAAGTTTTCAAAGTCTCGTGGCGGCTTTCATTCGTCTCTGAAGATTTTGTATTCACATTGGGTCTGTTGGGGTCTCTGGAGTGGGTGGGCAATCAGCATGGCCATTTTGTGCCGGAGCATAGAACTGTCTCGTCCCACCTCGTGGATGTAAGAAGTGTTATGGATGTCTAGGTTCAAAAACACGTCGTAGATTTCCTAATTTCCAAAGAGAAAGGGGTTAGAAGCAGGAGTGGGTATCAAAAACACATCACATACGTGACGTGGTAGGTCAAAACCAGGCGGAATTGGGCAGAGCTATGAACAGAAAAGCAGCTGCAAAATGACATGTAAGTGATTTTCAGCAATTTTTAGATTTTTAAAAAAAATATGTGATGCTACACATGTTTAAAGCGTTCTGTAAAAGTTTCAAAACTGACCTTTCATCAACAAAGTATATTTTTCACTTAACTCAATTTTTAAAGGCCTATTTCTCATTTTGAACAGTCTGATTTCAAAATTTAATCGCTTCGATTTTGGAATACCCAATTAAAAATACAAAGCGGCGTTTGAAAGAGCAAGGTTTATATCTGACTTATATTGCAATAACTCAAAATCGACTTCTTGCCCAAATGTGCCTGATTTTTGACATAACAAGTCACATATTTCCTACATTTCAAGAACAAAGTGAGGACGACCAAGTATTGAAACTTTTTGAGTAGATTATGGTATAAAGTAAACCGATAAACATTGCTGAGAATGGGTTGGGGAGGTAAGGTCAAAAGGGGTCATGGGTATTAAACAGAGGGGATTTTTTTTTCTTCAAATATTAAATCACGACAATAGACTTTCCTTTGAATGTGGAATTATGACCCCATAACCCTCTGAATAAATGTTGGGAAACGGTTTAGGGGGGACACTTTTTGTTCAGGCTTTTGTAAGCTTTGAGACAATCAGATTGTCTAAATTCTGTTGGGTCTTTGAGTTTCAAGCAAACTTTTCCAGAGCCTACCTTGCAGAAATTGTCTTCAGTTGGAGGTTCATGGACGTAGAAGACGTCAAAGAAGAAGTAAGGCGATGAGGAAAGGCTCATCTGTGACTAGAAAATATCACAGAAAATAAAGATATTAATGGATTTTATTAAAGACACAAAACTGGCAAGAAGACAAAAGCTAGCTTCCCAGACCTGACCACCGAGTCATCAGCGACTTAATCTCTGTCATAAGCACAAATTTTTTACTATTTTGACTACTATTGCATTTTGACTATTATGACTATTGTATTTTTAATTAAATCAGATATATACGCAGTGAAATAGTTATGCCAACAGGACATTCGTAGCTTTGCACAATATATATATTTTCTTTATTTTAACATTTTGTACTTTGTTACTAGTTTTGCACACTGATATTAATTGCATGCTTTTCAGAATTTTTATAAAATGTAATGAGTTATTGACTGAGGGATTGATTTACAATTCCATGTAAAGGAGTGACTGTCTGATCAAGTGAATGTCTAACATCCAAAGATGAAACAAAGTAAATACTTTCTACTACAAATGTAGTAATTTTTTTATTTTGCAGAATCTATCTTTCTTACGTTTTCTTGTATGTACCAACCTGATCATTTTCTCCGATGCCGTTCAGTTCAGGAATGCAGTTTGAGCGTCCGTACACAAATAGTGTCCTGATGATGTATGGTGGTGGTAGGCACTCGATATCGTCAATTACGGGAGGCTGAACCTTCTCATGTCTACAAAAGCAAGAAAACAAAAAAAATGGAACGTCTGTCTTAAATTGCCTTGTGATTGACAAATGTCTGCTACCTGGACATGAGTGTGACTTGAGCCAAATTTTGCAGGAGTTGGGCTCTTGACGACTCAGATTCAGTCTTAGGGACAAGTAAAAAAATCAGAGTCAATAAAGAGTTAAGCAACATTTACTCCTAAAGGCACAAAATAAATTCTACCGTTGTGATGTATTTTATTTTCCCCAGGTGACCAGTGAAAAAGTCTCGTTTTGATTTAGAAATGAAAAGGTGCAAAAAATAAGTAAACATGGTCGTACATGTCAGATTCTCTCCCCCCCCCCTCCTCTCCGCATGACCCTTTGACTCCGCCCCCTGCAGTGACATGCGCCTGTGAGGTTGCCTACTTACATGACATCAAAGAGTGACGACAAGTCACAGCGTTCACACTCCGTGGTGTCATTCGTCAAGTCCAGTAGGACATTGACAAACTCATCCACGTCAGATGTGAAGTCCTGAATCTGCAAACAATGGAGAAAAAAAGAAGAGATTACAAAATAGAAAAAAAACCGGTTGGTTAGATTGCACATGTACAAACACTTCAGATTTCGTACGACTGAGCTTGACTTACCCACAATGCACTCTCCTGTAGGAGGACTAATGCAAACTCATGTTTAGCGTTGATCGCACTCTTCGTCTCCACAAACAAGTTCAAAGCTTTTTTGATCATCTCCAGTGGTTGATGTGCAGACCTATTCATTTGTTTAAAAAAAAGAGAGTTATAAATACAAAGTGGAAATTAATTTTGTAACTAGGACCTATCCAAACTTCATAAACATGATAAAAGCAAACACAAGTTCCCAAGTTTTGCCTAAACACTTATGAGGGAAGCAAATACACTTTAGTTACAGAAAGTAGGCACATTTACGTCAGTACATGTCTTCTTTTTTTTGTAAAAGTAATAGATTTGAGTAAATAATTTGCTCACCCATCTTTAGTGACGAAGGGAAGTCTGTTGACTTCTGTGGCAAGATCTATGCAGATAACCTGCAAGTTAAAGTTCAACAAATGAGTTAACTGCTTCAATGCATCTACTCTACAGTCCATGATCGATTCACTAATGAAAAGTCCGTCCGACAACTGTACTTGCCACAATTCAAAAAAAAAAAAAAAAATTGGCCCCAAATAAAATCCTCAAGTTTAAAGTGTTACCTTGAACAGTTGAAAGTAAATCCCTATGATTTACTGCATTTACTTTACTGACAATAAACATAAAAATATACAGATAAGGATTACACAAATCAACTATTTTGGCGAAAACTCTTTGTTTTCGCTAAAAACTTATGGTTAAAGGGAATGTACAACCTTTGCTTTTGCTGCAATTTTCAGAAAACAACGGATTTGGAGGATCAGCTGGATATAGCTGGAGTTACCCAGCCCTGAGTTTTATCATTGGGTTGTCATCTAGGGCTGGAGCGAGTTTTTCTCGTAACTTGTAGTATAGGAAAAAAAATTTGGAAAATGTTCAATTTTGTCCCCGTTACACACTAATTGCAACTGCAACTCACCCCAAACTTGCCTGGAATAACCATTACACAGGTCCTTGAAGTAAAAAACGATCCACGATGAAGATTCAGCCTACAATTGCAGTGAAAACAGGAGGAATAGCCGCTAACCTGACAACCTTGCTGGCATGGCCAGGACCGCAATTGGTTTGTGCACAAAAAAAAATTGTGTACAATGAATGGCGGTCGATTATCAGGCACAGAGCGCTGTCAACTACTCGTTTTTGCCGGCTGCGCTGGCTGTTGGCGCATGACGTCACGCGGAAGCGTAACACCCGATGACTGTTTCATGCACAATCGGTTGCGGTTCCAGTACCAAAGCTGTGATGCGAGTGGTAAACCTCATATTAGTGCATGAAACAGTCATCGGGTGTTACGCTTCCGCGTGACGTCATGCGCCAACAGCCAGCGCAGCCGGCAAAAACGAGTAGTTGACAGCGCTCTGTGCCTGATAATCGACCGCCATTCATTTGTACACAATTTTTTTGTGTGCACAAACCAATTGCGGTCCTGGCCATGCCAGCAAGGTTGTCAGGTTAGCGGTTATTCCTCCTGTTTTCACTGCAATTGTAGGCTGAATCTTCATCGTGGATCGTTTTTTACTTCAAGGACCTGTGTAATGGTTATTCCAGGCAAGTTTGGGTTGGGTTGCAGATGCAATTAGTGTGTAACAAAAAATTGAACATTTTCCAAAATTGTTTGCCTATACTACAAGTTACGAGAAAAACTCGCTCCAGCCCTAGATGACAACCCAATGATAAAACTCAGGGCTGGGTAACTCCAGCTAAGCTGGATATAGCAAATATTGTTAAACAGACTTGTTTCATGTTTTGGGCTTGTGAGATGCTGGAAAAACCAAGAAGACCCATCGTGTTCTTGTAGTCTGGTTCCCTGACGCCACTTAAGATGAAACGGATCAATTTATAGAGTTTGGGGAATTGTAAGGTCAAAGAATCAGTCTAGCAGGCTTGTACCCCTTCACAGGTGTGTAATCAATTGCAAAGAAAATGCGATATGAAAAATTAGGTACAATTTTTGAAAAAAGCCAGTTTTTTTCCAACGCTGATCGGCCGACCAGCGTTGGAAAAATACACTTTTTCTTAAAAACGTCAGCTCACCAGGAGCCACGATTTTACAGGATGCTTTAGACTGTCATTCCCTAACAATTCAGTAAGGTATTCCGTGATAATTTGATCATTTCGTGTTTTTATGTTTGCGAATGTTGTATCTTCCCTTTAATCTATCACTATCAATCAGATTAACCAGTGACAAAACTAAAAAGGCCTAACAACTACACCGGGTTTTATAATCAATATAAACAAAACTTGTTTAAAATAAAAACATCGTACAATCTTTTCAGGGCAGTTCACATGGGGTAAATTAAGAGCAGGGACATCTGGCTCTGGTTCATGAATCGCTGATCCAAACTCCATCTCGTTGCCATGGGAACTCAGCTGATCATGCACCTCCCTTTCACTTTCTCCCGGCATAACTGGATGTCTTGCCAGTGCTGTAACACATTCTGATTTGTCTCTTTCAATTGATCTGTTGCTCTGAGTTTCCTGCGTCGCGTCCTCATCTTCTCCCGCGTATCCACCTTTCCGGAAAATCATGTCGGCGCTAGCGTGTAAGGACTGGCCTACTTGGCCGAGAACTCTCCGGCCTAACCGGGCGTTACTCCCGGAAGTCACGCCGTGTTCCGTGCTCGCGACGGCATCATCGTCAATAATGTCATACTCTCTGGTTGGCTCCGCTTGCTGAGGGGCGACTTGAGGGACTGGGCATGCTGGGGGAACTGGGGATCTACGGTCAGACATTTTTGAGGACTTATTCGTTGATTTTTTCGTTGGAATGAAATCAGCGTAGGACTTTCCAAAACTGATTTCTTCAAGCAAGTTCATTATCCTGAATTTTCATGTTGACAAATTGAGTCTCATGCCTAAGCTTGTATAGCGATGTTCTGATGGCATTAACACATCACATTAGAGAACCAGACTAGAAGGCCAATAGTCTGGTTTTGCTGGTTTGCGAAAGTAATCATAACATAATACGTTGAGACGTCTCGGCATTTGACACCTGCACGGGTATTTCTTTATGGCAAAAAAATAGATACTGCCCTTATGTTGGTTTGAAAGAAAAAATATATTTTCTGTAATTTTATCCAACACATGATCTTTTTTGTATCATGTTGAAGCTTTGATGAAGGTCAGTGGTGTAGAAAAGTGGAAATCACATGCATGTTCAATACTGAAATTTTTAGTGCAGGCGCATAGCCGGTCTGGGTAAAATCTAATTTTGAGAGGTGTAGGCTTAAATGTATTCTTAATATTGTTTTATTTACATCACTCATGTAAAAATATTCATTAATAAAGGACGTATTTAAGTTTTCATTGAATATATATAAACTCGTTCTGTTACAATTGACTGACAATTTCCAAAAATACTGTATATAAATATCGTTGTTTTAATTTTGATAACCCCTGTAAAAATGGTCTAGTCCATAGTCGTGATTCACAGTCGCTGGTTCCCGTATTCATTGTCTTATTTGGACGGTGCATTACGGGAACCCACGATGTAATACTGCCAATTTTGGCATGATTGGAAAGTGGACTCTCTTTGCAGCTTGGAAGACAACGAATTATGGTGCGATTTTTTTTTTCATTTTCTGTTGATAATGTAAGTTTCTAAAAACTGATGGATGAACGATGAAATAGGAAGTACATATGTCTTGAATTTATAAGAATTTGTAACCAATTCAATGTGTTAAATGTGACATTTTATATGAACGATTTGTCTTTCAATTCCGAATGGCTTTAGAAAATTGCAAAAAGTGCTCTGCCGGTTTTAAATGTCATTGTTTTCTACTTTTTCTGAAACTAGTGAAATCATGGGATTTGTTTGGTATTTTTATTTTCCAACAAACTGTTGGATGAATATTAAGCATAAAAAAGTAGTAGCCCTATTAATGTAATTGTTGATTGTTTTACATATTTATAATAATATCCGCCTTGTTCGAGTCGTTAGCGCAGCTGCCAGCCGCCTTGTAAGCAACGCCACTCGAGTTGTGTCCCATTAATTATGACCGATGTTTTGGAAACTTTAAGAATGTCTTCTTTTATTATTTTAAATCGAATCCTACATTTAGTATTTCATCTTCTTTTTCTGATTCATGGCTCTGGAAGGAGGATTGTTTTTAAAGGGAAATAAAGTCTGAAATTGGGTCTGATACCCATTTCTTTAACACAAAGTTACAACAACAACGTAAGTGCAGAACCAGACAAAGATTTGTCATAGGACTGATGGTAAAAGTAAAAAACAGTCACTGCCCATGTTCAGTGCTGTGCTGGTGGTACAATACTGAAAACAAGCGGAGACCGGTTCACAGTCAAATATCCACTGCCATGGTTTCTTTTCCCTTGCCTTTTAAGACAATTTATGACGCCTGCAAATGTAGGCCCCTATTACATAAGGCGAAGTAAAGAAAAAAACATGTTTAGCGTCCCCGCCCGCTTCCTTTTTAGAGGCCGCCTCCTTTTTTTTTTTTTTTTTTTTTTTTTTTAAAAGACAAAAATTGATAAATTTTAACGATCTCTGACGAAAGAAATCGTATTTTTAGACTTTTATACCGTGTATAAAGCTGTGGAAATAGTCAATGAGTCCAAGTGGCGGCCATTTTGAAAAAAGCTGGTAACCATCTTGAAAAATAGCCCGGCCGCGTTGTCTTTAAAAATGTGTCGGGCGGCCATTTTGAAAAGAAAAAAAAAAAAAAAAAAGGGCCTCCTCCTTCCTTTTTGTCAAAGAGGCAGGACGCTACACATGTTTTTTTTTTTATTTTGCCTAATTATTACATTATTTTGCTTACAATTTTAAAGATGAAGTACTAGCAATGAACCACAGTTTATTGTGTGGGTAAATGGTTGAAATATTGTCAGAATATATATAACACTATCTAACCTTTTTCCAAATATAACCTTTTCCCCGCAGAATGTGGATTTCCTTGAAATAATCCAGTTCTAAGGCATCAATTCCAGAAACTTTCCCTACATCGGAAGCTCATCACAAAATTAGAATCAATCCTGACTAAGCATTTGTGGGATTGCCAGCCTCGCTGCAACCATGCCTCCCGTCAACCCACAGCAGCAACAACAGCAGCAGCAGCAACAGCAGCAACAACCTCCCAATGCCGACGCTGCACGTAACAACAACAACAACCCCAACCCCTTACTCAACGTCCGTGACCGACTGTTTCACGCCCTGTTCTTCAAGATAGCCATCACATACGCCCGGGCCTTCCCGCCATCCGTGCGGCGCTTTTTTGAGTTTGCAATATTGATGAAGGTGAGCAGAATGCTTGAGTAGTTTCCATTTTACTTTCAAGTGTTAATCTAGTCCGAAAATTTGGGACTCTCAATACTGTGTATGAGAGTCCCAAAACTTAAAGTATTGAAAACATGCAATACAAGAAAATAGACTGGCACCTAAAACAACCAGTCCAACACAGCTTCAGTGCTGCATCAATCAACCATGCCAACAAAGATTTTAAGAAACATGTGGCATGAACCAGGAACTAGTCTCAATTTACTACACATTTCTCCATAGTCAAGCCACCAGACTATTGACACTGAATGAAGAGGTCAGTCTTTTCAAATAGTTGGACCATGGTTGGACATGTACCAGTCTAGTCTTTAGCCCCATTTTGAAATCACTTGACTTCCCTCTCAATGCAAAATATTGAAGAAATGTCTCCTTTAAAAATTGAATTGAGTCTGCAAACTTGGTTGGTGAAATACTGAGGACCTGTTCTTTGCCCCAGTGGAATTTTTGGAGAAATTTGCTGGCTAAACTGTGAGTAAAGTGGGCCTGATTTAGTTTTGCACGTTTCAGAGCACTCCAGAGCCCTGTCTGGTGTTAATCCAGACTGGGACCTTGAGTGCAGAAAAACATGCAAAACAAAAATCAGGCCAACTTACTCACTCTTTTAGCTGACAAAATTCTCCAAAGTTTTCAAGAGGCAAAGACAAGGTCCTCAGTTTTTCACCAGCCAAGTTTGAGATCTCAATTTCAATATTAAAGGAATCCTTTCTTCAACAATTTGCACCTGAGAATGATGCAAAGTGATTTCAATCTGAAGCTAAGACTAGAGTGGTATATATCCAACCTTTGGAAAAGATTGACCATTCAGTAGTCTGGTGGCATGATTATGAAGAGAATGTGTAGAAATAGAGACCAGGTACCAGATGATTCTTTTGATACAGTTGATTGCTGCAGTTGGACTGGTTGTTTCATGTGCCAGTCTATATTTCTTTTATTGCATGTTTTCACAATCTTAAGTTTTGCGACTCTCATACACAGTATTGAGAGTCCCAATTTTTTGGACTAGTATAAGTTCTCCAGCCTTCCAGTGTATTTTGGACGAAAGCCCTACAAAAGTGAGAAGCCTGCCCAGTGTAAAAACATCTAACAGGTCAAAAATCCAAAGGCCAAACTGCCTCAGAGTATTCACTGCAACAGCATACAAAAGTGACATTGTTATGCCCCACCTATCAATAGCAATGACCCCACTATAGTTGGGACGGTCCAAACTGCAGTTGAGACAATAATTTTCACCAGTTGCGATGAGTTGCCATTTAACACTCCAAACTCCAGAACCATTGAGTTTCAAGTAAGTAGGTCTGGGAACTAGACAAGGCAATGTAAGAAGCTTCCAGATGTCTGCGCTTACCTATAATTGGGACAATGCTGTAATTGGGGAGTAACACAATTGACCTATTGCGATAGAATTGCATTCGAATCGCGTCAACGCAACTTGTGAAATATTGTCCAATTACATGATATGTACAAATGGACGCGGAACGCCCCAAATCTGAGGCAAGCAAAACTTAGTGTACAAAAACTCCATAGGGTTGTCTAAGGGGCGTGGCAAACTTGCAAACAGCGATAGGTCAATTGTTCTGTGGGTCTACAGTAGTTCCCACTGTCTCAGAATAGACCTTATTCACAAGTCCGCCATATTAAATTTAATGCGAGGTAAACTCTTCATTTTTGGAACTTGCGAGTAGAAATGGAAGCAGTGAAATAAAAGTTCATTACAGATTAATACTGGTCTGCTCTGATAAATAATTAAAAAATTGTGATTAAACATACCCTAATATTTTAAGGCACATTAAAAAAAAAATAAAAAATTAAAGTGAGGCTTGGAATGCACTCCCATCATAAAATAGTCTGGCACCATCCCATTGAACAGGTTACAATTGATAGAATAGATTCAGGGAACACGATCGAAAATGGCTTCGTGTTGAATACGGTCAATTGGTTGTTGTGGCTCAATGCAACAAGGTCCCACAGACGTTAACACCTTGTGCACTGTGTTGCATCTGGCAGGGTTTGGGATAATGTAATGACTGCTCAAGATCTTAACATATGTTTACATCTTTCCAACTTTTGTCCCCGCAAGGTACATGTTGAGTGTAACATGGGGGAGTGTGGCCTAGTGGTTAGGGTTCGTAACTCCTGACCGGAGGGTCAGGGGTTCGAATCCAGCTGCTGGGCATATGTTGTGTTCTTGGGCAATCCACTTCATCCCCACTTGCCTCTCTCCACCCAGGAGTGTAAATGGGTACCGGCATTAGCTGGGGAGTAACCTGCGATGGACTAGCATCCCATCCAGGGGAATAGATATATTGTCAATCGTTTCATGCTACTGAAACCGGAGATAAATGCTGACCTGATGGCCACTTTACTGACCCTAACCCCTTGGGTATTTTTACTAGAAAGTATCCTGAATCCGTCAAAATCCATCAATTTTGCCATGCAAAAAAATTGTTGGTGGCCAGTGCGTCCATCATAATCCACCAGTTAGCTGGAAATAAATCTGTTGAGATCCTGAATCAATCAAAGTCCCCCACTTGCTCAATATGGAGGTATTCTGAATCCATCAAAATCCTGCAGTAACGCTAAGCTTACTGTCCTGAATCCATAAAAATCCCCCAACTTTTTCAATATGGGGGTATCCTGAATCCACCCAAATCCTCCAAAATAGGGGTGTGGATTTTGATGGATTCAGGAACGTTAGGGTCAATGTACATGTGTGTGACTTTAAATCTTTTAACTATTTTGAGATTAACTACATTTTTGCTGCATTGTGGCTTGGGGTCAAAGGTTAAGAGCTTTGATGATATAAATAGGTCTTATTCTACTGTACTAGCTCTGAAAATAACTTGCTTATCACACAATAAGGGAATTTAGTTGACTTCTAAGTGATCAAGTGATCCTAAATACAATTGCATGATTTTCAGCCTTTTTTTTGAAGTGTTAATATTTTACAATAACATGTTGGTACCATACATGTGTGTGAACTTTTCCGTCGTGACTTGCATTTCATGCAATAATGTCAGAGCCCTTTTTTTTTAAATACCCAAGGCACAATGGCCAATGGCAGACATCATTGTTGGTACCCAGCCATGGGTAACCGGCACCAACACAATAGCCATCAGCAATATTTGGGTCTTTTTGTCAGGGGGCACATTTGATTTTTGTACATGTGACTGATGTGTTTTGTCAGTTAAAAAAAAAAAAATTGGCCTAGGCTACATGTTGTGTTGCTTTTGGGTTCGTTTTGTTTGGTTTAAAGGGAATGTACATCATTTGCTGTTGCTGCAGTTTTCAGAAATAAATGGATTTGGAGGATTGGTATGTTATAGCAAATATTTTTACACTGACTTGTTTCACGTTTTGGGTTCATAGATGCTGGAAAAACCAAGAAAACCAATCATGTTCTTGTAGTCTGGTTCCCTGACCCCACTTAAGATGAAACGGAGCAATTTATAGACTTTGGGGAATTGTAAGATCAGAGAAGTCTAGCAGACTTGTAGTCGTCACAGGTGTGTAATCAATTGCAAAGAAAATGCAGACGAACTAAATATGAAAAAAATTAAGAGCACTTTTTGAAAAAGGGCCGACCAGCGTTGGAAAAATACAGTTTTTCTTGAAAATGTCAGCACACCAGGAGCCACAACTTTACAGGATGTTTTAGACTGTCATTCCCTAACAATCCAGTGAGATATTTTGTGATAATTTGATCATTTTGTTTTTTTGATGTTTGAAAATGTTGCATCTTCCCTTTAATACATGTAGTCACTTAACATTAATCATGTTCATGTCAAGGTTTTTTTTTATATTTGGCAGCAGGGTATTGTGATAAGTTCTGTAGAATACATGACCCGATTGTGTACATGTGCAAAAGGGTGCCAAGTTCTTCCAATGCAGTATAATACATACATCATTACATGTACATTGTGCATGTCTAAAACCACGAGCAAAAGTGGCAAATGTTTGCAACTTTCTTATATAGGCCTATACTTCATGATTATTCATGTTACATTTTTGTTTTTAGCTACAAAAACGTACTGGTAGGATATATCTGATAACATAGCATAAACATTACAATTATTCCTACAAGATAATCACATAGTTTCACTTTGGACTTTCAGTGCCAATTGATACACCCAATCACCTTCCCCCCCCCCCCCCCCCCCCCCCCGATTTTGGTTCTGTTTTTTTTGTGGTAAAATGACTTGCTAGTGACATTTGACATTGCATGTATTTAAAATGAACATATTGCAGACAGGGTCAGAACATACATTTTGTACAATTTACATGTACATGTACATGTATGTGTAATGCATGTACATGTACAGTGCATGGGA
Source organism: Patiria miniata (assembly GCF_015706575.1). Taxonomy (NCBI): domain Eukaryota; kingdom Metazoa; phylum Echinodermata; class Asteroidea; order Valvatida; family Asterinidae; genus Patiria; species Patiria miniata. The sequence continues at coordinate 30,817,107 of NW_024037069.1, read as the reverse complement.
TTCCACCTCCATGCGAGGTGGTGCACTTGATATAATGCTTAGTCATGGGAAAATGTATTGTAGACAAGTACATGTACATGTATGTATGTTCTAGCCTTAATGAAACCTACATAGTCATAGTTGTAATTTTTATTACAGCATGTGTAGGCATATGGTACATGTACTTATGCATATATCTAAAAAATACATGTACAGTTAAACCAAGTTAAAAAATAAGCTAGTTTCTCGCCCTTGACTGCTTCCTTTTTTTTCCAGCCCACTTCCTTTTTTTTTTAATTCATACATTTGCACTGCATTTGCACATATATTGCCTTTTTATTTATTTATTTCGTACATCATCCAACAGCGCAAAATGTCAAGGACAGAGACATTGGTTTCCAACACCATTGTACACGTAGCTAGATAGAGGGTTACATGTATGTCTCCTTTGGACACATTTTTGAATTACCCAGAGAGTCAAGAAATGGCAGAATCTATCCACAATCTTGGAAAATTCACCATCTTGGGAGGAAAAAAATGTTCGCCTCCTTCATTTTTTCAAAAAGCCTGGAAGAGAAACTGTGTATTTCTTTTACTCGGCCTTACTGTCACTTCAAACTGGACATCATGTACATTTGTACATATATATGTCGTATGCAACAGTATACATGTAGATGAAATGTACAGTATATGTATGTGTAGATGACATGGCTGTAAAAAAAAAATCGGGAACCTTGCATAACTCAAACTCTAGATACCTCAAATTTTGTTTTTATCATTTCCCTTGAGATTTGACTTAATGAGAGTTTACTGTACATTTTACCTGTAGTGTTAAAGGGATTATACATGTACATCATTTGCTTTTGCTGTAATTTTCAGAAATGGACTGAATTGGGGGGTTGGAAATATATAGCAAATATAGTTACACTGACTTTTTTGAGGTTTTGGGTTCGAAAATGCTATAAAAACCAAGATAAACAATCATTTTCCTGTAGTCTGGTTCCCTGATTCTATATAAGAAGAAACAGAGCAGTTTACATACATTGGGGAATTGTAAGGTCAAGCAACCAGTCTAGCTGGCTTGTACCCGTTCATAGGTGTGTAATTGATTGCAAACAAGTGCGATGGTCAATTGGGGCCAGTATTTAAAAAAAAGCCAGTTTTTTCCAACGCTGGTCGGCCGACCAGCATTGGAAATTGATACAAAAATACCACTTTTCTTGAAAATGACAGTATACCAGATACCATGATTTTACAGGATGCTTTACACTGTCATTCACTAACAGTCCAGCAAGGTATTTCAAAATGATTTGGTAGTTTTATTTTTTGATGTTTGCAAATGTTGTATTTTCCCTTTAAAATGATCCAGTGAATAAGATTCATGATATTGTGGTCCCATTGTTTGTTTGAAATTTTGAAACAGCAACCCAGAGTACCTGAGCCAATTCCTCGGGAGGTTTTCTTGTACAAACCTAATGGGACGTGTCAAGAAAAAGTTGAAATCCAAACAATACAAGTATGAACAAAAGAAAGGAACAATAAAGGTCCTCGTAAAAAAAAAACATGTCTACGTATGCGGACTATAGACTACAGACAGAAACAAATGCAGTAGAATTTGGGTGACTAATTCATGGAATTGTTTGACCTATTTCAGGCATTGACGGCCCTGTTTGTGCTGGCCTACATCCATAGCACGTTCTCCCGTACTCCCATCAACTGCCTGGTGGACTACCAGGAGGTGTGGCCTCGCGACGGTATCCTGAGGGTGGAGATTGTCCACAACAGGACCAGTCCGCAGGCCTTCTCCATCTATAACAAGAAGGGACAGGCGGGGAGCCAGACCTGTACCGGCGCAGGTAAGTGGAGAACATGTGAAATCTATCGGTTGTGGGTTCGAATCCAGTATGGGGTCTGAATCCGGTATGGGGTCCGAATCCGGTATGGGGTCATGCTGAATCTGTCTTTAGCGCAAACAAGCATTTCAATTCTAGCTGTAACGCTTCCATTTCTTGAGTGCAAGATATAAATCCACAATGTCCAGTAGTATGAATGTAGGTCTAGTTTGCTCCACGAAAAACTGTTGCACATCCAGTAATTTGCAGATTTTCAACACAACAAGTTGCAATGACACACTTTATAGCATTGAAGTCCCTGGTCTTGTCAAATTTGTAATTAGTTTTGTAATTTCTTCAGTTGTTAAAGCTGTGAAGAGTTTTTTTCCCCTAAAACCTCTGCCTTTTGAGGAAGTACTTTTTTAAGTACCAAGATAGAAAGTGCTTATTTGTGGATTGTTATAACCTAATAGCAGCCGTACTTTACAAGTATGTCCAAAATTTCATGGAATTGACTGCTTGATAAGGGTTCACAAAAGTGGTAAAAAAAACCTTGGAACTTTGGAGTAGTTATCTATTATTATTACGTATCATTGCCTGTTTGGCCACACAGATACTGACGCAGACGATCTCAACGGATTCAGCCGGGCGCCCATGTTTTGGGAGTATCCAGGCAAGGAAATGAGCAAGGAACCAGAGCCACAGACCCCAGAGGGCGCTATTGATCCGGACGAGGCCAACATCACAGTGGACATCATGGTGACAGAGAAGCCAGTCAAGAACATGCAGCCCTTCAGAGAGACGGTCTCCGAATTTGAGATGTTCACGAGAGCAGGTAAGGTCTTGTAGGTGTGCCGCAAACATGGAGTTTGATTTTGGGGAGGGAAGGGTTTCAAGTGAGATAGACTTAATTCTTTGTCCATCCAATTAAGTCTCAACCTCAGTTTTGAATGGGGCAGGAAGTATTCTGAAAGAGGAATGGATAAAACGGCTGCATCAGAATTACCTGGCTATGGCTTTGCAATTACACATGCGCATATGGATGAGGCGGAAGCCACTTCCCATAGACCTGTGTGTTACTGCCAGCCATAGCCATGTCATCTGGACAAGGTTTACTTTAGCCGTGTCTGAATTACTTGTCTACGGCTTGCAATTGCATATGCGCCTATGGAAGCGGCTGCAGCCACTTGCCATAGACACGTGTGTTACTGCTAGCCATACAAGGCCATACAAGGTTTACTTTAGCCGTGTTTGTATTACTTAGCTATGGCTTGCAATTACACACGCGCCTATTGAAGCGGCTGCAGCCCCTTCCCATAGACACGTGTGTTACTGCTAGCCATACAAGGTTTACTTTAGCCGTGTTTGTATTACTTAGCTATGGCTTGCAATTACATATGCGCCTATTGAAACGGCTGCAGCCACTTGCCATAGACACGTGTGTTACTGCCAGCCATACAAGACCATACAAGGGCCAAGTTCGCGCAAGGACTGTAGTTGACCAATGGTTAACTAACGTTTGCCCGAACTCTGTCTAGTCGACGGTGGTTGACTACGCTAGTCGACTATTTGGAACCAGCCTACTGGGGTTGGTTGCTTCGCTGGTAACCAATAGCCGCGCGCATTCATAACGCTAGCAGAGAGCCAGGATCCAGAAGTTTTGCGATGACATTTTGACCAGCGTTTGACTAGAGACGTTCGCACGTTGCTATCAGTGCGCAGGCGTAAGGTACGTCACAAATCAACCACTAGTCGACTAATGGTCCTTGCCCGAACTTGGCCCTAGTTTACTTTAGCCGTGTCGGAATTACTTGGCTACGGCTTGCAATTAAATATGCGCCTATGGAAGCGGCTGCAGCCCCTTCCCATAGACACGTGTGTTACTACCAGCCATACAGGGCCATACAAGGTTTACTTTAGCCGTGTCTGAATTACTCGGCTATGGCTTGCAACTACACACGCACCTATGGAAGTGGCTGCAGCAACTTCCCATAAACGTGTGTGCTACTGCTGGCAGTAGCCCAGTAATTTTTGGACATAGCCTTATCATGATATCTTCCTGCTTCTCTGACTCTGTCTATTCTAGTGTGGCCAGCAGATGAGTACATCATGGAGTATTCTCTTGAATATGGATTCCTTCGATTGTCCTCTAGTACGAGGGAGAAACTTGGTATCCCGGTCATGGTGGTGCAACTGGGTGAGTGTAAAAGATGAAAATGAGTCCGGTTCATTCTTGGGCCGAAAAGCATTTGTGACGTCACGTCAAATTTGCAGAGCTTGAACATGTTTCAACTCTGACGAGTGTTGCAACGAATGTTTGGCGACTTCGAATTTGCTTCGCGTTCACATTCACATGAAGTATCTCTCCATCTCCATTGGTTAAGTCAGCAAAATATCCTGCCGGATACATCAACGCTAAACTTGGACCGACTTTTACTCTGTCAGTCAAGTGATATCTGTAAAACTAGCTGGTTGTAAGGTATAAAAATGAAGTTGCATTTGTGCTTGAACCCAAAGGGGTCATCTGGACTGACTGAGACACCCACTGACTGACTGACTGCCTGAGTTACTGAATTAATATCGTCGTGTCCGTGCAACAAGGTCGTATCTCCTAAATTGGCGTGTGACGTCACGTACGTGAAACTCGAGTTTTCAATGTCAAAAGGTCGTATCTCGCTTAAAATAACACGGATGTACACACAAAGTCAGTAAACATCGCGAGATACGACCTTGTTGCACTGAGCGTATTCGCGCGAGATACGATTTGAGAGATACAGAATCGAGTTACTACCTTGTTGTACTGACGCGGCGTTATAGTGTCCTAAATGGGGACGTCCACAATCAGTATGACGAGGCGTAGCGAGCCCGGTCGTGTTCTAAGCATGAAATAATAGGTATTCTATTTTTTGTTTTGTGTATCTGGTGATATTCTTAGATCCTACCCAGGATGTGTGCTTTGGTGATTCTCTGAGCCGCTTCTTTCTGGAGGAGTTTCTTGGGTACGACGATATCCTGATGTCTAGTGTCAAGAGTTTAGCTGAACACGAGGACAACAAAGGTAGATAATACGGCATTGTTAAGGCCAAAAAAAAAAGTCTCCGGTTTCTGGTATGCGCGCGCGTCGCCGCAGCCATGCGCGTCGGCAAAATGAAAAAGGGTTTTTTTTCAATACAAGATGATGTCTCAAAACCGCCAAACTCACTGGTTTGACTGGAATTCTGCTGCTGCACAATTTTAACGTGTTTTTAAATGGGGTTATGATCGAGAATAAGCTTTATGTGGCCTCTCTGGACTCCCATATATTTGCACTAAGTTTAGTCGGGCACCATTTGCAGTCATCAGCCGACATTTGAAGCCAAAAAAAAAAAAAAAACAGGTAAAAAAAAAAAAAAGCCGCGTACCAGAAACCGGAGACTTTTTTTTTGGGCCTAAAGTCCTTGGCACAAGTCCTGAACTCCTTCTTCCAGTTCCTCAATCTATGTACCAGGTCTGGAATCCATTTTACAAAACACTTGAGTCAACTCAATCTGAAATTTACAATGGTTGCCCTTGCATGGTTGATTTATCTTGACATTAGTAAAGTAAGTTACGTATGTGACTCATAAGGCCAGCATTTAACTTCAGTTGTCTTGGCATGAAATGAATGAGAATATTTCTAGTCTCCCTGAAAGGGATGCTAGTCCATCGCAGGTTACTCCCCAGCTAATGCCGGTACCCATTTATACTCCTCAGTCCTGGGTGGAGAGAGGCAATTGGGGGTGAAGTGGCTTGCCCAAGGACACAACATATAACCAGCAGCTGGATTTGAACTCCTGACCCTCTGATCATGAGTCACAAACCCTAACCACTAGGCCACACTCCCACACACGCGAAGGATTGTAGGTTACAATTAATGTTGTAAGACTGAGGCCCGCTCCCAAGAACCCAGGACAAACTCCTCTTTAGTGCTGCATTAAAACCATCAGTTTTTTTGCATTCAGCCCCCTGATTTTTTTAAAACTTTATATTTTACACATTTTTGCAGGTTACCTGCGTAATGTTGTGACTGGTGAGCATTATCGCTTCGTCAGCATGTGGATGGCTAGGACGTCCTACATCGCCGCCGGTTTCATCATGCTTATCTTCACCATCTCCATCTCTATGCTGCTTAGGTACTCGCACCATCAGATCTTCGTTTTCATTGGTGAGTGAAATGAGACGAGCCATTTGATTGGCTAAAGTAATGGTTTTAACCTTGAACGACAGCATATTTCCTTTTTTCCCCCCAGATGATTTTTATATATCCTTAACCTAACTCTGCCAAATGCAACTCAGTGCATCGGGTGTAAAAGTTGGTAGGACCCTGCTGCATCGAACCATCAACACCAGTGCAAAAACGGCCAATTCTGAAACAGAGCTAGTCCCATTGAACAATGCCACAATTGTATCCTGCTGCAGTTGGTGACCACAGACTCTGAGGCAGTTTGGCCTTGAGATTTTGACCTGATGGATCTTGCTACATTGAGCTAGGCTTGTCATTTGACAAGTGTTGCAAAATACCCCAGGGAGCCACGTTCAATGCTTAAAACGGTATTTAGGCACCTTACATCAGATCAAGGCAATTCCTTGAATAAATGAGAAAGTTGATACTTTTGCTCTGATTTGTGTGTTATTTGTTGTGTTTTTAATAGATTTTTTCCAGGTTTGCATCCAAATTTCAAAGTCAAATGTTGTTTATAATAATTTTGGAAGACTGATTTCTTGGTTAAGATAATCGCAATATTGATGGACTACCGACTGTACTAACAAAGAAAAACTTCCCGGCAGAAAAATAGGGTCGTGTTTCCTAGTGGTACGAAATATAAATAGTGATATAATATGCCTGTTTTGTACCTGTTTCAGTGGACTTACTACAGATGTTGGAGATGAATACAGCTATCGCTTTCCCTGCTGCACCACTCCTGACTGTCATTCTTGCTCTTGTGGGTAAGCCTAACTTCATTGTTACTCACCGTTAAAGGTTCTGGATGGACAGATTTTAAATAGTTAAAAACTAAATATCCAAATGTCCAATCTTCTTTTCCTTGGTTTTCTTATGGCTGGCTTTTCTTGGCAGTGTTACTTGAGAATCCCACCTATCCATTTTTTGAAGTGGAAATTAAATGTTTTTTAACATAAACATTCCAGAAGAGTTGCGTAAATAATTCGCTATACAGTTAATTTCTCATGGCAAATTTCTTTTCGTGATAGATGAATTCAATGTTTTGACTGTTTTGTTTTGGCTTTTTGTTTGCAGGTATGGAGGCGATCATGTCCGAGTTTTTCAACGACACAACCACAGCATTTTACATCATCCTGATAGTATGGGTGGCCGACCAGTACGACGCAATATGCTGCCACACCAATATCAGCAAGAGACACTGGCTCAAGTAAGTCTGGTTCGTCTGTGGTTAGTGCCTGGCAAAATTTCTTGGGTTATTTCGATACTTCAGTATTTTTTAACCATGAGGTTCCCACCAGGTTTGGGGATGGCAAAAATTATGCGCTGTTGTGTGCATGACAGGGGTGATATTTGTCAGGATTTTGCCTGATTTCTGGATTTTGCTGTCAAATTTTTCCTGATTTCTAGATTTTTTGGTCACGATTTTTCTTGATTTCTGGATTTTTTTGTTTGGATTTTTCGTGATTTTTAAATTTTTTGTCAAGATTTTTCCTGATTTTTAAAAAATTTTATCAAGATTTTTTTCTGATTTCTGGATTTTTTTTGTCTGGATTTTTCCTGATTTGGGGATTTATTTATCAGGATTTTTTTCTGATTTCTGGATTTTTTTTGTATGGATTTTTCTTGATTAGGTTTTTTTTTTCAGGATTTTTTTCTGATTTCTGGATTTTTTTGTCTGGGTTTTTCCTGATTTCTGGATTTGTTTTGTCTGGAATTTTTCCAGATATCAGGATTTTGCAAGAATGTATTTGTTTTAATCTGGAATTCCTCAGGTTTTACCATAAAGGTGTTTTTACCTAAAACAAAATTGATGTAGAACAAAATAAATGGGTATTTTAAGGGGTGCCTTTAGACTGATAAATTCAGTGTTGGTCTGTTATACCTGATGATTTTGGTTTTGTACTTTTTTGCAGGTTTTTCTATCTCTATCATTTTGCGTTCTACGCCTACCACTATCGGTTCAACGGTCAGTACAGTGGCTTAGCGTTAATCACTTCTTGGTTATTCATTCAGGTAAGCCCATTTTTGAAAGAAAAAATAATCTTGAATTAACTTTCCTCTTTCTAGCACTGTCCAAAGTAGATTAAACCTGCCCAGTTCCTAATCCGCAGTATACATGAACAAGCGATGAGTGAATACTTTTATGTAGTAAATTTATAGAAACAAAATAATCAGTGTGAGTGTTTTTTATTTTTACTTACAGCATTCCATGATCTACTTTTTCCACCACCATGAGTTACCAACCATCCTACACCAGGCACGGATACAGTTGCTTCTTCAGCGTAATCAACACGGTGGGATGCACGGAGCAGGACTCAACGCCAACCTAAATCTCAACCTACAGGATAACATACCCCCGGACATACCCGCTGACGATACCCAGGCCCCACCCCAGGACGCTGCCCGAGTCGACGCCAACAGCGGCGTGAACAATGTGGGTACGAACACACAGAATCCAGCGCCGACTGTTCCCACTACGCATCAAGCGCAACCAGCGCCCACGGTACCCAGAGTGATCAACCCCACCATTTGGCAGTATCATCTAGGATCGGTGCTCCGGCGGCGAGTAGCCGTCCCCACTCAAACAACTCGCCGGTACCCGCCGAGCGCCGGTTCCAGTCCCCACGCCCCTTCAGCCAATGTAATAGTCGTCAACTCTGTAAATTCCACCCATCAGCAGCGGACTGTGCCAACGTCAGAGACTGAACGTCCCAGTAATGAACAAAATAATACAGCCAGTACGTCAACTGAGGGACTGAGTAACAACGTACAAGCATCAACAAGTAAAGCTAGTGGACCTTTAAATGAGAGTGAATCACCGTCAGTAAGCAAAACCAATTCCAGCTTGCCTTTCGACAAAGAAAACCCTGCCGATAACTCAAATGCGACCAGTGCAGAACCTAGATTGAGTAACTCTGTGGATGGCGGAACGAGTGTTTGACTCGACAAACGAGGAGTTGTCAGAGTTTGAGTCACGAGCGTGACTCATTATGCATATGGCACTTAGATGCACTTTGAGTGTTCATTGTCAGAGTTAGGTTGCTCATGGAAGTTCCGAGGAAAAGACCAAGCCAGAACTCTGTAGACTTTGTGTGCTGGGCCGTAAAACTGAAAAGTCGACAAAAGAATATTTTTAGCCCTGAACTGGAAAAAAAAAATGTAGTAGTTGATCCATCCCATGATGCATTTGTGTCAGATTAGAATTACCCACGATGCATTGCATTATCTCAATCACGTGCATTTTCTTGCTGTTGGAATTTAACGAGGTCATCTATATGCCATCCATTCCTGAGAGATTAATTTATTTACCGTTTGATATTATAACAACAGCATGAACACTGAGATCTTAAAAAAATGTAACATAATTTTGTGCAATCAAATTAATTACCGTATTTTTTAATGCAAGTGACTTCATGTGGCATTAAGTTACTGGGTTTATATCTATTGGCTATGTGCTTGAACAAAGAGGGCGCTTTGCAGAGTTTTTTTTTTTTTTAGACTACCAACGTGTTTGAAGATTTATCTTCATCAAGTGAATATTCATCTGTTTACATTTGGCAGTTAATAGGCAAGTTTGATGGAGAGACATAGGCTGACTAGTAGTCGACTCATGACATATATTATTGCATCCGTAATCTCTAATCGAATGATGGTCTAATGCCATCAACAAAACTTCTTGGTGTTGGCTCCTTGCTGTAAATTATGACACGTGTCACTGTAGGTAATGACGTCACATGACCCATGATGACGTCATCGAGCTTCGCTGACCGTCTTTGGACTAAGGTGTCTCCGTGTGCCAACTTTGATTGAGACATGAGGTTTAGAGGTGACAAAAGTCGTGTCCAGAAAAATCGTGTACAAAGTCCATGAGATTTGGGATAGAACAAAAATAAACTAAAGAAGAAAAAAACTAATCAGAAGAAAAACAAAGGCTTTTCCGGATATTGTCTGGGAAAAACCAATCAGTGGTCAATCCAACCTCGGTAGGCTGGTCCAAAATAGTCGACTGAACTCGTCCAGTTATAGTTAAGTTAGTTAAAACTGTGGTTTACTATAGTTCTCAATTTTGGTCATGGGAAGCTGGCTGGTTCCCAGTCTCAGCATTATACTCTGTATGGCAAAAGCAGGTGACGGGAACCACTCATGGCGCGAGAGTGCTTACTTGTTCCTTACTTGTTCGCGTGTGCTAATACCTTCTGTTAAGATTTCAGTATCACACTCACAGTACCCTGCATCTATGTCAAGCAAATGCTACATTATATACACTGACTTGGACTTAATCGCTGAAATGCCTCGGTAAAAAACCCGTGTGGAATTTTAGGGAAATGAGGTTTTTCTTTTTAGTTTCTCGCTTAGTTTACCTAGGTTATAGACTTTAGACGTGAAAGTGGGAAGGTCCATTAACAGAATTAATAATCACAAACTCTTTTTATCTGCCTCGTCTCCGAAAGTGACCAAAATACGACAACATTTTGAAAATGTGAAATGCCTGTGCAAAACAACCCATAGGGAATGTTGGGGAATTTAGGATTCTTATTAAAAAGTTTGTCTTGCGTATTTTATGTGGGTTATACACTTGAGAAGTGAAAGTGGGAAGGTCCATTTTGTAAAAGAATGATGAATTATAAACTCCCTATTATTTGCCGTGTCTCTGAAATTATGCGACCAAATTCCCAAAATGCAGTGACATTTTGAAGATGTGTAGCACGTCTTCGCAGAATGTCTATACAGTATTGTGTGAAACATTTACAGAATATACTGTACAGATTCTCAATAGATATTAAAATAGTGGTGTAAGTAAATCTACAGTTATGCTGGATACCTGTAGAATACCATATATTATCTAGATATTTTGCAGATATTCTTGAAAGGGTTCTGTGTAGCATCTGCAGATATCTGGAAAATTATCTGAAGAATATTAAATCTATATCCACTGGCATAATTATTTATGTGGTATCTGCGACAGTCAGCTATCATGGGCATTAATATTCTGTGGGATACTCACCATCAGCGAATAGTGGAAAAAGTTGGTAGTCTCTAAAGCCGTTTACTAAAACCCAACTCATGCGATATATATTTTTTTGCAAGTCCTAGCTTTGTGAAATAAAGGTATCGTAGAACGGCATTAGTTGCGAAGATTTAAACATATTTCCAAATTATTATTTTGTTTTTATATAGCCCCCCCCCCCCCAAAAATAAGGTTCCATTTATGTTCCGACCGTGATAATTTGTGAAAATTCTTGCATTAGTTCCACAACTTGAACCCATATACTTGAATGAAAACACTGGTTTGGCAAAACCATTTAGGAAATAAGAGATTTGTAGTTTGTAAAGAGGTTGCAGAAATAATAGAAGAGATTGTTTGAATAATTAGTTTTCATTTTACGATTGTGTTTCACCTCTGGTGAACATTGACATTTCTCATCTGGTGCTTTTCAGTTTATTATGGTACATGTATAAGGAATCGCAAACACTGGGCTGAATATAAACCACAGTAAGTGGAGCCTCGGAACGGCAATCCACAGGTCGCAGGTTCAGACCCCGCTCCAGGCATTTTCTTTGTTCAACTTTAAAATTAATTTTTATTCTGTTGTGTGTGCGTTTTAAACCTGTAAATAGAACATCCCATTAACACAAGACCCACCTCTACACTGACATTACTAAGGGATCGGTGTCAGAAAATATATAAAAAAAATAAAATATTGAAAATATGAAGTGGCAGCTTCATTCTATGATAAAAGCAGTGATCATGTCCACAAGGTTCTAAAACAAAATTGTGGAGATTTCACATTTAATTTTGTTGAGGAATAATTTTAAATCAGAATTTATATTATGTTGGATGAACAGCATGCCATGACAACTTGTATTTCAAGCATACGAATGTACCAAAGTCACAAAAAAATACAATCCTTTTAATTTAACCTTTTCTTTTTGGGGGTGGGGTGGTTTTTTTTTTTTTAAGGCAGGAGTTTTCAAACTTAAACATTATACACTTTACTTGTGATTAATAAGGTATAGAATGGTTATGGTTGAAGTTAAAATATCCTCATAATAAATTTTATCCAAATAAAATAAATCCCCAAATTCATGTTTGTATAATAATCTCTTCACTGCTTATTTTTGTTTTCATTGATACTATAATAAAAACATGAATACTTAACAGTGGTGTGGTCGAGTCTATCACAAGTCCTTTCACAAGTCTTCTGCAAGTCCAGTCACAAGTCCTGTCTCAAGTCCAGTCACAAGTCCAGTCACATGTCCAGTCACAAGTCCAGTCACAAGTCCAGTCACAAGTCCAGTCACAAGTCCAGTCACAAGTCCAGTCACAAGTCCAGTCACAAGTCCAGTCACAATTAACATGATGAACAATGACAAAGGAATGCTTTTGTAACAGTTCATTTGAATAGCGAGTGAGTTGACTTGAGACTGAAGGACTTGTGATAGACTTGTGATGGACTTGAAGGGAATTGTGATAGACTCGACTAAAACACTGATATCGAGTTTGGGTCTTAAATCAAAAACTTGCCATTTTGCCACTGCGAGTGAACATCAAATGTAGTTGGGTATTATTAAATGCCATGAAACTATTCTTGCTAAAAACAAATTATTCTGCGCCTTCAGTATGCAGATTACTACGAATGGATTTTTTTTTTTTAGTCTTATTATTTTATTATGAGATTTAGATTATATTATCACTTCGAAATTCCAAACTCAGTCAGTGTGTTTGTTGTGTGTTTCAGTTGACATGTTTCTTTGCATGCGTTGGATGGTCCACCAAATTAAGCTGACATGTTACAGAGACACGGTAAAAAGCTTGTTTGCTCTTTTATGTAAAGTGAATAAAAATGAATTTCAATTTCAGTCTAAGAATATTGTTTTCATTCCTGTGTGATTAAAAAAATTGAAAATCTTCAAAATGAGACGGTTGTCCATCAAATGGTTTTTTTTGGGGGGGGGGGCGTGACGACAAGTTTGCCAGGGTATGATTTGCGAGTTTAGTCGCTGGGTACGACTCGTGAATGACCAACTAAATCGATCCCATCTGTACTATGTGCGTTGCTTAAGTTGTGGGGCGTACGTACGCACACAAGATGGCTCCGGATGTAAGTGGGAAACCTCTCGAAACGAAGGCGATTTTAGCCCGAATTCGGTGTCTACAAGCAGGCATCGAAAGCATCAGGAACGCCACCCCACTCCCAAAAGCCCTGTGCTACGTTCCAGGTGAGATCCAGTTCAAGATTCACCCGAGTTTTGTGGCCAGAGCAGCGCGCGCTAACAGCGGGACTCGTGGGCGAACACCGCCCAAATCACCGCGGGTAAAGTTGACCGTGTACGCTGAACCGAACAAGGAGTGCCCGGCGGATCAGCAACGACATGTCTACTGCGGTAAATCGGCCAAAATCGTCGGCACGGGAGAAGAAATGTGCAACAATTTTGGAAGTTGGATAAGACTGAGTTTACAAGTGAGTTTTTCTGTACCTTACATAACATGTTGCCTACATATTGCAAAATTAAACCTCGAAAAACAGTTTTTAATTTAATGTACAGGAAATGATTGATAAAAAAATTGTTTAACAACTAGCATAACATTAGTCATTAACTGTTTTTTGCTCTATGCATTAACCATTATTGCTATTTACGGACAATGGAATTATGCCATTAACGTGATACTGATAATTTGTGTTTATTGTTTCGCTCTCTGATGGTGAGTGATGCATAAATTTGTGTAATTAAATGAGAAATTAATATGCCACAGTCATAAAAAAAAAGACTGGAACGAAGTCCATACATCATAAACCTTATCGCAAATAGCAAAATCCGAGAGCATCACGGAAAGACTCGGGGACATCAACGCGTACGCCGCATGGCTTAACACGGCGGCGACGGCGTGCGCGTTCCAACACAGCGTTCGTGCGTGGTTCTTTGCCCCCTTATCCTGCCATAATGCTTTGCGCAGCAGTGTATTTTGCTATTTGCGATAAGGCTTATGGACATCAGTCACTAAATTGTCCCTGCAGTCAAGTATCAGCCATCAGAAAGTGATAACATGTCCTAAAAAGTCAGGGAAAATATTGGAGCATTTACTGAGAAAACACTTGGAATTTTTCGGACCAGCGGACCAGTCTCATAGGGTTTGTGCACAGGGTGTCAAGTGATGTCTTTCCAAAAAGACTTGCTACATCATACATGGTCATGGTGGTACATTAAATTAAAAAAAAAAAATTTAATGACATTTAATGAATTGATCATCTGACGCAATTCATTAACACTGTTATTTTCCGCCATTTTGGCACAGAGTTGTCCAGACAAACTGAATGCGTTTGATGGCAAACCCGGCTGGCTGTTACGCTACGATAGCAAATCGAGTCAAGACGATCCTCCACTTCTCATTCCAATCACCGAAGAGGAAATCAGTGAACAGCGACAAATGGTCTTTGGGAAGCAACAGAAGGTCATCACAAAGTAAGTGAAGTGCCTTGTGCAGCTTCGTTCTTTTTTTTTGGTTTTTACCCTGGCCTTAGACACACTTTCATTTTGTTTTCGGGTTAATATCTCAGCCAATAAGGATGGTGTTTATCTCCTGTTTCAGTGGCATGAAACGACTGAGAATATTTCTATTCCCCCTGGATGGGATGCTAGTCCATCGCAGGTTACTCCCCGGCTAATGCCGGTACCCATTTATACTCCTGGGTGGAGAGAGGTAGGTGGTGGGAGGGGGGGGGGGGGAAGTGGCTTGCCCAAGGGCACAAAATGTGGCCAGCAGCTGGATTTGAACCCCAGACCCTCTGGTCATGAGTCACGAACCCTAGCCACTATAAGCCACACTCCCCAACTACACTAGGGGTATACTTTAAAAAGTGTTGGATCTTTCAAAATTCGACTAAATGAGTAAAATTGAGTTTGACACATCTCAAGAACGGAAAAAAATGTGGTACATGTATTTCTCCTGCACTTTGATGGTTGTGCACAAAGTCTAGTCTACTGAGTGTCGTGAACATTTTCAAAGTATTCTAATAAAAAATTGGGGTCCCAAATTTAAAACAAAAATTTACTTTAAAGATAAAATTAGATAGATTTGAGTTACGGCAAATATTTCAGTTCACTTTTCAAACTTGGTGGTTCTTTTTTCAAACATTGTCGTTCACTTTTCGCAAATCGAATTTTACTTTGTCTAAAAAAAAATTATTCTAAAAATTGTTCAGGTGGCTAGATGTTGTGGAGGAAACCCTCATGCTCAAGCTCGGAGCGATGCGCAAAATTGCCCCGCCAGACGAGGGCGCCGTTGAAGCGCTCCTGACCGTGCCGCCCAACTGGAGTCTAGAGTGCGACGAAGAGTTAGCCAGGTTCTTATTTGAGAAGACGGTGCACATTGACGAGTTGCTGGGAAGTGCCAAGCAGTACGTGGAATCAGTGGAGGTTTCATCGGCAGCGGTAAGGAATATTCCTATAAGATCCAACAAAATCCAACAAAATCTCACACCTGGGCCCAAGTTCGTGGAGCTGCTGAGCACGAAATGGTGCTTGGCAGATTGATGCGCTAAGCATAATTCATCCGAGAGCCAGTCACAAGCAATGCACTTCAAATGGCATTTTGGCCTGTTACCTGTGTTTGCTAATCAAATTCAAATAACTTCTGTGCATAGCATGTTCCATGAACTTTGCCCCTGGTTTTGTTTGATTTTGGTGGATACAGAAATGTGAAGCCTGTTCTAGCCACTATTACTTTACAAAGGATCTGATGTCCCGAAAGAAAGACTATTTGCCTCATCACTGAACAGTGTTAGAGTTTAGTGGATACAGAGATTTGTTCACCTGGAGCAAATGTTGGCAACGTTCTAGCCTTGGTCAAGGCTTTTGGTGATAGAGTCTGATGATCGATTGTTGGCTGTAAACAACAGCAGCCGAGCCATATCCATATATGCACTCTCATGTACTGCACGAAGCGCAAACAGCGACCTCACGCGGCTAGGCTACGATATGCAAATCAGGTGGTGCTGAATGAATGCCTTGGCTATGCATTTGGGGTAACATATGGGACGGCGTGAACTGACCGTTGTATCGTGTAGTCTACAAACACGTCGACACGAAACTGAGCATGCGCAAAAGAGCCTTCGATGTTAAATCTGGTTTCCTGCTCTTAATGCATGCTCTTAATACATATGGCGGGAACACAGTCTAAATAATAAGTACCAGGGACGCAGTCCGCATCACAATGTACTTTCTTTCCATTGGTTACCAGTGTCTTTATTATCCGTCACGCGGCATGAATCATCGCACACACGTGTCATTCTGTCTTCATCATGCTTCTCTCGTAGATTCGTATCTCATCTTCTGGGTTTTTTCAAAGTAATTTCATTCTTAGATTATCAATTATTTTGATTACTCCTTCCTTTCCTTACGATGTCATGTCTAAGAAGAAGAAATTAGATGTCATTGATTTCTTGACAGACTTACGCCATAAGGACAGTGTCATTTCAACGTATTTAACGGCCAGGAATCCCCTGCTGAGTAACATGGCAAACTTCGCCAAGGCGAAAACGCTGTCTGTCTCTGACAAACTTTCTCTATTGGTTGCGAAATTTTCGTTTGAAGAAGTGCAAAGGGTGAGAGATTGTGTTGTAGAAAGTAGTCTGGAAGACCCAGTGCTATTGTCGGAGGGCCTGTCTGCCGATCTCGATTTGTGTTCAGCACTACTGAATATTTTGCGTCCCATCCCAGCTCAACAAGATAGTTCGAGGCCTACCTCCAGCAGCTCTTGTTCAACCTCCAGCTCCTCTTCGACCAACGTATCAAACTCCAACAATTCTGACAACATTTCGACACTTTTCGCTCCACCTGTATTGTACTGTATTAATTGCGACAAGCACCTAACAAGACACCATCCCATCACAAGAGTGAAGTACTTTATTACTAGTACTTAAGATGTCATTAGATAGCTTTGGTATAGTTCTGTGAGAATGATATATGCACATATATGGACATGCTGTTGCTATGGCATTAACCACAATGTGAAAACAAGATTAGCCGTTACCCTTGATAGGACAGTGGGCACAAGCAAAATGGGGTGCTGTGGTCCAATGGTTACAGTGTTTGACTCGTGTGCCGTGGTACATGGGTTTGAATCCTGACGGGGAACATGGTGCTTGTGCTCTTGAGCAAGGCACTTTACCATTATTGCTTCGTCCTTCAGATGGGACGTAAAGCCGTAGGTCCCGTGTGTTGTGTATTGCACAAAATAACCCATTAACTCTTATCGCTAAGAGAAGGGGTTTGCCCCGGTGTTTCTGGCAGTGGCTGCAATATGCGCCCCAGCACCTTGTAAACCCTTAAAAAGGTGCTACATAATTGGTCTCACATTTCTCATAAAACTTCATGTACCTGTCTATAAAAATAGACATAATTACCAGCGCCTTGAGTACCTAATTGTTGGTAGATACGTGCGCTATATAAGACTTCGGTATTATTATTAAAATTAAAATGGAATGGGGTTTCTTTTTCCCAAAGTCCAATCTTCCCAAGGATTAATGTTGTTTTCTTCCTTTTTAATAGGATGAGGATGAAGACGCAAGATGTTTAACTGACGGAGATGAGGATACGTACTGGACCAGTGATGGCACGAATGGACGACATTGGATTCGTCTCAACATGAAGAGAGGAACCATTATCTCGTATGTTCACTCATAAGGCCAAGTAAAGAGAAATAAACCAGTTTCTCGTCCGCACACGTATTCCGTCTTGGTCTTTCCTTGGGCGATCTATTAAAAAGAGCCTGGCTATCAGTCATCATGGCCAGACCTGAGTTTAAAGGGAAAATACAACATTTGCAAACATCAAAAAATAACTACCAAATCATTTTGAAATACCTTGCTGGACTGTTAGTGAATGACAGTGTAAAGCATCCTGTAAAATCATGGCACCTGGTATACTGTCATTTTCAAGAAAAGTGGTATTTTTGTAACAATTTCCAATGCTGATCGGCCGATCAGCGTTGGAAAAAACTGGCTTTTTTTCAAATACTGGCCCCAATTGACCATCGCACTTGTTTGCAATCGATTACAAACCTATGAACGGGTACGAGCCAGCTAGACTGGTTCCCTGACCTCCCTGACCCTATGGAGTCAGGGAACCAGACTACAGGAAAATGATTGGTTTTTCTTGGTTTTTATAGCATTTTCGAACCCAAAACCTCAAAAAAGTCAGTGTAACTATATTTGCTATATATTTCCAACCCCCCAATTCCATCCATTTCTGAAAATTACAGCAAAAGCAAATGATGTATATTCCCTTTAATGCTCAAGGGCAAATGATTCCAATCCCCAACCGCAGCCCTTTGTCCATAACATGATGGGTTTTACACAGCTTTAGCATAAAGCACTGAAATTGGTTAAGGCAAGGAACTTGGTCACAAAAATGTTGTTGTGATCAATTGACCATTGTTCAGTGAGACATGAGGGAAATAAACACTCATAGGGGTTTAGGCAGAGGTTTAAGAGTTTCTGCACAATTAAACAAATTCAAAACTTACTTTGTAGTTTTGCTGTTATTTCAAAATATTAAGACAGACACTTTTTGGGGACATACTGTATTTTGAAGGTACAATTTAAAAAAAAAATCGCTGTGCGCCTATATTTTGTCATGTTTTATCCAGTTTCTCTCCAAAGAGATGACTTAAACAAACTGCTTCATGTAGAGGCAAAGGTATCTTTATAGGTGCATTGGACGACCTTTGACCTGAGCCAATTTTTGCCCTGAGCGACCTTTGACCCTCCTACGATGGGTTCTGTTATCTCCACAGGAAGCTGTATATCATTGTGGATAAGGACGACGACAACTTCATGCCGGGTCACATCATCGTCATGGGAGGCCCCCTGGAAAATCTCAAGAAACTCAACGATGTCAACGTCGACTTGTAAGTCTATCAAGGGTAGTGTTCAATTGTAGGTTGGTTGGTTGGTTTGTTTGTTTGTTTGTGATTATTCAGCAATTGGTCGGGATGGCCCACGGAAGTCTTTCAACTTATTTCCAGTGGGGTCCCTTGGTAGAAAATGTGAAGGAAATTACAGTTTTAGTGGTGGGAGGAAAACCCCAGAATGATATTCTGGGGGGAAACCAACGGACTTAGGCAGGGACTGAAAACCCAATCCACATATTGGCCCAGGCGGGATTCGAACCTGGGTCACAGTGGTGGAAGGCGAGGAAAGTACCGCTACGCCAACCAGATCCCCAAACCTGGTTTACAGATTCTTTGCTTCTTCTCTGTCTTCGGCTCCAGGTTCTAGCTTCACGATTTTAGTCCTCAGACATGAGGGACTTCAGTCCATGTTTTGGTAGATGGCCAATGGTTTGTGTGTATTTTCATTGGGTTTGAACATGGCAAGATTCTTGCGAATCTTGGGCTGGAGATGTGGCCCAATGCCAGGGCTGAAGTCGGGATTTCGTAAACCCCTTTTTGTCCACGTCCCAGGCATTGCTGAGAACTTTTCAGAAGAGAAGACAACTTCTCTTCTCAGAAGAGAAGACAACTTAAAGTCCACTTTAGTCTAAAAGCGGATTTTCCCCCCAATGACCGTGGACTTCCACTAGGACTCACCAATTCTGAATTGTGATATGAGAAAGTGTCAAAAAGTCGTGGGTTTTTTTGCGATAAATTCATACTTTCAATTTTTGTCTTCTAGTGAGTACTCTGGCGATGTTTGCGTCTTGGAGCAAATGAGTCAACACTATCCCGTCATCGAGATCAGAATCAAGTCTTGCCAAGGTGAGATTGGCTGAGGCTACGACTCATTCATGGGCATTATAATAAAAGCCACGTCTGAATTTCGTGGCTGCGGCTGGTTACAATGCATTCATACGATGGAAGGTGTATGCTTCTGGTAAAGGAAGTTAATTACAGCAAAGTGTCCTGCTCATGGACACAAGGACAATGATCCCCTTGGCTGGATTCGAACCCACACTGACGACTCTACAACTGTATTGATTCTTGTGTTGTGATCCATAGGCCATTACATTCCAAAGTAGCATGAAATGCAGGTGCGTGTCCCGGGTTCGATTCCCAACACTGTCACTTAATCCAGATTCTGATTGTGTTACAGACGATGGGATCGACTGTAGGATCCATGGGATTAAGATTAAATCCACCATGGAGGGTCACCTCGGCCTGAACAAAGACATCTTCACCGACACTGAGCTAGTCAGGTATGTATCCAGGAGCTGCTTAGCATAGCAATATGCTAAGCATAGAAAATATGAGCTTAGCAGATACAGGTTGCCAGCCAAAATGTCATGCGATGTATACTGCTTGCCACTGGTTCCCAGCTGACTTCTGCTGAGCAATAAAATCTGTTAAGCAATATTTTCCCGCTTAGCAGCTCCAGATATTTAGCCTATACCTTACGTTCATCCGAAGTCTGGTACCAACTCTCAACTAAAAAGTGGCTTGTTTCATTGTTGTACAAGGCTAAAGCCAAGGGCCCAATTTCATGGAAAAAAACCTGCTTACTGTAGCAGGAAATTCCGTGCATACAAGTAAGCGTATTTCACGGGTTAGCGAGGAATTTTGCCTTCTGCGCATGCGTACATTAAAGGGACACTGTGGGTCCTAGAACAGCCCAATTGGGCTACAAAACACACTTTGATTGAAATGATGTTAATCTGAAAGAACATTTAAAAGTAGGATATAAACATCCACACAACTATCCTTTCAAAACTGGGCGTTTTTGTGTTATTCCTGTATTATGCGTGCATGAACCAATTTCGGGGTCCACTTTTGCCACCCCCAAAATTCGAGCTGTTTCGATGCTAGTTGTGATTTCATCCGTAAAGTGTTCGCCTTTTGCGGACGTGTAAGAAACCATATTTTGTGCATTGGTGATTGGTCAGCACGCGCTGTTCGCGAGCACGGTGCTGCGTATATAAGTGATGTAGTGCCTTGATGCTGGGCCTTGGCCTTAAGGCTGCCTTAAGGCTGGATTTTAGGGCCTTGGCCTTGGCCTCGAGGCTTGAGGGCAAAAGCCTTGGCCTTGGCCTTGGCCTTGAGGGTTCAGGGCCTTGCAATTTTGAGTCAAGGCTCTTCAAGGCCCATAGATTTTTGCATTTTCCAGATAAATCTGTTCGAAATGTTGCTGTTACCATTTTAATCGTATTACCATGGAGGAGGGAAGCACCCTATAGATTTGTGTGTTGGGCACACTTCCACTTTTGTAGCATCACATTTTGTTACCATTGTAGTAGATTTGCTGCAAAAATATTCCGTACACTTGTGGGGCTAATGAGATGATCACTTTAATTGCATATAACTATGGAATAGATCTGATTGGTTGTATATGTCTCCCTGATAAGTGCTAAAGATTTGCATGTATCTGTTTTAGATAATGCTGATATTTCTGACCATGTTGGGCCAGCAAATACAAATTTCCCAAATCAGTTTCTTGGATCCCCCTTTTGTTACACTTGGGAGAATTGTGTGTCAATATAGAAGTAAATCATTATTTTGTTTAGTTAAACCATATTGAAGACCTGAATTTATACTTGAATAGGTACAGTGCAGTCATAAAACGGTGTAGGCCTATGCGAGCATTTTGATTGCAATTAAAAAAAAGTTGTTCTTCGTAATGAGCAATTCGTGATGATAAGGGCGGTCCAGGGGGGCCAAAAGGGGCCATGCCCCCCCCCCCCCCCCGAAACAAAAAACCAACGAAACCATTTTTTTATGTGACGTCGTAATAAAGGCAGGCAATGAGTACACCACCATCTTTTCCTCAAAAATCATCGGTTAAAATGGTCAGAAATTGCCTCAAATCGCACCACAGAGCATCTCGAATCCAAATTTTTTTTCGGGGCCCTTAAGCGGGCCCGAAGCCCAAGCCGTAATTTTTGGACCCACTTTTTTTGGGGGGACCAAAATTTCTTTGCCCCCCCCCCAAATTGTGTTCTGGATCCGCCCTTGCGTGATGATGTGTCACTCATGTGACTATAATTAGTTCTATATCAGTGGTCATTTCATAAAACAGGGCCTTGGCCTTGGCCTTGGCCTTGAGGGTTAAGCCTTGGCCTTGGCCTCGAGGCTTGAGGGTCAAAGCCTTGGCCTTGGCCTTGGCCTTGAGGGTCAAAGCCTTGGCCTTGGCCTTGGCCTTGAGGGTCAAAGCCTTTGCTCCAACACTGGTATATACATATCGTACGTACATTGACTGAAAGTGAAAATGACAGGAAAAGCGTATTTGTACTCCGTCGTGTCCGATGTAAACAACCGAGGTTTGTTCGTCTTTTTTCGGGAACAGTAAGACATTAGGTTGGTTTCCTTTGAACCAGATGTTTGAAATAGGATAAGTAAACGATCCAAAACATGACATTTTCGGGGATTTCAGGACATAGTGCCCCTTTAAGAATTCTGTGCTTACTTGGTTAGCAGAATTTTTTTGCTAGCGCTGTTAGCACAGAATGATGATCGTAAACGCGGAATTCTGTGGTTAACAGAGCCGTGAAGTTGGGCACAGTACAACAAGTGACATCATGCTCTACACTGGTTTTCGTACGCTGCATTGTTTACCTGTTGGACTGTGAGAGGGAACCAGCTTTTTATATTTGTGGCACACCAGCCAGTGGTAAACTTGAAAAAGATTTACAAAAGCAGCGAGTTAGATGACATTTTTGCAAATTTAGATGTTGTAGAGAAATTTTGAAAACCTAAGTTTGGTAAGAAAGGGACCTTATTTACAAAGTTTACAAGGTGTGATACTTATTTACAAAGTTTACAAGGTGTGATACTTGTTTAAGTTTTCAAATTCTCGTTTTCAAGATTTAAAAGAAATTCTTCAAAATTTTGATGAACTGAGTTGAGGTTTCTCTTGAAGGAAAAGTAGATCATAAGAAAGAGCGAAGCATGTCTTCAGCAACAATTTCTGAAAGAAGTTGGACCGCCCCTCTCGTCAAAGACAAAAACAAACTATCAGCAAAACTCTTCCACATCCATTTCAATAACAGTTAATAATTACAATTTTAAGGATCATGGTAATCAAAATTCAGACAAAAGTGTTGCTTTTTGAGCTACTTAATTTTCAAGAATTACTTAAAAAGTTCTCTAATTTACATTTTATCCTAGGTACCCCAGACTTGAGAATGTTGCGAAGGACCACCTGTATCGTCGAGCGCTGGCCCTTAAACGTTTCATCACCCTCTTGGACGGAGTGATACATTTCATCGTCCCGGCCTGGGAGCATACGGTGGGCTCCTTTGGATCCTTGGAGGTGGTCCGTCAACTCTTGCCTCTCTCCAAGAGGAGGAACGCGCTCATCATGCACTTCTTGAAGGCGTCAGAGAGCAGGTCGGTCTGCATGCCCAGCATTCACCTGGATATTAACCTTAACTCCCCAGCCTAATTTACTAGGAACCATACCCATTCAGGCAAATTCCAACACCCACATGGGAAATTGTACACACACACTGTTGGACTTAGTTTCTGTAGGTATGCCAACCCCAGTGTAAAAGACCATCAGTTTAGGGGTACTGTACCTATCCCAACAGATTTCAACAAAATCTGCTGTTGAACTTTGATTGGTTGAGTTCGGTTAGGGTTAATCTTACATTAATGCTTTTATTAAATTGTATTACATTGTATCAAATGGTATTACAAATTTAATCATTTCCTGATGAATACATGAAACCGTACAGTGCAGAGGTGGTTTTGGAATGTGTAGGGAGTAACAGGCAGGGCGGATTAGGGCGGTACAGGAACTAATGAGTTAAACTCATTTTCGTCTAATAAGGCCCCCCCCCAAAAAAAGTCTCCGGTTTCTGGTATGCGCGCGCGTCGCCGTAGCCATGCGCGTCGGCAAAATGAAAAAGTTTTTTTTTTCAATAAAAGATGATGTCTCAAAACCGCCAAACTCACTGGTTTGACTGGAATCCTGCTGCAGCACAATTTTAACGTGTTTTTAGATGGGGGTATGATCGAGAATAAGCTTTGTGTGGACTCTCTGGACTCCCGTACATTTTGCACTAAGTTTAGTCGGGCACCATTTGCAGTCATCAGCCGACATTTGAAGCAAAAAAGTCAGGTAAAAAAAAAAAAAGCCACGTCGCCGCACCACTTTTTGGGCAAGCTCCATACCAGAAACCGGAGACTTTTTTTTTTGGCCTAATGGACAACAAGTAGTATTTCCCACTATCATTGCATACATCTTTTTGTCATGGGATTTGCTGCGTAAATGGGTGTTGCTTATACAGCACTTTTCACCGAAGGTAGGTTTCAAAGCGTTTCACAATTATTACCCCTGTTCAGCAGGCCATGACACCACTTTTCTGCAGCTGAGATCTGCGCAATCTGGACCCAATTTCACGGCGCTGCTAAGCACAAAAATGTGCTTAGCACAAAAAAAAGTCTGGCTTATAAAAGCAGGTTATCAGCCAAAACTCCAAGTGATTTTCATGCTTAGCAAACAACAGCTGAATACTAATCACGAGCAATATACCTCACATGGAGTTTTGGCTGGTAACCTGCTTTTATAAGCCAGACTGTTTTTTGTCTTAAGCAAATTTTTGTGCTAAGCAGCGCCGTAAAATTGGCCCCCGGGCCCAATTTCACGGCGCTGCTAAGCACATAAATTTGCTTAGCACAAAAAAAGTCCAGTGGCTTTTAAAGCAGGTTACCAGCCAAAACTCCAAGTGATTTTCATGCTAAGCAAACAACAGCTGAATACTAATCACGAGCACAATACACCACATGGAGTTATGGCTGGTAACCTGCTTTTATAAGCCAGACTGTTTTTTGTGCTAAGCAAATTTCTGTGCTAAGCAGCGCCGTAAAATTGGCCCCAAATCTCTACCCTCACAGGTACCCATTTATACTCGTGAGTGGAGGGAGGCAATTGTAGTGAAGTGTCTTGCCAGAGGACACAAGCACCGTGCTCTCCTTTAGGGTTTAAACCCACGTACCATGGCACGTGGGTTGAACACCATAACCACTGGACCACATCGCTCTACAGTACCATTTAAGCAGTACCAAAAATGTACTTTTTTTTTATAAAACTCCTACAACGAACCATTTTTCACAGTCCTCCACAGTCGATTCCCAAGCTGTGCATCAATCGAAGGAGTGCATCGGATCATAGGAGCGACCCGTCTAAGGACCCTACCTGCAAGAATGCCATCTTCACTCAAGTCAGTATTCAAAAATATTCCTCTCATGTAAAGAAACTTGACAATAAATCTTGGACACATGGTCTGAGCTGAAGGAATTAATTACCGTGGAGCTTGACAGCCAAAATCTGTGCAATTTGCTTTGTTGACAAAAAGCATATTAGCGGTTTCCCTGCAATGTTGGTTTTAACAGGTCCTTCCTAATCAGCCAAAATTTTCAAGTGTGGTTATTAAGTTAGAAATGCTTCTTGACTTGTGTTTGCTTTGTACACAATTGCTCATGCTTAGCTCAGACACGCAAAACAATATTTTACTCAACAGATCTGTGAAATTTGGCTCTGGAGTGAATTTGACAATGGATTCTTGTGTAAAATTGGACAAGGCTGAGGGATCATCAACTGTGATAAAAGACCCCCCCCCCCCACAAAAAAATTATTGTTTTCTGTCGTTCATAATTCATCGTCAGATTTACGAAGGTCTGAAGCCCAAGGATCGCGGTGAGAAAACGCTGGACTACCGATGGTCAGAAAGCTACAGTCAGTGGTGGGAATGTAAATTCCTGTCAGAAGGAATCATCGACCAAGGTAGGACACTCCCCTTTCCATAACTCCGCCCACTCTCCCTTTCCTAACTCCGCCCACTCTCCCTTCTCTAACTCCGTCCACATAGAGGTTTCTATTGTTACATCTCTAATTTAAGCAACTTTTTCCTCTGAGGTAAGCGTGCCTTTTGCTGTGCTTACCGCTTACAGTCTCTATGAAATAGACAAAGGCTCTGTAAGCAGAAAATCGTGTGCTTATTTAGCAGTGCTATGAAATTGGGCCCAGTTCTCAAATGGGCACTCGGTTTTCCATGATAGAGTTACCCTCAGTCATGTGGTGTCCTTGTTTCATTTCAGGTGGTGGATTCCGAGATAGTTTAGCCGATATCGCTGAGGAGTTGTGCCCAGTTGGTGGGGAGCAGCCCGTTCCACTGCCATTCTTCGTCAGAACTCTTAACCAGGTAAATTTGTAATCTTTGGTATTTTGTTTTCATTTATGCCGCGGTGGTTGATGGAATGATATCATACTTCTCAAGGTACTCCATTAAAAGTTGTCAGGGCGGTTATGACACATAGATTGCTGTTACATTCCTTCATCTTACGCTCGGAATATCTTGGAAAT
This sequence comes from Patiria miniata, assembly GCF_015706575.1. Classification (NCBI taxonomy): domain Eukaryota; kingdom Metazoa; phylum Echinodermata; class Asteroidea; order Valvatida; family Asterinidae; genus Patiria; species Patiria miniata. Next base: position 30,790,798 of record NW_024037069.1, on the reverse strand, counting down.
ATCTATTTATAATGTAGTGGTCAAGAAAAATTGTATTGAAAAAATAATTTGTTACTGACCTATGCTTTTCCCAAGTTAAATTAAAAAGAATTCTGGTACATATTTTAATATTGGCCATTACAAGTACTTCTCTGTATACTTTTGTCACATAGCCAAGTAAGGCAGCATCCATATGTATTGGCTATGGCTTGCAATTACACAAGCGGCTATGGATACGGCTGTAGCCACTTCCCATAGCCATGTGTGTTAACTGACAGCCGCAGCCAAGTAATTTGGATGCAGGCTAAGGCTGTGGCCACATTACTTGGCTACGGCTTGCAATTACACAAGCGGCTATGGCTATGGCTGAAGCTACTTCTAATAGCCGCATGTGTTACTGCTAGCCGTAGCCAAGTAATTTGGATGCAGGCTAAGGCTGTGGCCACATTACTTGGCTATGGCTTGCAATTACACAAGCGGCTATGGCTACGGCTGAAGCTACTTCTAATAGCCGCATGTGTTACTGCTAGCCGTAGCCAAGTAATTTGGATGCAGGCTAAGGCTGTGGCCACATTACTTGGCTACGGCTCGCAATTACACAAGCGGCTATGGATACGGCTGCAGCCACTTCCCATAGCCATGTGTGTTAACTGATAGCCGTAGCCAAGTAATTTGGATGCAGGCTAAGGCTGTGGCCACATTACTTGGATACGGCTTGCAATTACACAAGCGGCTATGGCTACGGCTGAAGCCACTTCTAATTGCCTCATGTGTTACTGCTAGCCGTAGCCAAGTATCTTTGACACAGCCTAAAAATGCCCTGCACACCAACAAGTATATTGTTCACAATGGGTGAGAATAGTACAAAGATGAGATACCCTTTCAAACCAACCTGATACTTATTATTGTATAGCTAGTGTTCTTTTTTTTCTCGGTCTTTTCAGCGTCTTGACAACTCCAACGTTTACCGCGACATGTACGTGCCAAACCCTTCCTGTAAGCTGTTCGCCAAATATGAGTGGATCGGACTGCTGATGGGAGCGTGTCTACGAAGCAAGGAACATCTTGTGAGTAAATTTAAAGGCTTTCAGATGCCATCAAACGCTAAATGTGTTATTCCTGGATGTATTATCGTATCTTGAATATCCGTAAATTTGAGTAATTGGTGATTTTCCAATGTAGGCTGGTGGGGAAAAAATAATAAATGACTAATTAAAGGAATTGACGGGAGCAGCTAAGATTTGAAGCTGCAATTTGTTCAAACGTATTATTATTATTTTTTTTTAATTACTCCCTGAATTCCTTAACCATTCCCAGTTTGACTTCACTTTACCAGAAACAAATAATATTCCTGTTTTTATTTTTTTTGTTTCAGGTTTTAGCTCTGCCATCATTCATCTGGAAGCTTCTTGCTGGCGAAAGAGTAACGTGGACTAAAGATTTCAAAACGGTTGACGATGCCGCTGTGAGTGCACAAAGAACTACTCTCACTCACATGAGTTTAGATCTTGTTGTTCGTGTTCCTCAAAATAAACGTGGTAGAAAATATTAAAGAAATTCACAAATGGGCTAAATTTCAAGTTGGTCAGTAATTCCTCGATTTAGGAAACTCCGTGTTGAGATGATGCCCATTTAATTACTTTTGTTAAGTATAGCATAAATTACACAGCAGATCTTCTAAAATTGTTACGCAAACTTATTTTGAACTATTATTTTAATTTGGCAAAAAGCCAAGCATATTTGAAGGTAAATTAAAGTGAGAATGCGAAATTTAATGGGCAGTAACTGAAGGGTTACCTCAAGGTTTAACAGGGTACCTCAGGGTTCAACCTAAAGTAACCGCTTGGTTTATTTTGCATTCTCCCCAACCTTTTCCAAAACTTGAACACTTGTCAGAACCTCGACTAAAACAATCTTTAATTCTTGCAAAAAAAAGTCAGTTTCTTTGAAAGTGAACTTATCCCTTTTATCATTTCAGAAAAGACAGAAAAATGAGACAGAACTGTGCACAGGCCATAGTGGAGAAAAATGAGGGGAAAAAAACGAATGGGCATGATTTTTTTTCTCGATTTTTAGAAACATTCATACTTGTAATCTTTGATATTCTACTGCACATATTTCAAAGAAATAGTATAAGCATCGTGGAATGAAAGTGTTGTTTAAGGGAAAAACAACTTGCATCTCTCATTTTCACGAATACAAAACTCCAAACATTATAGGCCTATTTGTCTGTATTTTACTGTTTTGACATGTTGATAAATGCTATCCTTAAAACAGCCATAACTTGGCCGATTGAAGTGCAACAAACAGTATTGTCAGGAGAATTGTTATTCTCTTTCCTAATACCCTCAAACCCTCATGTTGACATCTGCCGAGTTCTGGCTCAATTTGCCAGAACGCCTTACAAACAGAAATAAAAGTTTTAAATCGGAAGTGGACCTAACATTTGCCATTCAATAACTCCCAGGTCAAACTGTTGGAATCCTTCCAACGCATGGACAAGGAGACCTACGAAGCCAACTTTGCCAGTGAGCTGACCTTCACCACGATGCTGAGCGACCAATCAGAGGTGGAGCTGGTCACTAAGGGGTCAGAGGTCAATGTGACGTACGAGGACAGGCTGGAGTATTGCCGATTGGTGCAGGCCGCGAGGATGGACGAGAACAAAGAACAGGTCAGAATTGGATCGTCGTCGGTGAAAGTTGGGAGGATTTTTCTTTGCAGTGCAAGTGGTACACAGTGGCGCACCCAATTTTTTTAAAATTAATTTCCAAGATTTGCCCTTGGTGGTATGTATGTGGCCTATCTTTGAGTAGTATAATAGGGGTGTAAGAGGCACCACCAACGTGAAAATGTTCCCCCCCCCCCAAAAAAAATTGTGAGCCCCCCAAAAAAGCCAAATCCTGGGTGCACCACTGGTGGTACATGAGAAATTTACATGGGCCCAATAAGCCATTTGCGAATAGCCTATATACCCTTTGCGCGTTAAATTTGAATAACATCTGGTACACTGACTTGCTCATAATGCTTGGCACGTCATAACTTTAAATTCTCCAGACCAAAGACGCTGTTGCTATGTGACATGATTCGGGGCAAGCTCTTGCATAGTTACGTAAGAGACGCTCAGCACCAATACATTGTTCGCAATGGGTGGGAATGGCACAAAGACACCGGACCGTTCCGGAGTTTGGGGTTGCTAGTGTAAGGCTTGCCCCGAATCACGTGATATAGCAACAGTCTCTTTGGTCGGGAGACTTTGAAGTTAAAATGTGCCAAGCATTCGAGCAAGTCAGGGTGCCAGATGTTACTGAATTAAATTCGCAAATGGCTTATTTTTAAGCACACGATTTTCTGCTAACAAAGCCTCCGTCTATTTCACGGAGACCATAAGCAGTAAACACAGCAAAAGGCACACTTACCTCGGAGGGAAAAGTTGCTTAATTTCAACATTTGACCTCTAATCACCACATCCATTTAATAGTCTTTTGTCTCAAGAGGGTGCTGTAAAATCAGCCTGTACCAGTCATAGACATATAATAAAAACTAGACACGACATTTGCTATTGCACCTGTGAGCAAAATGCTGCACGCGTATTACGCGAACGCTCATCATGGGCGACGCGGTCTCAATGCACTGCGCGCGTTATTTGATATCTTTCGGTCCCGTACGCGTGCGGGAAAAAAATAACTAAGTGGTGCATAAGTGCATTGGCGCCGTCATGAACATCCGTAGAAAAAGTACGCGCGTAAATCAAAGCCACATGACATTTGTGCATCGCGTCAGGTCGTGTGACGCAGGCTGTTTTGCTCACAGAATTTACAACGTAAAAGCAGTTAATGTCGTGTCTAGGTTTTATTATATGTCTGTGGTACCAGTTCCCTTGGTTTGTGAGTGTGGGAGACAAAGGAATCTTTAGCTCATATTTAAAAGGTTAAGGGTCATATTTCATCAAGGTTTTGACCTTTTGGTTATTCACAGGTTGAGTCTATGCGTCAAGGCTTACTGCGCGTCGTCCCGCAGGCCGTACTTGACCTTTTGACCTGGCAGGAGTTGGAGAAGAAAATCTGCGGCGATCCGGAGATCAGCGTAGCGGCGCTGCGCAAGACGACGTTCTTTGAGGATCTGGGACAGTCGGACACGAGAGTCAAGTATCTGTGGGAGGCAATGACGAACTTCACCAATGGTGAGTTGTGGAATGGTTTTATGTGATGGTGAGACTCTTGACTTTCAAGATGAGTGGCCCTGGTTCAGATCCTGTCATGTGTCAAGCATTGACAAACTTTCCCAATGGCGAGTTGTCAGCTTTTGTGATGGTGAGATTCTTAACTTTCAATATGAGTGTCCTTGATTCAAATCCTATCATTGCTCATATCAGGTACCAATCAGGTACACTTTTTTTTCTTGCCCGACCCATCCCCCCCCCAAAAAAAATTCCCTCACCCCTCCGCTAAAAATCCAGTATAGCAAACAATTTGAACACTTGCCCACACCCAATTTGAGAAAGTTTTTAAAATCTCATGGTTTCAAATTGAATAAGTTTTGTGGAGCAGTTAGCCTCTTATATGGCCGTTAAAACCTGCAGGGTAACACTATTTATGAGTTTTGCCTATTCTCATCCAAGTACTGTTGCAGTACCTAGATGTAGAACTAAAGGATATTCCAATAGCTTTTTTCCCACGTGCTGCATCTCTTTGGAGTTCCTTGCCTGGTGCTTGTTTCCCTCCAACCTATGATCTGTCCTGTTTCAAGAGGAATGTTCATTCCTACCTTCGGTTCCCCCCCCCCCCCCCCCCCCCCCCCCCCCCCGAGTACCTACTCTTCTTGTTATTTCTCTCGTAGCCCTATACCTGGAGTGGCTTTTAGCCTTGTTCAGGGCGAATATACATAAAAAAAACAGTGGTAGCATGACCCAAAATCTGTCTCACCCAAGTCTTTTGGTTTTGGTAATTTGACCAACAGAGGACAGAAGTCGTTTCTTGAGGTTTGTGACCGGTAGACGTCGCCTCCCGACACCACTCTACATTTGCCCTGGCAGGGGGTAAGTATCAGATAAAATATCCCACCTTAAAAAGACTCAAGTGGGCAAATTATCCATTTCTTTAAGTTTTAAGATAAGTTGAAAAAATCAGAAAGGCAAGCTTTTTGACAATATTGTTTTGTGACCGAGTTCATTACGAGATGTATATGGGTCAGTCCATGAATTTGGGGTCCAAAAGTGTGACTTTTTTGTATCCCTGTTACACATTACCTGTGTAATTTTCCAAACAAGTATCATTAAAATTGACATCAAACTAATTTTTATTTAGTCGGCAGGTACTTTGCTCTACATAATCACTCTTGGAGATAGAAGGCATTGAAGAAAGCGTCCTGAATTTACAAAATCTTTTATCAGATATAACAGGGACACGAAAACAAAATTGGACGCCAAATTGATGGACTGACCCACATGCTGTCCAGTGTTTCTTTTTCTGATTTCAACTGAAGACTTAGATCTGTGTGTCCAACAGCACCAAATGGACGCAATTCTAGGAACCTCTAAATTTATTTTACTTTTGGTTCCCGTTTTTCAGTGAGAACACAGATTCCTTGCCAGAATCCTCCACATGTTCCAACACGCTGTTCTTGCCGAATTACTCCAGGTATGTTGGACTTTAGCTTTACTTGGAATTATTGATTGCCCAAGAATGCATATGGATGACAAAGAAAACCTAAACTCCAATTTGATATTTTTTTTTTAGAGTTTTAAAAGTTTTGAAGTTTAAGTAGAATCCATCACTTTGGGTTTTGCACGTATCTTTCTCTGAACCACAAAATGGTATTTTTGTGGAAGTTATGAATATAAATGTTAGATTTCTTGCTTTTTGTTTGCTAGTGCGAAGTTAGCGGAGGAGAAATTGAGGTATGCAGCTTACAACTGCGTGGCCATCGACACCGATATGAGCCCGTGGGATGAATAATAAAGCCGAGGCAATCTCGTCCGTCATGTCAGAATCAACATCTCTACATTAGAACCACTGACAGCAATGGACTGTGTGCGTGAACAAAGAGGGCGCTCCATAGCCTAACAAGGCAGGCTATGGCTTAGACATTTCACTGGTTCGCAGGCACTTTATGTTATACATAGTCAATTTGGCATTTACCAGGGAAGGCAGGGCTTAGCCTTAACAAAAGTATAACCTTAATATGCACGGGTCTGTTGGAGCTTGCCCTGCAACAATTAGTATTGCATAAAATTAGAGAAACTGAAATCAAAGCAAGGTATTACTTTATGTAATGCAATTTATTTTATATATTGCAGTGAAAAGTTGAATTTTTTTCCCTCCAAAATGGGATCTAGCAATCCGCTAATTAAACAATCTGATTGTTTCTTTATTTTATCATGCAAATCACGATGACATAAGGCAAAAAAAAAAAAAAAAAAAATAGTTGGTCTCTGGTCAGCAGCGCGCATGTCGATTTTGATTGTGTGCGTCAAGTTTTATTTTCTTTCAAATTTTCCATGGTAGCTACAACAGCGTCCTCTATTGCCGCACCACCTCAAATTTTCATGGGCAGCTCGACTCCAACTGATGGAGGACACCAAGGGTACACGAGGACACAAACAAAACAAAATAGTACCCACCTTCTCTGTACAATCCAAGCTTGAAAAAAAAAAGCATCGCTGCATCAATTCCAGAACTTTGTTCTGACCAGAGACCGACTAATTTTTTTTTTTTGGCCTAAGACTTGAATATGCAAAAATTTTCGTGAGGCGTGGGTTAATTGGTTTTAAGGGCACCCCAAGCGTGCATAGCTTAACATGAATGGAATGTTAATTCAGAAATCGTTTCTGGAAAAAATATATAAAGTCGGCAGTAGCATTTTAGTTATTGAAATACAGAACTGAAAAAAATTATAATTACTAACAAAAAATACAAAGATGTCGATTTTCAAAGGCACAATCACTCTTCATTTACATTAACATGTATTTCATTTTTGGTAAAAAAAAGTTGATAACAAAAAATTGTGTAAAGTTTTTTTTGAAAATTCAACCAAGTAGTTTAAAAGTGTTAAACACATTCTATATTGCATAGCTTAAAATAAAGTGTACACAAATATAACAAAGAAAGAAATTTATAGCACACTCGTGTATATTTCCAACATTCGATGAGAAATATTTTCACTTATAACGAGGTTGCTGGGAAGTCAAGAGGTGGTTGCAAAATACAAAGGCAATTTACTGACAAGAGATGGCCTCCCTTCTCCCCTTATATGCCAAACTGGCAAAAACTTTTCCCTTCAAATTCCCTGAGTTTTTCCCAGATTTTTGGTGGTTTCCCCAAATTCCCCGAGTTCCGGAGTGGATGGGAACCAATATCCAATAGGGAAACGTACATAGAACTTGTTTTCATTTTGTTAATATGGTCGCCGATAAAAGTCATATCACCCACCCACAAATTAACAAGGAACTGGTGTAATGGAATGGGGCTTGGCTCAAGCTGACCTTTGACCCTTGAAAGGTCAACAACTCTTGACCTTTGCCGATGCAGTTGTCGTGCACATTTGACTTCTGCTGCCCTCGGTAGCTTGATTTTGCTCATACCATTTTTTCTTGTCATGATCTTGTATTATGTTAATTTATGCGCTCATGATTTTAGTTGGACTGTTTGAACCCCCCTGTTTATTTGTAACTGTCACAGGCAGTCACAAAATTCAATACCCTTCCTCTGCTGTGCCTTTTTACACAGGCTAGTCACCAACAGTCAGATCATTCATGTGGTGAGCACTGTGACTAGTCAAATTCCATCAACAGACACAGAACGTAACTGGCCAGCACAGCTGGCTTATCAATCTACTGTGACAAGGCAAAGCTGTGTTTTACATAAACAGTCACAGCTAGTCATTCCTGCTATATATAGGCAGGGAGCTCTTAACAGTTGAAAACAGTCGATTAACTGTTTTTGAGTGCTGGAATTGCATGCTTCAATTTGTGGAAAGAAGCGAGGGGGGAGGGATTCACTCATATCTCCCCACCACCCCCTTCCCCTTCCCGGCCCACTTCCACCTCCCTACTGTCACCGTTCTTGGAGCCTGAACCATCTTGCAATCCCACAATGCACCAGTACCAGCACGATCCCACCGCTCACGACATAAGTGTTCATGGTTTGGTAGAGAAGTTTTGGAGAGAAGACGCTCCAGACGAACAGATGATATCGCTGTAAGGTGACGAGGCCAGTATAGATGGCAAGGGGTAGGGCGCGGCTGAGGGCCAGAGTATGCGCAACCTCCAAGTAAGCAGATCGGTAACTGGAAATACAAAAGAAACCCAGTGGAATTCTTAACAATGCTTAAACAATGCACTCGGAGATTTATTGAAGATGGGTCAACTCAACCGCATATTAAAACCGTATAGGATTAAAGATCGTAATGGTACTAAAATACCCGTGAAATTAATTTTGTCTGGCTTAATGTCATGTAGAAGAAATCAAGAAATGTAGGTGATTTCAATCAGGCAATTGACTGATTTTTTGGAATAAAGAGTGCTTTTGACAAATTCGTGTTTCGTGATCAAAAGGTTGTACATGGTTTTTCACTGTAATATCCACTGCGGCTGAGCTGAAACTTCAACAGGTTGGGTTTTGAACGTTCTTCTCTGGTCTTTGAGAGGTGTTATTATTGGAAACGAACAAAATGCATGAAAAGCAAATACTCCCATGTATCTTTAATGCCATGGGTAAAAGTCGACTTGGCCCGCTCTCAAAAATACAAGTTGGTTATAGTGTTGGTTGACAAAAACACCCTAAACCATGTTGACAATCTGGTCAGCGTGGGCGGTATTTTAAACACAACTTGTTCCCTGGTGGGTTGACAGATATTGTTCACCATCGCAGCTGGTATTTTGCATGGCAAGACACTCACATAATGTGCGATTCAGTTGGGGGGTGTCATGGAACTTGTGTTCTTCAGCAAAACATTTTGCCTTAAAGAGAATATACATGATTGGCTTTTGCTGTAATTTTCAGAAATGAACTATTTGAGGGGTTAGTATAAGGGTCATTCCATGTCAGACCAACGCACTTTTTTACCTCATGTCTTCCGATTTTAATAAAAATTGCTGTGCTTGTAGGTCCTAATGAGCAATGAATACACACCAATTTTTAGCCCGATCCCACCTATTATGTGGTCAGGGCAGAAGCCTAAAAAAAATGGCATTTTTAGAGTAAAATACCACCCTTTTGGTATAAATATGTCAAAACTATGGCAATTTTCATCAAATATATGTGAATTTGGTATTAAAATAATGAGGATTGCATGCTCAAATCACTTCTTTTGTCAAAATTAAATTTTGTGAAAAGTAGGTCACATGACCTTTAATATGCTATCGTGACCTTTGACCCAATTTTTGTAATAATGTATCATTCCGAAAATCAACGAAATAAAAATAACTTGCTAGAGCATGTCTTCCTCTATCAGAATCTACTAAAAATCAGTTGGGGTCTTCAAAATTTACAACTTTATGACTACTTTTGTACAGTTGGTAGGTTACAAATGAGTCAATTTATAGACTTTACATAAGAAATACACCAACACAACTTACTATTCTGTTTCTTAAGTTACTAAAATTAATCTAGATTTTTATGTATAAAGTACAAAGCCAGGAAAAACAAAATTCTACCTTCTGATTCCAAAGAAACTGTCTAATCAGAATATCTGGACTCGGAAGTGTGCTAACCACTAACAGTAACCAGGCCTTCACCCAGTACAGCGGACTCACGTCCAGGTGAAATTCATCTCAAGGGAACAAAATGCCAAGTCTGTGAGAGTCATTAAAGTTCAAGAAGCACAGTGATGAATGAGTAAAGGTAACTTTGATTGTAATATTAAAGGGAAAGTACATCATTGGCTTTTGCTGTAATTTTCAGAAATAAACTATTTGAGGGGTTAGTATAATAGATCAAATATTGTTACACTGACATTTTTGAAGTTTTGTGTTCGAAAAGGTTGGAAAAACCAAGAACGACAAAAATGTTCAAGTAGTCTGGTTCCCTGACTCCACAAAAGATAAAATGGATCAATTTAAAGATGATGGAAAATTGTAAGGCAAGGGAACCAGTCTAGCTGGCCTGCACTCGTTCATGAACATGTAACCAAAAGCAAACACAATTTGGACTGGAAAAAACGGTAAATTTTGAGCAAAAGTTGAAAAATAGTTAGGTTTTTCCAACGCTGGTCGGCCGACCACCGTTGGAAATGTATACAAAAATACCATTTTCTTGAAAATGACTTCACACCAGGTGCCATAAGTTTACAAGATGCATGAGACTGTCATTTACCAACATCCTAGTAAGGCATTTCGCAAAATCTTGGTAGTTTTATTTTTTGATGTTTGCAAATGTTGTATATTCCCTTTAAGTATTATCTTCAAGCAAACTTGAATCCTAGACCCTGATTAGACCATCTATAGCAACAACTGTGTGATTTTATATAATATTGCACAGCTATATTGCACCCCAGATATTAAAAATGTACGTGTACATAAATTATGTTGTGTTATTTCCTGCAGAACGGACCAATACACTACATGTATGCACGTACATCTTCACCGCGTGTACGCATTTGATATCAAGTTTGCTTGAAGATAAATTGGTTATAAATCCCACTTGCGCTTGTGCATCGAGTGGCATATGGGTCACAGCAGCATTGCATTATTTCATATTCCAGGCGCTCGTGGGATAACTAATTATCAGTGGCACCCAGGAGGGGGGGGGGGGGCTTGAACCCACCCCCAACATTGTCAATTTGTTTGTTTGATTTTCGGCTAGTTTTTGTTGGTCCAATCTTTTACAGAAATTTGAACAAAAAACGATTTATGACCCCCCGCCCCCCCCCCCCCCACCAAAAGCCAAATCCTGGGTGCGCCACTGCTGATAATTTACACTATGAGTCTGGTTAGACCTCATCAGCCCTCAGAATGAGAAATTCACAAACCAAGATATATTTTAGTAACTTTAGAAACAGAATAGTAAGTTGTAGTAAGTTGTGTTGGTGTATTTCTTATGTAAAGTCTATAAATTGACTCATTTGTAACCTACCAACTGTACAAAAATAGTCATAAAGTTGTAAATTTTGAAGACCCCAACTGATTTTTAGTAGATTCTGATAGAGGAAGACATGCTCTAGCAAGTTATTTTTATTTCGTTGATTTTCGGAATGAGACATTATTACAAAAAATGGGTCAAAGGTCACGATAGCATATTAAAGGTCATGTGACCTACTTTTCACAAAATTTAATTTTGACAAAAGAAGTGCTTTGAGCATGCAATCCTCATTATTTTAATAACAAATTCACATATATTCGATGAAAATTTCCATAGTTTTGACATATTTATACCAAAAGGGTGGTATTTTACTCTAAAAATGCCAATTTTTTTGTGGCTTCTGCCCTGACCACATAATAGGTGGGATCGGGCTAAAAATTGGTGTGTATTCATTGCTCATTAGGACCTACAAGCACAGCAATTTTTATCAAAATCGGAAGACATGAGGTAAAAAAGTGCGTTGGTCTGACATGGAATGACCCATAATAGATCAAATATTGTTAGACTGACATGTTTGAAGGTTTGTGTTCGAAAATGCTGGAAAAACCAAGAAAAACAAAAATGTTCAAGTAGTCTGGTTCCCTGACTCCACTAAATATAAAATGGATCAATTTACAGATGCCGGAAACTTGTAAGGTAATGGAACCAGTCTAGCCGGCCTGCACCCATTCATGAACATGTAACCAATAGCAAACAAAATTTGGACTGAAAGAAAAATGGTTAATTTGGAGCAGTATTTGAAAAATAGTTAGGTTTTTCCAACGGTGGTCGGCCGACCACCGTTGGAAATTTTTTTTAAAAATACCATTTTCTTGAAAATGACTTCACACCAGGTGCCATAATTTTACAAGATGCTTTAGACTGTCATTTACCAACATCCTAGTAAGGTATTTCGTAAAAACTAGGTAGTTTTATTTTTCGATGTTTGCAAATGTTGTATATTCCCTTTAACTAAATTAAGACGATATTAAACTGCAGATAAGGCACAATGTTTGTATGGTGAACTGCTTGTGTTTGTATGTCATGTGTTCCTGGAAAACATTTGATTTGAACATGTGCACTAGTTCCAGTTTACCCAAAATTCACAAGTTTTCCAAGTCGAGTCTCGTTAATACAAACTCATTCGGACCTAGCCAAATTGTTTGTTATATCAGAATTTTGTATTAAGAGGAACATCAGTCCCATTCATTGTGCACATAAATGCACAGTCGGGACCAAGGCTTTATGTTTGTTATAACCAGAATTTTGTATTAACAGAGTTTGTACTAACGAGATTCGACTGTTCTTTTATAATACAAATTTCCCCCGGCCATCCATGTTAATTCCCTGAAATATACTGCCTCACTGATGGAAATTCTTAGGAAGCCTCAATTTTACAAAGGAAAGGCTATAATTGATTACGTGTGATAGGTTTCACACTAAATGATCAATAATGAGGATATTTACATCATTTGTGCTCATGCGTGATGTAACAAGTGCACATTAAATGGCACGTTTGACTCTGAAGGACAAGTGCATGTTGACAGATGGCCAAATACAATACAATACGGATTGTATTTCTAAAAGTGGGATTTTTCCCAAATGAGTAACAATTCCTACGTGGAGCAGTGTTGTTCATGAACATTGTTGAGAACTGTCAAGCAATGCCAGTAGTGGAGTATAAACTGTTCAGTCATTCTTATCAAAATTATTTGACAATTTTAGTACCATAGAGAAATTGTGAAATTCAGGTAAGTTTGCTTTTTCTATTTTAAAAAAAATGCTAGAATTGTTTTCAATTTATAAAGATTTGAAAGCAAAACACACACTTGTTCTTATTTGCAAGTTGAAACTTAAAAGTGTAACTCATTCATGCAAATGCATTATTGTTAAAATGCATTTCTGTATCATACTATCAATTGACGCACCACTTTTATCAAGTCTTATAATTGTTCCCTTACCAGACAAAAGAACACATTTCTGATTTCAGGTCATCTCGTCATCCATAATGGCAAAAGCAAACGTGGCATCTGGTTTGACAGCCCAGTCAGTCCTAGACAGGATAAGCAAGGGTCATCTAGACTGTCCAATCTGCTTCAGTCGCTTCAAGAAGCCCAAAATGCTCCAGTGCTCACACTGTTTTTGTCTGGATTGCCTCACACATTTTGGAAAAAACCTTCGTGGTACTCGCGGCAGTATAGCCGAACTGACTTGCCCCGTCTGTAGATACGCAACAAGACTGGTTGGAAAGAGCATTGCTGATCTGCAAGATAATCTCCTATTGGCATCGATCGTAGAGGAGGTCACGATGATAGAACGAGAACTTGAAGAGGACACAAAGCCTAGTGAAGAAGTGGCAGCGAATGTGCCACAGGCTGACCCTGAGTTTCCACCAGTTACTACAAGCACGTGGGAATCAGTGGAACAAATCAAGACGTTTGGACCAGGAAACTCGAAATTCAGGTCTGTGAAAGATGTGGCCGTGTTTTCCGACAATGAACTCGTGGTGGTAGATGTCAAGCGCAAACAGCTCGTGAGGTCGTCCCTTTTGAGTGGTTCTTGCTCCAACTTCGAAACAGTCTATGTGAACAATCTGTTCTCTCCGAGTCATATCGCAGTGAGCAAAGATGACAAACTCGTTGTCCTGGACGGCTCAGGAGTCAAGATCTTCAGCAGGCAGTACCGGGTCCTCGATGCGTTTATGCCGAGCGTCGAGGCGGACATTAACGGCACGCCTACCTGCCTCGCAGTGGATGACAGCAATCAGGTAGCCGTGGGTTACAAGGCTGAGGAACTCATATCTGTACATACACAGGACGGATCCCTTGAAACCAAACTCCCCGCTGCCGGAATCGGTGGTTTCATGACAACTTACAAGCAACGATTCATTTTCACCAATTTAGAGAAGAGAAACTTGACGTCAATAGACTACCACGGTGGGTCGGTGTTCTCAGTCAACATTCAAGGACTGTATCCTACAGATCCAACTGGTGTGTGCTGTGATCAGGATGGAAGCATTTACGTCGCGGTTTGCGGAAAGTGGCCAACAGGGGCAGTGTACCATTTCAGTCCCCAAGGCAAGTACATCGGATGCATTTTAAGAGGCTGCGGACCACCAAATGGTCTCAGAATAACACCGGACGGCTGCAGTCTAATAGTGGCTGCCCAAAATCGCTTGAGAATATTACAGCGTAAGTGAGACATTATGAAAATGCCCAAATGTACAAGGCAAATGGATAGAAGTGGGCAAAGACATTAAGTCTTGATATCTCAGAGGTGAGATTGCGGGAAATTGAAAAATCCACAACATACAATTGACCGAGGGTTTGAGGGTCACCAAGGTCCCAAGGCAGCGTAGGGTGTATATAGTTTATGTTATAAATTTGTCTTAAAGGGAATATACATCATTTGCTTTTGCTGTAATTTTCAGAAATGGATGGAATTGGGGGGTTGGAAATATATAGCAAATATAGTTACACTGACTTTTTTGAGGTTTTGGGTTCGAAAATGCTATAAAAACCAAGAGAAACAATCATTTTCCTGTAGTCTGGTTCCCTGACTCCATTTAAGAAGAAACAGAGCAGTTTACATACATTGGGGAATTGTAAGGTCAGGGAACAAGTCTAGCTGGCTTGTACCCGTCCATAGGTGTGTAATCGATTGCAAACAAGTGCGATGGTCAACTGGGGCCAGTATTTGAAAAAAAGCCTGTTTTTTCCAACGCTGATCGGCCGATCAGCGTTGGAAATTGATACAAAAATACCACTTTTCTTGAAAATGACAGTATACCAGGTGCCATGATTTTACAGGATGCTTTACACTGTCATTCACTAACAGTCCAGCAAGGTATTTCAAAACGATTTGGTAGTTTTATTTTTTGATGTTTGCAAATGTTAAATAACTTTTGTAGGTACAAACACCTTTACTGTAAAACCAAAGGAATTCCAGATTTAAAAACGGATTCTTAAAGAATCTTGAAATCCGGAAAAATCCTGACAAAATTCTGACAAAATCTCACCCCTGACATTTTTGAAACCAATTTTTATAACTGAAGACTCTAGAAATGATTAATGCAAAACGCTTTTTAATGTTTTTTATATTTCTGAAGACAAGCTCCAAGCTGATTTCCAAAACTCCTATGGTCCTACAAATCATAACGGTGTTTTTCTACGACATGAGACAACTACTTACTTTGTGTAGTGATGTTCCGTTATGTAGACCAGTAGACGTAGTAGCCACAGCATAGGCCCAGCATATGTTGAGATTGCTGTTAGTAGACCAGCTACTGAATGGATGTAGGAACTCATACCTACATATCCAGCTGAAATATCCACAGTGGCTAAACTATTGGAATTACCCTAGAAACAGAAAAAAAGGTGATTTGTTAAAAATGGGCCAACTTTAAATCCTAGCTGCTGATTGGTCAACCACATAGCAACAGCAGTGGGGTATCACTAGTTATCCAACGAACGCAAGTGGAACATTGAAGTACGCCTGTGTCCCGTATGTTTCAGCCCCTCGGCATACTTTTAAGGAGTGTGGCCTAGTGATTGGGGTTTGCGACTCATGATCAGAGGGTCAGGGGTTCGATTTCAGCTGCTGGTCACATGTTGTGTCCTTTGGCAAGCCACTTAACCTTCACTTGCCTCTCTCCACCCAGGAGTATAAATGGGTACCGGCATTAGCTGGCGGATAACTGCGATGGACTGGCATCCCATCCAGGGGGAATAAAAAATATTCTCAGTCATTTCATGCCGAGTAAACTAGCGATAAACACCAGCCTGATGGGCCATATTGGCTTGAAACACACTTGACTTTACTACACAATTGTAATTTGAACAAATAATGCCAGATAACCGTGTTTCCACGGCAACACAAACCTGAGCAAAAAATGCAGCTTGTCCCATCCATATATGCGCCAGGGTAACAGCCCACAATCTCAGCCGTAACCACGGTAACACCAGACCAACAATGCAATGCTGCAGTAACACCGACATGGCGACAACACCGCTGTTGTGCGGCCTTAGCAACAAGGCCATCAACATGACGTGAATGTCGCAAAGTTCTTTCAAGATTCGGCTGAAATCTTTTGAATTTTTTTTTTTTGGTTCCGTGGTTAGTGAGTTCGCTGTCTGGTCATCGGTGGTCGTTTGCTCAGTTTTAGTCTGGTTCCGGGGGCCGTACAATAGTGTGGCGTATTTGACAACAAAATGCGCCAACGAAATGATTACAAGAGAGTAGACTACCCACGCCTCATAGGTTCCTCTGATAAAAAAAATGACAGAAAAAACATTTGTGAAAAATACTGGAAAATAACTTTTGAACACTATCGGTAAATTGTTTGACTTGTAAACTGAAATTTTCCTTATTATTGTGTTTGATTTATTCTCAGAAACAGATTTAGTAGTGCAACACATTGTTTTTTTTGCAAGTTTAATAATTCAAGACACTGCATGTGAAGTGTGTCACATTTAAAAAATCTAAACCTTTACAATTATTGTTTACTCAAAAATGTAAATTTACTGCGATAAAAGCACATTAAGTTCTGTTTATTTCCAACACTGCACTGTAAGAGTGCTATCAATTTGTAAAATACGCATGTCAATAAATGCTTATTATTACTGCTCGGTTGTCTTAGACATTTCAAAATATTATGAAATGCTTTATTTTTTTTTCAACAAATGGGGAGTCACAATTTTTCTACCCATGAAATGCATCCATGCTTACAGCAAACAGCCTTCAGCTGACACCTTTAACGACGATTTTTAACTACGATCTGCGATTGGCAAAGGATCTATATTGGCACTTACTTTTGTGAAGTTGGAAGCGCTACTGGCAAAGTAACAGCCCCCGTTGCGTAGCGATAGAGATAAGCACCTAGTAGTGCAGCTAGTAATCTGTAGTTGGGTCTCCCGTAGCAACGGACGATGTAGATGATTGCGAAGGACGAACAAGTCAGAACGGACAGGCTGACTTTGTTTTCTGGTCTGCAACGACAAAACAAACTTAAACTTAGTAACATGTTAGCCCAAACTATATTTTCACTCGCAGTTGGGCTCCATAACGTAAGAGGTTTGAACACACGTGTATTTGAAAATGGAGGGAAATATTACAAATCCAAAGAAAAATACATCAATTTGCCAACCCACCTGACCAACCAGTCTCCGATATCAGGTTGGTCGGCCCACTTCATTCCCGTCTGGTTCCACGCCCTTAGCAACCGACTGACAACAAGAGCTGCCGCAGTCCCCATGGCAACTCTAGCGGCCATCTTGTCGCCGGATTGGCCAATCGCGGAGGCTGTTGCATAGATGGAGGTTGCCAGGGTGAATGTCAGTGTCAGGAAGTACCAGGTCTGGTGTTCTTCCTCAACAAAGCTGCTGGCGGCGAGGGTTAGGGTGTGGCCTACCGTTCCTGCCAGGAGGAACTTCTCAAACCAAGAAATGCCGGTCAACTGTTGGATGAGAATTATGGGAGGAAAAAAGGTAACATTACCGCCAAAGTAATTGATTTATATGCGAGTTGTCTGTCTTCTAGACCTCAAATATTTATGAGTCTAAAACCTCTCAACTATAAATGGTGTCGCTGGCAAAACTAACAAGCATAAGAAAGGATAAGATGCAGGTTGAAGGTGAGGAAATGGAAAACTTGCAACAATTGATGCCATTTTCAACTTACTTTTCGTTCGGTTTTGTGATAAAATTATATTCTGCATATGGCAATGACTTTCAAAATCCAATTCATTTGAATTCATAAATAACTGAGCCGGTTTACCCATTCCTATTGGTTGAGAGCCCGTCACATGGGTGGTTTTAAACTGCCGGTAAAGCACCGCTTCGTTCTGCGCCACATCGCGCAGTACGCGCCGTGCGCGCAAATCTCCATATAAGGAGTTTTTTAGCACCATGCGCACGAGGCACATACCATAGACATGGCCAGAGGGATGTTTCACAAAACATAAAGTCAAATAGTTGAACAAAATTGTTGGAATTTTGTCAATTTTTACTTATTTTGAATTTTTGACCGAAAAGGTATTTGTGAATGGAAATAAATTTATGCTTGACCGACTTCGGCTCAGGCCATTATCCGCGACCAGGCACTTAACCGGTTTTAAACCTACTTTTTAAAACCGAAGAAACACATATTTATTCCCTTATTAAAAGGAGGTAACAGAAACTGAAAACTACTGCAAAAGTTTGAATTTCGTCAAATTTTGTCACATTTTGGGTTGGCAATTAAAATCCCTATTACTTATCAACCACTGCACTATCACTCAATTTGACATAACAATTAATAGTGACATCATGTAACTTAAACTATAAGAACCACATACTTACACTTTGAAGAATCCGCCGCAACCAGCCAAACGTGGTCAATGCTGACAGCAGAATGGCGGCCAGAGATCCTCCAATCAGTATTAGAGTGACTGACCGCGCCCTTGCCCCGCCCGAGGGTGCACACAGCAGCTCGCTGGTTGCCCCACCCGCTGCCGTACACAATGCAACATGGGTAATGCCTGCCGCTAGGCAACAGCCAATCAGGAGCAGGAATGACGGTGTGAGGTCAGAGGTCACATGGGACGGGATGCTGAGTGATGAGGCACCGTAGCAAAGCAGGAACAAGACCTAAGACATGATTTATAACAAAATTATGCTAATTAACTTTAGATCGAACCGATTTTAACAACAGCCTTTTAACAACCAATCATAAATGTTTGTTCTGACCTAGCATACAAGTTGTCATTTGCAAACTGTCCAATGAGAGCACTGCAAAACTTAGTGTGTACCATGCACCTTTAGTTCATTGTTACTGAGAACGGGCTAATTAACTTAGGAGCCACATCAAGACTAAGCCGCACCAATGAGAGCACTGCAAAACTTAGCGTGTACCACGCACTTTTGGTACATGGTTACTGAGTACGGGCTAATTCACTTACCAGCCACATCAGGACTAACCCGCACCCCATGGCGTGCAGGTCGTATCTAGCCAGCGATGAAGCCACTTTGTCCTTCATCAGTCTCATGGCTTTCACGTACTGCGTCGCAGCTTTTCTAGAGATGGTCCGTGTGTCTATCCCGGAGCCGTTTGTCGTGTGGGACAGCCACACAGCATGTGAGCGCAGGGCGTGCTGGTAGGCCAAGTAACCCTCATCTGTTCATAAAGACAAATGATAATAACTGTAAAATCTTCCATCAAATGTTGTTGACTATTGTACTTGCTGCTTACTATGTGATTCATATGGGCCTGCCTACCCTAGTAAGCTTTTTGATTGAGTGGTTAAGACACCTGACTAGTAAGCAGGAGGTCAATGGTTCACATCCCAACTAACCAACCCAACAAATTTTTTCTCATAAGGTCTTGGAAAGCACTGGGTATGACATAAAGGACACAACCATATAATAATAATAATATAATAATATGGTGCTGAAATAGCACTTTATACCAAAGGTCTCAAAGCACTTCAGGATTATTACTCGTTTTCATCAGGCAATGAGACCAGTTTTTGCAGCAGCTCGAGATCAGCGCATTCTGTTCTCTACCTTCACAGCGACCCATTTATACTCCTAGGAGGAGAGAGGCAATTGGAGTAAAGTGTCTTGCCCAAGAACACAAGCACCATGTTCCATGTCAGGGTTGGAACCCACGTACCAAGGCACAGGAGTCGAACACTGTAACCATTGGACCACAGCACTCCACAATCTTGTATTTTTAAAATAACTGTAATTACATTGATAGAGTGGACTGAAGCAATTACAGTCAAGTGTCAAGCTCAAGGACACAATTTGTGACCTCTGACCTGGCTGGCTTTGAAAAAAACACCTGATAAACACTCCATCAAATATCTACTTCCAAATAACGTTTATACTTAAAATACTCAAGAAAAACATTTACTCAAGAACAGCATTTGAAGAGAGTCATTTCAATCGAGTGTCTTGCTCAAGGACACAAACTGTGACTTCTGACCTTGCTGGCTTTGAAAAAACCACCATGAAACACTCCATCAAATATCTACTTCCAAATGATGTTTATACTTAAAATACTCAAGAAAAACATTTATTCAAGAACAGCATTTGAAGAGAGTCATTTCAAATCTTGGAAAAAAATGTCAACAATTGACCTGTTTCATATGAGTCCACGTTCTGCTTCAACACCTGGCTCAACTGATGGCCGTTCAGCTGCAGCGCCCTCAGGTGTTGACGAGCGGAGAGTTTATCCTCCAGCATCGTTGGGACGGCCACGCCCAGGCTATTCTGGGGGATGGGGAGACCCATCAGGAGGGACAAGGTGGCGGCAACATCAATCTGATACACCTCATCAGGGTGGGGTGTGGCCGCTTCTGGAGATTTTTGAAAATTGAATTTAAATTTGTACTGTTTTTGAAAATGGCTACATACCCTTTACATTTAGTATCAGCTGTTAGGTGTTTTTGTGTGATTTTAATTCAATAAAAATTAATGCTTTACTACTCATGTGAATCCCATGAACAACAAAACTTGCACCTCAAAGATGTCTGTAATGCAGAAGATCTATTGCCAATACCATAAGAAATGGCAAGCATATACGCTATGTTACGTGGACATAACATGTGCTAGCTTCTTTGGAAATTGAATGCTTTCATTTTTCTTCACATTGTTAAATTGTTCAAATTGGTGAATTCAAATGTAAATAAAACAATGAATTCAAAATAAAAACAGTCTTATTTGAATTGGTAAAAAATCTCATTTATCTTTGAAGTTTCGGAGAATCTTTTTCTAATACCCCAAGGAACTGTTATTTCCCATCTGTACTAAAAAAACTTTTATTATAACTTTTTATTGAATTGGCAGTGTTTTATCCCTTAATCCCTGTACCGCCCCAAATCGCCCTGCCTGTTACTCCCCAAACTGCCCCACACTGCCCCACCACTCTCAAATTTGTATCCTTGTGGAGACATTTCTTTGTTCTCGTGTAGTAAAGTTTTTCAATTTTGAAAGCGAAGTTTCAAAATGCTCTTATTTTAACCAGAATTAAGTTCCTTGGCTGAAATTCGGACTTAATATCCCTTTTCTAAAACTCTTCCATTTGCGACTGATCAACCCACCTTAGAAATTCCTTGTTTTTGAGTAAAATCCATATGTCTATTTCGTGAAAACCTTGTGGAGACCTATTCATCTATAGAAATTGCCTTGTGGAGACCTATACAATGTTTTGTTCCCTATTGTGTGCGTATCTCCACAAGGATACAAATTTGAGCACAGCTCTTGTCCTGAAATAAACACAAGGTAATACCGGTGCAAATAGGTAAATAGGGAAGGGTTACTTTCTCTTAACAACCTTTGACCTATTAATGACCTGTGAACTATTTCTGACCTTTGACCTATTTCTGACCATTGACCCTTTACTGACCTGCAACCTGTTTGAAGGCGGAGCTGATGAACACCATGGGCGTGATGGTCTCACTGTTTGATGCACCACCGTGGCTTCCTGCATCACTCATGCCGTGGTCACCGCACAGCATGATCAAAGTGGGCAGAGCCAAGGATTTGTCCTGGAGAAAAAAAATAATAAACAAAAATTGTTTATACCTCCAAATCTAGACTTTAAAGGGACACTAGGTCCTGGAACAGCCCAATTGGGCTACAACGCGCTTTGAATGAGATGATGTTAGTCGAAAAGAACATTTAAAAGGAGGAAATAAACATGCAGACAACTTTCCTTTAAAAACTGGGTGTTTTTGTGTTATTCCTGTATTATGCGTGCGAAAACAAATTTCGGGGTCCACTTTTGCGACCCCATAAATTCGAGCCGTTTGGATGCTAGGTGTGATTTCATTTGTGAAGTGTTCGTCTTTTGCGGACGTTGAAGAAACCATTGTTTTTGCATTGGTGATTGGTCACCGCTGTTCCCGAGACACACAACGTGTATATCATACACTGAGAACGACACGAAAAACGTATTTGTAATCCGTCGTGTCCGATGTAAACAACCGTTTGGTTTTTTTCCGTCTTTTCTCAGGAACGGTAAGGCATTAGGTTGGTTTCCTTTCAACCAGATGTTTGAAATAGGCTTAATAAACTATCCAAAACATGAATTTTTTGGGGATTTCAGGACCTAGTGCCCCTTTAATGGAGCGGTATGTTACCTTTCTCTTTTGGGAAGCAGCATCACCCAATTTATCAGTTGAACTCGATATACCTCAATTGTGAAAACGTTTAATCATTAAGATGACATTTTTAAAACTGCCTCAGAGTCTGTGGTCACCAACTGCAGCAGGATACAACTGTGGCATTGTTCAATGAGACTGGCTCTAATTGTCTCAGAATTGGCCGTTGATGCCCTGGTGTTGAACTCTTCAGGGAATTCAATTCTGGCCTCTAGGCACCTCGTGTGAACTTTTGAGGAAATTTGGTGAAGTTGGATTTTTGAGTCAAAAACTGACTTTTTTGATGATGCCGGCTATGGAAAACGTTGAAGTTTTGGGGGCATTTTGGAAAAAATCTAAAAATTTTCTTTTCTCACTGGAAACTGAATGTGATGAGTTGAACTCTTCAGGGAATTCAATTCTGGCCTCTAGGCACCTCGTGTGAACTTTTGAGGAAATTTGGTGAAGTTGGATATTTGGGTCAAAAACTGACTTTTTTGATGATGCCGGCTATGGAAAACGTTGAAGTTTTGGGGGCATTTTGGAAAAAATCTAAAAATTTTCTTTTCTCACTGGAAACTGAATGTGATGAGTTGAACTCTTCAGGGAATTCAATTCTGGCCTCTAGGCACCTCGTGTGAACTTTTGAGGAAATTTGGTGAAGTTGGATTTTTGGGTCCCACAGACTTTTACACTTAGGGTTAGCATTAATCATCCTTCCCGCCTTGCCATTCAAACTTTTTTAAGTTCAATAATCTTTTAAACACCTTTTGCTTGAAGGAAGCCTCAAAGACAGTTTACTACTATGACAAAGAAAGATACCTGCTCTCTGATGGTTTCATGAATGGTGCGAATCACCCCGTCCATCTCCTTGAGTTTGGGTGAGATCAGCGGGCTGGTTGGCCCCCCTAGATGGCCGATGTGGTCCAAGCCCAGGTAATGCAAGACCAGTGCATCCCAGTTAGGATTGAACAAGGCTGGTTGGATGTGCCTGGTCACGTTATTATCAACCTGTGTCATGAAACAACATATTGACAAATGTTCACAAATGTTCTCATAATTTATTTATTTGACTGCCACATTTGATTTAAACCAGATTGATTGATTGTCGAGCGTTGTGGCCTTGTGGTCTGCAGGTTGTGGGTTCGATTCCAGCCTGGGGTTATGGTCTGGTGTCCATGAGCAAAACACTTGGCACTCATTGCTTCTCCCCACCCAGGAGTAAATGGGCACCTGTGAGGGCAGAGAAGGTTATTGTGACTCATTTTAGCTGCTTTGCACCGAAATGGCAGCATCGAGCTGTATACTCCCCAGGGAGCTGAGATTGTCTTTGGAAGGTTTCATTGGCACGATGATCAGATGTAATAATAATATAAAACACTTAGATCTTAAAAGCACTATATAAATATCCATTATTATTATTATCATTAAACTGGCCAGCCAGCACTGCCAAGCTCGGTGGTCGATACTAAGACGTCTGCACTAGTAAGCAGAAGGTGATGGGTTCGAGTCCCACCCCAGTAAGCTTGTCTATCGTTGTCTCCGAAATTCTTGGTCAGCACTGATTATAACTTGCTTAACCCTAACTCCCCAGCCTAATTTACTAGGAACCATACCCATTCAGGCAAATTCCAACACCCACATGGGAAATTGTACACACACACTGTTGGACTTAGTTTCTGGAGGTATGCCAACCCCAGTGTAAAAGACCGTCTGTTTAGGGGTACTGTACCTATCTCAACAGATTTAAACACTAACCCACTGTTGGAGTTTGATTGGTTATGGGCTGTTAGGGTTAAAGTTACATTAGTTCAGGGCAAAAAATCCCATCATTAAAAAAATTGACATGTAAGTTGTATTTGGCAGTTGCCTGAAGACCGTTTCATAATTTACACAAGTGCAAATACCAAGAGAACTTGATGTCACAAACATTTTCGCAACAAAATTCACTGGAGTTGAGATGTGATGTTTATTTTTGCGAATTTGTATCGTGAAAACTTTGCCATGACATCATACTTTTGTGTTTACATTGACTTTTAAGCCAGTAAAAATCGGGCTACAGATGCCATGAAGCTGATTCTGAGAAACTTGAAACTGATTTGGAGAAAATCGATGTCATTTTTGGCTGACAAGAGTGCAGCTCACCTCTGTGTAATCAGTAACAAAGAAGGACGTGGTTCCATCAGCATCGGCAAAGTGTCCTGGGAAGAGTTTCATCCAGGTATCGTCGCCGTAGAAGTAGAGCTGTCGACCCTGACGATGCATCTGTGAGATGAGATTGTCCTCCACCAAGGCTGTGGAGTCCAAATTCAGGACGATGTCCACAAAGCCGGGAATCGTTCCTGACGTCAGAGCCTGGATAGACCAAAGAAATCCTCAATCACAATAGATTACAGTTTGGTAGTCGAATCCTTCACGAGTCCTAACAAGTCAATCACAAGTCCTGCCAGTTTCAAGTCAAGGCGCAAGATATTGAAATTACCTGTGAGAAAAGAATTCCGTTGATACCATTTACCACGTGTTAGTTGTGACAAGCTGCGAAAGTCCTTGTGGCTTACTTTTAACAGGACTGGATATGGACTTGTGATAGACTTGAATACAACACTAAGATAGATGTTGTTATGAGCCCTCGGGACAATTTCAGCTCCCTTTCCCCCATGGTTGGTGCAGTTCTTTCCTTGCCTTCCACCGCTATGGCCCGGGTTTTATTTCTACCCTGGACCACATGTGGATTGGGTTTTCAGTCCCTACCTGATTCCGTGGGTTTTCCCCAGAATAATCTTCTGGGGTTTTCCTCCCACCTTTAAAACTGTAATTTCTTCTCACTGTCTCCTCTCTACAGTTTTTTCTGGCTTGCGAGCTGCAGTGCCAAGCGCACTTTTGAGGAAACCTTGGTTTCATTACCATATGACTCCTGTCTTATCGACAAAACTCCAGTTAGCTTCTTCTAACTCCTTAAATTTTGTGGTTTTTTTTTTTTCATTTCAAAAAAAAAGGGGGAAGGGATTAATTTTTCATGAGAAGACCTCCCACCTTGATTCTAGGCATGGTGACTGTTGGAGGATGTGCCCTTGCTAGGAAGCTCCTAGTGCCACCTAAGCCGATGAGCATCCTCGTATATGGCATGTCGTATTTATTGCGCTCTCCGTAGACAAAGTCCGCCCTCAACGCATCGATCAGGATAACAACGAGGCGACCGAAAACCGGACCGATCGGAGCAACACCTGCGAATGAAAGTTAGAAAAGCGAGTATGGTTACTTTTATTCTGACGGAATGTACTTCAACAATAATGAGTCATTAGTAAGGCTAAGTTTTTAAAATAAACAGTTTCTCGTTTGGGCGTTTGGAAACAAACGAAGGAGTTGGCCCCCTTTTTTTCCCCAAAGATTGCCGATTTTTCAAGATGGTGGATGGACTCTTCCATTTTCTCAACTCTTTTGCTGAATCAAAATAGTGTCCAAAGGAGTCGTCCCCTTTCTATATCTAGCTACAATTTTAAAATGAACCGCATGTATGTATCGTGACTTTGGGCGTGATCCCTGGCTGTATGGCATACTGGTTTATGGCTTCTGACTAGCGCCCCTTGAACAAAGATATTGACTAATTAGGGAACCGCTAATAATAAGCTGGGTAGCCCAGTTGGTAGAGCTCCGGAACAGTAATCCGGAGGTCGCAGGTTCAAGCCCCGCTCCAGTCAATTTCTTTGTTCAACTTTTCAATGGCTACAATTTTGTTGGAAACAAATAAAAAGACAATATATTGACAGTATATTTTCAAAATATATTGGAAATGCATGAATTTAAAAAAAGGAGGCAGGCGGGAAAAAGAAAGTGGGTGGGGACGAGAAACTGGTTTATTTTTTTATACTACCAGAATCTGGTTCATCTGATGGGAGGCCCTCGCTTGCTGGCATGCTTTCCAATGGCTCCCTGGGTAAATTGTTGAATGTTGCATAGCCCTCCACGGCTTTCTTAACGGGAAAGAACCCCTTCAAGAAGATGTCCAGTCCCAGGAATTCACCCACAATGCATAGCAGCAGGAGCTGAAGACCTGATAAACGCATGGTTACTGGCTGACTGACTGTTGATCATTAAATTAAAATAGACAAACATAAAATTAACAAACAAGTAGACCAAATACATCATGTTAATGTTGAGCGCGTTCAGTTGATGTGCGCCATTGGTCAAATGTTGCGCATCGGTCGATCGCAACGCTATTGTTCGATCCCGCTGCCACCTATCAAACACTTTTCTTTCTAATTTACAACTCTGGAGTTTTTTTTTAAAGAGGTAAGTCAAGTCCGAGATATCCTACAGAATTGACCCATCACTCAACAAATCGACCGATTGCACCCAACATTTGACAAATTATACAAATTAAACTAACAACCAACTTATTTAAAGTTCTACATAACATAGCTCGATTAAATTGCGGTTATCTTTTTAATGCACTTCCCCCCAATCACTGATAATTGCTTCGCCTGTCCCAGCCCGTTTAGCTGGTTTTGCACTACCCCCCCCCCTCCCGCCTCCGTGCCCCGCCCCCGGCTCAGCAGTATGCAGCAAGTCTGTGCATGGAGGTATAATTATGTGTATGTCATCATCATGTTACATGTATGTATGTGTATGTGCACTGGCCACTCTATGCTCTATGGCTAGAGTACTGCTAAAGATTGCTCTCAATAAGCAAGCTACGCATCCTTTTTGAAAACACAGATAAAACCCCTCTTATTATACTCAAAATTTGTAAATTCAAATTGTTTACCGCTGACGATCACTGTTGATAGGGCTAGTTTCTTATGACATTCAACTGTCCCGGTTCATCATGTTCATGGGCGCAGCCATATTTAGTGGTACTCGGCCAAAATGTGCACAATTGAACATGTTTGCAGTTCACCAGCGCAGGTGAAACATGGTCGGGTGTTTGCCTCGAAACGAGTCACTTGCACATCTTGTACGTATGTAGGCTTTCGTGTACCAGACTACTCCAGAATCCAGCATGTCGGGCAGCGAAGACGACTTGGAGTTTCGTATCAATACGAAATTTGCCGAAAATTACGATAAATGGAGGAGAAAGGAAGAGCTGCAAAAATGTATGTAGAAGTTCGGGTTGGGAAAGTATGTTTGCAACCTGAGGCTACTTCAGCGGTTGTGTACAAAGTCTATGGAGAGTCAAGAAAATTTTCTAAGTATTTCCATGGAGGAATTTCCTAACAAAATTGTTGTGTTTGTGTACAAAGTCTATGGTTGTGTACAAAGTCTATTTAATTGGAAATGTTTCTCAGTCCCAGATTCAAGTCTTAAAACTCTTATCATCATTTTTGCAATGACTGACCATCATTGAGATGATATATGAAGAAAAAAGTGACGTCAGCAGGTCAGGTTGCAACATTTTTTCCAGACTTTTTCTGACGTGACCGCCACTTTTGTTTAAAATTTTGTGTAAAACTTTGTTTTTTTCTGTTAAGAAAAATATATCAAAATAGGCCTAGGCCAAATCATGTAATTTTTTTACTAAAATGAATTGTCTTTTTTCATTGGATTAAAAATAAAGTTGTTTGCTGGTTTATATTGCCACACTTGAACACATCATCGTTCTCATCCAAATTCTTTTCCAGTAAAAGACAGATACGGGGAGAACTTTGCTGAAGAATCTTCCAGTTCGTCATCAGAAGAGGAAGATGAGGATGCGGAGGTAATACAGCCAAAAAGACGGCAAAATTCGGCAAAATCTGCCCCCCAAAAAATTAAATACCGTTTCCTAGAGAAAGGTGGGTGCGGACATCAGGGGATTTTTCACATTGGCTTATCTAGCTCCCAGACCTATGGTCTTGAAATCAATGGTTCTTGAGTTTGGAGCTCCGAATGGTTATAGCAACCAATGAAAACTGCTGGATTGCTGAATGGTAACACACAGCAAATGATGAAACCTGACATCACTCCACCCTGATCTATATTTTGTCTGCTATTAATGTTCCAATTAATCAGGATTTTTAAATCTTTCCTTCAGGGTCTTACAGCACAAATTGAGAAAGACTTCTTGAAGACACTGTCCTATGTCAAGAGCAGAGATCCACGGATATACGACAAGGATGCAACGTTCTATCATGAACAGGGTTTGTACCATTCTATATCTTCTCTGTCTAAATGTCTTGTAATGAGCTTGTCTAAGATTCTGTTCGTGTAAGTTTTAGGAAATTAACAACTTCATTATGAACTTATTTGCTGTTTACACTCAAAGAGCACACATAAAATTACACATATTTTTGCTACCAAGATGATGGAAAGATGTCATTCTTTCCATCAAAATGTAAATCCTTTTTTCTCCATTAGCATTTTTCTCCATTAGCTTATGTGTACTAAACAAGTTAAGTGTTTTTGTGCGTCATCAAGTCAACAGGTTGAATTTTTTTATCTTGCAGAATCGTCGTCTGATGGAAGCTCTGGTGGAGATGCCCCGCCCACAAAGAAGAAGAAAGAAAAGGGGAAACAAGTAAAGGAAGACAAACCGGTCTTCCTGAAGGACTACGAGCGCCAGATTATCACGGAGAAGGGTGGTCGCTATAGCGATGAAGAATATGAGGAGGAGGAGGATGAGGAACAGTTTGGAAGAGCAGCGTCTCTGACCTACGTCCAGGAACAAAGAGCGATCAAGGACAGGTATTCCAAATGGGTGCATACTGGGTTGAACTGGGTTGCTCTGGGTTAGGTTGCTGTGAAACCAATGAGTATCAATGGGTACATTAGGTTCACCTGGGTTGAGATAGGTAACAGGAGTTTGAAAGAGCAGCGTTTCAGATGTACAGGCAGAAGTAAAAAATGATCAAACACAGGTAGATGTAATAGGCGTATGCTAGGTTAATATGGGTTTTCTGGAGTTAGTATGCTGTGTATCAAGTGGGTGTCAGTGGGTATTTTGGGTTCAGCTGGGTTGGAATGGGTTGCAAGGAGTTTTTGAAGAGTGGCGTCTCAAACCAGTGTCCAGGAGCAGGGAATTAATTCAACAAAGATAGACTTGATGCGTTTGTGCTAGGTTCAGGTAGGCTGTTCTGGGCTTTCGTGCTGTGTAACCATTGAGTATTAATAGGCATATTGGGTTCAGCTGGGTTAAGCTGGGTTGCAAGGTGTTTTAAAATTGTGGAATTTCAAATTAAAAAAAAGAATTAGAGAAAGGAGGATGTCTTTTTACATCTTGGCTTGAAATTAAAGAGTTTCACTGGTTGCACTGAGTGGAGATAGCTTTTGTGGACTGATTAACATTTAATGTGGAATGTCGCATTGTTCTCATGTGCAATCGTAACAGGAAATCCTCTTTTTTTTCTGCAGTTTTCAAAAGGCATTGCAGAGCAGCGACGAAAGCGATGATGATATCCTCTTGAAGAAGAGGCCGAAAACACCCAGAGAGAGGGTAAGGCTAGACTTGTGTGTCCTTGAGCAAGATACTTTGTCGCAATTCATTTTAGAAATGAATCAGTGGGTACCAGTTATGGCAGGGTTTGTACTGTGCTTGATAAGTCTTTGTCAGTTCTGTGCTAGTTCTGTGCTACTATCCTGTTCAATTTCTCTGAATCACAGTGACCGTTATATGATCATGTCACTATTTTCATGCCCTTTTTTCAAAAAATATTGATTGAATAGTAAA
Organism: Patiria miniata; assembly: GCF_015706575.1. Taxonomy (NCBI): domain Eukaryota; kingdom Metazoa; phylum Echinodermata; class Asteroidea; order Valvatida; family Asterinidae; genus Patiria; species Patiria miniata. The sequence goes on along the minus strand of NW_024037069.1, from coordinate 30,760,998 downwards.
TTGAAAGAAAAAATGTTTGCAGGAAACTCAAAGAAGTGTTAGATGTGCTTGTTTCTTGGTCCAATAACAGTAATAATAAAGCAGATGAAGACAACATACTTTATGTTTCAGATTTGCTTTTGTCCAAGAACTAAATTAAACACTTATCAAATATCTGTATTACTTGTTCTTTTTTCATTGTTGATTTGGCAGAAGGCAGAAGAGGAGGAGTACATCCAGTGGATGAAAGGACGGAAGGAGACGGTGGACGATGAGAAGACAGCTCAAGATGCAGCAGAGATGGTAAGACTAGGACTCGGACAATCTCGGTTTATTATTCAATCCATAATCTCTCAATGATGTTGGCTGCATTCCAGTTCGCCCTGCTCAGAACACATTAACTTAATGGCTCTCCTATTGTTGCCATCATGTCTCAATAACGCTAATTGGAAAATGCAATTTGTTTTTAGCTCAGACTCCAAAATGGAGTAAGGTTGGAGGGTGCATCAGTTGATTATCTAAGCAATTCTTTTGTAAATTTGGCACATTATTTATTGCAAACCAACTCGCCCCTGTTTCTCTTTGGCAAATAATAAAGATTCTGTGAACAAAATTGGGATGTATTGGGGAGTTCTTTTCAGAGTGCGGTACGAATTATCTAATTCTTACATTCCTAAGCATGCTTGTTTTAGTTAAAAACGTGTTCCCCGTGCTATTGTGAAAAAATAGAATTTTTTTTTTAATCGCTGTTTTCCTAGCAATACGGAAGTTATTCACTTTTTAATGAGACATTGAACGAAAAACATCCACGAACATTTAGTTATTGAATTGTTTCTTCACAAAATTAAAATTATTGGCTGCCAGACAATAATTTAGCTCTTGCAGGGGGTTGGTTATGCTCAAAATGAAAGCCCTTTTATAGAGGGTCTCTGACGCCCAAAATCGGAATAAAGTAGATTTTTGTTAAAACAAACCACACAAATTGAAAATCAGTTTTTCAAAGAGCACGGGGTATGCATCGTTCATTTTTGTTTCAGTAGTCATTACAATAGTCTTTGGGAAATGTTATGGTTTTTGGTTTCAGGAAGCTTTGAAAAGATACTGGACCGATCCATCTCTGGAGGAGGGGGAGAAATTCTTACGCGACTTCATTCTGAACAAAGGGTACAAGGCGAAAGATGAGGAGGGGTAAGACAATGGAACATTCCAATTCCGACTAACTTGCCAGTTATGACATTCTGAAGCAAACGTTATCAACCTAAACCCACCAAGCAAACGGATTGTATCACCCCTGATCTTCAGAGTTGTAATACTCAGATGTTTTCACTTGTACACCTTTGTCTGTACTAAAACTCATCAAAAAGTTACTTAGCTATAACATAATCATTGATAAAGTACTCATGCTAGCATTGTACTCTTACCCACTGAGATTTTTGGTAAATTCTCACAATTCGGGCGTTTCACAATGCAGTGCGCCACCAAGAGTGTGCCATGGAGAGTCCATTTTTCAAGTTTACAGTCGACAAAACACTGCCTATTTGAAAGAGTATCAGTAGACACCTTGAGCTATTTTGTAAAGGATTGGAGCATAGCATTCTGCCGCCTTAGAAAAAACACCATATTGATAAAAAGAAAAGAAAAAGGCAAGCAGATCCTTGAATCATACGCTTGCGAAACTACTGACCGGAAAAACTAACAATTTCAAATGTCCCGCGCTGCAAATTTGTCGACCATCTCCCACAATGCACTGGGAAAAATGAACTCTCCGTGGCAAACTCTTGGTGGCGCACTGCATTGTGAAACGCCCGAATTGAGAACAACTTAACAACCTAACATGTCAACAGTTACATATTGGACTAGTCAAACCCGTATTTCAATTGATGCTTTTGACCTCTTGACATTGATACAACACAAAATATACAAATTGTATTTGTGTAACAGTAGCGTGTTTTTTAAGGCCATTACAACCCCAGTCACAAGCTATTCAAATGACTGTGACGTAGGCATTCCTTTTGTTATAATTCATCACCCGTTACTTGTGAGCGGACTTGAAAATTGACTTGTGGGTTACTCGTTGCTGGACTTGTGATGGACTCGACTTGAACACTGGTACTGATTGAAAACTTCTTATTTTGTTCTCAGAGATGAGCCCGGCATTGAGCTAGAGGAGGCAGATTTCTCGGAGGAGGAACGTCTTCTAGACACCCAGGATGAATTTGAGAGGAAATACAACTTCCGTTATGAGGAACCAGATTCAGAATTTGTACGTCATGGTTTTATCATGGCACCTTCAGTGTTTATACAAAACCCAAATATAGCTCTTATCCTCCTAAAATTCACCAGGCAGTATTGGAAGACCTTGCACTGAGGATTGAAGAACCCAGCCACTGCTACTTTACAAGCTCCTTGCGGGTCAAAGTTCAAATTAAGTGCCATTGATTTCCTGCACAGTGGAGGAATCTTGGAAAGTTTCTGGCAACATGACTATGGAGTTAAAATTTGTAGAGGGAGTTACAGTAAACCTCTCTGGTAACTCATGCCTGTCTTAGACGCCGTGCTACTGCCGCGCCGAACTTTACTTAAATGAGTGCGGCAGTAGCTCATCTACAGCATGGTAGTTGCTCTAAATGCTGAACTTAATAGTCGAACCTTAATGCATTTGGAGTAATGGGCCAGTTTAAACTAGTTCAAGCAGTTCAATGTTCATGAAGCCCGATCACAATTTTTGCCCTGAGTCTATTTGAGTCGATTTGCAGGTCTGCACACTTAATTGTGATTAACGTCAGACTGGACTTGTGCCTGGACTTCTGATAGACTCAACTACAATGCTGTTTAAGCTATGACTTAAACTTTCTGTTCTCAGATCAAACGCTACCCACGGACGATGGCCAGCTCGGTGCGAGTCAAGGACAACAAGAGAGCCGTTAAGAGACAGGATAGGAAGGAGAGAAAACAACAGGTATGGTGGAGTATTTCAAGATACTCACTGAGTTTCATTACTCACTTGTACTTGTACTATGAAGAGAAAAATAAAGTCCAGCAATAGTACAAAATGTTTTACCAAAACAAGTTTGTTTTTCAGGTGCAATTTTATAATTAAGAAAATCTCGCTTGCATAATCCTCTGCCCTAAAAAAAGAAACAAATAAATACCTCAATAAAATTAAATAATAAATAAATAAGCAATAAATATATAAGCAATAAATACAAATCATCTATCTCGTCTTCTTTTTTCATTACCAAGATTTGCCATCATTCATTCCAGTTGACTTAAAGTTTCAAATGTTGTCCTTTGAATTTCCACATAAATTTAGAGAAATTTCAAAATTATTGCCCTTAGAATGAATCAAACCTGAATATTATTGATGTAGAAGAGGTTAAAGAACCCAAAGCATCAACCTTGCTCATTCCTTCAAATCTTGAATCCCCCTTGCTGCAGGATAAGGAACGTAAAAAGGAGGAGCTGAAACAGCTGAAGAATCTCAAGAAGCAAGAAATCCTGGACAAGTTGGAGAAGCTACGTCAAGTGACGGGCAACACTGCCGTCGGCTTTGAGGACATGGATCTAGAAGGGGACTTTGATCCGGAGCAACACGACAACGCCATGCAGGTACAAAAATTGTTAATCATTAACAATCAAGGCAATGTGCTGTCTAAGCCCTAGCCATATCTGCTTTCTAGCCCTAGCCATATCTGCTTTCTAGCCCTAGACATATCTGCTGTCTAGCCCTAGCCATATCTGCTGTTTAGCCCTAGCCACATCTGCTGTCTAGCCCATGCCACATCTGCTGTCTAGCCCTAGCCATGTCTGCTGTCTAGCCCTAGCCATATCTGCTGTTTAGCCCTAGCCACATCTGCTGTCTAGCCCTAGCCATATCTGCTGTCTAGCCCTAGCCATGTGTGCTGTCTAGCCCTAGCCATATCTGCTGTCTAGCCCTAGCCGCATCTGCTGTCTAGCCCTAGCCATGTCTGCTGTCTAGCCCTAGCCATATCTGCTGTCTAGCCCTAGCCATGTGTGCTGTCTAGCCCTAGCCATATATGCTGTCTAGCCCTAGCCATGTCTGCTGTCTAGCCCTAGCCATATCTGCTGTCTAGCCCTAGCCACATCTGATGTCTAGCCCTAGCCACATCTGCTGTCTAGCCCTAGCCACATCTGCTGTCTAGCCCTAGCCACATCTGCTGTCTAGCGCTAGCCATGTCTGCTGTCTAGCCCTAGCCACATCTGAAGTGGTATATCAACTCACATTAGGGCCCCCCCCCCCCCCAAAAAAAAATCTTCGGTTTCCGGTATAGAGCTTGCCCCAAAAGTGGTGCGGCGATGCCTTTTTTTTTTTTTTTCCCCCAACTTTTTTTTTCTTCAAACGTCGGCTGATGTTGCAGATGACACTTCGATCCCCTTAAAACTCTCAAAAATACCCTTCAGAGTGGAGCTAGACCTCAGTAAGGCCATAAGGCTCGAGAATTCTGCACCCACTTACGATCTCGACCAACACGAACATTCTTTGGGAAATTTGGATTGTCAAGACAAAAATCAGAGAAAACGGTAATGTCAGACTATACAGCGACATCGACATCGTGCATGAGCTACCAGGCTGGTCATTAGTCTGCTCCCTTACATATTGCGCTAATAAAAAAGCGTTTACAGGTTCCAGATACACGACCATTGCTCCCTCAGTCTGGCTTCCAGACACACAATTACAAAATTGCAACACCGTCTGCAAATAGAGCCCGACTAACTTTACTGCAAAATATATGGGAGCCCAGAGAGGCCACATAAAGCTCATACTAGATTGTAACCCCATCTAAAAACACATTAAAATTGTGCAGCAGCAGGATTCCAATCAAACCAGTGAGTTTGGCGGTTTGGAGACATCATTTTACACTGAAAAAAAACACCTTATTAATTTTGTAGACGGGCATGGCTACGGTGACAAGCGCACAGACCAGAAACCTGATACTTTTTTTGTGTGGCCTTAACCCTCCTAGTTAGAAGTCAGTATTCAGAGCAATATGTAAAACCGTTTAAAACCTGTTTGATGTGAAGGGATATGTAGTTTAAAAGTAACTCTGTCAAACAGAGAGTCACTGCACACAAAAAAGCTATGCGGAGAGCAGTGAAGCATGACCAAATCTGCCTGCTTGTTCTGAGCTTAACCACACAAAAGAATTGTGCAGACATTTCAAGTGTTATCCATACCCCACAGGAGATTATATCTCAACACACCACAGAGACATGCGTAAACTTGAAGCTAAGAATGAAGAACACGTTAATTATTCCCTCCGCAGAAAATTTTCAGTGAGCAGTATGACGCCTTGCCTGAGGAAGACACAAAGCCTGAATTTGAGCATGAAGACTGGGAGGATGGTGAGTGCAAAACACCCTCATTACTAAAACTTAAAGCTTTTATATACGTGGGAATGGTATAAGGCAATGTGTACTCACTAGGCCCTCATAAGTTAGACTGGTGACCCATTCTCATACATGTGCATGAGGACATGCCCTAAAAGCTTCTGAAATTACATTTGTTATTTTTCGCATGTAGTCAGATTAGCCACAACCAAACTATTTATAAGATGGAATTTGCATTTGATGACATTTTATATCTCCCAATGCAAATTCCATCCCATAAATTCTCTCAGGCATTTTGTGGGCTGCACTGTTGGTAATTATCACAGTATTCCTCAGTATCATCTCGGCTACGGTCCACTCTGTAATTCCATTCTTAATGTCACATTTTTTGGGGTCTTATTTACAGAGAATTGGGATGATTGGGATGGCCAGGACTATGGAGAGGAGGAATATTATGAAGGAGGCGAGGAAGAGCAATACTGTGAAGACCCAGATTTTAACGTGAGTACAAATATAAACCACACAAAAAACAGCGTCTACATCAGGTGATGAAAAAATAAAGTGTGATCACTGAAGAGTGCAGTTTTTTAAAAGTGTTTTTAAGTGTGCCTGCCCTTTAGTGCAAGTTCCATACAAAAAAGTTAAGTTTCAAAAACAACTTTTAAATTAGTAAACAATTCTTAAACCATTGAATTGAACAGAATTAGTTTTCCCCCTAAAATATCTTTTTTTTCAAAAGAGCTTGTGAAGGAACTGGGGTGGGAATCGAACCCGTAACCTCCAGCATACTAGTGCAGACGTCTTACCACTTTATGGCCATTTATTATGTCAATGCAGATGGATGCAGATTATGACCCGTCTCTCTCCAAGCAAGCCAACATGGAACGCAGGGCTGCCTTGCAGCAGGAACTGATCGGTTCGTCCAAGAAAAAGAAGAAGAAGAAGTTGTCTAAGTTTGCTGAGGTCTTGAAGACCAAGAAACCTGTCTTCAATCCTGGTGAGTTGAAAGCCGACTGTGAGATGTATTCGGGGGCAAGTTCTTGCTGAAGTTCAAAGCACAATTTCACAAAGCCATTCATAAGATGAAAGTTGCTCTAGGGTGATGTACATTCAACATAGGGTTTTGCACTTCGCTGACATATTTTATAGACCAGGCATGCAACTTTTCCTTGGATCCGCTGATTTCCTCGTTTTTTACTGCTCATGAGTACCATTACAATTGAAAGACACTGCACAAAGTCCTGTGTGGTTTGGAATTTCCTCATTTTTTTTCTAAATTCCCAGTTGCATGCCTGATAGACACTGTATACTCAGTGTTATCCCAAATTGATTGTGAGAAAGAATTCACAAACTACTCGGGTGGGACTCGAACCCATGACCTCCTGCTTACTAGCGCAGACATCTTGCTTTTTGACCACCGAGTTTGACGGGGGTGGCTGGCTGGTTGGAAGCTGATATGCTGCAAACAAACTATTCATAAGAATGAAGTTGCGTTGGGATGATATAAATTCAATATTAGGTTTTGTTCTTCACGGCATATTTTTCTCGGTGTTGTCCTGATGTATTGGGGTGTTGAGTTTTCAGTTTTATTTAAATGTAATTTGAAAAGGGGGAAGTTCTTAGAAGAATAAAAATACCAAGTGTCTACCCATATCACCATCTACACGGCGAAAAACAAACAAAAAAACATATCTTAATCTACATGGTGAAAAACGAAAACAAAATCACCATCTACATGTACATGGTGAGAAACAAAAATATCACCATACATGGTAAAAAAAAATATCACCATCTACATGGTGGAAAAAAAAAAAACATCACCTACACAGTGAAAAAATAGCATAAGGTCATTCACTGTAAATCCTTTGTATTTCTGTACTAGATTCTGTACGGAATTAATTAGCTTATATCAAAAGTCTCATTTAGAAAAGCACAATGCCCAATACTCCAAAAAAAACAACCCAGCATTAAGTCAAAATTTCTGTTGTCCTTTTTTTTCTCCGCAGATGACAGAACTTACGAGGAGTACATCGAGGAGTTCTACAAGTTGGACTATGAGGACATGATCGGGGACATTCCTTGCCGATTCAAATATCGTAAAGTTGTCCCCAACGACTTTGGCTTGACCACGGAGGAGATACTGTCAGCTAAGGAGAGAGAGTTGAACCAATGGGCCTCACTCAAGAAAACCTGCCAGTACAGGTGGGTACCAGCTATGACGTTATGTTAGTGGTATATCCAAGGTGGTTACCAGTGACACACAGTGGTAGTTGGCGGTTACCAAGGTGGGCACTTACTATGTAGATTGGCACCACTTGTAGCTGTATTAGTACACATCTTACATATTTATACCCCAAACGCACTTCTTCCATATGTCAATTTTTGAACTTGTCAGGGAAGTAAAAGTTGCTTTTCTGCATGTGCAATGAACGTACAATCATCCAACCATTTGGTAGTACCAGAGATATACACATACTACCCAAGTTAAGCCCCTAGTTTTCCGACTGTACATGTCTTACATATTTATGTCAGGTTGACAGTAGCAATCGCAAGAGCGATTATTGGTGTTCAGTCCTGAAAAAACCTTCACGACAGAAAAATTATTATATGCATTCTGTTGGAGGGACTTCACACTTTGTTTTTCAACTTTTGATAATGATGTTACGTATGAGGAAAAAAACATAACCCTATTAGAACAGTTAGGCAGTAAAGAACAAATGTTGACCGAGATTTGTTTTATTTTTTCAACTTTTGATAATAAAGCTACGTAGACTGTGGTATGACACAACAAAAACAATATGTATGGTCTGTTTTGTGAAAACAGTGCGAAACTGGCCTAGACATGTTGGCCGATTTGAATGCCTCCCAATTTTGACGCATTTTAAGTTTGTAAAAAATTAGCCAACACCGAGGGACCAATAATTTCCCATAACTTCCTGAAATAAACCATGATGTTATTCAGGAGCAGTATAGTCCTGTTGAGGAAACCCAGAATATATCTATCAGAAAAGTTTGACCGCAAAGGAAAAAAGTGGCCCAAATTAGAAGTGTTGTTAATTGTAAATGATATTTTTTATTATTTCAATAGAACGGAAGAAGAAGAGGAAAGAGACAGGAGGATCTTTGCCAAGAAAGCCCAAAATGAAGCCAAGAAGCGACGGGTCTTCCTTAGTCTCTTGGAGAAACCGTAAGTCAATTATTTGACTTTACTTTTAAAAAAAAAACATTGATTTTGGATAAAGATGTCAAAGTTGTCTGATTTCTGTCAGAATTCTCGTCTTGAAAATAGCCTCTAATTATTTATCCCGTATTGTAATACTTGTTTGCAGTAAGTTTTAGAAACTGTCATTTTTTTCATCAGAGGGCCATCCTTCTTTGTCCCTACTCACTAACCAGGGGCGGATCTAGATTTCAGGAAAGGGGGGTGTTGGGGGAGGGTGTTGAGTGAACGCGCCTTGCTAGGGGAACATTTTTGAAATCTACAATGCTTTCTCCTGCATTCTAAGGCAATTTGAGGATAAATTCAGGTAGTTTAGCAATCCATTGATTATTCTTGGCCCCTTTTTATTAGTTTCACAACATCAGTCTGCAGCTGAATGGGGGGGGGGGGGGGTTCTCCAACCCCCTTCCCCAACCCCCTTCTAGATCCGCTACTGTTGACTCACTGCAGAACTGACTGCCTGTCACTTGTGAATTAGACTTGCTTAAGCCCCACCTTGGCCCAAAAATTTGACTCAGATAACTTCCCAAACCCATAGACCAACTTGGTTTGGGAGCAGCTGTACTAGCCTTGCCAGTCTTGTTCAATTTTCCAGCAAATTTTCGATTTCCAGTGGTCATTCAAAACTTTAGGGCTGCTCTCCGACTTAATATTTTGAACACGCTTCACTTTCAGGAGAAACATTTTTTAATACCCAAAATAAAGTATAAGTGTTTTTACCGGTGCAGGTCTATGATATTTCAGTAGCGTTAAATTTTGTATTTTTTCACATTTGTTCACTCTTTTTTTCTTTTTTAAGGAGTGACAGTGAAGACAGTGGAGATGAAACAAAACCAAAGAAGGTGTCCAATACTGCCAGCAAACAGCCCACGTCCCAAACCAAAAAGTTAGGAAGGAAAACTGCAAAGGCTTCAACCATTCCCAGCTCACCCGAGAAGCAAAAATCTGAGCCAGGCAGTCCATCTAAAAAGGTCAAAACAGACCCATCTTCTACCAGGAGCAGTGGCAGATCAGTTAACAGAAACCTTGAGGAAGCACCAAAGTCAGAAACAAATTCAACGGGAGTCCAAAACCCAGCGAACCTTGAAAACGTCTCTAAGAAAAAGGGCACATCGAAGAAGACTAGAAAGGCCTCAAAGGGAACTGATCCTAAACCAGACTCATCCAAGTCAACAATTCCCACTGAGAAAAGCACCAGGGGTAATACCAGGGGATTCAGCACTTCAATAAAACAAAGAGTGGACGTTGTGAAGAACGAGAAATCTGAGCAATCTGGTAACAAAGACGTCCATGGAGAAAGGACAAATGCTGCAAAGCCTCTTATAAAGAAACGGAAAAGGAAAAGGAGTCATAGTGAGGACAAGCCTAAACTCAAGATTATTGACGCTTACGCTAGTGAAATTTTGGACATTCCTGGTCTGTCCAACATCAAGAAGAATGCTGCATCACGCACTGATCCCACCTCTGCCACCAAAACCAGCGATAACACACATAGGACAGAGAAAAACCAGAAAACAAAAGTGGGAAAAACTCAGAACAATTCAGACATGGATACCAAAAGCAAAGCAAGTATTCATTTGGAACCACCTCAAACAGATTTGCAATCTCCAGGCAGGACTGACTCGAAGAAGCGGAAAAGGAAACGGAAAAATAGTGAGCAGCAGTCTGAACCAACTCCAAAGCAGAGCCACAAAGAAACCCAAAACAACAAGCACAATGTTTCTGAAACCATCTCATCGAAACCATCCACGGAAACAACTCCAAGGAGCAAGTCGGACTTCGCAAGCATCAAGCAAAAGCTCAAAAAGAAGCCACTGACGATGGAATCCACAAAGAAAGACCAAGCATCCAGTAAAGTTGTAAAAGTTTCAGACGGAAAAGGCAAAGATGCCTCCAAGAACATTCAGCCTGCATCAGCAGCGTCACCTTCATCTAAGAAGAAACAGAGCAAGAAACAAAGCGCTCAGCAGATTTCAGCAGCCGCAGCAGCCAGCGGCACCTCCAAAAGCAACAGGACTCGCAACAAGAACCGCAACAGGAGACTCGCAAAGAAACAGAAATCACCCCAAGCTGTGACGGGTACCACCGTTTCTGACGCTAGACTCAAAGCGTACGGGATCAATCCTAGAAAGCACGGATACAGAATGAAGTACTTGAGAGAACAAGAAGCCAAAAAACAAAAACAAAATAAAGAGTCATAGAGCTGCATGCGTGAGATTTTTTTTCAGACTTCATGATGACATCAGACTTTTTTAATCTGGGAGAAAGACATTATCAATAAAAGAAATAAATGCATCAAACTTTTCATCAAATTTTCGGCCTTTTTTTTTTAACTGACAATATTATCCTTTAGTTGCTTAGGCCCCCCCCCCCCAAAGGCTTTGGTTTCTGGTATGCGTTCGTCGCCGTAGCCATGCGCGTCAGCAAAATGAAAAAAAAAAATTCAATGTAAGATGATGTCTGAAATTATGATGTCTGAAAACCGCCAAACTCACTGGTTTGACTGTAATCCTGCTGCTGCACAATTTTAACATGTTTTAGATGGGGTTACAATCAAGTATAAGCTTTATGTGGCCTCTCTGGACTCCCATATATTTTGCACTAAATTTAGTTGGGCACCATTTGCAGTCATCAGCCGACATTTGAAGAAAAAAAAAAAAAACAGCCGCGTCGCCGCACCACTTTCGGGGCAAGCTCCGTACCAGAAACCGAAGCCTTTTTTTTTGGGCCTTAGTGTGGCCTTAGCTAAAGCATTTCTATCTTTTTTTTTGCAATTAGATCCTGGATTTGTGCGACTCATACCAATGCATCAGCTCATCAACTTTTGGTCTAAAATATACCAAGAACCTTTAGAATGTTTACAGTTTTAAATAAGATGTGTAATAATTTTGTGAATGAATGATGCCAAATGTCTCATATAATCCCCAAAATATCTTGAAGAAACAGTGCATGCTAAATTTTCTGTCAATTTAATTCTTAATTTTGGAACAAAACATGTTATTCAGTGCATTTAATTTTTAAGTGAATCGAAAAATACTTTTTTATGGTGTTCAGAGTGTCATATCAGCTCTCAAGAAACAGCACGCTAAATTTTATATTGCTTTAATTTCTCATTTTGAAACAAAGCAGCATCACTTTTGTTTTTTTATGCGAAACCAAAATGGAACTTTTTAGATATAAATTTCCTTTATTCTCATAATCTGTTTTAAATCAATGATTGTGGCATATCAATTAAATCATTGATATCTTCTTAATGTATTTTGAAGGTAATAATGTACATTGAAATACCAAGAAAACTAGTAGATTACAGATTCCAATAAAGTCCATATTTGTATGTATTTTATCAGAAATCATACTTCTCTTGAATTTGTTAAGTTTTTTTAGACAGCATTTTGTACAAATTCAACAGAAGAGGCCCTATTATTGCATAATCGCCACATATCGTTCACAAAACTTTGGGTGAATTTTGGTGGGATGCTGCCCCCAAATTAAAGAAAATATTACAAGAAGTTTAAAAAGAAAGTCAATTAAGTACATTTAGCCAGCATCACGGTTTCCATGGGACGGTAACAGGCCTTATGTATTCCGGCCATCTTACGAGGGCATCTTTTGATATTTTAATTTTGAAACAAAGGCATTACCCTCTAAAATGGCTGTTACGCAGAAGGTCAATATATGTTTGCATAAATTGTCCGGCTGCTGCAGGCGGGTGCGCCCCGCCGAAAATTTGGAAAGGGAGCTAGGGGTACTCTCAGAATAGAAAGAGGGTGGAAGAATTAATCTATTATAATCTGACAAAAGAATAGTTGACAATGTCAGTCATCCCTCTCGCACTGTTGACTGTTCGTGATGTTGAACATCATGTTTACACTTGTTATCAATTGACGGGTTTCGAGTGCATATTGGCCGTCTTATCTTGAAACACAATCTGCTTTTTGTCCCCATGCATATTTGCATTCTGTATTGGACATTTACCACCTATTTAGCATGTACACAGTATGTGGTATTACTCATACGCAAAATATTCTTGATATAAATGTGCTAGACAAAAGAAATGCTGTAAGTAGCTGGTGAAAATTTATGATAAACAATATTTGTACATTTTTTGACTAGTCAAAGTTATTAGTGAACGATACATGTGACAGTTTTGAACGCAAGAGGGCGCAACTTTAACGTAGAAAACTTTAACTTTCAACAACTTCCGGTGACCCCCAGCAAAGTAGGCTTAATAATTCGGCGAAGGAAATTTTGACGTCTGGCCGTCTGCCCAAGTCGCTTGATTTCTCTGCTTGAAACCCCTACAAGCGTCCCGTTTTTACGTCCCTTTGGGTGAAATTCTGTAACAAGGAATTGTTGGAGATTCCTCCAAGGACGATGGCGGGTGCAATTTTGGAGAATTTGAGCACGAAAAAGCTGTCTTTCTTCTGCTTGTGTTTGCTGCTCGTTCAGATTGCGTGCTTTCTTGTCGGCGGACTTGTCGGTAAGACATTTTTAAGAATAAGATCTTTTTTTTTTAAAGAAGAAATGAAGTAGTGAAGTATTTTCATTGTTAATGCCATTCCACTGGCTTGTTCTGTGATGTGAATTTTAAAATTTTAAATTATATTATGAAAAGAGTGCGGTGTACAATTGCATATATATTTGCATGTTTTCCTTGTTTATTTTTTGAGAGAATGAAGACATGACGGACACTGACGGAAGGGCTGATCCGTGTTGCCAATGCTTGCATGACAAATTTGTGGAAAATGTTTAATTCTGTATTTATAGATCCCTCGCATAGACACCCATCTTCTTAGAAAAATTACAACTGCGTATTCAACGCTATCACATCAGGTACATGTGCGCACAGTGTGCAAAATGTTCTAAACACGCGTGCATGTTGCTCGAAATTTCCTTTAAATACGGCACAGCCGACATTAGCCCGACTGCGTCTGGCCGTACAGTACTATCGCAAGCTCCGTAGTACGGCCAGACGCCCGATGCTTCCACAGAGACTGAATTTTGTTGGCCGCCGATGTAGCGATTTTGCTACATCTTTCGATCGCGATTATCTTTTCATCCAGGACACAAATTTCCAAAGTTAAGGTTTGTAGTCGTAGAGCAACTCATACCTTTTCGAAAAAACGTTGTTTGGTCTCAATATTTTCATCCATCTGGCCACAAGACGAATTTCAGTCATCAGATTCCACAAATATCGTCCCCCATGCGATCCCCCATGCGATTTCAAAATGGCGGCCGCGCTGTAATGTATGCAATATGCAGGCGTGCCCGCGCAAACTCATGAATATGCATAAACAATCTGTGACGTATGACCTCGTGTTTTTGGACGTGCGTGCGGCGGGGCCGTACTTCCAAAAACACGAGGTCATACGTCACAGATTGTTTATGCATATTCATGATTTGCGCGGGTGCGCCTGCATATTGCATACATTACAGCGCGGCCGCCATCTTGAAATCGCATGGGGGATCGCATGGGGGACGATATTTGTGGAATCTGATGACTGAAATTCGTCTTGTGGCCAGATGGATGAAAATATTGAGACCAAACAACGTTTTTTCGAAAAGGTATGAGTTGCTCTACGACTACGAACCTTAACTTTGGAAATTTGTGTCCTGGATGAAAAGATAATCGCGATCGAAAGATGTAGCAAAATCGCTACATCGGCGGCCAACAAAATTCAGTCTCTGTGGAAGCATCGGGCGTCTGGCCGTACTACAGAGCTTGCGATAGTACTGTACGGCCAGACGCAGTCGGGCTAAGCCGACATGGCCAATGTGCGTCACGTAAATTTCACTCCCAAGAAAATGCTGATCAATGCATGTCAAAATCTGTGACGTCATTTTTGAGAGATCTGTTGTTAGGATTCTGCTAATGTGGGAAATGATTGTTGATATTGAAAATCATTGAGGCCTACGTAATGTATATTTTGTTAACCATTTAATATTAAATTATAAGATCAACTGTGTCTTTTGATTTATTTTATGAAATGTCAGAATTTCCACTCAACTAAAGTTTTTGTATTTTTGTCAGAATTTCCACTCAACATGTTAAATGAAGATGAAATCGTTGCCTTTTTTAGGTGGATGATCATTTAGTTTGACGTCTCCATCAAAATGATGTTTTCCTCCAAGTTCCAAAAATTAGTGCTTTAAATGGGTAGGAAAACCTCTCCTTGTTATACACAGAAAACAAGGTTTAATTAGGCCCCCCTTTGTATACATTTGAAATTATCAACACATTTTTTTTTTTTCTTAAGTGACATTTCATGTGATTTCATGAATAAATAACATCTGACTCTTCAATCCCAAAACTTCCCAAATCAAATGGTTCTGATCATACATTCTATTTCATTAAAGGGAAAATACAACATTTGCAAACATCGAAAAATAAAACTACCAAGTTGTTACGAAATACCTTACTAGGATGTTGGTAAATGACATGCTTAAGCATCCTGTAAAATTATGGCACCTGGTGTGAAGCCAGGAAATGGTATATTTGTCTACATTTCCAACGCTGGTCGGCCGACCACCGTTGGAAAAACCTAACTATTTTTCAATTACTGCACCAAATTTACCATTTTTTTTTAGTCAGGGAACCATACTACTTGAATATTTTTGTTTTTCTTGGTTTTTCCAGCATTTTCGAATACAAAACTTCAAACATGTCAGTGTAACAATATTTGATCTATTATACTAACCCCCCAAATAGTTCATTTCTGAAAATTACAGCAAAAGCCAATGATGTACATTCCCTTTAAACCGTAAAATGTTCTATTTTCAAATCTCATCTTGTTTGCAACCATGTTGCAACCATTCATGTAGCTCCAACCACATGCAAACAACTTTGGCTCCATTACAAAAACATTCAGGAATTTATTACACTAGCCAACTGACTCCACTGGGAACAATAATCCCCAAAATCCATTCAGTGTGGTCTGGCAGTGAGAGCCAGGAGGTGTGAATCACCCTTCACTGCATGGGGTCATAGGGGTCAAGCAGCGGGTTTATTGAGGCATTCATAAAGGGCACTGAAGCAAACTGGTCCACTGTGAACAAACCACAAGAGTTTTCTGGAAACTGCAAAGCACTTGTGGTTTTTAACAAGGTTTGGTGTGACAGAAAAGAGTTTGGTTGTTTTGTCACCTTTTTTTCTGTTGGCCTTTCAGTTCCAAGCTCACAACTCAACGTAGATTACTGGAAGTATATAACTGAAAAATCTCACTTGAGAGGCGTTCTGGAAAAATGACTGGGCAGAGCTCGAAATGAGGGATTGTGTAGTATTACTATAAGGAAAGAGAAAAAAAATTCTCTGTACAAACAATATTGTTTGTTGCACTTCAGTCAGACAAACTTCATTCTACCTCCATGGCCAGAGACAGTTCACATTTTATTGACATGTCAAAAAAGTAAAATACTGAGAAGAAGGCCCTTAATTTCAAGTTTCGAGATTTGTGAAAATGAAAGAAACCTACCTTTTTTTTAGTAGGCATGCATGTATCAAAGATTACAAATTTATATCGATAAATCTGAAAATCGGGAAAAACTTGCCTCCAAGTCCAATTGCTTTTTTGCATTTTTCTCCACTATGGTCTATGCCCAGTTGCGTCTCACTTTGCCAGAATGTCTCACATTATGGTGCTCGCAGCCAGAACAAAAATATCCTAAAAGTGTTAAACGTTTTATGGAATTTGTGCAGGTTTGTACGAAAGGTTTACATTAAGTGGTTGCACACGAAACGTAAATTATTTGTCAGAGTAAACACTACTGACTACTTTATCATAAAAAAAATCTAATAAAAAATAACACATTACAAAAGTTTGGCTTAATTCCAAAAAGTACCATTTAAAACAGTTTTTATATTAAATTCCCAAAATTTGGTTGGGAAATTTATTTTAATAAGAGATAGGCCTACCGGTACTATGAACAAACCTAGTGTTCTACACACTATCATGCACTCCTAAATCTACAAATTTATATTATAAGGATATGTTAAGTAGTAATGATGCTTGCACAGCATGTGTGCACTACATACAGACTGTGTCAACTTTCAAACGGGAGAACTCTTAAGAAAAAGGGATACTCTGCAAAAATTGTCTGGACTCAATTCCAGACACATTTGACAGAGTTTATTCATTGAAGTGCAATTTTATTGGAGTATGCCCATTTTTGTTTACGTCAGGCACACTGTTTTCTAGTCTTCAGCTGTCAAGTGATGACAAACAGACCGACTTTGAACCTCCCCCCCCCCCATAATAAAAAAAATGGTTTATCAAGAATTGATAGAGACATTCTTTCTTCAAGTACATGTATTTAAGCAAGAACCCAACTTGGGCATTCATGTAAAGCATGTACATGTAACTTGTAAGTGTGCATTGTTTTTCTTTCAAATCAAGAATTTCAAAATGTCATCGACATTAAAAAAAATAATCTGTAAGTTTTCTGTTATGCTGTGTTTGGCAGTAACAATATAGTTTTCTGAATATCGCTTGTTTTTCAATATAAAGGTGCTTGCCTCTCGCACAGGTGCATCTACACACAAAACATGGATTCCTTTACTCCCATTATATCCCTCTCACTAATTCGAATTGATCCCTTGAAGATGCATGCCATCTCTTCAGTCAAGTGCCTCCATTCATACTTGGATGGAATTAGGTGATCTGTTTAGGCATGTCCCAACATTGCCTCCACCCCCCCCCCCCCCTCCAGAGATAGCTATCCTGATTACAATCATCAATCATGTACATCTTGTTTACAATGTTCCCCCTGGAGTGGGCCATGAAAATTCTAGATAATTGCATGTTGTATTGCGGCCGGTTTGAAAACATTTCCGGCAGTGATTCATTTTCTAGCCGTTGGCATTTAACACTGTCATAAACCAAGCGGCTTTGCATTGACATGGGCTGTTGCCGCTTTGGGGGGGGGGGGGGGGGGGGGGTGTACATGTCCACTGTAGTTGTTGAATCTGTAAACTGTTTATGTTGAGTTGTCTGTGTTTCTTGTTTTGTATTCATCTCATGAAGTGAATGCTGAAAGTGTCGTGTTGTGTTCCCCCGTGATTTTCAACAAAATAAATTCATTTTTTTTCCACTCTGGTCAAATAGTCTGCACTTCAGACATGGTGGGTAATATCCACAAGTAAAACTTAAGTCTAGCTTGTACCGTATGTCTTTGTATGAATAGTAAGCACAGACTTAAATGTTTACACCTGCTTAATACTTTCTTAGAACATAAGTAATCTGTAATCCAACATAAAGCAGTTACAGTACTATGTGTTAAAGGGAAAATACAACATTTGCAAACATCAAAAAATAAAGCTACCAAATCATTTTGAAATACCTTGCTGGACTGTTAGTGAATGACAGTGTAAAGCATCCTGTAAAATCATGGCACCTGGTATACTGTCATTTTCAAGAAAAGTGGTATTTTTGTATCAATTTCCAACGCTGGTCGGCCGACCAGCGTTGGAAAAAACTGGCTTTTTTTCAAATACTGGCCCCAATTGACCATCGCACTTGTTTGCAATCGATTACACACCTATGAACGGGTACAAGCCAGCGAGACTGGTTCCCTGACCTTACAATTCCCCGATGTATGTAAACTGCTCTGTTTCTTCTTATGTGGAGTCAGGGAACCAGACTACAGGAAAATGATTGTTTTTCTTGGTTTTATAGCATTTTCGAACCCAAAACCTCAAAAAAGTCAGTGTAACTATATTTGCTATATATTTCCAACTCCCCAATTCCATCCATTTCTGAAAATTACAGCAAAAGCAAATGATGTATATTCCCTTTAAGTAATGTTTTTTTCCTGAATTTTAATCCTGGAAAAGACCAGATCAAAGCGATTTCACATCAACAGTTGTCACGATTAATATACCATTACCCTACCAAAGTTGCTTTGTACTAATTGCCGGAAATATTTAGCTAGTGGCCATTCAAATTATATGATGGAATTGTAATTTGTATTCAAGTTTTTTTTCTGCAATGGGTGTGTTACTGAATTGCCTTAACACATCACTGATATAAATTTGTAAGTTGACCCGGTTTGACCTCATGTGGCAAGCCCCTGTGTGCCATGGCTAATGTACAATGTAGCTAATAATTCCTGAGGCATGTGGAACCATAGCTCTATGGTAAAACAGGAATTGTGTTTACTACACAAGTTCACAACAGTAGTCAGTGCCCCACACCCAACCCAACACAGTCTGAATAGAAATGCCAGCAGCGGACTGATCCGGTGTGAAGTTGATTAGATTAAATCTACACAGCCAGTATCCTGCTGAGTCTTGGCAGAGCATGGGCTGCTCCATGGTGCCACATGGCCAGCTTGTCAAGCCTGTCTTTCACATGCTGAACATGTACATGATGTCATGGGCAGACATGTTCGTGATAACTATGGGGTCCATGTTTTTCATGTCTCTGTTTCATCTGATGTAAGATTTCATAAATTCAGGACACATTCTTTAGCTTCTACAAACAAATTAAAAAAAAAATTGAAGTCATTTTTAACTCTCAAGGCATTTTGCAACCTCATTGCTGCAAAATCCTCCAACTACCTCTATGTAAAAACTGCGTACAGCCTCGATTCTGCAAAATCATCCATTATTTCTTGAGTGTGGTCCTAATTGGACTGGTGACCACTGCCTCAATCCTGCAAAAATCCTCCAGCAATCACTGTTGATGTGTTGAGGCAGAGCCAGTGACAATGACATCCTGGAGCCGTGCGGAGGATTGCAAGAATAATCAGGTCCTAAATTTATGCACGGCTGAGCGTAAACAACACAAGGTCTGGCCCAAGATTTTGATGCAGTGCATTCTCCAAAATCAGCCACACATTTTTGCCATATGGCCTCAATCCTGCAAAATCCTCCATTTTGCAAAGAGGATTTTGCAGCATTTGGGAAGTTAAGGGTTAATGATACTTGCATGGCAAATTACACAGGTCAGGTGTAATTACAGGGACATGAAAAAAATGTACAAGACGACGCAAGCCAAGTAAAGCTGGTCCCAGTGCACATACGATTCTATTTGATTAGTTCAAAATTGCTGTTCATTGGAAGTCTTCTCATACATGTGATCTACCGGTACATTAAGGCGGGTTTAGATCCATTACATGATAATCTTATTCCTATGCAACAGCAGGGTTCTCATTGTCTTCTCTCTACAGGTTTCTTCATGCTTGCCAACTACAGTGCCCAGGGCGCTTTTGAGGAATCCTTGGTTTCATTACCAGAAATACTTAATAGTAATAATGATACCAGAAATGAGAAAGTTATTATGCCGGGGCTAAGTACCAAACACTACAAAGGCTGGAATACTGCATACTAGCAGTATTTTGTAGCTTTAGGACTAGGAGGGTGGTTTATGTTTTGTTGATCTGAAGTTGTGAACTTCATGTAGTAAAAGACCTTTTGGGTTTTGCTGTTTGGTTTTGAAGTTACCAGTAGCAGCCTTTATATTTCAGTAGCTGTTTGATATTAGCAAGATATTCATAAGATAATTGGAGCAGGTTTAGGGTTAATGTACATTTTGTGTAAATGGCTACTTTACTGCATGCCTCTCACTTAAAGGGAAATTACAACATTTGCAAGCATCGAAAAATAAAACTACCAAGTTTTTACGAAATACCTTACAGAATGTTGGTAAATGACAGTCTAAAGCATGCTGTAAAATTATGGCACCTGGTGTGAAGTCATTTTCAAGTAAATTGTATTTTTGTATACATTTCCAACGGTGGTCGGCCGACCACCGTTGGAAAAACCTAACTATTTTTCAACTGCTGCTCCAAATGTACCATTTTTTCTTCAGTCCAAATTTTGTTTCCTATTGGTTGCATGTTCATGAATGGGGGCAGGCCACCTAGACTGGTTCCCTTACCGTACAATTTTCCGGCATCTATAAATTTATCCATTTAATTTTCAGTGGAGTCAGGGAACCAGACTACTTGAACATTTTTTGATTTTGTTGGTTTTTCCAGCATTTCCGAACACAAAACTTTAAACGTGTCAGTGCAACAATAAGTTGATCTATTATACTTACCCCTCAAATAGTTCATTTTTGAAAATTAAAGCAAAAGCCAATGATGTACTTTCCCTTTAAGTGCACATCTGCTTGAATGAAAACTTTCACGCAAACTTAAAGGGAAAATACAACATTTGCAAACATCAAAAAATAAAACTACCAAATCATTTTGAAATACCTTGCTGGACTGTTAGTGAATGACAGTGTAAAGCATCCTGTAAAATCATGGCACCTGGTATACTGTCATTTTCAAGAAAAGTGGTATTTTTGTATCAATTTCCAACGCTGATCGGCCGATCAGCGTTGGAAAAAACTGGCTTTTTTCAAATACTGGCCCCAGTTGACCATCGCACTTGTTTGCAATCGATTACACACCTATGAACGGGTACAAGCCAGCTAGACTGGTTCCCTGACCTTACAATTCCCCAATATATGTAAACTGCTCTGTTTCTTCTTAAATGGAGTCAGGGAACCAGACTACAGGAAAATGATTGTTTTTCTTGGTTTTTATAGCATTTTCGAACCCAAAACCTCAAAAAAGTCAGTGTTACTATATTTGCTATATATTTCCAACCCCCCAATTCCATCCATTTCTGAAAATTACAGCAAAAGCAAATGATGTATATTCCCTTTAAGTACTGAAAATGTCCCAACTGAGAGTTTTTTATTTTTTCAATAAAAAGACTGTACGGTGTCTCTAGAACTAGGTGGAACGCAGAAGACAGTATTCAGTGTGTTAAAGTTTGTTTGTTTGTATTTTTTTTGATAGCGCCAGCCCCTTCGAGTGCTCACAACATCCTGACAACAAAGTGCATCGACCCCTCCTTCAGCCTGCAGAAATGGTTCCAGCCGCACGGTCCGCACGCCTGCGACAAGGTGCGGGATTTTGACGAGGCCACCAAGCGAGGCATCTTCGCTGATTGGATCGTCTTCTCGGCGCAGGTCCCCCACCGGCCCAACACCATGCACCGGTCCTTCCAGTATATGCTTGGCGTCCTCGTCATGGACATTGGGTACTCGGATGAAGACGGGAAACACTTGGGTAAGTTCATTTAACCAGTTCACGTCGGATATCATGTATACACGCAAAGGTTTTGTGGTATTCGGAACGGATGACAGATAAACAGGCAATGAGCGAGGCCGATCTGATACGCCGTGCCCTCTGGAGACGTGTGTACAATAGGGAACAAAAGATTGTGTACGTCTCCACAGGGCAATTTCTATAGATGAATACGTCTCCACAAGGTTTTCACGAAAAAGATATATGGATTTTACTCAAAAACTAGGAATTTCCAAGGTACGTTGATCCATCGCAAATGGTAGAGTTTTAGAAAAGGGATATTAAGTCCGAATTTCAGCCAAGGAAATTAATTCTGGTTAAAGTAAGAGCATTTTTAAACTGTACTTTGAAACTCGAAAACTTAAGTACACGAGAACAAAGAAATGTCTCCACAACGATACAAATTTCAGTATGTGTGGAAATATCTGTGTGCAACCCGCTCGCAGTGAGCAAGGCCGGAAATATCAGGGTGTGCTACCCGCAGATGACGGCCTGAACCCGTCCGGCATCGACGTTCGTCAAAAACAATCTTGGCCTGGGTCTGGTCAATGTCAAAGAAATCCCGGCGTGAACTGGTTAAATGTAGGTCATATTTCTCAGTATTCATAATAAAATTTTAAAAAATCAGTTGCCAAAGTATTCCTTTGTTATAGACCTTGTGCGTAGCAGCTGCCATAGAGGGCGATGCCTTTGTTATGCTGGGATATGCATGAGTGAAACTTTTGTGCATTCATTGTTCCTAAATTAAAATAACAAAAGATGCCCTCTAAGATGGCCGCTATGCATAAGGTCAATTGGTCATCCCATGTTGGTTGTGATTGGATTGGTCATGAACTCAACCTCAAAACTGTCACAAGTGGAATCACAAGTAAGTTGAAGTAACCCAAAATAAAATGTGACAAAAGTAAAGTAAAAAGTAAAAGGGACGAACCTGTATTCACAGGAACGGAGTGCCCATCTCTCTTTCGTTAGCAATTGGGCCAGACTCATATGCTGCTGTGGGGGGATCGCCACACCTCCTCCACAGCGAGTCTGTTACCTTCCCAGCATTGAACAATGCTGGTACCCATTTAACTCCTGGGTTGAGAGGAGTAATTGAGGTAAAGCGCCTTACTCAAGGGCACAACACGCATGACCACGGTGGGGCTCGAACCCACAACCTCTCGATCACGAATCCTGTGCTCCACCGCTAGACCACACGTGCCCCACACGTGACAAAGGAACACCTTTTTTTAAAATGTAATTTAGAGATGAAGTTGAGTCATTCGCAAGTCAATTTAGAGATGAAGTTGAGTCATTTAAAAGTCAAATCACAAGTTACACAAAAGAAATAATGACAAAGAAATGTCTTTCTCATAGTCACAATTTATTTGAATACTTGCATGTTGTTGATTGACGGCAGACGGATGACTTGCAATTGAATTGTAGCTGACTTGTGACTTACAACTCTGATTCAATGTCCCCTCCATTTTTCTTTTCTTCATTTGTGCACTTTTGATTTGCAGCCCCTAATGCAGCCGTGACCTTAGTGGTTCGACTTGGATACAAGGACACGGACGATGGGGAGTTTCAAGAGTTGGTCAGCGTTAACGAGACCAGAAAACTTGAATGTGTATTTCCTTTTGTAAGTACCCCTCACCCCTCCCGGCCCCCTTTCCACTCCCCTTATCAGCATTTTCCTTCTTGTGCCTAAAGCTATGAAGGAGGTTTTTGTTACAGTCTAGACTCGGACAAACTGGAAGAAACTGACGGAATTTCCATGTCATCTAGGAATGTCATCACAATTCATTGTTACGTCAAACTAATGGCATTTTGTGTACAGGCATGTGCTAAATGACACTCAAAATGAGACGTAACAAAAGTCTGTTAACTCTCCTCGTGGGAAGTCAATATTCAGAGTGGCATGTAAAATCCTACAGGTCAGTTTCAGGTGAAAGGATATAAAATGTTAAAACTAACTGTGTCACACCGAGAGTCGCTGCACTAAAACACAGCACGTTCAGGAGAGCAGTGAAGCATGACCGAAGCTGCCTGCTTGCCCTGAGCTGAGCTTAACCGCACAAAAGAATTGTGCAGGGATTGGAAGTGTTATCCAATAGGCCACAAAAGATTACCTCAAAGGAACTTGAAGTGTGGGTGCTAACTCTGGGCAAAAGTGGTTTAGCAAAACTTGAAGGCATGCAAAGTACAGAAGACAAGGAGGGTTAAGAGAATTAAGAATTAATGCTCCGTTACAGTATAGGAGATATTAACACGGTTTCCATGCACATTGGAGGATTATTGTTCGGCACCTTTCAAAGCAAAACTTTCAAGGGGGGTTTAGGATTGTAGACTAATGTGAGTGTTTTACTAGAACCACTGTAAAAAAAAAAACACTATTTAAACATACACTACCTACGACAGCTGGTTAAATAAGAGTTTAAAATGTTAAAAATTTAGGTCTTCCCCTTTAGAATGACAATTTATTTTTTGGTAACAGATTTTCCTCGGCAAAATATATGCCCCTTTGAAGTTTTGTGATGAGACAAACCAGTTTACCCCGCGAGAATGAAATCGTTGTCATGTTTAGTAATAATTCAATAACTGAACACGGACAGATTTTTTCGGTTGAAGTCTTGTTCAAAGGTGTAGAGCTTGTGTATTATTAGAATTTAGAAAAGGAATCTGTATTTCGGGATGAAACTCAAAAATAGCACAGGAACGCAAAGTTGATTTCTAAACCTTTCTCTGGTTGCCTCTCTAGACGGAAGACAAAGTGGGCTACCACTACAGCTGTGAGCCCCTGCCGCTGTTTGAGCTGGGCTCGGTCCACCACAAGCACTACCTGATCAACATCCGGATGCCGATTACCAAGGACAAGGCAACCGGTGCCCTGACCAACACTAACATCGGCTCACCTGAGGACCTTCATGTGGTGGTGCGTATTTGGAGTATTCAAGGGAACAGTTCACTCTGTATTTTTATCAGCGCAGAAAATGAAAATTTGCCTTTAAGATTTAGGTACAATCGACAGTGAATAGTAGACAAAATGGCCCCTGAATCAAGACAGCAAATATCTCATTCCAACTTTGTTATTTTTAATTATAACAAAAGAACACAATTTATTTTAATGAATCGAGAGGTTTTTGGTAACACTATGTAATGATATCTCCTTTTGAGTTGTGTGGTTCTGTGAAGAACTAGTTTGTTAACTCCACGTTTCGAACTGTTTGCTCTGTTCATCATCAGGAGACAGGATAATTTGTTTTTCCGAAGTAGTTATTGAAGTTCAAAAAAACATATGAGAATAATGAAGCAACCTATTGAAGGATTTGTTTTGTGACAATTACTTTTCACAAGTATGTCTTTATGACAGGCTAAAACGTTGCGGTAAAAATTTGCGGGATCCAATCAGAGAACAGAGAGCAAGTAACTGTCCTAGGGTCTGTTTACCATTGAGAGAAAGGTTGATGAATACCCTGGGAATGAGGTTGGGTTCATTCTCTATAGATGTGTACCTACAAATGGTTCCTTGTGGGGCAGCAAGTGCACACAGTTACAATCCAGTCTGTTGGTGTGATGTCAGTTCAGTTTAAGGAATGCCCACCGGCCATTAAGTACAATGGAACCATTGGAACTGGAGCTAACTCAACTTGAGTGTTTATCCAATAAGCGCTAGTAAGGCCAAAAGAAAACCACTCGGTCTCTGGTCAGCGCGCGCGTCGATTTTAATCATGCGCGTCAACCTTTCTTTTTTTTTCAAATTAACACGGAAGCTACAACAGCGTCCTCTATTGCCGCGCCTCCTCAAATTTTTGTACCAAGGAGCACCAAAGAATGGGGAAGTTGCACCAAGGCAAATGATAAAGGGCACCAAGGCAAATGAAGGAGGACACCAATGTATAATGAGGACACAAAAAAAGCAAAATAGTACCCACCTTGTCTGTACAATACAAGCTTGAAAAAAATAAAAGCCACCCCAAAAGAAAATTTAAAAATGCGTCGCCGCATCAATTCCGGAACTTTGGTCTGACCAGAGACCGACTATTTTTTTTTGTTGGCCTAATCAGTGGCGCTCGCGCGTTTAGGAAGTTTTTACTAACGTACGGATAGGAACAATAGACCCATTCTGTAATTGGAGTTATCCCCTACTGGCTGGAGAAAATGAAACAGAATGAAACATACACTAAAATAAAATTGTCAGAGAACTGTCGAGACATGCTTGACGATCTCTGACACTGGACTATCAGCTGAGTGTAAACCGAGATACAGCTGTGAAGAAAAAAATCAGAATTTTTATATTTCAGTATTTTTTTTTACCCAGATCATACATCAGAATGGAGGATTTACCACCGTCTGGATGTCCATTAAGACCATCATGTTTCCCATCGTCCTCCTGATCACTATTTGGTTCTGGCGTCGGGTCAAGACCCAAGGCAAACCCTCGGTCCTTCTGGAGAGGTAATCATTTTGAGGTCACAATCTTGGTCCAGTGAACCCGCCCATCTCTGGTTTGTGTACTCACAGTGCTTGTGATTGAGTTTAACTGACCTACCAGTACTAGTACCCTGGTCACTTAACTAAAAGTCGTGATTTTATTGGTTGATTTGCTACAACTTTAGTGGAACCCTGCCTCTTTTCACGACGGTTGATTTTTTTTTTCATGCACAGGACCATTTTTGCCTTGGCCATCATCATGAGCATTCTCAACTGTGAGTACACCATTATTTTTATTATTAACTAATTCCAGCAGCGATATTTCTTATGAGGCGCATGCTAATGCTGACATGGACCTTATTCACGACGAAGCCATTTTGGTCATGTTTCCTGAATGTATTTTATGAATTGTGAACTGTTGAATGGAATGGTGCCAGACTATTTATGCATTCTAGCCTCACTTTCACTTTCTTTTTAAATGTGGCTTAAACATTAGGTTATGTTTCATCACAAATTTCAAATTATTCATCAGAGCAGACTGGTATTAATTTGTAATGAACTTCATGTCATTGCTTTCATTTCTCTTCGCAAGTTTGAAAACTGGAGATTTTGCCTCGCTTTCAATTTAATATGGCTGACTTGTCAATAAAGCCTATTGGCTGGTTCTCTTCCTTACAGCCATGTATGATCAGTTGCAATAATACCCAGAAAAGTACCCGCTGGTTTAATAACAGAAGCCTTGCAGATTATGATAGGACTTGTATCAAATAAACGATGAAATTATTCCGTTTAAAATGGTATCAAGTGCAAGAAGGTCAACATTGAAGATGGTTTTTAAAAAATTGGGTGGCCGTGAGCACTCTTTGTTAGCAGCTGACCAAGTTAGAAGACCCAAAACTTGACCTGATGTTTTGACGCCCTACCCATTCTCTTGTTTCCTTTTACCATCTTCAGTTCCCCTGGAATGACTGACCTTCTGGGTAGAAGTTTCTTCGTGACTCCTCAACCAAATATAATAATGTCTTGACACCCTGCTAATTCTCTCGTTTTCCTTTTACCATCTTCAGTCCCCCTTGAATGACTGACTTTCTGGAGAGAAGTTCCTTCATGACTCCTCAACCAAATGAAATCATGTCCTGACACCTTGGCCATTCTCTCGTTTCCTTTTACCATCTTCAGTACCCCTTAAATGGCTGACTCTCTGGGTAGAAGTTCCTTCATGACTCCTCAACCAAATGAAATCATGTCTTGACATCTTGGTCATTCACTCGTTTCCTTTTACCATCTTCAGTACCCCTTGAATGACTGACTTTCTGGGTAGAAGTTCCTTCATGACTCCTCAACCAAATGAAATCATGTCTTGACGCCCTGGTCATTCTCTAATTTCCTTTTACCATCTTCAGTACCCCTTGAATGGCTAACTTTCTTGGTAGAAGTTCCTTCGTGACTCCTCAACCAAATGAAATAATGTCTTGACACCCTGCTCATTCGCTTGTTTCCCTTTACCCTCTTCAGTTCCCATGGAATGGCTGACCTTCTGGGTAGAGGTGCCCTTCATGACCCTCCTGAGTGACATCAAGCAGGGAGCCTTCTATGCCATGCTGTTCTCCTTCTGGATCATCTTCATCGGAGAACATCTGATGGTAAGATTTAGGCCTGCAAATGTACAAACAAAAATTTGGTTGTGATTTACGATGTATTTGAACATTTGTAATAAAAAGCCGTATCCTCTCTGAAGGATCCCCGTTTGCTATTTCCCAGGTTTGCAGCATGTCTAATGTTGCTCGCTTCGTGATCGTGATCGTATTGCATCCAGGCGTGATGCCTGGCTACTTGGCATGCAAGGTTTATCGCTTCTGGGTTCTGACTAGCATGGATGAACAAAGGCATTGTCAAAATGGGGAACCGCTAACATAAAGCTAGATAGTTAAGTTGGTAGAGCACCTTAACGGCAATGCGGAGGTCGCAGGTTCAAACCCTGCTCCAGTCAATGTCTTTGTTCAACTTAAAAAAAAAAAAAAAAAAATTCTAATCGTTCCTGTTTCAATTACAGTGTCGAATAATCATAAGATTTTGCCAATTAGAAATACAATTGGGTTTCGGTAAAGAGCATTAAATGCGTGTTGGTATGGCAACGTATTTTCGTCCCGTGATGGATTTAAAGTCATTACACAATTCACTGGCACCGTTATTGTGTTTATGTACCTCGATGATAAACTCGCGTGTCCATTCTTTTGTGCGAGATACTAAACGAAAGAATCACCAACCACTCCAGAACAACTAAATACGGCTCAATACAATCTGGATTCATCCGTTCCAAGGTAGGATATTTTTAGAGAAAAAAATGTACGCCAAATTAAAAAAAGATTTTGCCAAATTGAAAAAAATACAACTATTATACATTTTACTTAAAGGCATTGCCAGTGTAATTTGGTAGTGCTATTCATTCATCAAAGTGACATTTTTTTTAAAGCAAAGCTAAATTTCAAAAGGAATCAAAGCTGTAACTCTTTTTAAAGATGCAGAACTCATAACCACTCAAAACCCTTGCTTTTGCAGTGCCAAATATTCTCCAAATGTACTGAGCATTTTTGTTGTGCTGTAACAGGGAATCACATGCTACCTTCGAAAATATTATGCGGCAATCATATTGTATGAATGGTCAACCGCTGCAATTCCCTGGAAAAACTCCAATACTTGTTTTCGAGTGCCAGCTTCTGCCTAATTTGCTGAGAACAAACACATTTTGCCTTAACACTAACCACCCCAACTCCATCAAAATCCATCCCCCCATTTTGGTGGATTTTGGGGGACTTGGTCCAGATGGCCTGGCGTGACTTAACATTGATGGAGTATGATGGACTTGGGCCTAATGGCCTGAAGCAGTGCTAGGGGTATCCGATTGATTTTGCCTAGCTTCCTGTACTGCTATTGTGATAAAAGCCATGTGTAGCAAGTCCATGAATGTCGACCAGTGCGTCAGTGGTGGATTCCATTATGTCAAGTACAGTTTTGTGTTAGACGCAAAGTGGTTCATGGAATTGGTCCAGGTCCTAGTAAAAGACGCTAGGGAGTTAGGGTTAAAGGGAATATACATCATTGGCTTTTGCTGTAATTTTCAGAAATGAACTATTTGAGGGGTTAGTATAATAGATCAAATATTGTTACACTGACATGTTTGAAGTTTTGTGTTCGTAAATGCTGGAAAAACCAAGAAAAACAAAACTGTTCAAGTAGTCTGGTTCCCTGACTCCACTAAATATAAAATGGATCAATTTAGAGATGCCGGAAAATTGTAAGGTAAGGGTACCAGTCTAGCTGGCCTGCACCCGTTCATGAACATGTAACCAATAGCAAACACAATTTTGACTGAATTAATGGTGAATTTGGAGCAGTAGTTGAAAAATAGTTAGGTTTTTCCAACGGTGGTCGGCCGACCACCGTTGGAAATTTGTACAAAAATACCATTTTCTTGAAAATGACTTCACACCAGGTGCCATAATTTTACAAGATGCTTGAGACTGTCATTTACCAACATCCTATTAAGGTATTTCGTAAAAACTTGGTAGTTTTAATTTTCGATGTTTGCAAATGTTGTATATTCCCTTTAATATAGGCATTTTGTGTGCATTTACAGGTAGTACAGGAACTGGGTACCCTATTGAAACAAAATACGGGTTCCAATCTACTTGTTAAAGAAACCCGAGCCAAAATTTCAAATCTGAGAAGTTGCTGTTCAGATTGTTCATAAAGGTCTGCATGATAATACTACCACATTGGTGCGGCAATACGGCTAGGTAGGGTGCATGCAGTGAGCTCTTTAGCTGTGTGGTGAAAACTGCAACTTTCGCAAGCGTCATAAAACGTGAAATTGGTTTTGGTTTTCCATGTATCCTGTTTTTCATTTTGAAATGTCCCACTGACGTTCAGAACATTTCTGTTTTCATTGACTGAGAACTTACTAAGTAATTTGCAAAGTTGGTTACGGGTACTTGATTCCATAATCTGGAACCGGTTCCTGACATTAACGGTCGGGTACTCGGGTATCCGATGCCCGGCCCTACCTTAATTTTTTTTTAAATCCAAAGACTTCGAACAAAAGTATCGTGCGGTATGTATTACTTGGGCAGGCCCGCAACTGCTCAAATCCCCTGCTCTCCCAGTTTCAGCTTACACCGAACTTGCTGAACACGACAAGATTTTGATTTGCAAAGCACATGAAGTCCCATGTGGCATTTCTGGCTTGTGGCTGGCTCTAAGCTGATTTCTGCCTAGAACTTAATTTGTCTTTAATAGTAACACTTTCCTGCTAAGCTGTATGTTTCTGCTTAGTTATATTTTTACGCCAAGCAGCTCTACAGCAATGTGTTCTAATGTCTTGTGTAGCATAATCATGGCAGGAATCATTTTCTTGCTTACAGGATCAGACGCAGAGGAATCGTCTGAAGGTCTACCGGCGGCAAGTCGCCTCCATCATCTTCACTTTCTTCTGCCTCTTCATCTTTGACGTGTGTGAGAGGTAAGAAGGGGGAGAGGGTGGGGGTAGTGGTTGGATGAAAATCTGAAGTTTTTCAAATTCGATTTGAATTCCACTATTTGGTATGGATTTTGAAATCTGATATTCAAAACATCCCCCAACTTGCTCCCTGGTCTCTGATTGTGATCGCATTTGCTAATGGTCTTCTTGGTTGAACTGAAAACCCAGCTCATTTGACTGATCAGACAGCTCCCACCCATTTTATTCACCGTTACAGCTCTGGTATGTTTTTGTAACTGCCCGTCGATACTTGAATCCCCCAAAATATACCCAATCATCATGGAGGGCATTGCAACTCGACAGTATTTGTTGGCGCGACAGAGGGCTGATTGGGATGTTCTGGTGAAATCGGATAACTTTTTCATGATAACCGGATTTTGAAATCTCAATTTCTCCCACCACTGAAGGGTGGGGGGCAGCTAACATTTAATTTAGGAATTCACCCTTTGCGAAGCTAACGCCATTGCCATAGGGCTTCCAAAAAAAGTACTTAGAAAGGAGGATCTCAGACTCCGAAAAAGTAAATAAGTTGAGGATTCTCGTAGAGATTAAAAAGTTGCAGTTTCTTAGAATACAGGGTGGCCTTGGTGTTATCCTTTGTGTAGAAGATAAACAAGTACTCAATCTTTCAAGCGGTCTAGCACTGGGGGCCTGGCTTGTGTGCTGTATCAACATAACTATGCACTGGCAAACGCTGCTCTAGAAATACTAGTAAATTTGGGTCTACACAATTTGACTGGGTTTTTTTAGCAGCTGATGAGATATTGATTGAACTTTGACTGATGTATTTGTTTCTTGTCTTTTGTAGGGGTGTTCAACTGGTGAATCCGTTCTTCTCCATGTGGAACACAGACAAAGGCTACAGACTTGCGGTATCCTTACAAAAAAGTTGACCAAAAATGCATCGTTCATTATCAACAAAGATTATGCCAACATTAGAGGTGGAGTTTGTTCCAAATAGAGACGCTGCGATAGGAATCTTAAATCTAGAAATCTAATTCACTCGAGCATTAGCCAGGGCTCTCAGCCACAATGGAAATAAGCGAAAACCTTGAAAATATATTTTTCATTTTTTGAGTCAGAGAAAACTCAGGGAATTTGTTTTAAAAAACACCAAAATTAGGAAAAACTCAGGGAATTTGGTGAGGAAAGGATGGCTATAAGGGGAGAAGGGAGGCCATCACTTGTCGACATGTTGCCCGTGTATTATCAGTATCTTGGTTGCTTTGCTGCAACCACCTCTTGACTTCTTAGCAACCTTGTGAAAGTGAAACTATTTCCCATGGAAGTTTGGAAATATCAAGGAAATATCAAGGAAAAACTCAGGTGATTTTGTTTCCACATAGTGCTGGAAAGCCTGGTTAGCACAGACACTCTTGTTTTACTATACTCCCGAGGACAATGCTTTGTGTTTCCCTTTGCCCCTGTAATATAACACTCTGCCATAGACAAAGCACACAAACTTACTCCTTGGATGACCGTTTCCAACAAAAGACCCAACTCCCAAGGACTGTAAGGATCTGTTGTTCTCCCTTTGTGTGTCCGTCCTCGGGGGTTATGTAGAACACGTATGTGCTTCTTGACCATTTCATACTTTACTGAAATGCAAAGCTAATGTGATGGAGAGTATAAGCTCTCATGAATACACGGCACAAATACTAGGTCGACTCTTCAGCTAGCCTAGTCGACTCATCATCTTGCCCAGTGATCTTCCTTGACCTATCCTGCTCCCAGATGGCGTTCATCATCTTGGCCGGCATCTGCCTCTGCTCCTACTGTCTCTTCCTCCTCTTCATGGTCTACCAAGTCTTCAAGAACATCAGCATGAGGCGGGCCACTCTGCCGCACATGGCCAAGGCGCGCCGTCTCCACTATGAGGTATCAACAAACGCAAGTGTGCATGCATTTATGGGTCGAGAGACTACTGCCATCAATGGTTCGAAGGGTACAGGAAAAAACGTACCAGCAAAGTTTGAGTACCGAACTGCCCACTTGCTGGGCTACATTTGTCCCTCAACTCGATGGGTACCTTAAACCCGTATATCAACTCCAATTGAATCTTGCCACTATAAAAGCTCATCGTCAGAACATGTACATCTATTCTGCATTAGTTTAATTCTGCCCACAACATTGCAATCAGTTTCATAATAGGTCTGAATTCAATATACAGTGGAACGCCGCTATAACGAACATCGCTGGATCCACAGAAAATGTTCGTAATAGCATTTTAAGCTGCCGGTGCTCCGGTACTCACTTTTCAATAAATAGCGCCCTTCATAACTTCACCCTGCACGCCCTGGTAGTTACTGAAAGACGACTTCGAACACATGCCGACTATTGAATTATGTAATTACACAGTTTGGAGCTTACTACCTACATCGATGGGTGGCTTTCCCCTTCTATGCCTTGGGGAAATAATAGCCACTTGTCGCTCTTCTGTTGACGGTTTTCAACAACAATGTTCGGTTGGTTTCGTACACAAAAATCGGGAGCCAAGGACGATGTTCGGTATATCCGAATGTTCGGTATAGCAATGTTCCACTGTAATGAGTGCATGATTTGGATGTAACCAAAGAGGCCCCTTAACACTTTAGTCACATTAACACTTTAGACCCCTTTAACACTTTAGTGACTCTTATGACCCAAACCGCCCTGCCTATTACTCCCTGTAGCACCCGAAACCACCAGAGCGACCATTGGTTTGATGAATTTTTTAATGAACCTTTGCATACAAACAGTACTACATGTACTAATTCCATTAACTTGAATATTCTAATTTCGTTGTGCATTTGTTTGTTTTGTGACAATTTTAACTTTAATTTACCTGAAAATGTGTTAGTATTATGTACTTGATACACTGGACATTTTATTCTGCATGTTCGTAATAAAAAGTATCCCCTGGTGTGTATCAGTTGTACTCGTTTGTGGTGTTTTGTGCCTTGACGTACTGTCTTAGACCCTTAAATGTTTTTTTCAACATTTCTTCACTTTATTTCCTTTAACTCATATGTATTTTAATGTTGAATTTGTTTGTTTGTTATTTCATTCGAATTTTTTTTATCACAACTGTTTCATTCACTTTGTTGAAGAACGGAGCCCTACAGGAGAGCAATTTCTCAAAAAACTGTTTACAGTAAAAATCAAACAACAATTACAGTGAAATGCCGCTATAACGAACAGCACTATAACGAACACTTTCTGTGGACTCCATCGTGTTTGTTATAGCGGCATTTCACTGTACATGTTACCAGAAAATATAAACACCATAAATGTACAAGCGTTTGAGCCAAGATTTTGATGACGGGACTAGAGTGTGAGTGACATTCTGTCAGACTGGTTTTTTTTTACCTTAGAATGTGGTCCAGAGAGTTGAGATGTTAGTCATGTTTGGACTGGAGTTGGAGCCAATGGCCAAACAAATAAACAAATAACCAAAAAAAATGGAGGCTTAGGCCAAATGTCATGGTGAAGCGCCAAACATTTGCTGAGTACAAAAAAAATACTTGCTAAGTTAAAACGGGTTACAGTAAAAATGTCACATGATGTTCCAAGCAAATGAATTTCCCTAGCAATACTTTCTGCTGTCCGCTCTGTACACAAGTACCCCGTCACCGGCAAAGAAAGCACAGTTGGGGGTGACCAACCAACGCCATCTTGCCTAACTCCAATTTCGCCGCGACGTGCGGCCGTACAATGTACCACTGCATAGTACAAATCCCCTGGTGTACGTGCGTCACGTACAAGGAAAGGTACGCGTCAACCAGCTAAATGTCCCGCCAATGGGACGTCGTTGCTAGGTAAAAGGGCGCCCTCTTTCGTTGGCGCACGGAGCCCGTTAGCAGCTCCTTGGAACTGAGCCCTGGAGAACAGGGTCAAGTCTGCGGTCGATCCAGACTGGGACCTTAAGTGCAGAAGAAAAAAAAATGCAAAACAAATTCAAATCAGGCCAACTTAACCCTAAAAGGGCCGGGGGGGGCGGAATCCGCCCCCCCCCTCAACATTTTCCGCGATAGCTTCTAAAAAAAAATTTTTCGCGACCCTAGCTGTTATGACTTTTTAGCCTTGAGCTTTGCGCATCTTTTGGTACCAAAAACATAAAAATCGGACCACGGGTTAGCCTGTAGCGAAAAATTTTCCGGCGCTACGCGCCGTAAAAACTGAATTTTCGCATATATGTCGTGTACACCGAGCAGAATTGCCATTCATACATATGAATAATTAATTAGCCATAACTCCAAAACCCTTTGACCTATAGTCATGAAATTTCTTGGGCATGTTTAGGAAGAGTTGCTCTATGCATGTGCTGAGTTTCAAAATTTTTCGTCGCTCGATGGCCGAGATCTTAGGGGGGGCGGAATCCGCCCCCCCCCGGCTGAGAGATGGTCAAAATAACCCGGCCCCTTTAGGGTTAACTCGCCGTTCAGCTGACTCAATTCTCCACAACTTTAATACAAGAGGCAAAGACAAGGTCCTCAGTATTTCACCAGCCAAGTTTGAGATCTCAATTCAATTTTGAAAGGAGACCTTACTTCGACAAGTTGCATCTGAGAGTGATGCAAAGTGATTTAGATTTGAAGCCTAAGACTAGACTGGTGCATGTCCAACTTTTTGAAAAGAATTCATTAGATATGACCATTCAGTAGTCTGGTAGCATGACTAAGGAGAGAATGTGTAGAAATAGAGACTACGAACCAGATGTTTCTTTGGACACAGTTGATTGATGCAGTACTGAAGGGTTGTTGGACTGGTCGTTTCATGTGCCAGTCTATTTTCTTGTGTTGCATGTTTTCACTATATTAAGTTTTGGGATTCTCATACATAGTATTGAGAGTCCCAAATTTTTGGACTAGGGTCGGCCCCTGGGGAATATCATGAAACGTTATACAACCCTGCACGGTACAATCAAGTCTGTTTTTGGCCGCCCCAAACTCCCTCATGTTTTATGGAACTCACCAAAGTTTGTCCTTTCTCTGTTTCCAGGGTCTGATCTATCGCTTCCGGTTCTTCATGATCTTCACCGTCCTGACGGCCATCTTCACCGTCATCTTCTTCATCATGTCTCAAGTCTTGGAGGGTCACCAGAAGGCCGGAGAGAGCATATCCAGTGTGCAGTATACCAGCGGGTTTTACACCGGTGTCTACGGCATGTGGAACATCTACGTCGTGGCCGTGCTTGTGCTGTACGCGCCGTCGCACAAGAAGACTGCCTCGACTAGCAATGGTGAGTACTTTATAAAAGGAGAACCAACTCCAGTGCCAGAATGGTTTCTGTTCACAAATCTAACTCTTAACTAGTTCGCGTCGGAATCGGAGCAATGTATAGACGTCGGGGAATTGTAAGGTCAGGGAACAGTCTAGCTGGCTTGTACCCATTTATATGTGTAATCGATTACAAACAAAAATGCGTACTAACTAAATATGGTAAATTGGGAGCAGTATTTGAAAAAAAGCCAGTTTTTTCCAATGCTGGTCAGCCGACCAGCGTTGGAAATTGATACAAAAATACAACTTTTCTTGAAAATGTCAGCACACCAGGTGCCATGATTTTACAGGATGCTTTAGACTGTCATTCACTAACAGTCCAGTAAGGTATTTCATAATAATTTGGTAGGTTTGTTTTTTGATGTTTGCAAATGTTGTATATTCCCTTTAAAAAATAACTTGTGATGGACTTGTGATGGACTTGTGATGGACTTGTGATGGACTTGTGATGGACTTGTGGGGGACTTGTGATGGACTTGTGATGGACTTGTGATGGACTTGTGATGAACTTGTGATGAACTTGTAAGGGCTTGGGGTGGACTTCACTACAGTACTGAATGAAAGGGCAGAATTTCCTGAACCAATTTTGGAAAGTTTTAACACAGGTATTTCAATATTTTGCCGATGTTTTCTACAGGTGAAGGTAGCGAGGGAAGTCATGTTGAGTTTGACATCGATGTCCCCTCGGAAGGGCGCCCTACAGACCCCGTAGTGGCTGGTTCCCTGACCGAGGCATACCAGCTCCTCAGCAAAACAGCCACTGAATAAAAGAAACGCAGGTAACATCTCAAAGATTCT
This sequence comes from Patiria miniata, assembly GCF_015706575.1. Lineage (NCBI taxonomy): Eukaryota > Metazoa > Echinodermata > Asteroidea > Valvatida > Asterinidae > Patiria > Patiria miniata. The sequence goes on along the minus strand of NW_024037069.1, from coordinate 30,724,357 downwards.
TTTTTTGTGTGTGTGATTCATTCCCTAGTTCGTAAGAGATTGTCTCCTGTCGTCTTGAAATCCTTGTGGATAATAATAATATGGTGCTTTATATATAGCACTTTGTACCTTAGGTTTGAAAAAGCGCTTTAAAATTATTACCCCTGTTCATCAGGAATGATTCACCCTTAAATCTTCAATTTCCAAATTGAGTCCATAACCTTTAATGTATAATATGTCTTGTCTTTTCCTCCTTCCAAATTTTGTTTTGTCGGGCATTTGAGTAGCTTCAGTCTTGTGATTGGCAACTTTTCAAACAAAATATAAAAACAAACCCTGTTGTCTTTAATTGCCATGCAGGTTGGGAAGACCATGGGAGGCTGAGGCCGCACCGAGGTAACGTCATGAATATTCAGTGAATCCTGTTTGCTGTGATTGGACGCCTGAATGAATAGCCTTCATCTGATAGGTGGATCGTTGATCACATGTCATTGAATTATTCATCTCAACCCATGGCCTGGCCACACTGCAAAAATAGAAGTTCCTTTCCACGGTAAATGGAAGTTCCATTGCACGGTCACACTATTCCCAATCAGATGACGAGGATTTATTCAGGCGTTGTATAAACCAAATAATAAATGTTTCACTTTCGTGCAGTGGAAAGAATAATTCGATTCGGTGACAGATGGAATGGACCATTCCATCTGCCACCTCATGAATCATTCTTACCATTGCACTCATAAACATTCATTATTTGTATGTTACATTTATATTTGTTCGGCTACACATCAGTCATGGGCAATATACGCATATTGCACATATTTACCAATTTGTCACATTTCTGTGCATCAGTATTCAGTATTTTGTATCTCGCACAAGAAAAAGCAGAATTCGCAAATGTAAAAACTCTCTAAACCTTGAAAAAAATATAGACGGAATGTTTGCAGCTATGCTAATTGTTTCTAATAAAATTGTTGATAATAGTCATCAGTATTTTGTATTGCACGTGTATTTACGAGCAACAAAACATTAAGTGATATGTATTCAATTGAATAAAGTCATTTTAAATGCCTGTGTCGTTTGCAGGGTCTTTTTATTGAGTCAAGACGAAGCTATTTTCGTAGTACAAGAAATTAAGGATTCAGTGTCTGTCAATGATTTCCATTGACCAAGTTGTAATGCGTTAACAGTGAGTGTCTTCACTGATTTTGAACTCAGCTGCCTTGTCAATAGAGGGCGCTATATATACCCACAGGACTTGGGAGGGAAATACATTTCAATTTAAGGACTCACAACTCCTCTGACTTTTACCAGATGTTGTCAATAGATGTATATTTTTCTAACTGTACGTAGTTTGCTTGTGTGCCTTAATGATTTAGTTTTGCATTATTTAAACCAATTTTGCCGTAGTATTCTTAGAAAATGTATTCTTAAACAGCGTCAGCCTATATGATATTTTCTGTACATGTACTTAACACAAGTGCCATTGCAGTATTCGGAACCATTAACGTATTATCTTAATGTCAATCGTGCATAATTTTTGCATAATATTTTTGCTACGTAGTACATGTATTCATGTAAAGTATAACTTATGGAGACTGAAGTTTGCAATTAATCATATGTCATATTTGGACAACTGCCAAGATGAAAACTTTAATCTTGAAGGTATTTCATTGTGATCTTGTTTGTTTTTTGTACAGTTGAACCCTGATAAGAAGAACACTGTTAATACAAGATCCTGCTTATAACAAGCAAAGTTTTAGGTCCCAAGTCTTTGTTTTTCTTTGTTTCCATTACTGTTCACACAAGGTACCTGTTATAACAAGGTAATTCGTAAAGTCCCCAAGGACCTTGTTATGAAGGTGTTCGACTGTAAAATGTTCTTGGAGTAAACCTTGTTTACTGGAAGTTGTCGGCAATAAATTGTATTCTGGAATAAATTGTCTCCCAGGATATGCTGTCCCTCCGGAGTGTGCATTCTCACGTAACAGTTGTAAAGAACGTATTTTGTGTTTCTTAACAGGAAATTGATGTTAGACTGAAATCCTTCAAGAGTTCGATAATTAACTGCATTACAGTGTCTGGAGTGTCATGGCCTAGCGGTTAAGAACACCGGACTCATGCTCTGGTGTTTCAGAGGCAACAATGGCGTGGGTTCAAGCCCGGGTGGACACTTAAGCAAGGCACTTAACCATTATTGCTTCGTCCTTCGGATGGGACGTGAAGCCGTAGGTCCCGTGTGTTGTGTAATGCAATGCACGTAAAAGAACCCAGTAACACATCGCTAAGAGGAGGGGTTTGCCCCGGTGTTTCTGGCCTCCTGTTAAAACTCCCATGCGGAGTATTTAGGAGAAGAACCAACCAAGAACCAATTTCTTATGTGGACGAATCCGGGCACTGTTCATTCACGAGGCCCCCTTCAATGGAGAAACCATTGTGAGTGCTATTGTACAAAGCATCTGCACCATGACGGAATATCTGAACAATAGCTAGCACAATGGTTTCTCCATTGAAGGGGGCCTCGTGGATGTACAGCGTACACGGATTAGTCTGTAGCAATAATAGAGCCTGAAAGTGCGCCATTTTGTCGTTGAGCTTCCGGACCCCTCTGCTACCCTTCTATGGGCATTTTACACCGGGTTGCCCTTTCTCTTGCTATAATTTCGACAGAATGATTTCTAACCGTAATCGCCTCCGAGAAGCTTTCATGTTCGAATTTTATCTTGGTATTCCACAAGAAAAAAAAATGATGAGAAATCTTTTGGAGATAGGTAAAACTTAAGCGAATTTTACTTACGACCTTTCACATCTGGGTTTTCGTACCTACAGGTCTCCTTGTTCGATCACGTTTGTTTTCTCATCGCGTACTTGCGTGTGAACGAAACTGATAACGACGCGAAGTTGTACCTACCGACAACCGATGAATTCGGATTTGTCCACGGATCACAAAAAAAAGGTTAGTGTTCTTTCAGCAAAACGAAAACAATTCACAGTTCACATAGGGATGTTTTGCTGAAAGAACACTTGCCTTTTTTTGTTATCCGTGGACAGAACCCTAGCTTGAACTAAAACGGTCTTTGTGTTTAAAATTCCGTAACTTAAAAAGTACATGAATGATTTGAATGATTCTTGTACTAAAAGAAAGCTTGTTAATTGGGCTTTCATATCCTAGATTGTGAAAGTGCTACATGCTGAACTCCATTAAAAAAAATTAAAAAAATTTGACTCGCCCTGTATAGGCGGACATCCCAGCCAGACGGAATTGTGGGGTGATAGCATTGTGTTCCTTTTATCCCTTTTTCTAAAGATCCTCTTCTAGGGTGATGTTTTGCTATTGTTAAAATAGTGGGGTGATGTGACCTGAAAGGAACATCACCCCACAAGGGGGGTATGGTCAGAACGGACATACGGACGCTCCAGCCAGATGGAATTGTGGGGTGATAGCATTGTGCTCCTTTTATCCCTTTTTCTAAAGATCCTCTTCTGGGGTGATGTTTTTCTATTGTTAAAATAGTGGGGTGATGTGTTCTGAAAGGAACATCACCCCACAAGTAGGGTATGGTCAGAGCCCAATGCCGTTAAACCGCGTGTCAACCGCGTTAAATGTTAAAAACCGCGCGGTCACTAATACGTACGTTACTAGCAATACACACTTTCCCTCCCCGCATTGCGAGTGGGACGCTAAGTGTCTCGTATATCACAATAGAAATGCACTCTTACCACATTCGAGTACCGATGAGTACAAATTTATCACATCCGTAAGTACTTCACGAGAACAGTTCATTCCAGGATATTGGAATCAAATTTCTGACTGGTTGAAAATAGAAATCACTTGAACGTGTGTATGAAATATCAAGTTACTTTTCATTCGAGAACTTGAAAGGCTGTTTGTTTTTGTGAGTACATTTTTGTACATGTACATGTTTTTTTTAAATGCGGGGCGTTACCACGTTTAATAGTGAAATTGAGTTTAGAGATGTTCGGAGAGCAAGGAAAAAATCGCTAAAAGTTCTTAAAAATCTGGCGCCTGCTTTTCGCTCGTGGAAATTATTTTTTCGATTATGTTGGGCCAACTACTTGAAGACCCTTATATGGTCATAAGAGGTCGATTCCAACATTTTAAAGGATGCATATATGTGTTTTCCCCACACCCGATCTTCAGATCGCTTAGACGCCTTGGAAAGTTTTATCAATCGCTGAAAACGCTTGCATGACTTAGTCAAAACTTGGACGTTTCTGAAGTGGACGACGTAAAATGTAACAACGCCGAACCGTACAGGGTGACCAAAAAAAAAACCCACAAAGTTGTGCAAGCCGATATCGTTAAATTTCTCAAAAAGAAGCCAACATGAACATGGGTAATAATCATGTAGCGCTTTGAGCTTTATAAATACCCACTATTATTATTTCATTTTGATAGAGCATATGAATTAAACTCTTGCGTATAATCAGTGAAAATGTCATGGAAACCCAATCATGCAATAAACCAAACCTAGAACATAAAAGGATATGTTTTTTTTCCAATGCATATGGGAAGTACACATTGCATTGGAAATCGCTCAACCTGCACTCTGCAATGCGTCTTTTCATTGACTGTGTAGCTCACATTGGAACGGGTGGAAACAAACCGGTTGTACCTCTGGTTTGCATGAATGGATTTTTATCAAATTTTCGCTTTGATTATATTCGCATGAGTACAAACAATTTACTCCATCAACATGAAATGCTGATGTTCAATGGATAATTTTTTGCGAAATTTAATGATGTCTGCTCACATACAGTAGAACGTTGTCAAGGTACAACACATGCGTGTTGTGCTAAATTGCGATTTTCCGCTCGCCAACATAACGTACTTTTAATGTCTGCTCGAGTACATGTATGTTTAATGTTATGTTTATTTGATTGTAGATTTGTGTATTGCTGTCCACATTGTGTGAGAGACGAGTTCCATATTTGGTGTGTGAAGTTTTCATGTCAATTTTTTTTTCAACACGATCTGTGACAGTTATTCGCGAGAATTACGTCGAATATTTTAAGCGAGTCAACATCGCGAATGTTCTCAAGTATGGAAACATTTCTCAAAATAGTGAGAGTTTGCAATGGTTTTGACATCTCTTGGATGGAGCTAAGCTGGCTTCAGTGTGCAAAATTGTGTGACGTTGTGAGTCGTGCATTGCCCACCGCGTTGTTCAAAATGGCAGGTATATGTTGATGTTTGGGTTTGGCAGGGCGTTGCCTCACCACCCCTGTTTTTCGCTTCGTCCGTCAAGATCAGCCAAACATTACATGCAGCCACCTGGTAAGCTGTGCAGTCTCCAGCACAGCTGCTGAATGACTCGTGACGTAAAACGATAGAGGGTTTCTACATCCGAGAGGAAATTAACGCTGCTGGCTTAGAACTGTTTTTATCCGTACACGGAAACCCCAACCGTGGCCGAAACACCTGTGGGATGAATGCGTTCTGCACCTGCTGTGAAAAAAAAACATTCGACCGCGCGAACTCTGATCTTACGAAAGCACGCAGGAGTGTCATTCATCGGTGAAAATTAATGGCTTGTAAAGTACTTGTATATATCTCCTTTAGAAAGTCTGAAATGTCGACATTAACGCTTGTCCCACTCATTCAACCTTTAGTCAAACACCGTTAAATATGCATGCAAATGCGCATTTCCATTAATCTAAGCAATTTCAGGAAGGCTGAAATTTTGTCTTCGTTATTTTGTTTAATGGTGACGTGTTCTTCCTTTCTACCTGTCCAAAATTAAATGTTGTATAATATGAAGTGGTACGTAAACGCGGAGATGAATTAATAAATAATTCAATAAACTTCTGGTGAATTTAATTGAACAGGGAGAGAAGTTGCTGTGGAATTCAGCAAATACGTGCACCGGACCGCGTGAGCACGAAACCAGGTGCATGCAACAATGAATTGTCACACGACTCTCGAGGGGGTATTATTAATTTTATTTTTTTGGCGGGAGTTTTTTCCCGCCAATTTATCTCCGCTGTCACTGACACGCCGAGATTTCTGTGCGGAGACTAATGACCGCCTGGTCGGCGCATGATGACCGGTCACTTCGTCAAATTCTGGGGAATCACACATTTTAGTAAAAGTTACATGTATATTATAAGATCAATTGCATTTATCCAAAACTAACTTGAATTATCATCAAAAAGCTTAGGGCCTACTTGGATTAACTCTAAAAGGGCCGGGGTGGAATCCGCCCCCCCCCCCCTCCCTTCAACTTTTTCCGCCATAGTCGAGCTGTTCTGACTCTTTAGCCTCGAGTCTTGCGCATCTTTTGATACCATAAACAAAATTCTGACCACGGGTTGCCGCGCAGCAAAAAAATTCCGCCGTATACGCCCCGTGAAAACTGAAATTCACCAATAGTGTAGCCTACACAAAGCAGAATTACCATTCGTACATATGAATAAATAATTAGCCATAATTCCAAAACCCCTAGACCTATAGTCATGAAATTTCGTGGGCATGTTCATGATGAGTTGTTCTATGCATGTACCGAGTTTCATAATTTTTCATCATTCGATGGCCGAAATCTTAGGGGGGGGGGTGAATCCCCCCCCCCGGGCTGAGAGATGGCCAAGATAACCCGGCCCTTTTAAGTTTAAAGATCGTATTGGTACATGGTACTAAACACCCCGTGAAATTATTCCGTCTGGCTTGCTGTCATTTGAGGGGGGAAATGAAGAAAATGTAGGTGATTTCCAACGATCAGTCAAATATTTGAGGTTTTGAACATTCGATTTTGAGTGGTGTGTTATTGGAAACGAATAACATGCGCGAGAAGCGAATTATTTTACATGGCTTTATTGATTGAAAAATTGGAAAAGAGAAGGAGGAACTGATCACCAGGTTCATGTCTGAAAGTGCAGTTAGCTGTGAGCTGATGGCACGTGATTGGCAACGCGAGTGCTTGGTTATCAGCGTTGGAATCGCTACAGCACCACGGCGTATACAGCAACGCATGTTGGATATGAGCGGTTTTCCGTATCCTAGCACCAGCAAGATCTAAGATTTGTTTCCGGGAGTTTGAGGCGTTTCAGTTAAGTTAAAAGAAGGGGCGAAGCAATGGTTCAACATTTGCAATACTGAGTGATGACGTTATCCGGGAACTGCTATCTATTAGTAATCAACAGCGGTCAGCGGGGAGTCGGGTGGGGGTGGAGGGGGATGTTAGCCTCCCAAAAGCAGGCCCGGATTACCCAATAGACCTTTAACATGGTGCCACCATTTTAGTCATGTTCCCTGTATCCAATATCGGTATTGAATGATAATGTTTTTGTGCACAAAGGAACCAGACTATTTTCCTTCCAGCCTCGCTTTGGTTGCGTTGATTTGAATGGGGAAAATCAAGATGACCCGGCGACATGATAATGGTCTACAGGTACCATTAGGCACTGTGCTTTGGGCCTACGAAAAGTTCGGGAACCTATATACGAAAAATGTGGGGGCCTTCGAAAATACCGCAGTGTGCCACAAAACACATAAATAGGCCAACCCACACACACAAATGTGTATTTGCTTGCAATGCCGGGGGGGGGGGGAACACCACCTGTTGTCCCGCTCTTGTTTGGTCTTTTTAAGACGACCCCCATATGTTTGTACATGATCGCCAAATTGGGGACCCCACTTTTGAGAAGCGATTGACTCCCTTGTTGCCAGCAGGCCTAGAGCTATACCAGTTTATCCTGGCTTGATTTGTCAACATGGATTTGGTGCCGGTGCCTAGGGCGGAGTAGGGCCTACGGAACACTGGTGCCTAGGGCATACGAAACACTTAATCCGGGCCTGCCCAAGCGCCCTGTTATAGATAATTTGTCCTCTTTTACTTGCGAATAGCGGCGATAGGCCTAAATGAAATGAGAAAATGTGTTTAAAAAAAAAAAGAATACATGACTCGATGTTGGTGTAGAAATATAGAAAACATGGTGAACATAACTATTAAATACCATAAACAGCAACGTCTTTTATGAGGGGCGGGGTTGGGGAGAGCTTATATAAAAGCGCTTTCACTGTTCATGTAATAGCGCCCTCTTCGATAGCAATGTTCCTCAAATCGCTTGCTATCCTAGGGCTCGGCCTCTGATGACTGCCTGCTTCGCAAAACCCGGAGAAGGAAACGCTGACGGCGCAAAGCATTGTTGTTAGTCCACGTGTCATGCTCACATGCCCAATGAGAACTCAAAAAAAAATTAGGGGTCACAAACGTTTTTGGATATAGAGAGGGCATTTAAAATACCTCAAAAATATTATGTGCTAGTAAATTTTGCCAAATGACAGGGTTTTGCAGTCCGCGTGGTATATTATTACTTTGTCCAAACTATTTTTCCCTTTTAGGTTTTCAAAGCATTTTCCCCCACCAATTTGAACAGTGAAATATGTACAGGAATCCTGATCACCGTGTACTTTTTCTCTCAAAAATGAGTCGTCAATTCTGTTGTAGTTTTATTTTACTGAAAGTTTTTAAGAATTTGTTTTAAAAAATTCTGCCGCATGGATAAATGATCCTTTAAGAGAATTTTTTTTTTACATTTTCCAAGGCCAGACTTCGTGAAGCGACTCGCGATAAATTATTTTACACACATCCCATTATCAAATTACAATTTAATAGATAGCCTCATGGTGCCTCGTAAATTAATAATTTGATTGTTCGTCGGTGCAGTGCTCACAAATAGACGATAAAAAAATGGGGGGGAAATATTCTCTCCTTTTTTTTTCGGAGAAGTGCTTCGCTATTGATAATGGCAACTGACCGGAACGAGTGATGACTCGCAAATAATTCTGTCAAATTTTACTAATTTGTCAATTTTTATTGCCCCGAACGATGAAGAATGAACGATACCTTTGACATTTTGTAGTGCAGTGATGGGTTTTTCATCATTGTCATCAAACTAGGTTTGGTGCTACAAACGGGATCCTTTCTATTGTCATACTAGCGCATCCTCAGCCTGGTACGTAGGCCCTGCACCATTGTCGCACCCTTTTGTCATGCACTTTCCTATGTAATAACTAACGCAACAAAGGAAACAATAGCCCTAATAAGTATTGTCGTGTGTGGGAGAGAAGACAATTAATTTGTAGTGTGTAATTAATTTTCCGTAGCTGACTCATTGGTGAAGTGTAGCCGCAAATAAACTGCACCACAATAGGCAATATATAAAATGCACGTGGGCCTATGTGCTGAGGAAACAAGACAAGCCTTAAGGCAAGTGTAGAGTGCACACAATTCTCTTAAACTGATTCAGTACGACAATGCACTGGAATTCTTCTAATGCATCTGGAGTTAACCCACTCGTAAGCGCAACGGGGTAATCCTATACGATAGCACTGCGCGGTTCTCTTCACTGGTCTCTGCAACTAGTAATAAGTCACAACGGTAACAGTCAGTCAGTCAGTCAGTCGGTCGGTCGGGGAGTCAGTCAGTCAAATATTGTAGGTATAAAGAGGAAATATCACAGGCTTGCCCGCAGGAGCCAACAAAAATTCTTCTTTTTTTTCTAGGTTTTTTTTAATAATACGGTAGTAGATCATTTTGAGACGTCAACTAATATTCCAATAAGATTTCAAATGGTGATATTAAATTACCTTTCCATCCTAATGTATAACCTGGTTTCATTATCTTCCCGATAATAACTAATAGGACTGTATCAGTCATGAACGAAGTGTGAAGTTCCACACGAGAGACGTGACAACTTTTATTATGCAAAAAAAAAGGCTCCACGATACTGACCTATCCCTAACTTATCACGCACTGGGACGGTCTGCGTAAGTAACGCGTCTTGGCCCCCTTAATGGATGACCGGCTATGCGTCAAGATAGCCACTTACCTTGAAACTTTAATGAGTTCTTTTCATCATCTAGTCCCGTCCACTTTTCATGTCATTAGGAGCCGAGGCTAGCGATGTTTAGTCATTCACGCGTGATAAGGGTGGGCATTGCCGGTAAAGAGGAAAATAACACTTAAAAAGTCGCTTTATTTTAGGGACTTCTCCTAATACTCTAGACTGCCTTTCTGATTCAAAACTTGATATAGCTTCGTAATTGGAGATAGTCCTCAAAATTATGCTCTCTAAATTCCAAAGAGTGAAAATTCACTCCATTCGAATTACGATTCACTCTCACAGCCGGAAACTAGGGACTAGACGTTTCAGATTGAAATTCTTTCAATCGTAAAGATCGAGTTTTCACTCGAGCTTCGACTGAAGTGATTCATTTTTCAGACTATTTCAATCGAAAATGAGAGTGATTTTCACTCTAAAACGTCTAGTCCCTAATTTCACTCTTTGGAATTTAGAGTGTGCTGTATAAAACTTGTATACACGAAAGATAGTCCCTGTTTTTACGTTCCAATATAGCCTTCGTTTTGGAAAACGGTGCTGCTAACGAAAACATTCAAGTTTTAGTAAGATGATCGATGCTGTCACGCACTCACTTTCTTACGTAATTTAAGCATCACATATAAGTACATATTAGAAACGAAAGTCTTCTTTCTCTTCAAAAATAAGTGAGTGCTGCAGACATTTTTGCTGTTCATCGCGACTTTTTAAGAAGGACTTTTCTCTTTAGCAATATTAATACCCGAAGTTTCCTTTAATCCCTCGCACGCGCAAACGTTTAAAATTATCCCTTTTTAAGAGAAAAATTGGAAAATTTTCAAAGAATTTCTGCCCCTTCCATGCTTTGCTCTGTCATTATTTTTTCACCCGTGTATTGTCCGTAGCCAATGAAATGCAGTGTAGCAATCCACATCTGCAACAGTAGACTCGCCCAGATTCTCAGCCGTTTGCATGTCACGGTCCGTCCCAATTCACGTACATGTACTATAAATGACGTGCGTATTCGCAAATGCCATTTATCCCCAAAGTTACCTGACTATAATTTGTCATAAAAAAACCTACTTGGATTAAAGATCGTACTGATACTATTACCCCCCCCCCCGTAACATTATGCCGTCTGGCTTAGTGTCATTTAGAAGAAATCAACAAAATGTAGGTGATTTCCAGCGACCAGTCAATTGACTGATTTTTGGAAATATGAAAAGAGTACTTTTAGACGAAATCGTGTTTCGTGGTCAAAAGGTCGTGCATGCTTTTCAGTGTTTTCTCGAACAGTGTAATATCTACTGATCTGAAACTTCCACAGGTTAGATTTTGAACATTCTTCTTCGGATTTTGAGTGGTGTTATTATTGGAAGCGAACAAAATGCACGAAGAGCAAATAATCCCATATGCCTTTAATTGGTATCAGGTGTACAGTATCATGATCAGTTGCATATTATTAGTACGGCCAAGGATGCTAAGGATGCATGGCGCCAATGGGTAACCTTCTCGATAAAATCAGTCAAGGAATTCTCCGCTCCTCATCATCGGTCAGTTCTCCGAGTTTGGATGCTATCTAATTTCATTTTTTTGTTCGCTAGCCTTGCTTCAGGGCGGAGGTCAGTCTGTCTATTTCATACTATAATCGTACTCGTAATTCAACAAATTTATCACTTTCTAATATATTGTAGATGCTCTATGCAGAGCTTGAGTTTGCCGTTTTGTTCACAGTCATTTTGGAATTTTATCCTAAAAGACATTTAGGCCTAGGCCTCAGTCTCATTTTCCAGTCTTAGTTTTCACCCAATGACCGTCACAAAATCATTTCATAAATGTTCATCTTTGTACGAGTGCTCTGGGTTCCACTAGTCCACATGTGTATTAGATTTTCGGAATTGAGAGGTCATTCTTTGGCACGATATTTCTTTTTTCACGTCAGGCGGTTTTTCAGTTTCTATAATAAATGGAGATGCTAGAAGCAAAGGCCTCTTTCGAGGGTGAGTTTCTTGGGAAATCAAAAAGGCACCAAAAATAATTGCAAATTCGAGAATTTGTGCACGCTAATTTTCCTATTCGCCGGTCTGGAAGCGCACTATAGGGTGAACTTTCAGGCTATATTGTGCAAAGCAACTGGCACGTGACGGATTATTTTTATATTAGCTAGCACGTGCTTTCGCCATGGAAGGGGGCCTTGCCCTTCGTGATAGAATTGATAGCGTGCCCTGAGTGCCCAGATCCCTCTGGTTGCAGACTAGTAAATCGGTCCGAACTTTGCCTACGCCGGCCAAATCACGATTTGCATGCCCTCAAAATCTTCAGTATTTGAACATGCTGTGGGCCATGAACTTGAGAGTTTGTAAAAAAATATGAGTGGAAGCCGTGCACAGGACTGTGAGCTTGTAGTTCCGTTCAATTTGGATGAAATTGGGGCCCTTAAAGCGCTCTATTTTGCAATGGAGTGTACGCATCGTTTTTCAAAATGGCGATGGGCTTCAGGACTTTTTCAGGGGTGATCATCTTCGGATAGACATTTTTCCTAAAAGTCATCAGTTGACCCCCCGAAAATTGAAAAGAAAATGAAAGATGATGAAATAAGCTTTAATTTGATGTGTGTCTCGAACACCTTGGAGAGTTGTGAGTATTTTTCCCGAATTTCTGAATTGGGAGCATTTACCATTAGGGTCTATGGAAGTTTATTTACTGGTCTGCAACCCTCTGAATGTCGACAGGGTATTGTCATAAATGTCACTTCACAACAGCGAAGACTCGGCGCCGGGGGGGGGGGGGCGCAGACAACTCCGAAAACCCTCAAAAACTCGTTCTATTCTATATCGCGTAATTCTGGTCATCAGCCCCATTGACTTTGATACATTAACAAGCGCGCATGTAAAACGCGTAGGCCTATACAAGAATATATCGTGAACGGCGTTGACGAAAATGCGCACATTAGGGGAAAAAAATAACAAGTGCGAGTGCCCAAGACTGAAGTGAGGCTGATTTTTTTGGGGTCCTCATACCTCAAACTCGAATCTAATCGACCCCACAGTACGCAGATCGACGACCTTATTCCCCGCTCATAAAACAATACAATTGCCACCTTCTTAACCTCATAACCGAACCAGCCTGGCGAGAATGAGTTGATTGTGGCGCCGTAACGAGGTCCCCTGTAGTCCGCGGTACCTGAGTGGATGTTGTTTACGCAGCCTTTCTGTGAAGGTAATGCATTCAGCTTTATCAACCCAATTTTTTTTTACATCGCGGCAGTGCTCTTATTTTTTTACTGCGGGTCATGCATTTCTAAGTCACGGGCACATATTCGCTGACGTTTTTGTCGGTGCCAAACCCAATTCCTTAAAGGAATCAAGTTCATCTCGACTAAAATATATATGTGCCCCCCCCCCAAAAAAAAAACCCCTAATCTAGTAAATATATTATTGTTCAGCATTTCGGAGATATAACAGTGGTAAAATTTGTGATTTTTAATATATTAAAATGTCGTCTTCGATGTAGGAGATATCAATTATTGCTTTGTTTTCAAATTAAAAGTATTTAAAAAAAATATCTTTTTTTCATTTGAACTGTTAACAACTAATTGTGACAATTCAGCACAATGCATAATTCAATTTATCACAAATAATGAAACCAATTAATCAATTGGATTTGGTAATTTTGACAGATTGTTCGGATATCGATCCACTTTTAGTTAGCACTCTTTCAATTCTGTATGAATCCACTGAAATGACATCACAGACTTCGGTCGTTATGCATTGGTTACTAATCTTTTTATGCATTTTGTACTAGTCTTTTCTCGAAATGTACATTTGTGCAAGTTTTGCTGCCTTTCATTTTGTGACATTGTGTGCAGCAACCAGGCGTGACATTTCTGCTTGATCATTATTGAGATACCTTAGGACTTCAGCCTATAGGTAAGTAGTCAGCAAAAGGCGCCTATAGGCTGCAGGATGTATCATAGCCCAAGGTGGTTGAACTTTGCAGCGCCATTGGTCCGAGGAGTCCCGGACCCGTCAAAGCAATAGTCATATCAGGAAAAGCTCGGACCTAGACAGGCAGATAGGTTCCTATGGAATGACAGGTGAATGTAATTGAAAAAACCATCCACGCGGCAGGGGCGTAGCACCGTCATTTTTATTGGGGGGGGGGGGTAATTTTGTTTGAAAAGGGCACTTGCACATCCGTTGTGAAATGTAGACAGGTTTTTTCTCCGGACACTTGGCCTCCGTAAAATCAAAAAGCGAGGGGGGGGGGACACAAACAATCTGTCGATTGGGGCGCTGTTCAAAACCGACAATTATGCACCCAAAGGGCCAATATATGGTGCTTTTCTGGGCGATACATGTGCGAAATTCTGAAAAAGGCACCCAAAACGGCAGATGCCACAAAAAAGGGCACCACTTCTTTTTTTGAAAAAGGCACTTGTGTAGAAAAAAAAGGGCACTCTTTACAAATTATTGGGGGGGGGGGGATAAGCCCGTTGAAAAAAAAAGGGCATTTGAATGGAAAAAGGCAGTCTTTACAAAATATTGGGGGGTAAATACCCCCCTTACCCCCCCCCCCCCCCCCCCCTGCTGGCTACGCCTATGCGCGGCAAAGACCAGACCTGGGCTTCCGTAATCTGTGTTGTCTTCGAAGGGAGAACAAAAGAGAAATTCGTGGAGAATTCCAGAGTGCGATTGTTTCTTGTTACCATGGGTGTCGCGAGGGGGGGGGGGCAAGGGGGGCACTTGCCTCCCCCCCCCCCTGAAAAACGAAAAAAAAGAAGGAAAAAAAGAGGGGAAAAAAGAAAAGAAAAAGAGGTGCGAAGCCATTGCTGTTAATTTGATGGGGGGGGGGGGGTAGGGCAAATGCTCCCCTGCTCACGCTCGGAAAAATGATAAATTGTGAATATAATGAAAAAGTTAAGGAATTTCGGGGGAAAATTTGCTTTGCCCCCCCCCCCCCGAAAAAAAAACCTGGCTTTGCCCCCCCCCCCCCCCCCCCCCGGAAAAAAATCCTGGCGACGCCCATGCTTGTTACCCGTTCTTTATCAGCATTTCAATTTCAATATTGGTAGTAAGAAGACCACAATTACATGCCATCATGAAATTGCACTATGCTTGCACACACGTCGCACGCGCTCTGACGTTTGAGGCCCGCTTGCTTGGGTTTTTTTTGGCAAGTCTTAACGGCGTGGGATCGTTTTCATTCATCCCAAAAGAAACCCACCGAATTAATATCAAATGGCTTACTTGAAATAAAGATCGTACTGGTACTAAAAAACCCGTGAAATTAGTCCGTCTGGCTTGCTGTCATTTGGAAGAATCCGGAAGTATATGTGAATTCCAACGATCAGTGAGTTGACTGATTTTTGAAAAAAAGAGTGCCATAGACGAAATCGTGTTTCGTGATCAAAAGGTTGCGTATGGCTTTGCACTGTTTTCTCGAAAAGTTTACTATAATTACTGAGCTGAAACTTCAACAGGTTAGGTATTGGACACTCTTCTTTGGATTTTGAGTGGTGTTATTATTGGAAACAAACTAAATGCATGAAAAACTAATGATCCTATATGCCTCTAATAAACGGGAACGCACTCGGTGAGCTTCCTCGGAGACAACTATGGTAGCTGCATCAAATCAATTTATAAATTTTGCTTCAGCACGTGACTCCTCTCGTGAAATGGAAAGCAAAAATATTAGCGATGTTCAGGAGTTCTCCCGGGATTAAAAAACCTCAACTGGTAGGATATTTTTCACTTCCGAGGGCAACACACCGTGCACTGATCAATACTGATTGCTGTTGCCTCCTCTGTGAATGACTAGCGCGAGGCAGTGGGGAGCTTCCGGGATATAGCTTGCCTCGAGTTATCACATCATGTACGGGGAGATGTCAAGGAAGATCATTCCGCGCCGATGACTGGCAGGGATGCATGATAGCCAGATTACTCCAGGCTGTACTTTTGGGCAAGTTCACTGGGAATGCTGTGAAAGATGTGATCATTTTTTGTATTTATATTCCAAAGGCGTTTGGAGAAAATTTGCTTTAAAGCGTAAAATGTAAAAAAAAAAAAACCCATGCATGTAACTAAGAGGTCGTTTGAAGTTCGTAGACATTTCAGTCACTGCCCTGTTCTCGGGGATGTAGTCGGATCCTTCTCAAGTCCCTGTAAGTCCATCACAAGTCCATCACAAGTCCTCCAGTCCCTATTCAACTCACAAGCTATTCAAATGAGCTTTGACCAAGGCATTCCTTTGCTATTGTTCATCCACTGGACTGGACTTGTGATTCACTTGTGACTGGACTT
This sequence comes from Patiria miniata, assembly GCF_015706575.1. Lineage (NCBI taxonomy): Eukaryota > Metazoa > Echinodermata > Asteroidea > Valvatida > Asterinidae > Patiria > Patiria miniata. The sequence continues at coordinate 30,708,236 of NW_024037069.1, read as the reverse complement.
GTGATGTCCTCAACTACATCCCTGCTTCTCATCAGTGAGAGGACCGTCTGGTGTGGTGAGAGAGATGAAGGATCATCGGTGGCTTAGAGTTCTGGATGATTTCACCGTCCTTAATCGTGTACGGATGATTTCTATACAGATAATAAAAGTGTCATTTTGAACCGGGAAAGCATCGGGTCAAAATATGACCCATATTCCGGGTCATAACTGACCTGGGTCTTTATATAAGGGGTTATCCGAAACCATTGTTTCGTCTTCGGCTTCAGCTGTGTCTCCAAGTTCTGAATCACTGAGAGGCAACCAAATGGAAATATTTGAACCTTTGTCTCCAAGTCAACCGATTGAGTCTTCCTGAAGCATAACGGGCACCAAAAATGCAGCTGGCGGTCCCAAAGCCGGGGGCCGTAAAATCTCCTTAAGCCGAAAACGAAGACGAAGCCAGGGTCTCGACAAGCCCCTAGACCTGTGCGTTGTTCGCTACTGATGACCATGGGCGTCGCCATGATTTGTTTCGGGGGGGGGGGAAGCACATTTTCCCCGAAAATACTGGTACTTTCTCTAGCATATTCTCAAATTATCATTTTTTTTTTTAGGGTGGGCGGGGGGACATCATACCCACCCACCCCCATTACACCCACACAGACGCCCATTTCTGTCAAATGTGTATTCAATTAATTAATAGCAAATAAGTCCTTTCTCTTCTTTTTTGTTTTTGTTTTCCTCGTACTGTTTTGCCTTTTCCGGGGTGGGGGTGGGGGTAAGCGCCCCCTTGCCCTATCCTAGCGACGCCCATGCTGATGACTGCGTCGCGCTGGTGACAATGTCATGAAGTTTTGCAGTGTGGAACCTTCATTCAAATGGATGCAAACCAAATTGGGCTCCTTTCATTGTTAACAATCTTTTTCAAACTATTGTACGCTACTAATGTTTATGTTACACGGGGCAAACAATTGATGTGGCTATACAATGCACTTGTATAAAACGCAACTTTTCAACTATAGAGAAGCTACGCACAAAAGAAGGTTTCCATTTACACTATGATAAAGTGTACTTCTAGTAGCGCTGCCAAGTTGAGTAAAAATATGGGTGGAATATTTGTTGTCCAAATTCTTGGTATTTTGTTATCAAAATGAAACCCGGACGCAAACGGACGTTTACATGGCAGAAACGGGGAACAAATTATCACTGGAAAAAATACATTTCTTATGACTGTTTCTAGTGAGCGCATATATTTGGCAAGTCTTAACCAGTTCGCATCGGAGGACGTGATAACACGCACTGGCTGTTTTATACACAGGCGCGGCTGACGGGTTAAAACGTCAAGATCGCCTCGACTCGCCTCCGGGTGACGTCTAAACACGCTGATCCCTCATGCCTTTTGTACACACACGCAAAGTCCGTGAAGTCTGTGGAGGCGGACTGTGTTGATCTTGAATTGACCGTTGTGCACGGCCTTTTGTTCTACAATTGACAATCCAGTGCACACCATGGAGTATTGAAAAAAATTGCGATTTCGGCAAGAAATTGTTATCGTACAAATACTGTTTAAATGACTCTTGGGAATCAGTATTTGTGACGTTTGGCTGGAAAATTTTGCCTTTTGCGAAAATCGAAGTTTTCGGCAAAAAAAATCCCGGCAAGAGGTGGTGTTAAGCAGCTTTTTTCCAGTTTAGCAGCTCCGTGAAAATTGGGCCAAGATAAAAATTCCAGATATTTTCCCAAACATTCAGTTTTTGATCAGACTAGTCAGTGCGCACTGGGTTTGTTCGTTCTTCAGTTTTATACAAGACATGAACTAACACTGAGTGTTGTCTGACGTTTCTTATAATAAACGTACATGCATATCCAAACTTTTGTCTTGATTCCGTTCGACACTTTATTCAGGCTGCGACAACTCGCCAAGGAATTTTAGATTCAGGAAATTCTAACAACCCTCTGTCGAAGTGTTGAAAGGAAACACTATCACACAAATTCAGTAAAAGTCACATAGATCATTATAAATCAAGTGCAAATATTGAAAAAATAATTCTGACTTTTTTCTTTGCTCTGAACTATTTGGTGTAGATCCTAGACTTCGCAAATCATAGTATCATTGTGCAGTAGTGTTGACGTCACATGCACCATGCACACTGTGTTAATTGAATAAGTGTGTCAAGTCAGTTATCTAAGTTGCAGGCGCGGTAGTAAGGTTAACCATACAAATTAACCCCTTGGCTAAATTTTAGTTTGCATTGGAACATGGTTTCAAGGAAAGTTTTGAAACCTGGAGGAATTCCTTGGGATAAAACTACCGGAAATTGGTTTTGAACTTCAGGTAAATGTGGAAACTGTGGATAAATACGTTGTTTTTTTTTTCAAATAAAGATTATTGACATTTGCGAAATTTGGGGAATGTAGGATGCTAATGTTACATAAAAATCGCACATGAAGAACCACGCCTGCAATGATTGCACTGGGTAGGAGGTCATCATCTAAGGGTCAAAGGTCAGCGTGCCATGACGAAATCTATTTAGTTTCCAAGAAGGCAAGTTTATAGTGCATTCTTCTACCAGAGAAGTTCAGGCGGTTCAGAAAATAACAACAATTAAGGAAACAATCTTGAATTTTTTAAAACTTAATTTTGCAATTCACAACATTGATCTGCCATTATTTACAAGCAAGTATTTTTCGTAAGCGCCGTAGTGCAACAAGCAATACGATTTAAATATCTCAAACTATATTTTTTTATATATATTTTTCTATATTTACTCGGTGATAACTGTTGTTTTCCAGCTGTTATTAAGAGAAACATATAGGCAGAAAGACACTTAAAGATGTTACTTATTTACACCCAAGAAAGACAATTGTCATAAATTATATTTTAATCCTTACTATTAGCCCTGCTTTCATCCCATCCACAGATTTCAAGGGTTGGTTCATATCTCAAAATGGTTCTTGGTCGACGATTGCTGTGATTCATAAAATCACTGGTCACTTATTTTTAAAAATACCATCTTTCACCGTCCGCACTCTATGCTTATTCATACCAACAAATTAATGATGTAATTTTTTACGAAATTCTATCTTTCTAATAGCAAATTTAACTCAAGCTAGTAGAACTTTTGCCTTCAAGGTTTGCAATTTAACCAAAATCAAGATTCAATTATGCATCACTCGTTCGAAATACTGCTACACAGTGAGGTTAAACTGTTTTCACGACCAAATTTTCCAAACAGTCCTGTTAAACGTTGGAACCACTGTTTGAGAGGCATGGTTGTCAGAAAAATAATTTACAAGATGATTATCGGTCGTTCACTAGCACGTCGGGATATCCTAGCCAGATCTACATCCAGAACCGGTACATCTAATACCTGCCACCTCTACTCCCTCGTGCACGATTCCCAGAACGGTACATGTTGGCTCTCTTCTCCTCTTCGTTGGCCTCGGGCACCTCGTCAGCTTCCTCCTCGGGATCAGACTTGGTAACTCGCATCATCCTGTTCCTCTGGCGGTTTCCTACGGTACGGAATCGGTTGCCTCTCTTTTCTTCATCATTCGCCTCAAGAACTTCCTGGACTTCTTCTTCGGGATCAGACTTGGTCACCCGCATCATCCTATTTCTTGGGCGGTTTCCTACGGTGCGGAACCTGTTGGCCCTCTTCTCTTCCTCGTTTGGCTCCAGAAATTCTTGGACTTCTTCTTCGGGATCAGACTTGGTCACCCGCATCATCCTATTTCTTTGGCGGTTTCCTACGGTGCGGTACCTGTTGGCCCTCTTCTCTTCCTCGTTTGCCTCCAGAACTTCTTGCACATCTTCTTCGGGATCAGACTTGGTAACTCGCATCAGCCTGTTCCTGGTACGACCTCCGACGGAGCGGAACCGGTTGGCTCTCTTCTCCTCTTCGTTTGCATCCAGAGCATCCTCGACTTCCCCCTCGGGGTCGGCCTTAGTGACCCTCATCATCCTGTTCCTGGTACGACCTCCGACGGAACGGTACCGGTTGGCCCTCTTCTCCTCTTCATTTGCCTCTTCTTCTTCTTGCATTGCTGGGTCGGACTTGATCACCCTCCTGTTCCCCGGTCTCCTACCCAGGGTCTTGAAGCGATTGACCCGTTTGTCCTCGTCGGGTTCGTCGGCGTAGATCCCCTTCAGGACCTGTTGGACGTCTTCCTCGTCTGCGGTGTTCTCGTCGTCAGCACGACATTGGAGCACCGTCACGGCCAAAAGGACCGACACCAAGAGTAGCATCAACTCCAAACGCGCCATTGAAGCTGTACCCTGCAGTTCAAGAAAGGAGAGAGAGAGAAAACAGTCCTTAAATATTTATTCGCTGATGATCCTTGTTTAAAAAAAGACACTGTAATATCCTGTGGTTCAGGATCACGAAGACAGGTGCGATGATGACAACGAGAATGAGTTTCTTCTGGGTGTTGCCGGGTCATGTGTGTCCCAAGGCAAGATATTTTGCCATATTTCCTGCTCCATACTCAATAGTCTACAGGGGGTACGACATAGTGTGAGATTTGAGCTGGTTATTAGCAAATGCAGCAGCTTCTGATGAGGCTATTAAAAGCATGGTTGTGTATGCTCCCTCGGGAGTTAAGATAGATCCATCAGTTGATAAGCCCGTTGATCAGGGGTAATAGCATCAGCCGAAATACTATAATTCTGTGGCATAATCTATTCATAAATCCTTCACTACAAAATATTAAACCGATCTACAACTACACTGTCTCTTTTAAAGTCGGATTTTGTGCCGATTTCAAAACGAGATTTCTTGTTCTCAGATTCTTGAGACCTTTCCTTGAGCCGTGGTAAGATTATGGTTGTTCAGCAGTTCGATGTGTTCAACTGCAGACAGACAGGTGGGGGTTTCCCTACAGTTGTATTGTTTTCATAGCAGCTTTGTGCATGCAGCTGAATGGGATCAGCTTTTGACCGAGCGTAAAGACAACCAGCTAAACAGATTCCAAGTTGGGTTTGAATTCGAACAAGGGCAGGCCGAACGGAGTAACCAAAGCCGTTGTAGCATGAATTTAGGTTTTATGAAATACGGACTCATTGGTGGTATTGCGCATGCTTATGCATAGATAATTAGGAGAGGGACCGGTCACGTGAGAGGGTTAACCAATAAAAGGGAAAAAGAGTCCGATTTTCATACGAGTCCGATTTTCATATGACACCGTCACTGATTGCTATCCTTAACAAGAATTGGATTTAGCAATAAATTTCCCCCAAGCACCTAATATAACACAGTTCCAAAGATGCGGTAAAGAAACGGCTTGTGAATATATTGCGTGCTCCGGACACTCACTGAGAAGGGTCATGACCCCTGCCTCCAACAACTCCAATTTAATTTACTCGCAATAAAATGTTTTCTGACGGTTCATTTTGTTGATTGAGAGCTGCAATTTCTTTGCAATTGTCCGAGCCTTGCGCATTGTGGTATTTGATCAATCATCCTATAGATGAAGGACAAAGCAGGGAGACTTGGGCAACACTTACAAAAGGTTTATTTATTGTCAAAGAGGATCGTCCATAAATTAAGCTTTCTTCTAAAGCCTTGCATTATGACACTCCTTCGTGCAAAGACGCGCATTATTAAGTTTCACACGGCTTAATTCAGTTATAGCGTTGTCTCTTTGTCAGCCAGCGTTTCTTGCTAGGCTTTGTATTTAACTAAAGGGAATATAGATTGATGCAAAAATACATGGAACAACAAAACAACATTATTAGATTTGTAGATTGCTGTTCACTGTTGTCTGTGAGATGAAGTCTTTGCACTTGAACATCTTTAAGGAGTTTGTGATCATCAAGTTCTTGTGGTTATAGTTTCATTTCGTTTTTCACCATTCAAAAAACCAGAAAGCTGAAAACACCAACAAAACGTTGGAAATTCAAATTCCACCAAAATGTTCAGAGTTTCTTTACTTTTTCTTACTTCTTTTCAATTGATCTTCATTATACAGACCAGATAATGGAAATCAATGTGCTTTTCTCACTCCTCCTTCAGTGCGCATGCGTGCATAATGGCGAACTAGTCTATCCGGTTTGTAAGTGTGACGTCACTTCAGTTCAAACCACGCCCACGGCACAGTAAGTAGCATTGGAACCATTTGGACCGGAAGTAGTGCAAAGGTGCGTGTTTAGCCAATGGGCGCTAGTAATCAGTGGTGCGTGCGCGTGAACACCACGTCACTACTTACGAATAGCTCTATGCTTACGAACCGGACTCACGCGCTCAGCTCAGGTGCGTTTTTCTGCGAGGATGCTACGGGTTTCTGCGCAATCAGATGAAAGTTAGTCGTGCGTACTCAAGATGAAATACCTTACATTCTCGTGCACGGTCCAAGCGAAGTGATGATATTTGTCACAGTAGTTATTCAACGTTTCAAAGTTTGGTGTTTTTTTTCGAACTAAGAATTATAATATACTAGCGCTAGCTAGGTGGAGTCGTTAAGCCCCCAAGTTGATGCATTTTGAGAAGGGGGTTCATTATACGTCCAGGCTTCGTACTCATATATCGTACGAATTCGTACTTCGGTTAAAGGTTATATATTAATGCATTACTTTGACCTCCATTTGCATGTTGACCCGAAGTGGGCGTGGTAAACCTGGACGAATCATTTGCCACATTTTTCACCATCAACGTTATGTTTTGCGTAATAGCGATACGTTTTGGAGTGTTTTCATAGAGATAATGTTGTAATATTTCACCATTCAAAGCGTCAAAAAAAAAAAAAAATGCCAAAAAACAAAACAAAACAAATATATCATTTTTTTTCACGTGCCAACCGTGACTTCAAAGGACCGTGAAATCGTAGCACAGGGCACTTACACACAGGGTGACCGTTTTAGCCGATTTTCGGCTAACATAATTTTTGTTAAAAAACGAGTTTGACAGAAAATTTGACAGAATGGATTTTTTTTGGCAGATATCTGGCAGAATTCTGCAAAAATGGTTGTTCGACAACACAAACAGCAAATTTGAACAAAAAAGTGTACATTTGTTTAAAAAACTTCAATCCTTTTCAAACAAACCCTTGCATAATGGGACAGGTTGGCTGGTCTAGGTGCTGAGGTTCACTGGAAAACGGACTTCATCGTGGCCAGATCCGCGTTTTGCCCGAAATTTACCAGTAATTTCACAACATCTTTATGTGACTAGATTGTTTATTATGTAATTTGAATCTTAATTAAGGCAATACTACTAATCTGCATGTGATTTTAAGTGTTTATAATGTATTTCGAGTAATTCTGGAAAATTTGGCAGATTTTTGATAAATCTGACAGATTTTTGATGTGCATTTAGCAGAATTTGGCTCTGACCTTACGGTCACCCTGCTCACACACAGAATACCTCTCCATTAACTCTTGCATCTTGCGCCTCCGCAGATGCACTCCTAAGGCCTTTTACAAAAAAAACCGTGACACACAGACAATTAGCGTAGGGTCTTTTAATACAGGAGGCTGATTTGCACTTGCATTCTACACAATTCGTAAAAAAGAAAGATTTTTTTCAGGGGAAAGTAACAGCTTCACTTAACGATGCCACTACGAGAAAGCATAACCCTTCTTCTATTTGTCTTCCTTAATTATGGCTGGAGATGTTCCTCATCTCATTGGCGTTTAAGTGCAGGAAATTGCATGGCAATCAAATATATCATCGGAGCCAACATCGCACCGGGCAGTTAGGAGTGTTGGAAGGGAGCAATAACTGCATGGGATTTGATGGGAGCTCTTAAAAGTCGTCGTTTCGACTAAGAGGAGTTGAGATTAAGGAACACATTTTAACACCGAGGAGACTTAAAGTCATTACATGGCTTTTCTTCAAATGCTGTAAATTTGGAGGGGTGTGGTTTTGTTTCTGGGTGGCGCTATGTTGGACTTCAACCGCAATTGTTTTGATTTTTCATTTTTCTAATAGCGCATTCCACTCTGTGGAACCCTTCGCGCGATATATACAAGAATATATACACACGGCAATTTAATTGCGGGAATTCTTCAAATTTGCTTCATTTGAAATGAAGTGGGCATCTCTGAAGCCTCTCCGACTGATTGAATTATTTTTTTATTTAAACAGCGCGCGCTAACGTTAACCAGCCCCGACAGTGGCCGGAAAATTAATAAGCGACTTCCATTTTACCTAATATACAAATACGATATCTGCTTGTGATACGCCAATGCAGTTTCCATAGGAGTGTTCAAGACACATTGGATCATTTGCTTTTCATGCGTTTTGTTCGTATCCAATAATAACGAGTCAAAATCCAACGAAGAATATTCAAAACCTAACTTGTAAGTCTCAGCTCAGTGAGTATCACACTTTTTGAGAAAACTGTGAACAAATCATGCACAACCTTTAAATTACAAAAGACAATTTCGTTCATAGCACTCCTTATGCCAAAAATCAGTCATTTTATTGATCGTTGGAAATCATCTACTCTTCTTGATTTCTTGTAAATGACAGCAAGCCAGACGGAATAATTTCACGGGGTGTTTAGTACCAGTACGATTTTTAATCCAAGTAGGCTTTTTGATGATAATAATTCTGGAGGTCACTTTTGGGGTATTAAATGCAAATGATCCTCTATGGTTTTGCGCAGTAAGATCACGTTTGTGAGTCTACGCTCCCAAATCGCTCTGAATTTCAAGTATTAAAGGATCGTGACCGTTCTAGTAGTAGTACACTCCTGCGTCTAACATTCCCTGGCATATACATCCAGTGCCCTTGATAACTAGGTCAAGGAAATCGCCATGGAGATTATTCACGAACCCTCCAACCCGAGTCCTCCCACTGGGGGAATTGACGAGACGAAGGCAGCTGGAGAATCGAACAGGGTCATGACAGAGAGCACGACAGCAACTTAGTGACCACTGGAGTATTCGATTGTCCGTATAGACCATGTTACCTCTGACGTCATACCAACGGACAAACTTCACTGGGCAACCAAAACATTTGAGCATCATTTGAATGTTATCTTGCCCACATTAAACAGTTTATGTTACCACTTTCACACCAATATCGTTTCCAGTGACACACATGCAGTGTAGAAGGGAACAGTCTGCTGCAAGTTGGCATCCGATGACCACAACATCAAATTTGTAAATGAAAAGTAATGTGTTCTAGCTATAGTCAAAATGAAGTCCCGCAAATCTGGTATGCAATATCATGCACGTCAAGTGGATTCTGAACTGGTCAAACGGTGTTTTGTTAGACTGCGGCGAGGCAACCTGTCTTGACTGTTCAAGGGCGGATCCAAGAAGTGTTTGGGGTGGCTACCACCCACTGATTGAGCAATGTTAATTATTTATACAACGGGGGAAAAATCCCCAAAATTCTTTAAGAGCCCTGAATAACGTCATTTCTCAATATCGCGTGTCTTGATTCATTGCATGCTGATCATCAGCCTTTGGGCTTTTTATGCGTTGACCGCAATGCCCCATCCGCCCTTATTTAAATCTTGGACTTCAACTCCCAGCCAACCCTACCCTTTTAAAAATCTTGTGTCCGCCATTGCTGTTCTTTCAAAGGAACCGGTCGTTAAGTTTTGAAGGGAGTTTTGTTCTGACCCGTTTTCACTGTGAAAGACTCGATGGACGTAAAATCATCATAACTGCAGTCGTATTTTGTAACAAACAATTAGGCAGATCAGTTTATAGTAATAGAATATGACATCATCAGAAAAAAAGTGACATGCTCGCAAACATTTGGGCAACAAACTGGAATAATTAGCTCAGTGGGTGACAGAGAAAAGTTGCTTCGACGCACTAAGCTAACCGTACCAGTGGCGGATCGGTGGGGGATGGTTACAACCACACCCCCATGTTCTGTCGCTAACTAATGTTATGATACTAGTAAAATGGGGCCAAAATGAAAATGGAATGCTAACGTTCCTAAAACATTTCTCAAATTAACTTAAATTGCAGGAGCGTTAATTTCACAATTGTCCAGGGGCACGCCTTCACTCAACCTCCACCCTTCGTATCCTATAACACCCCCCCCCCCCGTTTCCTGAAATCTAGATCCGCCCCTGCTGTAGGGCATCGGTTTCCTATAAAAACACTGGGAATTATTCACCGCAAGTACGACACCGCGTGATCAATCCATTTAATTTTGGCATGTGGCAGATATCTCCGCGAGGGTCTTAAGGTGTGCTGAGACGGTGACGTCAAAGAAAAAGGTGACGAAATCAACACCGTTTACCCTGGCAGCAATCACTAAAAGTACTCGGACGACATGGGAGGTGGATCGATGCCCCGCCTATCGATCGCTAACCCTCCCGCGGCTATATGTATTTTAAGTCCGGCATTTATCTCGGTGACGTTATAAACGTCGCTCCAGGCGCTTCAGGGTACAACCTTCGTGCCTTCACGAAACCAGAAACCAATAGGAATGCCAATCACAAGAGGCCAGGGGCATTTTTAAGATGTAAGGAGTTGTTTAGCCTGAGAGAACAATGTCCTTGGGTTTGGGCGATCGACCTTTTCAAAGGAACACCCAAGGGAGTTTTTTTATCAATCAATTACATTCGCCTTCACAAACGGGCGACAAACTGAGGTGTGCATGATGCCCTAAACAAACGCGTGCTTCTATTGACACGTCGTGAAACGGCTCTTTTACATTAAAGTGTCGTAGTTACAGCTACCGAACCGTCCCTAGAAACATCGTGTTGGTTGTCAAGGTGTCTTTCACACACTATGAGCGCAAGTGAAATTCTGTCACTTCTACAATACAAAAACTTCCCCAGAAACCACTGTTATAACTCAACAAACTTTGTAAGTATCAGTGACGAATATTCAGAACGCTACCTGCGTTATATATTTTGTGTACGTTTTATACAGGCCATACAGTGTCGCACGTAGCGTGCACTGTGCAGAAAACTTATTGGGGTTTTTTTGTCCCAACATTTGAAATAATCAATTCTTCAACCGCAGTATGCTTTTGAATTAAATTCTGCAGACAGACACAGTTGAATCTTTACATCTAATAACAGCGGTTCACTGCGAACAGGATTACATTACGACTTGTCATGAGGAAGAAAGTGTACCTAAAGCGCCCTCCAGCGTCGGTAAACGCATGAACCCTGCGTAACCTATATCACAAGTTTTCGTGAATGTCTCGACTCAAAACCATACAATGTTCCCCTCAACCTCATATTTCATATGCCTAAATGCAAGAATATCAATCACTGCCCGACTCGTAATTAGACAGAATCGACGGGGCAGAATCCGACCAAGAAAGATGGATCGGATTCCATTTCCAGCCGGCGCACTTCGCGACCTTGCCGACGCGATGAAACGATCGATGACTTTTTCTGGGGGGAGTCAGCGGCGCGAGACCCAGTCCCGAGTACCGTGGAGAGGCGTCCTCTCTAGGCGTCACTGAGCCGGTAAATCATCGCTTCGCGAGTGTTTCGCGCGTGGCCCGGAAAAAAAGACCCCTGCGTTTAATAATTGCGTGAGGAAGGCTCACGATTAGTCGGTAGACGAAGTATTGTAATGTGGTCCGTGGAATAATGTTGGCCCCAACCTGATCTGTTCTAGTACTCTCATCGTCAAATATCTCGGTTCTGTTTCCCGGTTAGGCTAAAAACACCGTAGAGAATCACACAATTACATGAAATGCCTTTATAGAAGAACTCGTACAATCGTCTCATACAGTGGTTTCTGTGTAAGTGTCTTTTTTTATCGGGGGTCTTACACTCTAAAAAAGAAGTGTAAATTTATGTTGTGTAAAACTGTTGTGTAAAAAAAGTGTGTCATTTCTGCCCAATATTGAGCAAAATGAAAATTTCGCTTGTACCTCCTACTTGTGTCAAATGTGTTACACATGAAAAGGGTAAAATAGTACCCAACATTGACTACAAGTCCCAGCAGCACAGGCAAAAAGTTCAAATCATTGTATTATTACCCAAGTGATGGGTTAAAGAAACTGGATTTACCCAACCACTGTGTAACAATTCTCTCATTGCACACGTCGAAGAGTAGAATTTACCACGACATTAGTAAAATGTTACCACTGTGTGGGGTAAACTGACGCACGTGACAAGTTTACCCAATAATGTGCACGCGTCATCACTCAAGATGGCCACCGATTGTGAGACCTTCAACAATTTGGTGATTTTGAAGACGTGATTTCTTTGTTCCAGGTAAGTCAGTGAAATGAGTTTCAGTGTTGTTTCCTCCAAATGGGATGCTGATGTATGAGGATTAATATCGGGGAGATTGGAGAAGTGACATGCTTATTATTTAGACATTTATTTGCAACTTGGACGTCACGGCTCTGCCAACCACGATTCCATGAACATGATGCATGCGTTTCATGTACCGTATATTGAGTGTTCTCAGATCTAGAAACACGGAGTAAAGTGACCGACATTTGGGGAATTGTTTTTGAATGAGTTGATTGAGGGAAATTCTAACACCCCTGCCCATCATTTAGCCCATGCTCCTCGTAATAGTCCTCATGCATCAGCACCATATTTGGGGAAATATCACCTTATTCATTTTACTGACTTTCCAACCCAGGACTCAGTTATTGAAATCCCTCGCGATTGCTGTCTCTAGCATGCAATTCACATTGCAGAGTTCAAAGTTGAATAAAACCGCAAGGATCAATAACAAAGGTACACAACAACTAATGTAAAAACAACCCAAGTGATGGGTAAATGAAGAACCCAACAGTGCAGGGTAAAAATTAGAACCTAATATCTGGGTAAAAAACTGACACAACACTTGGGTAAAAGGAGGGTTGGGTAAAGTTTACCCAATAATTGAGTAAAAAGGGAACATGGTCGTCACATGGGTAAACTTTCTTACCCAACTTTGTTGTGCAAACACGTAACACAATTATGGGTAAAAGTTACACTGAAATGGTACTTTTCTACACTTTAGCTGTTGTGTAAAAAAAAGTACACAAGTTGACGACCATGTTCCCTTTTTACTCTCGAAAAGGTAGTAATTTTACCCAATATTGAGCAACTATTTTTTAGAGTGTAGTGCCATCGTCAGATAAAAAAAATGAAAAATATTCTTGCGACAAAGTCTAAACATTGGTATCAAAATTTCAAAACTGAAAAGGCATTGAGACACTTAAGTGCACTTATTGCTTTCTCTTTAATCAGTTCGCGTCGGAGGACGTGATAACACGGACTGGATGTTGTATACACAGGCACGGCTGATGGGTTAAGACGTCAAGATTGCCTCGCCTCGTCTCCGGGTGACGTCTAAACCCGCTAATCCCTCGTGTCTTTTGTACACACGCACACACACAAAGTCCGTGAAGTCTTTGGAGGCGGACCGTGTGTTGATCTTGAATTGGCCGTTGTGCACGGCATAAATATTGTTGTACACAGTGGCGCACCCGGGGGGGGGGCGCTCGGGGGCTTGAGTGCCCCCAAGAGGTTGTCTCCTTTTTTTCTTTGGTAATTTGTCTGTAGTCCTACGATTTAACCGTGGTGATATGTATGTGGCCTATTTTCGAGTAGTATAATAGGGTGTAAATGGCGCCACCAAGGTCAAAATAGTTCCCCCCCCCCCGAAAAAATATTTTTCAGCGGCCAAAAATTTTAGGCAAAATTTCTTGAAAAAATTTAAACTTCTAAAAATAATTGAAAAAAATTAAATTGTGAGCATCCCCCAGCCAAATCCTGGGTGCGCCACTAGTTGTACAATTTACGCTCCAGCGCACACCCCGGAGTATTAAAACATATGAGGTTTCAGCAAAAAATATCGTACAAGTACTGTTGAAATGACTCTTGCGAATCAGTATTTGTGGTGTTTGGCTGTATATCAGAAGTTGGCTGGGAATTTTGGCCACTTGCGAAAATCGAAATCTTCGGCAAAATTATCCCGGCGCGAAGTGGTTTGAATGTGACGCTACAAACTGCGTCACTGCTCAACGTAGGTCGTTTGCGACATGCATTGCGTTCGTGCAAAGACCTTTGATCCCAGAAATATCGAGACACCGCCGACCGTACTTCCCTTTTCCATTTGTGGCGGAAGGATTTTCAAGTGAATCGTTATCAATCACTGTTTCCGACTCCCCCATCACTTGAAATGACAGTTAACATCACTTTATTCTAATCGGGTTTACCTCCTCCGCGGAGACTTTCCACTTTCTGACGGTAGGCCCACTTGCTAGTTTCCCAGGATCGTGCCGCAGATCACTGAACTCGACTCCCGGACTCATCAGCGAAAAGCTTTTATCTCATAATGCTGTAATTTGCAATCGGTATTCCGTCAAATATTTTTCCTGTCGGGTTTTATGAGTCAGTACGGGATTAGACAGTTGGACAGTGTTCAGTGTTTTGGGGTATAGAAACTGGTTTTTGGTTAGTTTTTAATCGTAGTTTTGTTATTGTAGATAAGGTCCCTTTCCATGTAAAATCAACTTTTGTGTGGTTACATACTGACCGTGAGAAAACATAATACTCCAGAACTGGGCCCAATTTCATAGAGCTGCTTAAGCAGAAAATTTGCTTAAGCACGAACAAAACATTGCTTAGTAAAATTAGGTTACCGGCCAAAACTCCATGTGATGTACATTGCTTGTGACTGTATTTAGCTGTTGTTTACTTAGCATAACAATCGCATGGAGTTTTGGCCGGTAACCTGATTTTATTAAGCAAGACGTTTTTGTGCTTAAGCAAATTTTGTGCTTCAGCAGCTCTATGAAATTGGCCCCCGTTCTTGCCTAGCTACAACTGTCAATAATCCACAGGCCACAGTCGCCGATGCAAATGTTGAAATGTAATTTCAAGCAAATAAAAGTTCCTTTGGTTTGCCATTTGAAATTATTCTTCTAGCCTTTTCCTTCGTACTGCTGCAGTTTGGAACTCCTTGCCTGAATCGTGTTTTCCACCAACTTATCATCCCTGTTATCTTCTCTCTCCGTAAGTTTTTCTTTTCTCTATGCACTTTTCTTTGTAGCCTGCACCTTGAGTGGCCTTCTGGCTTTGTGATGGACCATTCCCATAAAAAAAAATTAAAATCCACTTGTCCAATTTTCTAATTCATAGGTATTAGAATTCCTCAAACATTGTATATCGAGACCATTATTCCCCTTTAATTGGAAGGTAGTAAGGGGATATACCCATCCCATATACTTCAGTTGGCAATGATCAACTATCTACTCAAAGCTCTGGAAGACAAATTGTTTCCTCAGCATCCAATGTCTTGGGGCAATTTTTCAGTAAACACCGAGAGCCTAAACCCATTACCAGCCCTACTTTTGAAAATGGCAAGACAAAGACATCCATAAAGCCCCAAGAATTAGGTTTGTCAAAAGTATACATTTTTTTGGGGCCACGATGGTATTCTTTATAGCGAGATCCCGACTTTGATTAGGCGCGCACACACGCAGGCCCTTGTCGCCAAACGCCTTCAGGCCTTGCAAAATGATGACACCGATATCCCCAAGTGTTGACTCAACACGCTGAAGACGCCAGAAGAAATAAGTAGTGCGTATTATTTGACCGCGACACAACTCTTTCGACAGCCTAGGCCGACCCGCCAGCTCATTTACTTTCGCGCCAAATTTGCTCTGATAGCCAAACGCGCGGGGGAAAAATGTGTTGAGTGCTGATCTGGCGCTTATAGAAGAGTATACCTCTCACCAATGCTTCTCCTTTTTTTGAAACACGTGTGTATTTTTTTTTTTCAAGCTGCTTTTTCAGATGAGCAAGCAACTTGTACTTTGAGCAGTATGTAGACGATATTGTCGTAAACGTAAGCAGGTACGTGTTCATCTTTTCAAACCGTGGACGCAAAATACCAGAGAACAAAGGATAACAATATCGTCCACGATTCCCAGCATACGTCCGCGATTGGGGTCGTGTACAAAACCAAAAAAGAGGGACAATAGGACGTCCACGATCGACGGTGAACACACGTTTGTCTGTTCGCGTGAATTTGACCCTCGATGTAGCCCCAGGCATATATGATGACTGCTTTATGTTGAAGTTCCGACACCCCTACGTTCCGACAATTAACCCGCACATAAGATTGTGTTATTCCCGGGTTTAAGGTAAGTGTTAGGGATAGGAATATGTGCAGTCGGGACATATATGGTGTCAGAGGGGTGTCAGAACATAGGGGTATCGGAACATAGGTGTGTAACCGGCCTGCATTATAAAACTTGGATTTATAATCTCTGCTTAAAATTAACGAACATAATAGTTAAAGGGAAAATACAACATTTGCGAACATCAAAAAGTAAAACTACCTAATCATTTTGAAATACCTTGCTGGACTGTTAGTGAATGACAGTGTAAAGCATCCTGTAAAATCATGGCACCTGGTATACTGTCATTTTCAAGAAAAGTGGTATTTTTGTATCAATTTCCAACGCTGATCGGCCGATCAGCGTTGGAAAAAAACTGGCTTTTTTCAAATACTGGCCCCAATTGACCATCGCACTTGTTTGCAATCGATTACACACCTATGAACGGGTACAAGCCAGCTAGACTGGTTCCCTGACCTTACAATTCCCCAATGTATGTAAATTGCTCTGTTTCTTCTTATATGGAGTCAGGGAACCAGTCTACAGGAAAATGATTGTTTTTCTTGGTTTTTATAGCATTTTCGAACCCAAAACCTCAAAAAAGTCAGTGTAACTATATTTGCTATATATTTCCAACCCCCCACTTCCATCCATTTCTGAAAATTACAGCAAAAGCAAATGATGTATATTCCCTTTAAGATCGTCTCATCATCGCTGGGCGCATATCGGAATAGGTTTCACATTTTAGCCAAAATTGGTAATACCAACTGAGAAACGGTTGCTATTAAAACTCGTATATATCTAATGCGGCTAAATTTACTTCCGATACTTACAAAAAAAGTATAACCACTGAAAAATGAATGAAACTTCATGGTTTCAAACCTTCGATGTAAGTACCACTTAGTGATCATTCTTTTCTTGCCAATACTGGAAGAGAGAATCCACGACAAAACTTGCAGAGAAAAAAAGGTCAAAATAAAGCAAAACAATGAGTGAAAAGGAAAGGAAAAACCACTTCGCCCCAGCTCGCCCACTTTCTGTCTAACTGTCTGGTTACATTTTATGGTTGGAAATTGAAGAACAAAATAGCAAATTATTCTCTTCATTTGACTGGCGGCGTGGTGGAATCAATGATAGTTAAGCAAATGAGGCAAGTGTTCCCTCATTATTGCCACGGGGGTTGTATGAAATCAATACCATCGAGTATGCCCAGGTTGCGTTGAACGCCACTGACCTCGCGTTTCGCATACCCTTTTGCATCACTCTAGCCTTTAGTCAAGTCCCACGCGCCTATACCCGGACCATCCGGACACGTAACGCACCCCGAATGCTGGCACGTAAAAACACTAGCACGAGCGGCGAAGCCGCGAGGGCCTTTACTATCTCGTGGAACTAATCACTCATTCATTTATTCACGTAATATAAATCGAGGAATATAAATTACTCATCTAACGGTGGTTTGCGGATACCAGCAACAGCAAGCGCGCCACGGCGCACGTGCTGTCTGGCGCCAGACGATGGCTGATTTACGTTAGTAATTCTGCATTTTCATTGGTCAATTCACAACGGGGAATGCATTATGCATGTCTACCAAATCGGTAGACAAATGTAAAGAAAAACATAAGCGTTCTCCACGAGATGGTAAAGGCCCTCGCGGCTTCGCCGCTCGTGCTAGTCTTTTTACGTGTCAGCATCCGGGGTGCGTCACGTGTCCGGGTAAGCGCGTGGGACTTGACTAAAGGCTAGCATCACTCACGACTCTAGCGACCAGCGTGCGTCCATCGTGCGTGATGCATGTCACATTTTCCCTGTGAGTTCTCTGTACCTCGGCTGACAGAAATATCAAACAGCTTCGACGCAGTGGGTAGAAAAGGGTGTTCAATTCGCCAGGAATTTCTGATAATGCCATTCACAGAACATTAAGATTGGATAACTCATATTAAAAGTCTTCAATGTTGTGCAAATTAGGTTTGTGATATAATTAGCCACACAAAAATAATCTCTCCATTTTTAAAAGTTGTTCTTCTTCATGCTCATTTTATACCAGTTTGGAATATGTACACTAACTGTTTCTGTACTAATTCGGGAAGTAAAATGAATGTGCTCCATAGTTTCTGAAGATCAGCATCAAAATAGGCTTAACTATAGATTCTTCAAATGTGACTATAAAAGAAAGTTTGCAACCGTCCTGGAGTTTGCCTGAATGAACTCATTTCGCCAGCTTCTTAATTAGTGAAAAGAACCGACAATCCCACTTTCCCTACTATCACAAAAATAAAATGATCCAATTCGTCGGCACCAGATGAAAGCTATCACGCCTGCATTGAGCGAACCTTGGCAACACAACAATGCCGCTAAACATCAACAATCATTTCATTCTGTGGACGATTATTCTTAGGTGTCGCGGCACTGTTCAACGAAATCACCTGCCTTCACACTTATAAATAACCGCCGTGTTTTATTCAACACATCTACGACGCTGCTTGCTTTTCGAGAGGTTTTCATCGCCCGCCTCCCAGTTCACTGCGACCGCATCAAATATACGTAGATTCCGTATATAGCTGCATCTTTTTTTTCTTTTTTTACATCTGTCAGCTGTTCGGATATCCAGATTTCACAGCCGCGCGGCCCCACAGAGCGACAGGTGCCGCTCGGCAAGGCGAGGCATTTTGCGTCCAACCTCTTTCGTCGAGAACTTCCGATTTCGGCTCGTGGAGGGTGGTCGGCACGGATGCTGGAGCATTGTGTGGAGACCAAAATCAATATTTAACGGGAAGTTTGTAGACAGGGGCGCGTGCAAGGCAAAACTTTAAGCCACCGTCGTCTTGAGTTTGAGGAACACGACTGCAAAATCTGACAGGTTGAAGTTAGTTTGGCTCAAGGCAAGGCTAATCGGCTGCGTTTAAATTGTAAAGTAAACAGCTATTAAATATGCATAGTCCCCCCCCCCCCCCCTCTTCAATATTGCGCACGCCACAGTGCGTTCAAAGTCACAGCACGGATGGGACATTTTGGTTATTGAATTGTAAGATCTTTCAAAGTTTTTAGGTTTTTAACTTTTTTTCCAACCAGTACGTTATATGCTCGTTTCACCATGTTCAGAATGCCGCTTCTGACAATACATTTTTTCTAAACTTAGTCTTATCATCATGGTCTTACATCGGTAACAAAATTAATGGTCACAAAAGACTAGAAGATTTAAATTCTGGGATCTTAATATGATTGATGCATACACCGCTCAGAGGAGGGCGCCTTTCCATTCGTGCCTCCTGATCTGATTTATGTCATAACCTATTTTCTAATATCTTCCTTCCCTCTCATACATATTCATCGATATCCTTTGGGTCCATTCAAGGGGATAGAGTAAATGAGGGGGCCCCGGGGAGAGAGAGGGGGGATTGAAGGGAAAAAAATCAATGAAGAGTAGATGTTGGTGGTTGGACCTCAGGCGCATTGGGGTCAAGATGGTTGAAGTGTCTACGTTCGGGGACTAAGGGCAATATTTTCATGAGCATCCTCGTTGACGCCGAATTTTGCTCAGACTGTGTCATTAATATTCCATCTGAGCGAGGCTGGGAGGGGTAAAGCAACATTCTTGCCGTATTTTTAGCCGTTTTTCAGGCGCGTCCCGCCACTCAACAAGGGCCACTCATCGGATATGCGGAATTTAGGCCTAGTGGCAACCTGGAATTCGTGGAAAGGGAATGCTGGGAAATGCCATACACTGGGAGGGATATTTCGTCCTGCCTTATTTCTTGGGTGATATTTAGTTAGACGGGATAGTTAGACGGGAGAGGGCGTAAGCAATGCCAAAGGGAGCTTTTAGACAACGGCGAATTTTGTCAGAACTTAGACCAGAGAAAAATATTTCAACATTCGCAATTTTCTCAATGTGAATTAAAGTAGGTCCTACACATAATGCATATCAACCTCAGAGTAAAATCTTAATTTTGCCCCCTTGTTTAACCATCGGCATCCGCCCTTTCGGGCAACCTTTTGATTGCACGCCTTTAAAAAAATCAACTACTTAACTTATATCCTTCGAAATCATCACAATTTTCTTTAATTGCGGGATAGCAGTTCAACAAATCATCGTTATTAACAAACGTTGACATTGTCTATTGCTCCTACATATATTTTGACCGATTTCAACCAAACTTTGTCAAAAGTATGTTACATGACCAACTTACAGTCAAAGGTCATCATGGGCTCACTGGGGTCAAAGGTTGTTTTACTCAAAAAACTACTACATGTACTTCCAGAAATTGCATGGCACAATCACGTGACTCCTGCATGAACACGAATTCGTTGGCCTGCAGCTATATTTCTGATCGAACTTGTTTTTTTCCCAGATAAATCGTAAGTTGTTTGAAATGCCTCCCATACGTTCATACAAAATACACGACTCGCCTCATTACCGTTTAAATCAATCATTTTGATGAGTCACTGATATCTTCACACGCATAAGGCCAGAACTTCACAGTTGCAAAACTATCGTGGGTGAATTATCGAGGTGACCAACGCAACAGGGTACCAGTCAATAGCGTGCACCACAATGATCAACCCCGGTGTTAAAGCACTGTGACCACATCATCAATTATCAACCGACGACCTAATCACGTCTTGCAAAACAATCTCGCCGGCTACCAAGGAATATGCAAATGACTCACCCCACAAAAAGTCACCACTGATGTTTAAGACAATGACAAATGTTAAACACAATGTTTAAGACCGGTTGGAGTATGAATGCTGATAATGACCCGAGCTGAAGGCGAGGGCCATTATCCGCATTGACACTCCAACCGGTCTTAAACATAGTTTAATACCGACCGAGCACACAATATTCCCATTCATAAATACCTTTTTGCTCAAGTTTTTGCTTTCCAACGATTCGTTCAACAGTTTTTCTTCAATGTTTTTCGAAACACCCCCATGCTATGCTATGGTATGGCCCTCTCGCGATTAGTCATAAACAACTCCTTATAATTATAAAGACTGGCGCGCGTGTCGCGCGTACTGCGTGATGTGGTACAGAACGCAGCTGTGCCGGTGTGGTGTGAATTTCCTACGTGAGGGTTGTAAACGTTCAACCAATAAAACGGTACCAGCCAGCCGGTCTTTATCAACCGTTTAAAATCGGACACAAGACGTGCTCTCGACCAATAGGAATGGGTAAACAAACTGTCTTACGTTTGCATGAATGATGACTTAGAATGCATCTGCTAATTAAAATTGCATTTTAGATTTCAAGTTTTAATGTTGTCTGTTCCTTAGACCATGCTCAGAACACAATAACATGAGTTTATGTAATGCGCATGGACGTAAAGTGCGTAGTTCTGTATCGAGGAGAACCTCAGTTCCTGAACAATGTCAGTTAAACATTGGAGAAAAAACACAGCACATAAATTGAAATGCACTGTCTTTGACATATCAAGTGAGGTTGTAATGGTCCGTATTTTCCCATGTATACAAAATAATGAAGAGTGATTTTGGAGTTTGATTACAATTTGTATTCTTGTCACGCGCTGTGTAAATCTGTGAGGAGTGCTCAGAAAGACAAAGATGCTCCCGATGACTTTTACGACATGAGATGTTGAATGAATGCCAAGTGCCGTTAATAGACAGTAGTTCTTGGGATGCAGATTATAGAGGTTTGATTTTTTATCAAATCTGTCCCGAAATGGGGAAAGCAGGAGGTAAGATTTCTGTGACAAGGCTAAGTGTACAATTCAAGACGTTTGTTTTAACTTGCATCCGCGAAATTCTTGTAGGTAAGCCCTCACCCTTCACCCTTGGAATATGGAAGAGGATGTAAATTTCAGAAAAAGCACCATATTTCTACAATCCTAAGTTGCTAATTTGATATTTTTTGGTTCTTAAAAATAAACGTCGAGACAAATGAAATACATGTCTTCTTCAATTATATTCTATAACAACGGTTTTTTACTTTTTTTTCAATAACTGTCGTCCGGCGTTATCATTATATACAAGAGTAATGGTGTCCCTCGTATTTTGGCATGAACGATTCTTTCTGACGAATGTCCACCATTTAGAATGTTGAAGCCCGACAGAAAATTTGCCGCTGGCGAAGCAGCGTGAGTGATCACTTAGGTATTATAGAAACCATGGATCAGTAAAGCGATGGCTTTGTAGTGATATAGATGGACGACTTTTAGTTGATACCCAGCACATAGTAAATGAGGCAGAGAGTTAGCGTCTGGCTTATGTGATATGATCAACTAATTTACAAACTCATATCAGTCTGGCATCTATGGTACTACCGCATAGTGTGTAGCACCATTGGATGGTATATAATCAGGTGTGTGTGATGAGGCAATACCCTTGGGCCACACGGCCACCGTGAGCTAGTATAGGTGTTTGGTATAACTGCATAATGCCTGGCTGGTTTTTATATCATCGAGAAGTCATTTCAGGTTTAACCAAGGGACCCTCGATCGCTTCGAGTTACAGCCATCCGGATGAACCGGCATATCGTCTCGCTCCAGACAGGTCTACAGGTTACCACAAAGTCATGAAATAACATTTGTGAAGCGGACATGAATGCTATAGGCCTACTGCTGCTTGTCTGACGCACCATACTGGGCGCGACTACATTTCTTGTTATTCAATCTTTGAGTCAATTGTATTTATTAAGTATACCCGTAACTTGGAGTTGACCGAGTACATTTATTTTGGCTAATGGCGTCAATCGCTTCTCATAAGTGTGTGTGTGTGTTGGGGGGGGGGGGACATACCTTGATCAGCACTAATGCGAGCGTGAAGCGCGAAGCCCTAATGGCGTAGGGTCCGGCCGTCCGGGGCCCGCTCATATAAGGGCCCCTTGGGCGGGGAGGATTGGTTTGATGTTCCACAGACAACATTAAATGTGGCAAGCATTGATATTTATATGATATTCCAAAAAACAAAGTTAATTAATTGAGCGAAACAGGTGTTTCAGAAACAAGTTCATCTGCATCTGGCGTTCTAGTCGTCATTAAAGTTTTATCCGTGAATGCATGATTTGTTTTAAATGTAGAAATGCGTGCATCAGAAACAACAGAAAGGGACGCCTGATCTCTTACACGAAATATCAATTACGTTTTTCTTTGCTATTGTTTGTCGAGTTGGTAACATTTGTGTTCTTTTAAAATAACCCGATAATTTTAGCATAAAGGTATGACTTTCGTCTCCTCTCACAAACAGGGTGGGTAAAAAAAATAGAAACCCAAATGTCGGGACCATTGTTTTAGTGAAGTTCTGCATGTAGCACTTTCAAAATTTAGGATATGGAAGCCCAATTCATAAGCTTTCTTTTAGTATAAGAATCATTCAAATCACTCATGTACTTTTCAAGTTACGGAACTTTAAACACAACCACCGTTTCAAGGTTCTGTCCACGGATCACAAAAAAGTTCAGTGTTCTTTCAGCAAAACGAAAACAAATCACATAAGGATGTGTGTGAATTGTTTTCGTTTTGCTGAAAGAACACACATTTTTTTGTGATCCGTGGACAGAACTTTAAAACGGTGGTTGTGTTTAAAACTTGAAAAGTACATGAGTGATTTGAATGATTCTTATACTAAAAAAAAGCTTAGGAACTGGGCTTCCATATCCTAGATTTGGAAAGTGCTACATGCAGAACTTCACTAAAACAACGGTCCCGACATTTAGGTTTCGGGTTTTTTTTTACTCACCCTGTAGAGTGAAGCCCAAGACAGAATTGTTGCCATGGCTTTATTTGATTTGTTGAACGGAGAAAATAATAATTGGTCCCAAATTACTAATTATCCGACAACCAGCGGGAGAACGCACAATAATATTTACGATATATAAGATTTTCTCATATACTTTGTGCCTATGCTGACACCATTAAATCATCCCCACTTATCCCCACAGGGTCAATTAAATTAAACCCGCTGGCGGGAAACTTGGTTTTAGCGCGTGGACATGCAGACTGCAGGGAATTAGGAACTGGATGGCTATAGGCTTATTATAAGCCAGGCCTATACCTTTTAAAAAATTTATTAATTGTCACTTTTCAAACAATAGGAGTGTTTTTCTTTCAATGTACCCCACCCCCCAAAAAAAAAACCTGCAAAGACAGAAAACCATGTATGCGTCAGGTTAAAACCCAGATTCCGACAGAAATATTGTTATGCTCATAGTCTGAGTTATTCTGTTAAGACGAAAAGCTTAAGCGTGTTATTAATTAAAACAGATAAATGATTGCCAATATGTATTTTTTTTTTACTTTTAAACACAATGCGTGTTATTGAGCTAGTTCTGGATGCCGAGCTCCAGTGAAGGGTTTTTTTATATCAAAATGACGCACTCACATTTAATTCGCAAAATTCGAGATCCTTGGTATACTTGCAGAAAAAAATGAACCAAAAAAAAAAATCCAAAGTGACCAACTCTCTTGTCGAGTTCCCTGATGGTAATGTAATTGAAGAGATTATTTCCTAAACGTTACCTTTTAGAATTCCACCTTTCCCTGACTGCCCAAAATCTGTTTCGACGGGTTTAATGTAGTTAAACACAACTTAACGAATTAAAAAAGCGAAAAGTGAAGTTTAAAAACAGATGTCATACTGTTTTTATTCTTTAACTTTTCATAATCTTGGAAATTTCAACCTTTTTTCAAATGGATATCTCGTCTTCGAAATAATTCTTCGTATTTTTAATTCCTGGACAGAATTCAAGCAAGCTGCCTATACGCGTCCCCCTAATATTAGTCCGCGTCCGAATTTCGTTTCTAGAGTTCATTATTGTCTATGTCTTCGCCTTTTCTGTAGTGAGCAAGCAGACAACAGACGTAGTCGTAGCCCTGCAACGGACACGGCATTTGCCTTTCATTGGTCGAAAGAGTCCCCGTCCAAAAATTAGCCACGACCGGTGCACTGTACTTGAGGTGTACCGGAGCCGATAAGTCGAACACACAGCGCGCTTACAATTTCCTCTCAAATTGTCCACAGTTCAAGGGCAGCCCACTGATAGTGTGACTGTTTACTGCAAGCCTCATCTCAACCCCCCCCCCCCTTACCCATATGCGCCCGAGAGAGCGCAATGCTAAATTTCGACCGGACCCCAAAGGGCCTCGGACTCTGAAAATGAGTGTCAGCTTTCGATTGATTACGAATCTGATTCCCACACCTGTCGCCCCGACTGACATACCGGTAGCAATTATCTGATATCAGGTGCCTGCCGACGGACGGTTTGTCCTCAAGGCTATTTCTCACCCCCCACAAAATGTGAGGAAAAGTATGGAATTTGCGAACTTGAAGCTTCGAGTCAATTCCGTGTTTTTCTTTCTCGTCCATCTTCTGATGGCCGTGTCACAGCTGGGTTATGACAGAATATTACTTTGCGACACAATTGCCTAAAGCAAGTCTGCAGTCTGCAATACTCATCGTCAGACTATTTTTCTTTCCCTATCTTTTGCCTCTTGAATATCAGAGAAAGTTTCAGAATAGCCTGGCCCGTTTTTCGAAATAATATTTCGCACCGACGGTCTCGATCCAGGACAGCCGAAGTAGTCTTGGACGCGTAATAATATCCAGACTTCAAATGGCGTTGCCGGTAATTTTGAAATTGACCAGGTCTTCCCAAAATTAAACTTCAACTTTGATATCAATCAACTTCAACGAGTCAACCAAATCCTACGATACATGTTGGCATCGGGAACCCCATCTCATTCACTCAAATCTCATTTTCTTGACATTCAAAACAGCCGTTTCCTTCCCAATCATAACCTCGGAATGACTATTCGCTTTCAATCCAATGGTCACTTTGATAGGTATTTCTCTAACTCGCATTCCGTATTTGCACAGTAAACGTGGAAGATTGGATCTAAAATACCAACGTGAATAGAATCAGTCAGACATTTCTTCGTTCTTTGTTTCTGACTATCCATTGAGTGATTGTCCTGCTGGATATTTTAATCCAGATTTCATGATTTGATTATCCTTAATGAAATATCCCCTTTTTTTCACTCCCTGAAAAAAGGAAAACAAAACCGCAGGAGATTGTTTCTCTAGTCTCAAAATCGGTATCGACTCTGACGAAAGTAAGTATTTTTTTATGCTATTGGGAAAGATCGCAGAAATTTCATCACGTTATCAAAATCGAAATGTTATTTTTTTTTTGTGCCACAGACGGAATGGAAGCTTGTTCATGAAAACCGAAATGAATTTCAGAATTCCGCCAAAGAGCCCCCCAAAAATTGTTTAAAATGATATTTTCATTGGTTTTGGTATTTATAATATAATGTTTGTCACTATTTAACGCGAAATTGTATTTCAATATTTACAAGTTGTGGAAGTCACACTAAAGATCGCAGTTTCACAAAACATTTAAGTGATAAGAGATAAAATTAACTGATACAATGTTGTCAAAATGAATAGTCATATCATGTTTCCGAGCACGTACATACATCAAATTCCTAAATTATTTTGGGTCTTTATTCAGATGAAAACCACACTGCGCGTTCCATTCATTTACAAAATAAAATAAACAAGTAAAAACACACGTGTGCGAAATTACAACGTATGTGATGTAATTGTGAAATGTGTCAAGATTAATTTCTGAAAAAAGTACACCTGGACACCTCTTTCATAAATGGGAATAAATATTAATAATACGTCTTCAGCATGTACAATGAAGCATATTCTTTAAAGAATAACTTACCAAACAGAGCGTGTCGTTACGGAACAGGGAGGGGGTCAGAAATTACAGATTTAAACCATTTTTCCGATTCAAAAAGGTCATTTTCGTTCGTGATATTATTTGAAAAGCTTCTCTCTCCTTAGAACTGCCAGGCTAATCGAAGTCATCAATTTATACTAAATTCCTTGCACGACTTCGATATCATTTGTGTTTTGAGGCTTTTTCTCACTTAAAGAATATGGACATTCAAGGAAATAAATGTCATAAGCCTTAAAGCCTGAAGACAAATCAGAACCACGAGTTCCTGGTACGTTTTGGATTAAACAAAATGGAATACGATTTTCCAATTATATGAGAAACGCCTTTTCCGTACAAGGACTATTTTGTCTGAATGTTCGAGACGGCCAAGTGATGAAGACAACAGAGACACAATTTGTAACTTTTTCGTATCACAATTTGTATATCACTATTCAAGGAACAGAATTTACCGAAAATGTTGAGTTGGGGAAAGGACTAACTCATAACAGAAGTATTGGTCAAGTTTATTGGTCATTTTCATGATGCTTATAGAAGAGAGTTATCAATGAAGCGCTATCGAGACAAATCTTGACATTTTGCAACTGAGCAAATTTGAAAAACCAAAAAGTCGAGCTAAGAATAATATATTTTGAAATAACTAAATTGAACTCACCGAGGGCTTTCCGGAAAGATAGATCACGTCTTCCTGGGGAACGTCTCCTCCGTTCGGGCTCCTCCGATGCCTTTTCAGCTGCTAGTCCAGGGGTTTCCGTCGGTGAAAATTCAAGCGAATTGCAGTCAGCTATCACCTTCTTCGATGCGTCTGTTCCAAGTCGTCGCGTTGATTGAAGTGCGGTCAATCGACTGGGTGCGTTTGGCTATCAACCACCACACTCACTGAATTATTCATGAGCGTAGAAAAGAGTCTGCGCTCCGTGTGTGTGTGCGCGCGTGTGAGACCCACTGCGCATGACCAGTCTAACAGTCACCGGGTGACGTCATTTGCTACCGCGTTTTTGATTGGCTGCTGAAGTTCTGGGCAGTGGGTGATGTAATTCTTGGTTCGCATGTGGTCGAAACAAAAAGCGAAATTAGACGGGTATTAAAACAGAGGGTTAACGGCCTCTGATTTTTCTTCTTCTTAAGCGTTCAAACTTGAAGGACAAGGCCCTTGAACGTTGAAATTACCGGTAAATGGGAGTCAGTCAAGCGGGGAGCGAGAGTGTGCTTGACGGGGGAACATCAGTGACCTGACGGTCGGGGAAAGTGACAGCGACGCGGTCCGGAAGTTACCCTCATCACATACTCAAGAGATTTGTCCTCAAAGCTTGCGGTACCAAACTCATTAAAATATTTGTATTAAAGAACAAGGGATGTCACATACTAGTACCAAACACACCGATCCGAGTAGATTCCGCAGTAGATCCAATCGAGAACTTGAGAATGATTAATTACATTTTTTTTTAAAGCATGATTTTGCAACCCCGCATTTGGATCCTGAATTCCCAAGACGTTCAAGCTGTCAAACACAGACAGATCAATTAATATGTTAGTTTGCTCGGACAGAAATGAACAGTTTTTCTTATATATCTGTCCCCAAAGTCACTGTATTTGTCTGAACTAGCCGTTGATTGCTTTGGCCTATAGGGAAAGACATTTTACCATAATTATTTCCTTTTGCCCCTAGCCATGAGTTTTTCGGATACCTTTTGATCATTGTCACTCACAGTTGATTTCCGTCTTTATCAAATTCCAGATGTTAAAATTTGGGACGAATTCGGAAATGACAATAAGCCAGTCGAGCAGGGGTAATAGAACGTGAAGCACATACATCTGTCAGCAATCGACATACATGACTGTATGATAATAATGTAAATTCATATTTCTATTTCAAAATCAACGTCAGTTCTAAATCTATGAATAATTTAATTATATTCATATTAATATTTCCTCTGAATTACAAATCAAAATTTGCGATTCAAGGTCATGTTTTCTTCAAGGTAAAATTAATGTTAGTTATCAGAGGACCAAAATCATCAGCGACTGCGGAATGGTTTGATGTTTTTCCAATATGCAATAAATTTATTAAAGGGGTTCTGAATCAAAAGACAGTGGAATAATAAAGCAATGTAAATTACTGAGGATCCGGGCAATGCAATCTCCCGGAGCACTTCTTACGACATGCCATCTTATCTCACCTGAAAGCGTCAGCTACGTAGCGATCAAATCAACTTCAACGTTTTCAATTTTCGTTCACCTCGCGGGCCGGTGTGCGCAACATTTTTACGACTCGTTGTATCTTAGCTGCAGCGGCATGTCGTCTCGCGCTTGATACTGCGAAATGTAGCTGTGCCATCTTTAAAACATTTCTAGCATCGTTCGGAGTCATTTACGACATCTGAAATCACGCGTTCAGGATTTTTATGACGTATTTAATAAATCGTAAAACAAAATTAATGTTAACAACACACTGCGTAACATAATGAATTGTAGCTGTTAAAATATCTGTGTGTCAATAATGTGAAAGGTGTGACTCTACTGCGCACATAATAAACACCGTTTTCAGGACGGGACTGGCATGTTGATTTCCACTAAAAAGCTACTGTAATGTTTTTGAAATGCTCGTCCGCAAAAATGGACATGTTATCAAGGAAATATTTATTTGAGCTTCATAACAGACTTTTTGAAAGAGAGAATCTGACGAATAATCAGAGGTTTTCGGTAATATAACAACGAAGTAACCGTTATTTGCGATGTTAAAAAAAATACCAATTCTAAGAACCAAACCTTTTATTAGCTACGCACTCCGGGGACTTGTCATTACTGTAAAAAATGTAACGTGATTGTCGCATGCATTGGTCTGTACAAGGTTCTGCATAGAAAATGCAGGAAATTGACACACAATGACCACCGCCAAATGCAATTGCTGAGAATCAGGTTACATCACTAAAAAATGGCGATGCCGGTCCAGCCCTTTGTTGTTATGCCAAGGTTTCCGATTGTTATTTTCCCGAATGAATGAAATTGCGTCTTACACTGAACTTGGTTTGTGGGTGAATTTACGGAGTAATTGTGGCAAAAAAGGCAAGAGGAGTAATCATTAGTAGGAAGCAATCATTTTAGGTAGCGCATCCAATCTTGAGAAATCATAGGGGCTTTCGTTGAAGGATGGGTTGGCCTGTTAATTTTTCCCCGGTCTTTGGTTTAAAAAAAGGGGCATGAATAAGGGGGCATGAATAAGGCGGACAAGCTTTGTGGCCGCCCACTGAAGCCTCCGCCTTCGATGAGAATTTAATTGTTAGACTAACGTGGGAACTGATTAAATTCACTCGTGAATGTCAGAAAGATGTACAATTCTGCCAATACCCTCTAGACTTCTTACAATGTGACACACGTCAAGTCAGTATCCTCATCATTTATAACTTACTGATGTCCTGATCAGTAAGATATAAATCAAATCTTAAGTTTATTAAGCTACGATTTATCAAGGAGTTGTCTTGCTTCATTGTTGTGCTGTACATGTCCGTGGTTAAATTTTTATATTTTTGAATGTTACTTGTCACTGAAATTCGTCTTCTGATTGTTTTCATTTTTTAATACATTGCCTTTCTGAAGGGTTGTTGGCATGGGCGTCGCGAGGGGGGGGGGGGGGCAAGGGGGGCACTTGCAACCCCCCCCCCCCCCCGGAAAAGCAAAAACAAAAAACAAAAAACAAAAAGGAAGAAAAAAAAAGAAAAAGAGGCGCGAAGACAAAGTGGTGTAAATTTAATGAGTTGGGGGGGGGGCAAAATGTCCCTTCCCCCTCTAAAACTTATAAATCGAGAATGTGTTGAGAAATACAAGCATTTTTTGGCAAAATTTTTTTTGCCCCCCTCTAGAAAAAATCCTGGCGACGCCCATGGTTGTTGGTTGTTACATTATAGTTGTGCGTACATGTACATTTTGTATACAGATATTTTTAAGTTGTACTGGTACATGTACTGGTGTTGTATAACTTTCTATTGTACCATTAGATTCTTATATTTTTGTGCGTAGAAGCTTTAGTTGTAAAAATTGACTCAATTTAGCCATTGGGTACAGATTCAGTTTTTAATGAACCAACAATAATAAAACATTAAAAAAAAAAAAAATTCGAACCGTTTCTTAAGAGGCCAGTCAAGTTGGGCAATATGAACAGTTAAGATCTTCATCAATCAGCCATTTCAAGTTTCAACCAAATAAACTGCTGCTTTAAAAAGATAATAAAAAGTCGCAAAAACCGCAGTGTAGAATAAGTCCATCTGATATTTATTATACTTATCCAACATTAATACCACACGGTGAAGATGTTACAGCGTAGGTTTTTGTTAATGTATATGATGTTACTTCGGTAAAGAATCCTGTCTAGGGACACAAACATCACGCTTCATTTTTTTCAACCGAGACTCTACTACAAATGTTGAAATGATGAGAAAAAAAACCCCAGCAATGACCACTAACCCTCACAGGATTTCTACATGTACCGCTACTCGGTTCTATTATGTGTCCCAGACGCAGTCTACCAAGCTATTTACACGAACACCTCCAGGTTCCTGGGAGAGCCGAGTCCTCCGGTACCTTCTTCCCGGAGTCACCCGGGCCCCGAATCAAACGCCTCTTACGCCTGATCTGTCAGCCATCCCCAACACCTCGACTGGGTCTTTCACACATCTACGTCATCCTCGGATAATTAGCTTAAATGAGCTGTCGACGCGGAACCTTATGATCCCCTAGCTAGCCGCGGCTACCATGATGACTCCCATTTCTTTCTTTAAGTCCTTGCCAGGATCCAGGATCGGACAGTTGAATAATGTGACGTCTACCGCCAGGGAGTGGAGCATCAGGGGGGTGAATTCCGTCCAGCCTCCCCCGGGGACCGATACGATTTCACCCCGGTTGAAGTTTGCTTTGACAGGTCATTACTGATAAACCCGGGGCTCAGAGATCCCGCGCGCGCTATTTACCGATATGGGTCAGCAAATTATTTCCCAAGAAGCCGACGCAAAAAAACAAACGACGGGTATTTTTTATGCAAATATGCTGACAGGCGTCTTAAAAATCTGTCCGTGTATTTTGGGTTAACAAAACGAAATCTTTGTTTAGTTTCTCTAAAACAGATACGGTCCAGCGCGACTTATATTTTTTTCTGTCCATCAGAGACACCACTTCCGCAATGTGTATATTGTGGTATTCAAACAAAATGAAAGGCACGCAGGAACATTTGCAATATTCCACGGAAACGTGCCCACCGATTTAACGAGAAAATCCTTGCTCAGATTGAAGATGAGTCTGGTACCAAACACCCTGTGACATTATTCCACCTGAAATGGTATCAGTCGGAAGGAAACAATCATTGAAGGTGGTTTAAGAAAATGTGCCCGCGGGTACAGTTTTTTACATGCATTAGCAACGGAATCCAGTTACCAGGCCACAAAAATTGTGCACACGTTTTCTCTGTTTTCTCCAAATGTATAATATTCACTGAGCTGAAAGCTCAACGCGTTAGTTTGTGTGCACCTTTCGATTTTGAGCAATTTTGTCGCTTCAAACGAAAAAAAAATGCACAGAAGCAAAGTTCCCATGTACCAAACTAAAGACTTTTCCTTCGCAATTAAGCAGTTGAATGAGTTTTTTTCTTGTAGTTATATAAATCCTGGTCAAAAAACCCCCCACAATTTGCACACGTAATAGAGAAATCCATACCGTCCTTGGTGTAGCGTTTCTCAAACCCTTTGAATACATGTTCATATAAGCAGTGTTCCAACTCGCAGACATGTGAAATAATTTCAGACGGTTCGCACTATACCAGGGTTTGAAATTAGCGGTAGCCCGCCAGCCAAATGCTATAGTCAAAACAGCGGTGGGCTAGTCAAACTATTCCTTAAGTAGCCCGGTTGGCGAGTCAAAATTCAGGAAGAAATAAATCATTAAATTCAGAAAGAAAACATCATCAATTTGTGTCTAGTTTTGTCAACTGTTTTAAACGGTTAAATTATTAGATCTGTTTATTAAAAAACACTGACAAAATTGCCTCAGAATTGAGCCTGAAATTCGCCATTTTGTATTTGAGCAAAAAAAAAAAATGTGGGCTAGTGAAAATGCCCACGGGCTAGTTAAGAGGCTGTTTCAGTTGGCTAGTGAGCAAAAAAGTTAAGGTAGAACCCTGACTATACGTTTCATTA
This sequence comes from Patiria miniata, assembly GCF_015706575.1. Lineage (NCBI taxonomy): Eukaryota > Metazoa > Echinodermata > Asteroidea > Valvatida > Asterinidae > Patiria > Patiria miniata. The sequence goes on along the minus strand of NW_024037069.1, from coordinate 30,675,366 downwards.
TTATTATTATTATTTTGGTGTAGAATGATGAAAGCTTTCACGTTATGTCTATCTTCTGGTAAAATCTGTCCCTGGTTCACGTTGACAAGGACTTGAATATATACACCAAAATAGCATCGTAAGCAAGTGGCATTTCAACCAAACTACATTAATCCCATGGGGAATCATGGTAGAATCCCATGGGGAATAAGCATTACTCACATGGCACATTAAATGACACTGAGACTTTTATGTGGCAGTTATTGTGCGAGAACTCATGATTAAATTTCCCAAGGAATGTGACTCTGATAACGCCTCTATGTTTGTAGCTAGATCACAAATTAGGTCGAACATTTCCCAACCCCTGGCATTAAAAAGGAGCTTTTAAAAACACTTTTCAATTGGGGCTCAAATACAGGGCGAGTCAAAAAACACGAAACCCAAATGTCGGGACTATTTCTTAAGTGAAGTTCTGCACTTTTAAAATCTAGGATATGAAAGCCCAATTCATAGGCTTTCTTTTTAGTACAAGAATCATTCAAATCACGTACTTTTCAAGTGACGGAGTTTTAAACACACTTACCGTTTTAGAGTTCTGTCCACGGATCACACAAAAGGTGTGCGTTCTATCAGCAAACCGTGGACAACACTTTAAAACGGTGTTTGTGTTTTAAAAATCCTGAACTTGAGAAGTACGTGAGTGATTTGAATGATTCTTGTACTAAAAGAAAGCTTATGAATTGGGCTTTATACATATCCTAGTTATTGAATGTGCTACATTTAGAACTTCACTAAAACAATAGTCCTGACATTTGGGTTTCGTTTTTTTTACTCACCCTGTACATTACGTATTTACCGCGGATTTTGTTTCGATTGTTATTATCTATGTTTTAATTTCATTAATTCCATTTGCCGCGCGTGACGGATGGTTGTCGGACTTCATTAGGCCAACTTGACCGACCCAGGGATCGATCCAGGTTTTGGATAAAGAGGGTGGTTTTTAATTAGGCCGAAAGGGCGTTTAGCAGGCATTTGTTGTTGATTTAGCCCGGGCCGATGAGAGTTTCAGAACTAGTTTTAAAGTCTTGATGATCATGGAGAACAACCAGAACCTTCCCATCCACTGCTCTCTGATCAGCTACAGAAACCAAAGCGTCTTCTTTATGTCTATCATGCGGAGGATGCATTTCAGCAACAATCATAATTTGGGTTAAATAACCAATTTCTCTAAAGAGATATTTATTATGGCCGTCCGACCCTGAACTGAACTTTGGTGAACTTTTGTCTGTGTCATTTCTAATGGAGCGTCACCCGGTATACTTTACTTAGTTAAACTAATTATTCCTGTCCACTTGGTTTAAAGGGGATAACTGGAGTTAATACCTGCGGTCTTAATCCAAATAGGCTTAGGAGATTGCGCCTTTAAGGACATTACCGTGAGTGCCAATACGACATCCCCTGTCCAGCAATAAATCCGCACACTTTTTGACCAAGATCATTCAAATGAATGCAATATTTTTTAAAACAAATAATCCATGAGCTCTGAGAAAGGTTTTGGGATTGTCTCTTTAAACCAATCATGATTCAGAGACCGCAGGTGTTACCATGCCTGACGACCACGAGGACTCACCGTCTGTGGGCGAACCAATTGGAAATTATCCCACTCGGCTAGCTCCCTCGGCTAGTTTGATTACAGCTCGGAAAATTACCGTCCTAACCATATCTTATTGGATAGATGAACAAAAGCTGCGCCAGTCTAGTGTGTTCGAGACACAGGGATGCACCGGACTAACAAACTGTGTCAGTATGCCATTTTGGCGCCTGTTTATCCTTCATATAGGTTTGGGGTTTAGTGTCCTTCCTGGATGCCCCTTCTTGAGAAATTATAAAGTAGTTTTTTTCTTCCACTTCTAAAGTTCACCATAACCGTACATCCGCGAATGTCTTCTCATACTTATAATGTGGAGAAATTAAGAAGTCATGAAAACCAATCAAGTGCGAATGACTGGCTATTAAATTACCAAGCACAATGACGTAAAAATACTTATTCCGATTGAACTGTGCTATCAGCACTGCAGGTACTTCTGTCATTATAGTCAATAACCATCGTTACATCCTCACATTAAACTCACGTAATGCTGAGTAGTTTTTGATGGGTGCATACCTATGTTCCCCAATATTATATGTACCCTATCCCACATCGTAACCATCTATTCCTAACCCTGACCCTTACCCCAACCCTAACCCTAAGGATTTTGGAAAAATATACGTATTGGGGAACATTTGGTAGGCCCCGTTTTTAATAACACTTGCACAATCAGTTGGCCAAGTTCTTAGATTTAGAGTTTACAGCCTTCCCACACCTTTAACAATGGATGTGTTTCTTCTATACGTGGGCCTTTCTGGAAAAAAACTATATAGGTCTAATGAGGTTTTTTCTCCTCATCTAAGATTCATCTTAACTGTACATCTGTGAATGTCTCCCAATACGTGATGAAAGCACATGGAAATGACTATGTGTGAATGACTTGCTAAGTAGAACGACATGGCATGCTTCAAAAGTCATTCGTATTCCGAAATGTACTGTGCTGAAAGCACTGCATGTACCTCTGTCAGTAACAAGATAATTACATCATTACAGCGTAATGCTGAGTATAGCATTTACTTGTTAATAAATACAAGCACAATCAGTTGGCCATGTTTCAACATGCCAATCACTTTCTGATATTGTAGGCCTGTAGACCTATGCAAGTTATGATATCAACTCATGCACGCTTTTTGTTTTCGTTCAAATTGACTTTTGGAAGTGTTTCAAAATCCACGACGCCATATGCGCGCTATTCGGTGCCATAGCCGTTTTCCAAGCAGGTGAATTCAGGCAGGAAATGTCGCCAAGACAAACACAGATTCTTCCCCCAAAAGCGTCAGACTTTGAAAACTTGTCAAAATTTAACCCCTACTTAAACAAAGCTCGGCTAAGCGTCTCACGCTTGGGTATTCATATCTGTCGGCAACGGCAAAGCAAACCAATTTCTTCATGAATATTTTAACAGTATATAACCACAGCGCATAGTGGCCCGAATAGGGAAATACACCGGGGTCAAGTGCTCGTTTTCACATTTCAGTGTTTTTATGATAAATGTTCGATGAGCACATTACTTTCATCAATCTTCGCGGTCATGGTGCCTCTCTGCGCTGTGAAGATTAAAGCGTTAAAGTCGAACTTTCGAACTTTCAACACGAATGGATAGATTTATGTTCTTCGCCAGTGTTCTTAAAAAAGTTTAACTCCTCTTTTCTCTTTAAACCTGCTCTGCCGAGGTAAAGCTGTTATCACAACGTTGATGAATAGCGCTCTTACTGAGCCATTGTGAGTCACCGATCGCGGCGGGCATCAAAAGAAACCCGCCGAGATGCGAGGAAATAAAGAAAATTGCATAATTACTCTATTTTTTGTCGTACGCGTCTTCCAAACTGGATTGAATTTATTGTTGAGAGAGCTGAAGATTAGACAATTACGTAAAGGAAGCAATGTTGAGGGTTTAATGCGGTTCTGCAAAACATAAAGACCGATGTGTGATTCGATTGGTAGATATTCATGTATAGACGGACGCACCGAAGTATGTAGTTTGTGCAATGAAAAGAATAACACACCAAATATTCAAGTTATTTCTGTGTTTACTAATAATTTTGGGTGTATTTTTGTTCTTGAAATTTCTGCATCAGCCAAACCTTTTTCTTTTCGAAGCAGAAAAATCAGGTATTCGACATGATTGCCAAACCTTATAACTAAATGTTATTAACATTCTTTTGAAATATTTGAAACCATTCACGATAATGTATATCAACAAATCGATAACAACAATCATTTTCACCCCTTTTTGATGATCTTATAGATGTCAAAGCGACCAGGGGTGTGAGTTACTACATGTTGACAATGGTTCTATAAGAAGGCTTTTTATTAACCGTCTTCATCATTGTCTAAGAAATAAGCCGCAAAACAACAACCCGATGAAGGATGTTTGTTGACACCAGGCACCCACAGGTGCTATGTTCATCCAGAATTTCAGGATGTGGACAATTCTCCTGTCGATATGAGCCGTTCATGTTCCCGATATCGAGACTAGCATTAGAAGCGGAACTCACCCCGCGCGGATGCACGTTTCTCACCTAGGGATAGCTCCGGCCAATTGGTTTGGCTCGAGGTTATTATTGTTGGTAGATTAATACGCTGTATGCAATGTGCATCCTCATGAACGATCTCAATTTTCTGGAATGACTCCTTTTTTTTCTCGACTGGCTGAATCCGTTCGTTGGTCATTAAATCTCACGTTCTTTTATAATTCTGAAGCAGAACGTTCTGAAGTCTCGCAACTTAGCTTTTGCTCTTTAATTCAAATTCGATTTGAGGGCCAGGTGATATGAGGCAGTTTTTTTCAGGCAATCTACAGGAGGAAACCACATGCACTTCAAGCTACTGAACCCTGGGATGAACAAAGTACATTTCCCGTGAATGAAAATTCGTCAGAACCTTACAGGGAGTTAGAATTTGCCTGCCACTTTCTTCTTGGAGATTGCCTGGAGAACGTTTGCCTGATTAAAGCCCTTAGCTTCAATCTATATGATTGTCTTGGATGCACGTTTTAGAAGACATGGTAATGAATATCTTAGGGCTTATAATGTATACCGGTTATCATTCTAGTCGTCAAGCTCATTTTCTTCGGGCCTAACAGTTGTAATTACTCGAGTAAATGACTCGACTCGAGTCGAGTCCGACTCGAGTCACACTTGTTGGTGACTCGACTCGACTCGAGCCCCTGGGGGCAAATGGCTCGACTCGACTCGAGCCACAGCGAGCAAATGACTCGTCTCGACTCGAGTCCCTCATCAGACGACTTGACTCGAGCGAAGGTTAATGAGACCCGAGTCCCAAATATAAAAGCAAAACTTTGCGAAACACATTTCCAATGACTTCCGGTGCAAAATGTATGTTCACGTCACTTTGCGAATACAGGGCGGTACAGCAGCCGCTTGTCATGTAAAATATACGTGTCACAGACTCCCACCTCATGGTTCTAGAACGCACGAAACACTATCCAGGAACTGGATTTTAAACACATTTTCCAATTCGTTGTTTCATCATTAGCTTTGAACGATATCTTATAAACTCTTGGATTCTAAATGTATGCCCTCCTTTTAAAAATTAAAACATGCCCACTTTTAAATAATGGGAAACAGTTTGGTATAATGCAATTTGGTTTTGATGTTGTCAGCGATCAGCGAAAACTAAATCTAGACCCGAAGGCAAACCAGTGAGCATTATAAGATCGAAGTTTCACTTCTCGTTAACTGTATGTGATACAAATGACTTTCTCTCTTGTTTTTATTTGTTTTATAGTGCTCAAATATTCGTGACTCGAACTGCCTCGAGCTAAATATTTGACTCGACTCCACTCGACTCGACCTTCTTAACCTAATGACTCGACTGGACTGGGGCCATTTCTTTAAAATCATTCGACTCGACTCAAGTCACTTCTTTAAAATGACTTGACTCGACTCGAGTCACTTCTTTAAAATGACTCGACTCGACTCGAGTAACTTCTTTAAAATGACTGGTGTCACAAAAATCAGTGACTCGTTACAACTCTGAGCGTTTGGCAGCAAAATCACGGCAGCATAAACTATTCAAAAACACATACGGTTGCGGGAGGTCATGCAAGTAATTAGGGATGGGGACTACTTCACCTACTTATAGCGGATACAACAAAATGTCTATAAATAGACAGATTTTGATAAGTGCTTGCGTAGCACTCGTTGAAAGGCATACTTAGAATTTCGCCCGGCGTAGTTACCGGGACACGATTTCCGAAAGATCCATGCCGGTTATCCGTTGCGTGTCGATAGATGCTTTGATCCTTACCAATTCCGGTAAAAGTCTTACCCTCAAAAAAACGGAGGGAAAACCTGCAGCCGTGGGTGATTGTGGTTTGGTACTGGAAATATTAGGTTTCGAGTTTCATTTTATTCATGTGTTCGAGATAGGATTGCGATTGAGTAGGATGGTTTCGTGTATCATGTCTCCATAAATTGCGCGGCAAAATGCCCTCCCCTTCGTCAATTACTGCCAGATACAGTTTCATGTACTCATGTTCTGTAGACCCTATAAGCAAAGGAGATATCATTTTGTATGTACTTAGTCGGTATGTTAAATGCAGGGGCGTAAAACAGGGGGAATACGTATTAAAGGTACAGACAATAACTATGAAACATTTCATACATGTTATTTTGTGGATCCCATCCCACGTAATTGCTGGTCCCAGACAAGGGCGGATCCACGGAACACTTTTTTTTTTGGGGGGGGGGGCCAAAAAATCTTTGGTCCCCCAAAACGTGGGTCACAAAAATGACGACGTGGGACACGGTGGGGTTCAGGGCCCGCTTAAGGGCCCCGAAAAAATTGGAACATTGAGGTTTCTGCCCGGAATGACATCATAGTTTGGCTCATGAATATGGAAATTTGCATTAGTATGAAAACCAAAAAATGGCACCAAAACACCCTTTAAAATGGAAAAACGAAATTTGAACATAAATGTTAAATCGGACACAAAGGTTCATTTTCAAGGATTGCATTAACAAAAATGCGTAACATTCCATAAATTCCTCAAGTTCTTTTATACAGAATGTTTTTGGAACATTTGGTTCTAGAATTTTTTTAATATCTCTTTGCGCGACAGACTGTAGTCTCCACAACACAGCAGTCGATTTTATCGCTGAACATAAAGCCTTTCTGTATGGACTGCAGCTGCGATGTTATTGCACATTCGGAGTGAAGACCGAGATTTAGTTGAGTGTTGTGTAAACTTGCAGTTGGGCCACTTCTGGGGAAATGAAAGGTGTTAACATCATTATATTCAGGTTATGTCAACGAGATGTGTCCTGCCAAACGCCGTATCCAATTCACACGAATTTGTGAGCGAACAGTGAGTGAATGCTTATAGTGCTGCCGTATAATGTCAAATATCAACGGAAATAAATTTCTCAGAATAATATTGATTTTGGTTTATTGATTTCCGTGCCTTCTAATAAATTCAAAGGGAAGTACATTGATGGTAAACCAGACATACATGAAAATCAATGAACATAAGAAGTAAATGAACCAAATAGTCCAAACAAAGTTCAAATAAACTAAACCGACACATACTTTGTAACTGCATGACAGTAAATAAAATCTAATACAGCATGGAGGCATTTTCTAGAAGCCGATGCTTGTGTTGATATATGTCTTCTTGGAAGCATTTTTAAGCACAAGAATACATACGAAAACAGCACAATTTAAGAAACAATTTCGGACAATTGGTCGTGACATGAAAAAAACGATAGACAGTTGAAAACAAACTAAAACAAAAAACACCCTGACAAACTATACAAATTATTGGAGACAATAAACAAGAAAAAGAATTTGTGAAATTTAAAAAATGTAATAACGAGATCAAAGAAGCCATGTTACATAATTGGAAATTAAAGCCCTCTATATTTTGTGTCAATATGCATCCTATCAAACCAATTATTCAAAAGTATTGCGAAGGATAGGCCTATACGGAAGAAAACAGACAATTGCTCTACATAGGTAAATGGACTCGACGCCCTTCATGCAAATCAAATTAGAAGAAATGTTTTTGAGAAAATACTGTAATGTGAAGCTTCTCTTTTTTAACTGATGGAGAATTGTAATACACCAGAATATCTAGTCATGCTTCACACATTAAAAAAAAAATGCACCTTACGTTGAAATTCAGTGCACTCGGCAAATGGGCCCTATTTGCAGTGAGAAATTCACCGCGAATGTATGACCGCCCATTTCCAATTACCCAAATCAAACTTGTTAAATGACATTTCATAAAGAGACATGACCAAACAGACTAGGTTTATAAATAGCAGAATGTATATATGCTCAGTTGACGGAATGGAGAGCCGGGGTATGGTAAATCAAGTCAGACCAACCCAAGACGACTTGGTGTTTACCAACAGCCACCGGACCACTTAAGAGTCTGCATTTTGTAAACATGCTTGAGTTACCTTTTGTGCCTCGAGGGGGGTACTGAGGGGTGGGGCGGGTTAATGATGAGACGAGGATGCGTCGTGTGTCTTCGAGTTGGACTACAGAGAATAAGAATTATTCAAGAGAAAAGTAAGGTTTGAAGCTTTGCAGGGTGAGATGCATAAAAGAATGAGGTTTTAAGGTAATGACACCGTCTTAGATATCATTGTGTTCTGTGAAGCGATAGGTATTTCTGAGGATGGGCGAAACGTCCAGAAATTACAAGCTTCTCTCTGGAATTAAAACGGTTTTTAGTTAAACGGCATCGTTCGCAGGCCTGTTTCTAGCAAAATGTTAAGTGTTAAATTACCTGCTAACACGTGGTTCGAATGCTCAGTCGGTAGGTCGGTCTATCAGTCGGTCGAGCCTACTATAACCTTAATAAGGTAGTGACTAGAAAGATTGACTGTACTAAAACGGAACCCATTGCATCAAGATCAAGAACCATCGGTGTAACGCACCTGTCTGTCGAACATTTGGGATAATTTGAAGTCTGTGATTCAACAAAGCCTCATGCACCATAAAAGGGAGGAAATGAGGCAGCATCCTTTAGCCTTGGCTGCGGAGATCAGCCAAACGAGCCCCATACCTTTACGAAGAACCTAACCTGGATTCGTGGACAGTCCCAACTGGTGAGCTGAGGGTTTCCGCTACTTTCTGTTTGCATTTGTCGACGTTGGTAAATCATATGTCTTAAAGTAAATTCTTTACGCGTACGTTAATTAAAAACACAACCAAAACACTACTGGGATTCGAACCTGGGCCCCGAGAGTTGTGGCCAACGAACTTGCATGCAATCATTCGGCCATTCGGCTACCCTTAAAGTTTTCTTTAAACCGATGTGCCTTTAATAATAGGCGGAGACTCGAGGAGGATCGTTGCCACATCTACTTGTGCTCAATGAAAGAAATGGAAACTGCATTTTGAAGAATAATATGCACGAGTTGTCTAGAAATTGTATACCGCAGTCTCTTGTTAACCGCGTAATATGCCAAATTATTGGTAAGCATCAATGAACACTACAATGACAAAGGAATCGCATGGTCTAAGCGGGCACGCAGATTTTGTACTTTTTGTATCGAGTCTGATATAGATCCTCACTTCCGTTTGACTGTCTGTGGCTTATTGTTTCCTTTAGATCGAGATGAGTAGGGCCCAACCAATACGATCATGTGTTACTCATGTTCTAAATTTCTACTTTGCATCCTAATTTAGAATAACTTAATACATGTAGGTCAATATCGTTTATGCTATTAACTTTGATATCAAACAGTTGTCGGTTGGTCAGTTGATTTGTTGGTCAGTCGTTTGTCGGTCTATGGTCATTTATTTGGTTGGTTAGTCGGTCACTGTTGAAACAGTGGCACTGTAATATATATGGAGAGAGAGCAATATGCAAAGAATGATTAATTAATAATCACTAGGTCAAATGGTCGGTTGTTTGTTTGGTCAGTCGGTTGGTACGTCGGTCACTTAGTTCCTCGGTCTGTGAGTCGGGTCGGTCAGTTAATTAAGTTGCTTTGTTTGTCGGTTAGTTGTCAGTCGGTCGGTCTCTCGGTTAGCGGGTCGGTTGGTCGGGTCAGTCGATCTGTTGGTCGGTCGGTTGGCTTTATCGGTCGATCGATCTGTCGATTGCTTTCTTGTTCGTCCGTTCGGTCGATTGGTTGGTCGTTCGACCGTGAGCTAGTTGGTCCGTTGACGTATTAGAAGGATTGATTGCGCCCTTGACATTACCCCAACATTGAGAAAGCATTAATTCAAGTCATGAGTAAGCCGTGTCAGGATTCCCTGATGAATGGCCCACATTCATTTCGTGGCAGGTAAACAAACCGCGGCAAAATGATTCACTTCACAGAGCCATAAATGACGCGTTACGATCCATTGTCATTCATCAATCGCGTGATTAATGACACAATCAAACCCGCGGTTCCGTTCAGTTACCCAAGCCAAGCGATTTTCCCTCTTCGTCTGAGATCATTAACAGGCTTGAACGCGTTGGGTTGGCAGTCTTAACAAGTATGGAGGCGTAACGTGTGACTCAGTGATGGCTAGGCATAAATCTACATACATGCCCACAGGCTACGGCAAATATACGAATTTTCAAGCCAACGTTGCAGAGAGTGAGTTGGAACGTGAGCATAAGTATTGCTAAATAGCACGACTCAGAGTGTTTTTGATAAAAGAGCTGTAATGCTGATGACAATTGGGCCATATTGATCGTTTGTATAACGTTGTTTTTTCTTGGGACTCAACAAAACAGCCATCTTTATTTTCAGTAACTTTAGGAAAAGGTACTTATATAGAGATGAATGATCGTCGTTTATTTCGCTTCCTAGGCTACGAGCAGTTCTTCGGTTATAAAAAATATAACTGTTGGTAAATTGAAAGCACCATCCATCCGTCAGAGAGATTTCAGAAGACGATTTGCAGTTACAAAACGCACCTGTCACCTTCAAGAAGATAGACAGGTGCTCATATTGAACTCAAAGCGTTTCTTCAACGTTTCCAACCGTGTGGTCTATTCGTCACCGGGATGCTACCAGTCTCCCTTTTAATATCTTACATGAACAAAACCAAAAACCTCACACCGATGCCAGAATTCCAGTCATGCAAAGCCTCAAATCTTTAGTATACCTCTATAGTAAAGGTGTGTCGATTGGAAAAAGTAACAATGTTGACTACATTTTTTTACCCAGGGTATGCCCAAAACAGTTCAAACTTAGCCTAGTTCCCATACATTGAAATTATAAAGGAACTACAAAGACACAATATAAAACACACAAAATAGGATAAGGGTATCCCTTTTTATTTTTATGGTTCTCATATCTTTCTGCCTCTGAAGTAGTGTCGGTCGGTCGAAAAAAAATCCGAAGGAAAACAATAATTGCAGTTGCAACCGTGTATAGATATCTAACTTAAATGATGCCAAGTGCATAATAGCTTCCTATGTTGTTTTGTTTTTGCTATGAGATTATCATGAGTTGATCACTGAATAAAATAATTAAACCATATTTGGCAAAGTTGACTTGCATTATATCTGCACCAAGCAGCTCACTAACGTGTATTGTTATACCTCTGTCTTGAATACTGTATTTTCATTGGCCTAGAACGATCACGTGTTAAGTTTATAATATCGTGATATCCCACAGGGAGTGTGCTATGACTTTGTACGTACGGACGTACGGTGTGAAACGCTTGTATCGTTGGTACCCACGTTATTTTCACCATGTTTTCACGCATGAGTGGGAGCAGCGAACTAGCAGACGATCAGCTGTTTCGAGCACGCGACGTGCATGTGAGTTGCCGTTAGATTGTCATGATTGTTGTGTTTACTGCTGCTTGTTTTCGTGTTTTTTACATCAAAATCCAAAGAATCCAAGACAGAGGTATAACAAAACAATTGTTGGCTTCGCCTCGGGTGCTTTGCGCCCCGGAGGGCGTTCAAAACGTCACATCCCACATACCAGTAAAGCTATAGAATGATGAGAGGCAACATCCTCTCATCTTCTGGGATTCCACTGGTTGCTATAGGCGTACTTCGCAAAAAGAAAATTTGGTATTCGGTTTCAATAACTTTTCAAATAATACAGAGCCTGATTGCCTGAATTTTGTATTCATTTTTTTTCCATTTGTTATTATTAATTCTGTTTTGGTTAATGGAGTTCCAGAGTACATACAGTGTCGGTGGAAAAAAAAGTTGTTTTTTTCTTGGGTTGGGAGCCCAAAATAAGGTCGGAAATGAGAACCAAACAAATAAAAAGAGACGCCCCAAAGTAGAGTACACGATGGTTTTTAGACTACATGAATAATGATGTATCAAATTAGTCACGCTAATAATTGTATAATCAAGCCTTTTCCATTGATTTAACACCTTGCACCTTGCACCCGTAACCCCCCCCCCCCCCCTCATTAAATTTCCCCTTATAAACATTTCACGGCTTGCTATGTTTTATGATTAATTGGGTCCTTATACTGAAGAACCGGCGGGTTTATCGTAGAGGGCCTGGAGTGAAGTGGGGAGAAGCGAGGCGTAGCTGCGGTAACTAACGTTTACGCACTTGTTAATGACTTGGTATGAGTACTTTAGCCCCATGCGCGACAATGCGCATCGAAAACCATCCATAACCTGCTTTGATTATAGTTCATATCAATATACGCGCGAACTATTTCAAGACATGGGTTTTGTTTGGATTGGACAATCTGCACTTTCGTGTAGAATAGCAACAAGGATATTAAAGCCTACACCCATGTGGCGTTGGTTGGTTGGTTTTACTACTGGTGGCTATGATCTTTTGTTTGGACCGCCTTAACTTATTGAGTAACTTTTATAAGGAGTTCTTTTAAGGATTCCGCTTTCTCCTTATTATATAAAAGTCTCTCGATATTCCGTGTAATTATGGTATCAAAATTACTTAGGGACATAGGGGTACCCCTCCTCCGCAAATCATGCAGGGTATACTAGGGGGAACAAAGTAACAATAGTCTAGTGTGTGTATATGGTAGGCCTATAGGGACAATTGGGCACCCCTCTGTATGCATAGCGTATGCATGGCGCTGCGTGGATTTCACTATGAATCCTCCTTTACAGTGCAAGCTTTGAAGGGATTCCGTATGCTCTTTGTATAAGTGCGGAGCCTATAGATATACAAGATCTGGACTGTCATTCTAATTGGAGTCCAACATGTAATTATTCATTCGGCAGCCTTAATTAAAAGTCATTACTTTGGGGGCATTACGCTCACCCACACAAAAAAAACTCTAGCATACTCACAGGTGGTACGTATGCGCATTCGATGCATCGACCAATGAGGTACTGACTGAAAGTTTCTGAAAGTTTCGAAGTCATCTGGTTTTTGATGATGTCCTCTCTCACTCTCCTTTTCAAATGTTTCGCTTTGAAAAATATAAAATATTACAAGGTATTACTGAGTTGGTACCACACCCGCCCTTGCGTGCATGTTAGCGACTCCACTCTATCCGGTTCGTAAGTGTGACGTCATTTCCACTTTAATAAACCACGCCCACTGCACACGGAGTGGCATGCATTGGAACCATTGTAACCGGCGTAGCGTGAATTTAAGACTCTATATGAAATACGGTTCATTGATAGTATTGCGCATGCCTAAGTAAAGATAATAAGGAGAGGACTGGTCACGTGAGAGGGTTTAACCAATAATAGTGTAAAGGAGTCCGATTTTCATAGGAGTCTGATTTTCATATGACACCGGATGTAGTATAAAGTGGCTTGTTTTAAAGCCAATGAGCGCTAGTAATCCGTGGTGCGTGCGCGTGTATGACGCACTTACAAACCGGATTGGACAAAAGAAGCGTTGAGAACGCGCGTGCAATCTGCGCACGAGCGTGCTACCACCGCAATAATTGTTGCCGGATTTATATAGTACACTGTCGTCCATGGTCCATTCTAGGAAGGAAACTGGACAAACCTGAGTGAGAACTTTTTTTCTATGGAATCTCAACCAATCTAAAGGGGCTTTAACACAAAGTAGTTTGATAAGTGTGAAAACATTGAAATTACTTGTGAAAGTTGGATCTTCTCATGTAACAAGAGATGTACTTTAGTCAGAAATATGAGTCGTACACTGACTCAACACTGACTTCAATTGTATTTTACCGCACTCCCTAACCACATGCGTTTCGTTCACGACGTTACATCAACAAAAACTCATCTCGAAGTACTTCGTGATTCATTCTCGCCGCCACAGCATCAGACTTTGTTTTCCTCTTTTGTTTTTAGTTCCCAACTCCCAACTCTGTGAATGAGTTGACATATCCGTCCACGAGTATTGTGATAATGACCCATTTGGACTTGGCGGTGCTGTGAAGTGTTAACTCTTGAGCGCGTCAAGAGCCGTCGAGTACCGTAACACAACCCATTTGCTCCCGGAGGTTGAACCGTCGGACGCAAACCCCTTTCTCGGTCTTCGGAGAAACGTCCTCGGAGGAATTTTCTCCTTTTTTTCAAAGGGTGATATCGGTGCATTAAATGGCTTTTATGAGCCTGAATTATTTTGGGCATGTTACGTATCTATAGATAACTGGTAGCTAAATATGTAGTTGAGAAATTAGCTTAATTATTTTGAAGAACCAGAGAGTTTGTTAAGTTTATTTGCATAATTCTTTTATTTTTCTGTTTGGAAGTGACGATATTCCACTTGGATTATGCTGCCATGTAGGCCTACATGTTGAAGATGATGTTCCTCATTCGAACATCTGCAATATGCATCTTTTGTTTTGCTATTCATGCGCAGTTTTGTTATTTTGTTCTTTTACATAATGAGAGATGAATTAGAAATAATTACCAAGTTAAGTTTGTTTACCAAACCAATCTTTTTTCGAATCGGAAACATCTGACGCCGTTGCGAGTGACGTAGTGTCCTGTACCTGACGATTTGAACACGAAGACTGTCAAAAACAAAAACAACCGCGTCAAAAACAACCCTAATTAATTCCACGACTAGGTACGTGCGTATCTCAGTCAAGAAAAATGAAGAGTTCAGATTAAATATAAAATTTGTGTCTGTGATTTCTGTTTGAAAATAATGAATTCTTGTTTTGATAAGCAATCATCGTGGTGAAGATCTGTCAAACAAAAGACAACCAACATTTGATTAATCCTAATTCATTATTTCCCCCGACCTTGCCAAAAACGACCAAGGGCCTCTCCATCAAATATGATTTTTTTTTCTCCCTGTATGTTCATGTATTCCCCGTTGGCCATAGCTGACTTTTACAGCGACTACGAGTGGCGATGCGGGCTGACAGAGATTGGATGGCGAGGCAAGCCTAACGGAGGAAAACTAATAATCATTCAGGCAACTTCGTTTACGTCAAGGAAGCGCGCAGTCTAGCCCGGAGCGAGAGGTCGCGAGTTTATCGGACCGAACGCGGTTTAGTGGACCAAGAGGTTTCCTGAGCGGAAGACCCAAGTGTTGCCAGTACAGCAACAGTTTCGACTCCTTGCTTGCTGCCTGAGGCACCCGTCTAAAACCCTCCTCTTTCGACGCCCCCCTTACGACAACAGTTAGTGGATTAGTGGGATTTTGCCAGTATGGCACTCGTAATGAATTTGGTCGGGACTAGCGACGCCGTATTCGGTATCGAATCATGCAAAATATGGCAGCTGCAATAAGTTCTGCGGTTCGCGGCCCGGGTGGAAGCAAATCTCGCGTTACAGCATTTGGATGTCATCACCCTAATCCTTGATCCTTGATCTGGTTTATATGTTGATCACTTCTCCCGTACATACATTATATATCAAATACCCGTACACGCATTGTTTTTAATTTATTTCTTTCCGGTAATGAAACCAAGGATTCCTCAAAATCCCAACTGTAGCTCGCAAGCCTGAAGAAACCTGTGGAGAGAAGACAATGAGAAGAAATTACAGTTTTAGAGGTGGGAGGAAAACCCCAGAAGCATAATATTATTTTGGGAAAAACCCACAGAATCAGGTAGGGACTGAAAAACAAATCAACATGTGGTCCGGGCAGGAATCGAACCCGGGCCATAGCGGTGGAAGGCGAGGAAAGTAACCACTGCACCGACCGGACTCCCTTGTATCGCTAGTATTTATCGCTTCCCGTGCACATACATTACTCTACATATGTTCCAAACCTTTAGAATTTGGAAATGAATAAAAGTGCTGCAAACTGGTAACTGACTGGATTGATGTGAAATAAACAAATATAATTTTGTTTACGGGCCTAACAATTCGGTCCTGGTAGGAACTTTCTCAAAAAAAGGTATTAAGACTGAAAAATTCAGCTCGAAATAATAAATGAACGCTTAGGTTCTCCCAATAGAGAGGCAACATCTTCAGATTCTCCTCTTTGATTTCATTCGCGAGTTTCAGCTTTAATACTGCGCACGAAAAGTCACCAGAAGATGGCTCTTCTTAACATTTTCTCGTGCAAATAGGACCCATTTTTGGACCCTAATTTTATCAAATCTGCTCTTAGATAATAGCCCAAAAGCTAGTGAGATGATCCTCGGCTATATTCGCACAATTCCACTGAGTTTTAAACTAGACGGTCTCGTTTATTTTACAAAAAATTGTGGGGTCACTTTTTATTCAAATGAACTGCGTATACATTTTTGAAACCCTAGTCACTTCGCGAATTTATTGCGCCTGCTGTCGATTTTTAATATTGTGCCATTCGGATATATCGTCTGTCCGGCATTATTAACATTCCCTGTCATTCCTCCATGCTGATGAGACAACACCTTTAACTCGTCATATTCAGGTAAGGCTGATGCTATATCGACGTACAATTATATTGGGGGTTCCCCAGAGGGTGGGGGATTAGTGCCTGGATTTTCACCTGTTCGTGCCCGTGACCCAAACCTCCTTTTTTTATATTGTTTTTTTTTCCATCGGAAGCTCACCTCCCTGGAATATATTATAAGTCCCCGATTAAATAGTTCTTATATCCGTATCGTTAAACTTAACTGCTATTTTGTCTCATGGTTCATATTGTTATATACTGTCAATATTGTTCAATGTTATTGTAGTTCCCGTGCGATCCCACAGAAAATTGTAACCAAATACGGTACACAAGTCATGTAAATTTAAGGCCAACGCAGAATTCTGGTACACTGTACTTATCACTTGTGTAAAATGGTGAATTCTAGTTAAATGATAACGCCCTTCATGTAAATAATAAAGGAATCTTAATGAACAGTATTAAATTTAACAAATTGTCATTCAGAGATTGTCCTGTACTTTTGAGTTCCCGCTAAGGGAAACCTGACTCTTCAAGGCAACAAAATGTATAGTCAAACGAGTTTCCAATGACCAGTCATCATTTTCTCGATTTTTTTTTTGTTCCAAGAGGCTCATAGTTCCTTTTATCATAGGAAAGGAAACACTCGTTAAATAGAACAGTGCCGTGAACCCGTGCGCGTACCCATCTCGAGCTGCGTGCTTGATTCTTAGAGCGTCATTGACCGGCACAAACAAGCAGCTAAGCCTCAGCTGGTAATAACGTCTGAGCAGCTGGGTAAAATGAATTCCAATTAGTCCCCTGATGCCTTATCTGTCTTCCACTTTTATTAATAATAACAGTGAATACATTGTCATGATATTAACGTCATATTGGAGCAGCAAGTACAAAAATTAGCAGTACCAAAATTGATCGAACTAAGAGACACTTATGCTCGAAGGAACGTACCTCGGTTTTTCTAAAAGTTGATTAAAAATTAATGCAATAATTGACGCTATATGAAAATATAATTTACCGTCGAGTATTGTCCCTGTTGATAACAGATGTTCTTGTTGTCATCGTTGTGTTGTTGTCGTTTGTTGTTGCTTTTGTTTGTTTGTATTTGTTGAAATTTAATTTTGTTAACCAATATTGTTTGTAGAAAGCATTTGGTTGTTTTTGTTTTACTAATAATAGAAAAGTTGCTCAAGTTGTTATGGATGATCTTGAAATTAAATTGCTAGGGGCTATGTACAAGACTTGCATTTTTTTTTAGGGGATTCTGATGAGTAGAGGAGCTTTCAATTTCGGAGATAATGTCCAAATAAGTACAGATTTATAAGCATTACTTTCGGCAATTAAATTGTTTACATTTTGGGTTAATATTAATGGACGACTTCCCGTTTTTTATTATTTATTTGAATTGCAGCATCAAGGTTCATTTCCGAGTTTTGGTTGAGGAGCAAATTAATTCCGAGAGGCATTTGACACGCGACAAGCCAATTTCCCGCGGGACGTCATTCCATGTCCTGCTGGCGTATGTGTTCTCTCGCTAAACACCAAAGTCCAACAACAGCTTCCGCCAAATTGGACTCTTGAAAATAATGGTCAAAAACAAAACCAGCCAGTGGCGCTTTTGTCGAGTTCCATCCTTGCAATTTTCTTCAGAGCCTCATCATGTCGAAAATACGAGAGGATTTTGTGATAGCAAAGTCCTCTTTCTCAAATTCCCTGAAGATTATTAATGTTGAAACAACATCTACACAGAGATCGAGAAATAAATCTTAAAATGACAAAACCTTTTACATAATCATGAACACAAACAAGAAAACGAAGGAATTGGAACATATACAAAAATATTGCAAAAGCTAAGCAAAACTTTCGATAAAAACTAGGCAAGACTATTAAATCTGGTCCCAGAGTGCACAATTCTATTAAACTGATCTAGAATGTCAACAACAAAAATGTGTAGAATAAGCTGTAGAGGTACGTGATGGAAATAAGTGACCAGTCTAATCCACAAGAGACAGTCAGCCAGTGTTATAGATAACCAGTTTAAGTTACAACTGACAGTAAGTCAGTGAGATAGGTGACCAGTTTAAGTCACAACTCCCCGTCAGTCAGTGAGATAGGTATTAAGTAACCAGTTTAAGTCATAACTGACTGTCAGTCAGTGAGATAGGTAACCAGTTAAAGTCACAACTGACAGTCAGTCAGTGAGATAGGTAACTAGTTTAAGTCACAACTGGCAATCAGTCAGTGAGATAGGTAACCAGTTTAAGTCACAACTGACAGTCAGTCAGTGAGATAGGTAACCAGTTTCATTCACAACTGACAGTCAGTCATTGAGATAGGTAAGCAGTTTAAGCCACAAATGACAGTCCGTCAGTGAGAAAAGGTAACCAGTTTAATGCATAACGGGGAGTCAGTCAGTGAGAGATAGGTAACCAGATCAATTCGCAAGTGACAGTCAGTCAGTGAGATAGGTAACCAGTCTCATTCACAAGTGACAGTCAGTCAGTTAGATAGGTAACCGGTCTCATTCACAAGTGACAGTCAGTCGGTGAGATAGGTAACCAGATTAATTCAAGTGTGATTGGTAACCCATCTAATCCAAACCTCGTTCCCATGGTGTCGAGCAGTACGCTCCCACCACTACCTGCTCTCTCAGCCTGGCATTGGATCATTTGTATATCCATATTTTTTTGGATAAGTATGAAAAATAAGGAATAGTCTGGTGCCTTGCTGTGTTTTACATCATCGTTTGTTTTTGTAAGCGGTGTCTTCAGGAAGCAAGTTTCAATCCCAGGGCTTACTAACTGAAACGAGGTTAAAAATAAAGTAAGCCCTGGGGACGACGTTGTCACGCAACTGACCTTTCCAAAATTGGCCATAGGGCGCCCTCGAGAGTTTGCTGCAATACAAATCATTAACGAGGCCACGCCAACCTCGTCCCCAGGGTGTCGAGCAGTACGCGCCCACAAACTACCTGCTCTCTCACCCTGGTATTGGACAATTTGCATGTGCAAGATTTTTGAACACGAATGCAAATGAGGAATAGTCTGGTGCCTGCCTGTGTTGCGTTTGTTTTTGTATGCGGTGTCTCGGGTAAAAAACAGAATCAATTCGTCGCAGCGCGAGCATGGCGTGAGTAACGAAAACACGATTTTATTTTAATTAAACTGTTCGATCTTAACGAGACAACCTGCAGTATCACATGTCGTATTAATATTAACAAATTGGAAAGGAAATGAATATTTTCGAGAATGCGTGGACGAATGATCGGGAAAACACGTACTGCACGTTGTGAATAACAACACCAAGTACACGATATAAATCCATTTCTAGCGAATTGCGGTATCGAATCAGGATACAGGAAAAAAGTTTCATATCCAGGGCTTACTATTGGAAACGTGGTTGGAAATAAAGTAAGCACTGGGGACGAGGTTGAGGCCACGCAGATCGACTTGATTATTCCGATATTATGAGCCAGCGCTTGAGACCAATATGCATTTGCACACAATATCGGTTCTCACCGTATGGTACTTTGGTTGCTATATGGGTATAGTACTTTTTGCCGTGCACAGCAAGATAGCAAAAATAGCGAATGCCATGTGACTCGCTTTCGGCCAATCAAGATACAGAATCTGTGGGTGAGGTGTTATAAAAAAAAAATAGCATCCATTGGACACTTCTTGATTCTACATTCCGCTTGAGGGAACTCAGAAAAGTTGCGTGAAATAATTAGGTACATGCCCGCCACACATTCCACGTTGACATTTTACACTGGTTCAGGCGTTTGGTATGTCGAGTAGATGTTAAATGACGCATAGTGTGGCCAAAGTGCATAACTGCATATTGGCTGAGCGTGTCGACCGAACCCTTCTGTGCCCAGCCTCCACCTGGTTTCACACGATGGTAGTTCATGCAAAGAGTTACCTCGAGACGTAGGTGAACTTCTTACCTTTTTAAATACAACATCATTAATTCAATGATGTGTTACATATTAAACACAAAAACGGAGTAACGGAGTGACTGCACGTCTCTTTCAGATTCAAATATTGTACAGACTTGAAGCAAGGTTTAGGCGAGAGTTGTTCAACATGACAAATGAGAGAAGATGATTAAAGCTGTGTCTCACTCCACACAGTGCACACCGTTAACATCTTGAACAGTACATCTTGGAAGTGAAATCTTTAAAATGTTAATAGAAATGTGGAGCAGGCTAGACTTAATAATAGTAAACCTAATCTTCCCTGTTTTAATTTATTCTGGTAATGAAACCAAGGATTACTCAAAAGATCCCTTAAAGGGAATATACAACATTTGCAAACATCGGAAAATAAAACTACCAAGTTTTTGCGAAATACCTTAATAGGATGTTGGTAAATGACAGTCTAAAGCATCCTGTAAAATTATGGCATCTGGTATACTGTCATTTTCAAGAAAAGTGGTATTTTTGTATCAATTTCCAACGCTGATCGGCCGATCAGCGTTGGAAACAACTGGCTTTTTTTTTCAAATACTGGCCCCAATTGACCATTGCACTTGTCTGCAATCGATTACAAACCTATGAACGGGTACGAGCCAGCTAGACTGGTTCCCTGACCTTACAATTCCCCAATGTATGTAAACTGCTCTGTTTCTTCTTATATGGAGTCAGGGAACCAGACTACAGGAAAATGATCGTTTTTCTTGGTTTTTATAGCATTTTCGAACCCAAAACCTCCAAAAAGTCAGTGTAACTATATTTGCTATATATTTCCAACCCCCCAATTCCATCCATTTCTGAAAATTACAGCAAAAGCAAATGATGTATATTCCCTTTAAGGCACTGTAGCTCGAAAGCATGAAGAAACTGTAGAGAGAAGACAATGAGAAGACATTACAGCTTTAGAGGTGGGAGGAAACCCCCAGAAGCATATTCGGGGGAAAACCCACGGGATGAGGAAGGGACTGAAAATCCAATCCACATTTTGACCCAGGCGGGATTCGAACCCGGGTCACAGCGGTGGAAGGCGAGTAAAGTACCACTACTGTACGCCAACCTGCACTCCCCTGCGTACACTCCAAATCATGCAAATAACACGAGGAAAGACTAGTAAAGCTGGTCCCAGAGCACACACAATTCTATTCAATTGATTCAGAATGCATGGCTATTCACTGGAAGTCTTTTCTTTCAAAGCTGGTCAACTTAATGTGCCGGATTTAGTCCATTCATGGGTAATTGTTAGGGCAAAGGTTAGGGGTAGAGTTAGAGTTAGGGTAAGGGCATAAGGGTTTGGTTAGGTCTAGGGTTAGGTTTCGGGTCAAGCATTTAAAAAAAAAATGAAATGGAAAATGAGACGGATGTAAATTTACTTCCAAACATTGTATTTCCCTCCTGTTATTGAAGCGCAACTGCGAAAACTGTTGTTATCGTGCCTTCAGTGGAGTCATTCACATAATTGTACCAAATTAATGGAGCCGTCAACAAAACTAGGATCGTCCACTTCTCACAAACACAGTGCTTGAGATTATGTTGTCGTCTACGAAAGGTAAGCCCAAAGCTTCCAAATCATATGACAAAACACAACGTGCAACCCAACCCAACAAAATGAGTCACCGACCACCAGATCTGCTTTTGAGTAATTGGCCTTCATACAGAATCATATACAATGGAAATCATTAGAAACGGTCAACTTCTCACCTACATAATTTCTACTTAAATTAAAAGGGAAAACCTAGTGATCTATCAAAATGGAGACTAAATATGCGCTTCCTACTACCTGTGAGAAACTAATAGGTGAAAATTAGTCCTTGAGACGGCCTTGTGGGATTCGGTCACATATTAATAGTCCTCATTTCTATTTATCAAGTGCTGTCATTCGCAAACACTCAACCTATATTTACCTCACTCATTTAGGCCAATTATGCAGCAGGATCCATCATAAAATAAAACAAACCGCTGGCACCACAAGGCCACGAGTTGCATCAATTTTATCCGGCAAAGGCTGGGGCGCTCCCATTAGAGCGGGCCCCAGAGGATTCGCTGATGGGTGCCTGCGCGTACCTGGCCCCGCTGACGTCTGGCTGAGAACACGCTGCGCGCTTCCTGCACTGCCTCGGAGGCCAGGAAGCCAGCAAGTGTGTGCACTGTGTCTCAATGGGGCCAGTCGATTGCTCTGAGTCTGTGTGTGTAATTAAAGGGCCATCAGTCATACGAGACGATGCCTCCATGATTGTTCTAAGACCTAAGCCAAGATCATGACCCAGTTTTTCCCATCTTTCACACCAGAGGTCAATTGTTTGCGAAGCCGCGCATAAAAGTTCAATTTTTCTCTCAGTACTCAGGTTACACGCATTCACTATACCTACAACACATAATTATCATAATCATCTGTAATTTAATACACAATTAGGGGGATTTTTTTCCGCATAGTGTTGAGCAGTACGAGGATTCATAAATTTAATATCGTCCAGGGCATTGCCATAATTTTTTTTGTGAATGTGATCGACTGTACCAAATTTACACCCGTCAATTTTAGAATAATGATCACAATGAGGCAGAATTAGGGTGACAGATAGAAGCATACAAGATATGTGTATAATTTATGTTGAAAATATGTTCATACTGTTGAAATGTCTGCATATTGTTGAAAACTCATATATTATTAGTTGGGCGCGCAGTAAGAGTCAAGTACAAAATTATGCTGAAATGTTAAAACTGAAAGAGATCCGAGGTGACAGAAGACAGGTCTAAATTCATGTTTGAAAGTAAAATAATAATAATAATAATACTGAAAAGCGTCAGCTGAAAAAGGGAGTTCAAATTCTCATTTGTAGGCATGCAGGGGAAAACATCAAGATTAAAGGGCACTGTATTGCCAGTGTCTAATTTTGTTTGCTTAAAACTCCTGCCAGATTGACCCAGAAGATGCATCTATATCTGCTCAGTCCTTTTCTAGGGTAAAAAAAACCCACTTTTCTGGGTCAAAATGTACACTTTTCTGGGTCAAAATGACCTATTAAAATGTCATTTTTGACCCGGAAAAGTGTCATTTTGACCCTAGAAAAGGACTGAGCAGATATAGATGCAGATTCTGGGTCAATCTGACCCAGGAGTACTCCACGAGCTTTATGTGCTTTGATACCTTTTTAAATATAGCCCTTCAAAAAATAATGAAAGAGGTTGGCAATACTGGTTGCAATAAGTCGGGGTACCCGCTGATAATTATGTCTTTAATATTCAAACCAGCCAGCCGACCCCGGCAAGCTCGGTGTCGAGTGGTAAGACGTCTGCACTAGTAAGCAAGAGGTCGTGGGCTCGAGTCCCACGGTTCGAGTAGTTTGTGGGTTCCAGTAGTTTGTGAACAATTTTTCTCACAATCAATCAGGGAACAAAACTGAGTATACAGAGTCTATAAAATACGTCGGTAAAAGGGCAAAACCAAAAACTGATAGTTGGTGCGTTCTTCACATTCCCTTTAATTACAAAATAAATTGAAAGTCATGCGTACCTTTAAGATTTTCCCCAGGAGCCGTTGATCCGAACATCCTCGTCACTACGCGTGCGAGAATTCGTGAACGTTGGAGTCGACTCCGAATGTTTGAATGACCCTTCGTGACCACGAACGTAAATAGCAACAATCGATTCGATCGATGAGAATCGATACTGGTTCTTACGGTCCGCAATCTCGGTCGACCACGCACCCCGACTTCATTCCGCACATCGAACCGTGTCTTTCTTGACATATTATGAGAAGTCGCCAGTCTACGCCGTATTTTTTTGCGTGAGTCACCGAACCGACATCACAATGATGAATTTATTGGACTATTAATAGCTGAGCAAATCGTAGAAATGAAAATTGGAGAGCGAAGAAGAAAAAAAGAAGAAGAAAATAATGAAAGAAGAATGAAATATATTGTAATATGATTTGAAAGACAACTTTAATTTCATTATTAAGCTAGCTCAGTAATCTATGTTTAGCATAGAGAATGACATTTCAATGAATTTCTCCCTGCAGGAAGACCCACACAAACTGACGGTTATTTAGTGAAATTTGTGTCTTCGTTTTTTCTTTCTTTCTGTTTCATTGTTGTGGATTTTCTCGATTTTCGGGGGGGAAGGTAGGGGTTTCGCGAAAAAAATATATGTAGACCTATTGGACCGTGAGCTGCAGAAGAACGCAGGATCCGTCGTGTCTTCGTCCCTCTGTAATTTCAGCCACGTTGTGTCATTTGTTTGTATAACCCAGTCCGTTTGTATGGCGTACATTCTTCATATTTAATCCAAAATGGAGATATCTTTATTAATAATAAAGATATCTCTGTTTCGGACGTTCAAAGATATCTTTATTAATAATAAAGATATCTCTGTTTCGGACGTACAAAGTTAACATTTAATTCCTGTACAAGATAATCTATATTATTAATAGAGATATATCTCTATTTCCAATAGCGATAACTCTATTAGAAATAGCGATTACTCAATTAAAAATAGAGATATCTTTATTAATAATATTGATAAATCTCAAAGAAATAAAGATATCTTTAATAATGATAGAGATAAATCTATTTGAAATAGAGATATCTCTATTAATAATAGAGATATCTCCATTAATAATATTAGATATCTTTACTATTTATGCAGATATCCCTTTTAGAAACAGAAATGTCTCTATTCACAATAGAGATATCTCTATTAGGAATAGAGATATCTCTATTTCCTCGTTTAATAGAGATATCTCTGTTAAAAACAGAGATGTCTTTATTATTAATAGAATTATTAATAGAGATATCTCTATCTTAGATTAAAGGTCAAGTATGCACGCCATTCATTTGCCAGAGCGTTTGTAGCTTAGTAGAAACGGATAATAGAAGTGTCAGCCTGGAAAGGCGTCTACAAATAGTTGATGTTTAACTTTTCTCAGCTCCTTGCTCCTTAATTGTGTACTCTTCCTTTGGCAACGATGGTTCGTATACTGGTCATCTTTGTAAACACAAATACACCTCATAAATTATACCATTTTGCTAAAAGCACTCCCAATAACTGTTGGTTGTAGGCCCTAGTTCCAACACAGCCCGATATTTCTAACTGCCGGAAAAAGTCTACACATCTTTTTGAATGCACTGAAATTAGGGTTCGTCATTGTCACCCTTACGGAGAGAACGAGGTTAATTGGGAAGAAGTGAGTCGGCAAATCAATTATGGCGGGCGGATGTTCCCCCTTTTTGAATTGTTCAATTAATGAATCAGACACATTTTTTTAAGTCATAGGGTGAAATGCAGTACATAATTATGTTCATTCCATCACAATTCTTGTGTCACTCTTCATGTATACGGAGACAGTGTTTTTTATTAAATTTGTGATTTCTGTGAATGTCTGGGAGGGTTGTGTATGGTGAATGTTAACGGTAAGAAATTATAGACCTACATATTCAAAATTAAAACAGTGAAGGGTGGTAAGTGGGCGAGTCGGGAAGAAGACATTACCCAAGCAACATTGTCAGAGTTGTTTTGTCTTTCTCTTTTTATGCCAGTACTATTTCGCTAATGACAAATCACTTAATTGATTTGAGTGAAACTTTACTCCATCCCATAACTTATTCATTCAATCAAGTAGACCGAGGTTTTCACCAGAGTTTCGACTGAAGTAATTCTTTTTCGAAGATTTCAATTCAAAATTGGAGTGGGTTTTGTTTTCCGATCTAAATCGTCTGGTACATAGTTTCACTCCTTGAAACTTAAAGAATAGACCTTTATTGTTTATAGTCATCGGGTTTACCACTGGTTCTTCGATCGGGACAATTTTCTGAGTCTGAAAAAAAGAGCCGCCAAATTTGGTTTGCAAGATCCTAAACGTGTATAGGCCTACAATTTGAATAGGTTGAAAGCAGAGTTGTAACGAGTCACTGATTTTTGTGACTCGAGTCGAGTCCAGTCATTTTAAAGAAGTGACTCGAGTCGAGTCGAGTCATTTTAAAGAAGTGACTCGAGTCGAGTCGAGTCGAGTCAAATGTTAAGCTCGAGTCAATTCGAGTCACTATTATTTGAACACTATATATACCAAAATTTATAAAAGGAGGCCATAAGTTTAGCCAGCGTTCGAATCCAAGAGCTTTATAAGAAATCGCCCAAAACCAATGATGAAACAGCGAATTAGAAAATGTGTTTAAAAATCTGGTTCCCGGATAGCATTTTGTGCGTTCTAGAACCATGAGGTGGGAGTCTGTGACACGTTGTATATTTGTACATGACTACTATTCGCAAAGTAAAGTGAGCATAAATTTTGCACCGTAAGTCATTGCAAATACTTTTCGCATGGTTGCGCTTTTATTTTTGGGACTCGAGTCTTATAAGCATTCGCTCGAGTCGAGTCGAGTCTTCTGATGAGGGACTCGAGTCGAGTCGAGTCATTTGCTCGCAGTGACTCGAGTCGAGTCGAGACATTTACCCTTTGGGACTCGAGTCGAGTCGAGTCACCAAAAATTGTGACTCGAGTCGGACTCGAGTCGAGTCATTACAACTCTTGTTGAAAGGTTTTGATGTTGAATTTTACCATAAGCGGGTGTGACAGTGATATACTTGGCTGTATTGGGGTGCACACATCAGACGCAGGTAATTCAGATTGATGATATTCTTAAATCCCCGATTTACCAATACTACACGGAGTGGGTACCGAGTTAAAAAATATAATCTCCTGACTCGGAGGGTCAATATCCCCAATCGAAGTCGGATTGGTTTAGCCTCACAAGAGTCCGCAAACCGAATGATACCCATTGGTTTTTAGGACTGTGAAAAGGCAATATTCCCCTGTGAATCTAACAACTGCACGGTGCTGTATATGTAGTCAGCTACTTGTCACTCAAGCGTTAAATCCGTTCATTTCATTTCCCTAAAAAGACTCCGAGAGAACAGTAAAATGCTACCCTCGAACCCCCTCCCCCCCCCCCCAAAAAAGATCCGTGGTTATTAAGTCTAATTTGGTGGAGATTTTTTCCCCAATCCCCCCGGGCCGAGAAGCTAACGGGATAAAATAATCACCTTCTTTTACGAGCTGGGATTAAAACTGTCGGGCCGCGGGCCATACCAGGCCCCGGTCTGAGCAAGCGATGGACGGCCGCTGGATGTTGTCCCAACCCATCAAAGTTTGGACGAGGTAGCCTGCTGAAAATATAGCCTTTCGTCCGGCTAGGTAATTGCATTAAAGAAGAGATGGGCGATGTAAGTTTGCGCGTCGAGTTGAGCTAGACGAAATGCCGGCATGTTGAAGGATTTCCCGAAAGGGGCCGGGAAAGGGGTGTGTGCAAATTTGTTAACAAGTTTCAAATTACAAACCCATTTTCAAAATCTCAATTTGAAATCGAAACTGGGCCAAATCGTAGTGCCTCTTGTAATTAACACGCTTTTACCGACGTGACGTCACTACTGTGCTGGGAATAGGACATCAGCAATAACATTTAAATCAATTTTTAAAATTCAGTTTCAAATTACGAGACTGAAATCGAAATGGGAACAAATTCCTGATGCTTTTGTAATTGATACATATGCTCTAACCGATGTGACGTCACTACTGTCCGTGTGCTAATATCACCCCAAAAAAATGAAACTAAAATCAAGTTTCATGAAAACCAGAAAAACCTGATATTTACAGGATGAATAACGATGAAATGATGCTTTTAATCTAAATAAATATAGTCCATCACTATAGTTCAGGTGTCACCTTTAAAATTGAAACGGCGGTCAATATACCCCCTCAGGGATCATCTTCTATTTCCCCCTGGTGACATAGTGCATGCCTATGTCCAGTTGTTTCTATTTACCTATACAGAGTGTGTTTATAATCATATATTCCTAGATTGAGGTGATGATTATGGATTCTCCCTAACGCGTTGGCACGGCTTATAACATAGGTGTCCGTTAGCGGACCCATGAGGGGGCCGTCCACCTTCAAAGTGTCGCCATCCACGTGCGTTTTCCCTGCAGATCTGTAGCCCTATTGGGCAATTACTAAAAGGTTACGTAGGAACATAGAGCCAGGAAATGGTAGGATCTTTTAATTTTGCGTGCATTTTTGTTTTTGTTTGAGGTAACAACATTGCTCACAATCTTAAGTAGGGTGCATGGCAACTAACCTTTTGATGTTTCAGCTCAGCGGATACAGTACATTTGGGAAAAAAGAGAGAAACTAATGGTTTGGGTCTCGTAACTGGATTCCATTTCTAACGCAAGTAAAAAGTGTCCGCGGGCACCGTATTTTTAAACCACCTCTAACGTTAGTTTCACTCCAAACGATACCATACCTGATGGAATAATTTCACAGGGTATTCGATACCAGTCCTATCTTCACTTCGTGCAACGTTTCTGTCATTAAAGGGCCCATGTAATGTAATTATTTTTAACGCAGTCCTTGTAAATGCACATTTGTGTCCCATTTAACCTTATTTTCGATTTTCATTTTGCCATTTTGAAGGGCATTTTGGTGCCCTTTTG
The DNA here is from genome assembly GCF_015706575.1 of Patiria miniata. Lineage (NCBI taxonomy): Eukaryota > Metazoa > Echinodermata > Asteroidea > Valvatida > Asterinidae > Patiria > Patiria miniata. Next base: position 30,646,592 of record NW_024037069.1, on the reverse strand, counting down.
GTTTTATGCTAATGCGAATTTGCATATTCATGAGCAAAAGTGTGATGTCATTTCAGGCAGAAACCTCAATGTTACAGCTATTTCAGCACAAAAATTTGCCAGAAGTTTGGATATTTTGCTGTCGTAAATGTTCTTTTCTTTGGTGATTTTTTTCAGTAAATGACAGTAGGCCAATGAATAAAGTTTTCTCACAAAATTTTTTCAATGAGCAAATTTTAGGTTCATAATTTGAACAGAAAACCACTCAACTGAATAGTGTCTTCCTAAAACGACGTCACAGCAACAGCGACCTCATTTATCTGGAAAAGCATGGAAATGAAAAATGTTTAAAGAAGTGCATTTTTCAATAATAAGTTGTTTTCATATAAAGAGGAGCAGAAAGTTGCACAAAATATTTTCCCAATTAAACTTCATGTCATGTTCCCTTTAAATCGGTAGTAGTCAGGGGGCTTACGGTCGGAATCGTGACCGACTGGTCCAAAGCACCAAACTTGGCTGATATATTTCTTATAGCCGTAGAGAAGATACAACTTCAAGGAACTCCCTAAAATAAGAGATTATGGTTGTTTATAATATGTTAACGTCAAAAGTTTTCTTATACATACTTAAACTTGGGGATTTCCTTGAACCTGTTCAAGTCCCCCAGGTTAGGCAACCCTTCGCCTAATTTTTAGCCCAATTGGCAAAATATCATGCAGTTATCATTGTCCACATGGTTTTCCATATAGTTTTATTAGGGTGACTGTGTCAGTTGCAACGTGAATTTGAAGCCCATCAATACTGAGATTTGGCAAGACTACCTTATGATATCTGGGGATAAGGTAAATGCGCACAACTTCAGGGTATATAATGATAAGTCATTTTGGATTTTTCATTATGTCCTCATAATTATCCAGCCACTTATATGCAGTTTCGAAAATGTTATTAAAGTAAGGATATGTAAGTAGAATCCCCAACATATACTTAAAAAAACCAATATGGGAATATTTATAGTACACAGCAGGTATTTACGATTTATGCAAATTAGGTACCCTTCCCCCCCCCCCCCAAAAAAAAGCAGGTGTCATCCCTTCTATATATTTTCTCTAGGGCTATAAGAATCTATCTGCCGAGTTTGGTGCTTTGGACCCGTCAGTCACGATCTTGTCAAAAATTGGATGTATACCATTTGACTATAGGCACTTTCCAGGTAATTGCAAATGACACTACGTGGCCTTAATATAGCCGAGAAGATTTTCAAATTATGCTCTGTCAGAAGTTTAGTCTTGGGTGCGACGTTATGAGCTGTGAGTGGGAACAGGCTGAATGTGATGTTTGTCAAACGAGTGAATAAAGGAAGATTTTTGTGTTACAGTTTGCAAGTATTACATGGAAGACTGATGATGAGTAATCATGAATAACAAAATAACTTAGGCATAATCGGACGAGGAGGGCAGAGACGAGAGAAGACGAAGAAGTGCGAGAAGAGGCGAGACTGAACGAGTTGATACGAGGTTTGAATGGGGCGAGACAAGACGAAGTGGGAAGAAGAAAGACGAGAATACACGAGATTGGACGAGACAATACAGCGTGAGACCAGACGAAGACGCAACGTGAACAAGTATAGAAGGTTTGTGGTAACAAAATTTACATGGTGTTACCGCAAACCTTACTTTATTCATGTCCACCATGCAAACCTACAAGTCTCACGAATTTAGGCTGAAACAAAACATATCCAGGGCTGGAAAAAAACACATGAAATTGCTGGACATAATTCACCTCGAAAAAGAAACAACGGTTTATCAATCTCTATCTTTACATTTCCCTTCTCCTAATGGATTCACCAATGCAAGGTTGGATTCTTCATTTGATCCAACCTTGCCGCAAAGGAGGCCGTTCTTTTAAGCCTCTCGTACTAATCTCATAACTTTCCCCAACATAAAATGTTTCCCTAGCGTGAGAACAAAATGGCCCGAGGTTTTCTCCGCGACACTAATAAGTCCAATTCAATTACACGCCGTGTTTCCGAAGCTCTTCGGCCTTGCAATGTTTTGCAGTGATGTGGGCCCTGATTACCAGAGAGATGGCGGCGTGCGCTTCGCGCCTTTGTGACACTGATCCCGCTAGGAATGATGGGATTACTGTGCCCCCTCGTCCCCAGGGATTGTTTTGATGGCCGCTCGCTGGTTCTTGCGTTTCAGTAGACTGGAGATCTGTTCCCATGTAAATGAGGACGAGCAACTCCCTCAAAAGATTCTGCAAGTGTATTGGTTGGTTGTGTGTTGTGACGATTCTACCGTCCTGCAGTCTGATTGGCCCATGCCCAGTTTGCAAGTACGCACACATGCACATTTTTGCGCGTATCAATATTTAGTTGACCCCACGGAGGAGGTCATGAGAATAACACCAAGCTCGCCGTTTTCTGACTCTTTATGAGTACGCTCTTGAGGTATAAACGTAGTATCGGAATCATGTTTCATAGGTTGTCAGACTGATGAAACATCAGCAACAGTGGCAACCGTTGTGATTGTAATTTATACCCACACTTCGAATGAACATTTTTATTTTTATCATAATGTCATTATTTTTTAATGGATTTGAGCTCATGTAGGACATATCAGGTCGACTGTGGGTAAATTATCCACCTTATCGTTGCTGTTGACACTTTTTAGTCATGAAAGCATTGATGGATTTTATGTTTTTGGTAACACAAGATTGCGTGCCAGCGTTCGGGGAGAAAGGAACAATGAACGACAATAAATCTTCTCTGTATGATGATATTTATTTATGTATTTATTTATTACATTTTCATTACCCAGGGTATAACAAATTATGTACCGTTCTTGTTCCATAAATCAACGACAAATGGCCGTCCGTGTACACTGTATATGGGTATACCTTAAAGGTGGGTGGATCATTTGTCATTTGTGCATTTGTTTCGTTTGAAACACAAAAGTTAACCTGATAAAGTTTTAGCTCTGTGAATGCCATAATTTTATATTCCGGGGAGAAAAACAATACTCTAGGATATCGTTTTCAATTCAAAAGTTGCCGAGTCATGTTTTAAATTGCGCCCAAAATCAGCATCCGGGACACGTTCTCAATCAGCCGATTGCAGCTACGCGATGTCACGCGCTGAACTGACGAATAACAGCAACCGCGCACGCGTGTGCGTCGTGTGAACGCTTGGGCGCACCCATTCACTGATGCGCCGAATTAGAACACCAACTACTAACGGAAAATTTCCAAAGATGTGTCAAATGGACGCATAGTTAGAAATGGCCTTCTTTCATTGTTTTCTTCAAAATGAAAGCATGCCAGAAATAATAATTTCACATGGAGTTTAGGGCCATTACTATCTTTAAAGGGAATATACAACATTTGCTTATGCTGCAATTTTCAGAAATAAATGGATTTGGAGGATTAGTATGTTGTAGCAAATATTGTTGAAATGACCTGTTTCACGTTTTTTGCTTGTAGATGCTGGAAAAACCATGAAACCCAATCATGTTCTTGTAGTCTGGTTCCCTGACCCCACTTAAGATGAAACAAAGCAATCAAGACTTTGGGAAACTGTAAGGTCAGAGAATTAGTCTAGCAGGCTTGTACCCCTTCACAGGTGTGTAATCAATTGCAAAGAAAACGCGGAATAACTAATTATGAAAAATTAGAAACAGTCTTTGAAAACAGCCAATTTTCTCCAACGCTGGTCGGCCGACCAGCGTTGAAAAAATGTCATTTTTCTTGAAAATGACAGCACACCAGGAGCCACAATTTTACAGGATGCTTTATAGACTGTCATTCCCTAATAATCTAGTGAGCCTCGGGTATTTCGTGATTATTTGATCATTTCGTTTTGTGATGTTTGCAAATGTTGTATCTTCCCTTTAAACCATGATAAACTTTTCAACAATAACTTCTTCAGTTACTTTTTGGTCAGTTGTAAAAGATCTACCCTACCTTTAAATTTACTGCATAGGCATACGGATTATCAATTAGACGTTAATGTTTCAGAATGTCCTCCCGTCCTTCTCGCCTGCTGGTGCCTGCCAACAGAGCGTGTCAACATGAGTTAACTTGAAAGGCTCCGCCATTTGTATTAAAAATTAACGCTTGCATTTTCAAGCATGCATGACCTTGACGCTGTGTATAACAGGCCACATACTTTGCTCAATGCTGTGGCGCTATGGCCGCCATTCGAATCTATTTTGATATTTCGATATTTGAAAAAAAAAAACTGGAGAGCTACTTTAAGCTTGAGTCTCAGCGAGAAACTACAAGGGAGAATAATAAGCTCTGAGTAGTTTCAAAGCCAAAAATATACCTTAGGCCCTCAGCCTCGACTCCATGGGCGCGTGCGCGTTCCTTGCACTAACTGAGATCGCGCAAGGCATGATGGGAAACAGCATGGCGCAGCAAGATCTCGTACCCATGGGAACGAGGTTGTTAGGCCCTATACAGGTGTGACAAATGGCGTCTCAATTTTAGAACTATCAAAGCCTTTGAATGAGCCAACCATTTTGTGGAGGAAAAGACACACTCGCTTTCACACCCTTCAAAAGATCTAGTGTTCCACCATATCACCCAAATAAATGTAGGTCTACAATACAGCTGCTGCCATAGATGGCATCTCTCAACTCGTTGCCTAGCCGTACCCTGCAGCCCAAAATGTGTGAATGTCACGGAGAGCCACTACACGTCTCATCGGAACTGCTCGCTCTCTGATGAGTAATCCGACAAATTTACGCGCGTAACTGAAGCGCGGGTTGCCATGGCACGATCGCGCGTAATAGAACGTGCCTCTGCTGAACGTGTATCGTCAAAGTTCGTGATCGCGCCAACTTTTTCTTTAAGGAGTAGATGTACTCACTGATCCACTTATAAGACTTTGTTAATAAGGGCATAGGTTGTCCACCGTACTATTATCAAGCCATTTTGGTATATAGTCAATACGCAGACATGTTTTATGCTACTTGAGCCCTCTTGTGCTCAGATGATTTCATCATCGGCTGAAAAATAGATTTTCTTGCTAAATTTACGCAATCTGTTCAGTAGCTGTATGAGAAGTAGCCTACTCCATCTGAGGAACGAATTCAACAACACACGCCCAACACTGCTGTAATCTATTGAGGTTAATATCGAAAGAGCTCAATTTCGACTGCAGATTTGACGGGATAAACCTTATTTATTCAGCAGTTGGTGTTCCGTCGTGTTTCCTTAATAACATAATGAAAACGTATCCCCTTTCCAGTTGCCTGCTCGTCTCAGTGCATGATTTACGATGGTAAACGTATAGCCCCTTCATGTGGAATCTTAAAACCCACGGGTGTCGCGAACAGTGACATCGCAATAGAATGTTCACTTAGGTCGAGCACACGTGCTAGAAAGGGGATGGCGTTGCCTCTGGCCAGAGTACATTAGCATCATCGGAAGGCTTTCACCAGCTTACTAGACTTTCCCAAATTTAAAGGAGACCTTTCGTTTCGCACGCGCCGTTTTTGGGTCTCTAAAGCGTTTTTCTCACGAAAGATTATTGTTGGAAAGCTCAAAATATGTAGAATGTAACAGCGCCAACAACAATCCCTTGAAATGTTTGCGGTTTCATGTAAATTTGCAGCGCGAATGAGTTTTGGGGTAGGCCTACACATTTTTTGTCCTCTAAATCGGGGCGATCCACCCTTTGATTCCAGTCACACGTATATGTGTTCTTTTCTGAAACGTTATTTCCAACACATGCATTTTTGTTAGCGCTGGGTAGACAATGTGACGAAGTGGAGTGGCAGAAGTGTAGAAGAGCTGAGAATAGCGGCGATTGAAAGAGAACAGGTGATGGCGGCGACTCAAGGGATACGCCTCCATTACAATCTGAGGACAAGAGAGCCACGGACGCAAGTCTATGCCGAATGATGATGATGATGCATTTTTTTTTTATTGTTGTGGTAACTTATTTCCCATTGTGAATTTATTTGGTACACATTAGAAAAGCGGCACAAATCTGATGTGGACAGGTTGACCCATACTTCGAAAATAATATTTTACTTTTGGAAATCCGTACGTATTATGCTAGGTTAAAATGGCAGCCGCTTCAGATGCAACCAAAAAGAAGTGGTTTTTTTTCCAACACATTCACCAAAACTGTAAGACACTAGCTGTTTCCGTTGACCGAGACCTTTGAAATAAGTTAACAATCCAAGAGTCTAAAATTTGGCGAGCTACTTTTAATCGACCTATCGCGGTAGAATCGCGTTAGAATCGCGTCAACGCAGCTTGTGAAATGTTGTCCAAATACAAATGGACGCGGAACGCGCAAAATTTGTATGAGACAAACAAAACTTAGTTTACAAAAACTCCATAGGGTTGTCTAAGGGGCGTGGCTAACTCGCAAACGGCGATAGGTCAATTCTGTCTTGTCAATAGCGTTTAAAACAGACCCATATTTGGTCTTAAATCTGTGCCCTTCATCTCGAAAATTAGTTTAGTGTGCCAATTTCCACTGATATGCATTGGACATTTGTTATATCGAGAGACTACCAAATGTCAATGATCAGCGTTTGAAAACTTTGGAGAAAAGTCACGCAACTGCATGACCTTTAATCGAAATTGCCCCTAGCGCGCCCTCAAGAGTTTTCTTCAATACAAATCTGATAACGAGACCACGCAGATCGACTTGATTATTCTGATAAAGGAGTGTAGACGGGGAAAAATAGGATTTTGTTCTTTTTAATCTTAACAATTGCTCTTATTCCTCTTTTTGATATCCGTATTAGTAATTGTCATTGTTTTATAATAGTGATAATGGTACACTTTTAAGGACACACAGAAACTGGAAAACAGTTTCAGTTGAGTTGATATTCTACAAACATGAAGGCAATTTGGTGATAACTCAACTACGACACAAACCAAATTTTAGTCGGTAGTGATCGGGTGCAGACTCCCCCTCGTGGGGCCTCACAATCCTCACATAGTCCCCGTGCCTTGGTACCTAGGAAGAAAATCACACCCACCATCGTCGTGATCTAACTCTCACCGGCACTGCCATAATATGTTTTCCATTTGGGGACCCACGTCCGATCCTCCTTAAGAGTCGACCGCCAGTGGGGAAAAAACCCTGAAACGCCCGCGGGCGCGCTGAGCATTCCATGCCGGTGGGCTGTGGGCGGTTCTCGGCGCAACTCCCCACGCACAAAAACACCTGTCCCGCGCCGGTATCTATCGGTAATCAATGACCAAACCCCCGGTCTAATTTCTCCATCTTCAGGGAACCACGAATAGGCCTTAGAGGGAGGAAAATAAAAAAGATTCAGACAAGGATTGAATTCCTAAAATAACGCCATTCGGCTTTGACGCGATACGGGCTGCGCCTTGGGGCAAACGGATCCGCTCCTAGAACTCGAAATTTGACCTGTGGCTTTTTTTTTCAGCTTTGTGCAAAAATTGTGAAATTAAAATCTCCTCAGTGAAAAAAAATGGGCACTGATGTGGAATCGTGGTTGAACTGAGAGACGTTGACCCTGTTTTGATAGCATGTAACTCGAAGCCAATCTAAAGTTTATGGGAAGAGACTGGGTGGGAATATGAAATATTGTGACTCATAACCAGCCAATGTGAGAGAATATTATTTTAGAACCGGAAAACCGAGGAGAAGCAGTAGAAATTGGAAAATATAAAATTGCTGTAAGGAGGAAAATGAGATCAAATTTCCACAAATGAGCACGGTTGCAATCTAGTGGCTAACGGTGATCCATTATTGCATTGACGGTCTGCGTCATTTTGTATATGGCGATTGATAAGGTTTTGTCGTGATGACGGTGGTGTCGGTTGTGATTAGTTTTGGTTGTACATGACTTGTAGTGGATGTCCACTTAATTCGTATTTTAACTGGGTAGCCCATTCAGTGAAATCCACTGGTCTCCCATGGGGCCCAGTAAAGAGAATACAATGTCAAGAAATGACAGTTTTAGATGTGAATCTAAAAATTAATGTGGCCTGACGTTGCGAACTTAGCAAGTTCTTCTTCAGAGGCTAAAACAGAAATGACTTTGTTCTTCACTATTAAGTTTTAGATGTGGGAAGAAAACCGTGGAGGAATATTCTTAGGGAAACCTACGGAATCAAGTAGGGACTGAAAACTCAATCCACATATCCGCCCAGGCAGGAATCGAACATGGGTCTCAGCGGTGGAAGGCGTGGAAAGTACCGCTTTGCCAATCTGACATCGGCGATGATCAACCCTTCCTTGACCAAAGTGGTTCTTCATCGAACACGGTATCATGAGTCCCTTGTGGGTGCTTACATATTAGGTCATGTCTCGCACGTTCCTGTACCGCACCGCTCGGGTGTGCTTATACAGGCAATAGGGACGTTTGTGCACGTCTTTGTTCTTCACTATTAAATTGTAGCCCCTTAAATTAAGTGGCATTCAGCCTTCTAATTAGCCTAGTATGGAATATCCCCTTACTAAGCAAGAGTCTATGATATGCGAGCAGATGCGGCGATTAATTATGCAAAACAAGACTGCGTCTTGACCTCGAGATTATGACCAAACAGCGGGCGCCTTCTATCGGGTCTTCCGTAACCCGTTGTTGTATAAAAACATGGCATCCAAACTGACCAATCCAGAGCTTATATAGTCCACATTTCTAATCAAAACGACGTCCCGGTTTCTAAAGATCACTACGATTGGCTGGTGCGCGGGTCTCAATAAAGTTTACATGTTACTATTATATCAGACGTCCGTATCGTGGTTCTGCCCACGTGAATCCTCAGACCACCTTCCAATGGGCGACTTCCCTATAACGAATGCATGTGGGCATTCTTATTTCAAAGTTTGGGCCAAAGTGAGACTAATGCAAGTCTAATTCACAAGTGAGAGTCAGTCAGTTAGTCAGTCAGTTAGGTACACAGAGGACTGTAGGCTAGCCCCTCTGGGACCAGCAAAAGGAGTGATGATGGGAGTTAGATGGTGCTGGTATCTGGGATTGTTATCTTGGTGAAAGTGAATGTGGTGAAGAGGATGATGATGAAACAAAGTGATGATGTCTTGGTCTGGGTGCGTGATGCACAGTTATAATGTAGTTATTTGGTATCGTTTCGGTTTGCGGTAACATAGTAGATATTTAGTTCTGAAAAGGACTTGTCTTGCTTATTATCACATTTCGCTAAGTAGTTTTAGTTCTGATAAGAACAGTCCTGCTTTAAGTTCTAAAAGAACTTGTCTTTGGTCTCAACGTTTCGACTAGCCTGCTCTAGTCATCGTCATGGAGTTATTTGTTGGGATGCATATCGTGGTGATAGTGATGATGGTGAAGATGGGGTGACGGTGGTGATTGTCATGATGATGACTGGAGGTGATGATGGTGATTTGTTGTCATCATCAAAATAAATCTCATTTCTTTTTCATCCTTGTACGAGCCCTTCAACAATCCCTATATTACTTAGGCCTATATGCGTGTTAATTTAAAGGCGTACAGGATCGTTTGAATTTATAACAAAAGTAACCCACCGAATTATTACCCAAAAAAGTTTCCCCGAAATATAGATAGTACTGGCACTTAACAACCCATGAAATTATTCCGTCTGGCTAGCTGTCATTTTGAAGAAATCAAGAAATTAAGGTAATTTTGTTTTTAAAAAGAGTTAGGCCTAGGGCCTATACAGACGAAATCATGTTTCGTGATCAAAAGGTTGTGAATGGTTTTTCACTGTTTTCTTCAATAATGCCGTATCCACTGAGCTGAAAGTTCAACAGGTCAGGTTTTGAACATTCTTCTTCGGATTTTTGAGTGTTGTTATTGGAAACGAACAAAGTGCACGAAAAGCAAATGATCCTATATGCCTTTAATCTGCATAATTCCACTTAACTAGGCTCAGGTGGTTCGTCATGACGTCATTCATCTGTAGTCACCCCCAGCGCACATCTGGTTCAACGCCGCGAGATATCACAATGTCAACCTGCATGCCAACACAGTAAAGGGCAGACTGCAAACCCCCTTTTAGCCCCGGCTGAAATGTTTTATAAAGGTTCGTATTCCCGGGGACAGTCAGGCGTGAACGGCTCCGTCGAGTAGGCCGACTACAAGGCTCAAGCACCGTTTAGACAGGGGCGTTGCCTTGACAACCAAGAACAGGCAAAAACGAGAGAGAGGGGGGGGGGGATAGAGGGAAGATGCCCGGAGCTAGTTTCTTCATGGCGAAGTTGGCAAACACGCAAAAATCATTATGCCGAATGGTTGTTAAGGCAAGGAGTTATGCAAGCAGCTCGGACGGGGCGTATACATAATAGACGCCAGGATCATGGACTGACTAACTTAATTAGTTACTCAGAAATCAGATTAAATATCAGAGAGTCGGTCTGAAGTCTGGTGAATTGTTTTGGTATTCTTGTCCGATTTGTATTCAGAGTGACAACGTTAGTGTTGTGTATTGTGTGCAAGAGATTTATAGCCTTGTATGTATACGCGTGTGCACTCCGATGTTGATTTAGGTAAAATTTACGGAACCGTTAAAAGCAGAGGTTCACTCCTGCTTTTAACTGTTTAGCAAATTTGTGTGTCAAGGAAAAAAATCAGGAACAAGCGAGGAGCAGTTCATATATCACATACTATTTTTAGCTGGTGTCCTGTTCTTATTATTAAGTGACAATTTGATTTTTGTGGCAATATTGTGTGCACAACGTCGTCAACAAAATGTAGCCCCAGTAGTATAGTTCGTAGCAAACTTAAGAAAATCCGATTTTTGTTCTCATGAGGGAAACATAGTGAACTTTGTCTTATTAGTGTGGTCTATTACCTCCGCCAAGGAGGTTATGTTTTTATGGGATTTGGTTAGTCGGTTGGTTGGTTTGTCTGTTAACAAGATAACTCAAAAAGTTACGGACGGATTTGCATGAAAGTTTTTGTAGGGGTGGTACTTGGTACAAGTACAAGTCGATTAGATTTTGGAAGTGATCCGGATCTGGGTCTGGATCCAGGAATTTTTTAAAGGATTCTTCACCATTTATGCGAGTATTTCTTTTGGGTGTACTGATAAGATGGCGAGAAATTGTTCAGCCTTGGCGGAGGTTCGCGCTCTCTGGGTGCTCAGTTCTAGTTTCTCCTTGTTTTAAATGCACGTTGGACTCTTACACTGGGCAAGTTTTATTCATCGTCGAAAAATGTCTAGAGAATTTTAAATCACATCGCGTTAACATCCTACCAGCTATTACTTACAATTTTACCCCTAAAAATGTACGTTTATTTCTGGATATAGCCATTACCCTGGCACGCTAAACAATGACACAAAGGCCTGGGATGCATTTCCCAGCGTTAAAATCAAGTTATCGTCCATGAATTCGATTTGTTGGCTGTCGATATTGAGTCCAGCTCTTATGACTTCCAAAAAGGACTCGGAGATGGTGGTAATTTTGGTCATGATGAAAAAGTGAAACCGTCATAAAATTTTAGTCATCCATTTTGCGAAACAGTATTTTAGGAAATACAATTTCAGTTAAAAAAAAGGACATTTTCAAATTAATGGGATTCTCTAAAACCAGTCATTTGACTTTTGGTTTTGAGTAATCCCCGCTCAAACATTTTATCGACTCCCGTTTTTGTTTTCGGTGTACAAGACAACTTACAAGAATGAAAATCAGACCCTCCCATGTAAGTCCTAAAAGGTAGTTGCGGGAAATTTAAAATGTTGGTGTAAAACGCGAGCCGTTGATAAAAAGACGTGGTATGACATATCGTCGTTCCTATGTTAGTCGTATGTTTCTCCTACGTACTTTTACTTATGAGTTGAACTGTACTTAACATTAGCCTATTTATTAATATGTAATGTATGCAGGGCCCCGATGGAAACCAGTTTTGAACTGTTTGGACATACCATGTGTAAAGAAATGGAATAAATAAATACAATAAGGCCAAAAAAAATATATATTCGGTCTCTGGTCCGACCAAAGTTCCGAAATTGACGCGGGGACGCGGCTTTTTTTTTTGGGGGGGGGCTTTTTTTTTCTTCTTCAAGCTTGGATTGTACGGACAAGGTGGGGTACTATTTTGATTTTGGTGTCCTCATGTACATTGGTGTCCTCCATAATTTGACTTGGTGCTCTGGATCATTTGCCTTGGTGCAATTTCCCATTCCTTGGTGCTCTTTGGTAAAAAAAAATTGAGGAGGTGCGGCAATAGAGGGCGCTGTTGGAGCTGCCGCGGAACATTTTGGAAAAAAAATTGACGCGCATGATTCAAATCGACGCGCGCGCTGACCAGAGACCGACTTTTTTTTGGGGGGGGGGCCTAAAATTGTGCTTTTTTTCGGTGCAATGAGCGCGCGCTGTGAAGCCATTTTGTGTCCAAATGGACGAGTCCTACATAGTTGTCACAAAAGTTCATCTTATGGTCTCGTGTTCTGATTAGAAGCAATAACTATTGTTCAGTAAACGTTCCAAGCGAAAATCAGTAAGCCGAAGACCAGTGACATGCGATATCAATTGCATGACATTTTGACTGGTAACCGGTGTTGGCCAATCCAATTATTTTCTGCGATGAGAAATGGTTTGTGCCTAGAAACCCCGTGAAATTGGTTCCGATCAGCCAGGCCCGTCTCCAAGGGCAAAAGCATGTATTTTTGTATTTTTTTTTTAAACTTTAATGTGTGCCCCCAGTTGGTACTACGCCCCCCCTACCTCTTAATGCCCCGAGTTGGCCACGGCGCTGTTAACAGCGATGCAGTACAATATTGGCGCCAATATTACTAGTCCTAAAAGTAGGCATATGTAATTAACGAGGGCACTTTTGTACCGCTTTGTGTGGGTATTGAGCCATAAATCCACCGTTTTAAACGAAATCATCCATAATTCAGCTCTTTAGTGTTGCTCCATACAGTTGACAAAATATGGTAAGGGAGTGATATACATAAAACATAATAATACTGAAAAAATTATTGTTTTCTGTCTGGACGTCGCACAGTACCGTAAAAACCTCAACCTTCAGGCTTTACTTATTCAAGTCTAGCTCTTGTAAATTGCTCCCGAGAATGTTCCGCCTCTTGTAAATTATTTCAGAACATAATGCTTCCGGGATTTGGACGGCACAAGGACGAAAGTTATTCATTGCTAGGCCCTCGACAAGGTTTGGAGAACTTGGAGATGACGCTGAGCCCGTCTCTGGGAACGCAAACCATGCCAGGAGGCAAGATGGGTAGGGTTGGGAACATGACATTTAAATGCTATTTTCTCTTGGGTTCGAGAGCAGGAAATCTCGAAAGGATTGGGCACTCGCTATTGGTACTCGATGTGCTCCGTGGGCGGACATACCGAGGGTGTCATGAAAATGCAGGCGGGTACACATTTACGTCAAGGGGATCGGGGGTCTAATCTTGTTGGGCGTTCCAGGCTGCTTCTCTGCACGGTGAAGGGTTGGAGCGCCCCCTGTTGGCGCTAAAATTTAAAACAAGATTTGGCATCCTGATATTTCTCGAATACAACACATAGCAGCAGCTCTCTACGAAAACATCACTATGACACGAAAGGACCATTGTTAAAACGATCTGAGGTGTTTGGGCGTGTAATCAACTTGCTCTACTGCTGTTCTGTTTGGAATGAAGTTAAATTATGGCAAAGCTTAGCACCTGGTCATTTTTACTCTTCCCGCTAATGAACGTTGGGGGCGCTGTCTGTGTACAGCGGCCATAAATCGGGGGTGGGGTTGGAGCCGGAGGTGGGGGTGGTGAGAGAGACAGTAATCTCCGATATTCCATTGCATGAATTTGAGGTTGGCCTTCCCCATTCCTTGAATCCTTGGACCCATGGCCTCCTACATACGGTCCTGCGGGTGTCCACAACAAGGTATATGACCAGACTAGAACAATTTACTCTTTCATTGAGTTAAAACAACCCATCGCATCAAGTATAGAAGACAGACATGTGTCCGTCTGTCAAATATTTGGAACAGTTTGAAGACTGTGATTCAACACATCTTAACTAAACTGGGCTTTTTTAATACACGAAGTCAAGTATTTAAATTAATTCATGCAGAAAACCATTGTTAAATGAAAGTTACAAATCATTATGTAGAGTGTGGTTTTCTTTACTTACCTGCTAGTGCCAATATAGAGGGCGCTCTCGTTTGGGACTGTGTATAGGGGTGCATGCCTGTAAGTAGGCCAAATGTTCTATACTAGAGAGTTTTAAGAGCCATAAAATTGGGGAATTGAAGTGATATGGTAATGAACCTCTGGCCCAGACTTGGGACTTCCCATTCTGAACATTTTGGATGCGATTGGGCTCGAAACTGGCGCTATTTTGCCATGTTGTGGAGGGATCGTTTTTCAAGATGGCTACTTTTCCGCTCAGTTGGGGAAAATAGGGGTCGTCTTCTTTGGGTGAGAATATCTCGAAAAGTCAATGGTCAACCCACCAAAAAAAGAAAAGAAAATGAAAGATGACACATCGATCATCGGGTTTTTTTCGGTGCAGCTTGAATACCTGTGAGAGTTTTAGTATTTTTAAAAGAATTTTGAAGAATCTGCATTTAGCACTAGTGTCTATGGGATTTTTTTTGCAGGGTTGCACCCATAGGACTCACTACATACTGGCACGAGCTCATTAATATTTTGTGATCCTCACCAGACGATTTTGTATTAGAGGTCCTTGCGGCCTATACATGGGACAGATTCTTGGGATCAAGCAGTTTGGGACTTGTGGCTTCCAACTCGTTTTACAAAATATTGTTTTTTTTTTCGGATGAAAATCAGCAGAAACTATACGGGAATGAAAAAGTCAGCAATTTGATGAATCATGCGAAAAATGCAGAAAATGAAATTAACGAGTTTGCCCGCAATCGATTGCGTTAATGCTTTGGGCCAAAACCCTAGCACTGAATACTACTTTTCACTTTTGGGAAGCATTTTCTGTATATAAAAAAACCTGATTTGATCTTGCTGGTAGTATTAAATTATTTTTATTACAATTTCTACCATACGAAAATTTTCCGTTCATGTTAAAAAAAAACAGTGAAAGGAGAGATAAACAAAAAGTTATTTGGTGTTGAATAAGCATTCAGGGGTCGTACTTATGATTAAACTCGATGGGGCCGTATCATAAGTCCGACGCCTCATAGGTCGGACGCCTCATAAGTCCGAACTTATGAAACGTCAGACTTATGAGGCATAAATTCCGCCTCATAGGTCCGACGCCTCATGGCCGACAATGGACAAACGCTGTTTCGGACTTATGAGGCATCGGAGCTATGAGGCGTCGGACTTATGCGGCGTCGGAGCTATGAGGCGTCGGACTTATGCGGCGTCGGACCTGTACCTATGAGGCGTCGGACTTATGCGGCGTCGGACCTATGAGGCGGAATAAATAAGTTATATGCCCCATATTAAGACGGACGCCTCATAAGTCCGACGCCTCATAAATGAGGCGTCGGACCTGTGAGGCGTCGGACCTATGAGGCGTCGGACCTATGAGGCGTCGGACTTATGAGCGGACCCCAACTCAATGAACCCATGAACCGACTCCCAATTTAGGACTCTTCTGACTCTCGGGTTTCCCGGCCCACGGCAAAGGGTCAAGCACCATACTCTTCAGAAAATGTAGTAAATCTTACTTGCGGTTAACAAAAACCTAAGATTTGAAGAACTTTGTATAAAATTCCCTAGTTTTCCGATTCGTTCCCTAATTGCCAAATGGGAAAGAGCCAAAGGAGTTGCCATCCCATGTCGGACCACATTCCGGCAATTTTTTTCTCAGTTGCCGCATTTTCTTGTAGTCTGGCTCCTCTGTAAAAATGGCCGTGTTACAGATCAAAGTGTCAACAGAGAAGTTATTTTCCCACTCCTGTCTCGTTGTATCAATTTCTCATTTTTAAATATTGACAGATTTTTTGTTCATACTCAAAAAAAAAAATTGTAAACGACAAAAACTATTAATGTTGCTGCAGTTATGATGAGTCAGATACCGTTTGCGTGACGGTCACGGACCGCGGAAGCGTAATACCGCCCTCTATTGACTAACAATTCAATCAAGATGGCAGCCCACATTGATGACGATGGCTTAGCTCCCCTCGAACCTTCTTTGCGCAATATTATCGACCAGACTTCGTTGAAATGGGTTTTTGTAGGCGGAAAAGGAGGAGTAGGGAAAACTACTTGCAGGTATGGCTAACATAAACTCATTGTAATTTATCTGTTTTGTGCAGTACGAGTTTTATTTCAGTGCCTTGAAAAGTGATATCTTTTCAGTGGCAGTGCCTCACGATCGGATGATCATGATGTCATCACATGGAAAATGTACATTTTTATTAGTCCGAGTGCACGAGTGGGTCCTACTAAAGCGCGTCAACAAGCGTCAACAAGCGTCAACAAGTTTTAGTAGTCGTTAAGTGCGCGTCAACAAATTTTGTATAGGCCTTTGAACAATAAGAACAGCTTTATAATGGTAGAAAAAGCAATAATGAACATCTTCTGCATATCAATTAAAGTTAAAATTACTTAAAAAGTGGTTTTCCAGCTCGAAATCTATGACGGGTTTTTCGGTTTAGCATTGGCCGCCATCTTGTTTGAGATCTACATACTACGCATGCGTGGAGTGTACCATTCACGCATAGGGGTTTCTTTATACGTTACGCTCAGGAATTAGGAAAACTATTTTTTTTTCAATTATAAATTATGCAAAACTTGGTCACGGTACTTGGCTTATTATTTAAAAAATATGCCGACTGACACTGTTCACAATGTCTGCCAAAAAATCCCAATGCAAAAACCAAACAAGGTTTCGCTAAGCGTAACGTATAAAGAAACCCCTATGCGTGAATGGTACACTCCACGCATGCGTAGTATGTAGATCTCAAACAAGATGGCGGCCAATACTAAACCAAAAAACCCGTCGTAGATTTCGCGCTGGAAAACCACTTTTTAAGTAATTTTAACTTTAATTGATATGCAGAAGATGTTCATTATTGCTTTTTCTACCATATAAAGCTGTTTTTATTGTTCAAAAGCCTATACAAAATTTGTTGACGCGCACTTAACAACTACTAAAACTTGTTGACGCTTGTTGACGCTTGTTGACGCGCTTTAGTAGGACCGGTCCGAGTAACTTGGACCCAACTTATCGCCTTTTTTAACATTTGGACATGGTCTGGCGATAGTGGGGTCCAAGCTAATACCGCGACCTGGACAACATCATCCTGTCACTGTCCCAAAAACCAACATTTTCCAACAAAAAACATCAGATTTCACCTTCAAAACGGCTTCCAAATTACCAGATATGCCACCTGAGGTACAAGTAGACATCGATAATTAAGATGGTTGTACTGAAGTTTACTTACGATCCGGAAAAAAGTGAAATTTTCCGTTCATTTCGGAGAGCTCCCCTCGCGATCTTGAACACGTTAAATTTCCGATCGTGTTTAATGTTTGAACGACGCGATTTCTTCTACATGCCCAGCGTACATTCGATGGTCCCCGTATCCCGAGTGCTATTCCGTTACCGAGCGCGCACGATACATCGATTATGATAATGAGTAGACTGGATCACGTTTGTAAACACATGTGCATTTCAAACGATAATAGGGAGTCGGGAACTAGCGCAGCTTTTATGGCGGATACCAGTTCAAGCTGGTTCCCGATTCCCTTTTACAGTTCGAAATGCACATGTATGTGTTTACAAACGTGACTCATTATCATAATCGATGCATCGCGCGCGCTTGGTAACGGAATCGCACACGGGATACGGGGACCATCGAATGTACGCTGGGCATGTAGAAGAAATCGCGTCGTTCAAACATTAAACACATCGGAAATTTAACGTGTTCAAGATCACGAGGGGAGCTCTCCGAAATGGACGGAAAATTTCACTTTTTTCCGGATCGTAAGTAAACTTCAGTACAACCATCTTAATTATCGATATCTACTTGTACCTCAGGTGGCATATCTAGTCATTTGGAGGCCGTTTTGAAGGTGAAATCTGATGTTTTTTGTTGGAAAATGTTGGTTTTTGGGACAGTGACAGGATGATGTTGTCCAGGTCGCGGTATTAGCCTGGACCCCACTATCGCCAGACCATGTCCAAATGTTAAAAAAGGCGATAAGTTGGGTCCAAGTTACTCGGACTACATTTTCATGTGGTATTATTAATCGCAGTGGCTATCGTTACGGCAGCCGTAACGCATTTCCCATTTTCTATCGTTACGGTAGTCTGCAACTTTGATAAAAACATGAGAAGAAAATATAAAATTAGAAGGAAAAAAGTGAATTTGAACGTTATAAAATTCGGACTTTCTTTATTTCCCTTTTTAAAAAATCCTCCAAAGCCTCAGGTAAGAAAAGGAAAAAAATTCGAGTGCAAAACTGAGATGCGAACCCGCAACCTCGGGGTGCAAAATCCTACCCTCTATCGACTGAGTTGTCGCACTGCTCGCTAAAACGTGGGGAAACAAATAATTATAGGCTATACGTATACCTGCTTGCGTATCAAAAAAGTATCATAGAGGGCGCTAAACAACGGCTGCAATAACGATAGCCACTTCGATTATTAATCGACCACATTTTATTGTGGGGATTTCAAGATTCATGTGTATATTATCGTTTATGAAAAAAATGCATATAACTTTCAGTAATTAAATTATAATTTAAATAGGCATAGGGTCGGATAAGTATAGTTGTTGCACCCATATTAGGAATCCACCGAAACTATGTAATAACGCCCTCTGTTGTCCAATTTCTAGTTTCGTTAACGCATTTACAAATCCGGCGATGCTCAGATCAGCGCACCCAGCTGGCTGCAGCCAAGTAGACCTGCTCAAGTCTGGGTTTCGCTTGGTCAGTGCGGGAAACGCACGCCGTAGGTTGCGTATTTGTATGGCCGTAAAAGTAACATTGATTAATCAGTATCAGATACTAAATTGTATTATGCAAAATGTAATACTTTGTTAAGCTGCATATTCATGTCGAAGTTTGCTCTTATTTTCTTCCCCTCTTTTTTGTTAACAAATGCTTGTGTGCGTTGCTAAATAAATACAATGTATCGTGCTTATCTCAGTCCCAACAAAAATCAGCAATACTACATTGTACAAATACGAAGACGGTAAAAGCTATTTTAAAGATATAGTTCATGGTAATGTTAAATGTTTGAATGGAGGACTTGCGAGATTTGTGTTACAATATTGTTCTTTTTGTATGGAGGAGAATAATTTAGTTGGAGTACCTTTTACATGTACAGCTATAATAATGACAATAATAATAATTTTTCCTCAGGAAATTTTAAGATGTGTTTAAAGAATGACGCCAGTTATTGCACTGTTGGGTTTTTTCTTTAAGGGGGATGAGGTGGGTACGGACGCACGGTTGTGATGGAGGCGGTGGTTTCATTTCGAAAAGCATCTACGCTAACATCAGGTGGCGGGGGGGGGGGGGGGGAGGGTAGATTGCAACGGGATGGACTGATTTTAAAAGCGAAATATAGAAGCTAATAAAAGCAAAATTGAAGTGTAGAAAAATATTCAAACGGGAAGAAAATTTGATTTTGCAACAGGCAAACAAAACCATTATGGGTAATCAGTGGGATCTCAAATGGGGATATTAGTAGTTTCGTTGCAACGAAATTAGAAATTTCTAGTGTTTTTCTTAGAATTTCTCATCAAGGCCCACATTTTCAAATGGTTTACTTAGGGTCTTGACAGTGTATGAAAGAACATTGGCAGTAGTGTGTTATTTAATGACGCAAATGGGGATATTAGTAGTTTGATTGCAACGAAATTAGGAATTCAGTGGTTTTTTTAAGAATTTCTCATCACTGCCCACATTTTCAAATGTTTCACTCATTTTCAAATGGGGATATAGTGTGTTAATATGACGCAAAATTAATGGGGATATTAGTTGTTTCTTTGCAACAGAATTAGGAATTTACATTGCTTTTCTTAAAATTTATCACGCCTTTATTTTCACATTAATGTCTTGACGTTGTATACAAACATTGTCAGAAGTGTGTTGAGGATGTTAAGAATTGTTATTTTTTTTAACGTAATTTGTTTTAACGTAATTTGTCATAGAAAATGACAAACAAATGAACTGTGTTGTACTTAGGGTTTCCATTCTGGCCCACGTTCAAACGTAATACTCTGCGGGTTCTTGACATTGCATTGGCAGTAATAGGGCACAAACAGGGCAATTTGTTGCAATGAAATTGCCGCACAATTCATTCTTTTTCTTTGAAAAATGTTCAAGTTCACTCATGGTCCAGCGTTGTAGTCAACTTACAAAGGAAGTTACCGGTAGTGGATTATATCGTAGAAGAAATAAAAAGTATATTGTTAATTTTGGATTACCCGTTGGAATTACGCTGGTGTTTTTCTTCACATTGTCTATATAACTGCTTGCTGAAAAAACAGGTAAATTTCATGCAGGATATTGTCTTGCTGGAATTCTTTGCTCTTGACACATCTGAAATAATCAGTAAGATTGGCGGGTTATTTGGTGTTGTATAAGTTCATTAGTATGGGCGTCGTTAGGAATTTGTTTTTAGTTATAGAGGGGCAAACTACATTTTTTTCACCAAAATCCCTGTACTTTTTCCAGCGTATTCTCGATTTATCATTTCTTTCGAGGGGGGTAGGGACATCCCCCAAACCATAGAACTAATATTTTATTTTATTTTCTTTGCTTCAGAGGAGGCAAGCGAGGCCCATGTATCCTTAGACTTTATTAGAATTAGTTGATTGTTCTTGTTTTGTTTGAATTTTTTTTACGAACACTTATAAATTAACATAATATTAATGCTAAATGACCCGTCAACCTCATAACAAGGAAGCGATATTTAAGTGGGTTCCTAGAGGCCTATGTATTTTAATGTAAACTGTTCAATCTGACATGTCTGATGGTGCCACATGGTATATTTCAATGTAGGGTATAGGCCTACAATCAAGGCCAAATCTCGCTGGGCCACCAACTCCCAGCTCAGCTTTTGATGTGGGGGGGGGGGGCAACCACACCAAAATGTAGACATGTTTGTTTTTTCTCAAGACACTTCAAAAGGGGGGGGGGGGGTTGGTACCCATCTGCAAAATAGGGGCGCTTTTCCAAAATGACCATTAGTATGCATACTGCAAATCATATGCCCATGCATTTTCACGGCGCATTGTAATGGTTTTTGAGCGGGTTTTATTTTGTGGGATTCATTGTCAGAACTCTTTAACCATTTCTTGAAATTATTGCTGAAAAAAAAATTGTTAAAAAAAAAAAAAATTCCGTCGGGAGGAAGGGGGGGGGGGGACATCCCTTCTATTAATAAATAGTAATGAATATAATCCTTGTTTTACCGGCCGTGCCATAATATGTTCGTGAACGAGACAGTACCGTACCGGATCTACAAATGCGATACCGAAATTGAAATTCCTAGTTTCGGCGCACCGAATTTACAAATCCGTTGATTCCTAATATGGGTGCATCATAGTTATTCCTTTTATTTCCCACATTTTGGAAAGGGAAAGGGGGAAGGGCCAACTGTGTGTGTGTGTGGGGGGGGGGGAGTTTTGAGACCTATTCTTCAGCTTATTGGAGTGTGCATAAACTTGTGGTTATTTTTAATAGTTTACTAGTTTATATTTAAAGAAGGCCTAAAGAAACAGAGTTTTACACTTTTTTATCTTAATTAAACGGATATGTAATGTAGCACGATAAAAATCCCCCAAGAGCATGTATTAGGCCCAAAAAAAATATTCGGTCTCTGGTCAGACCAAAGTTCCGGAATTGACGCGGGGACGCAACTTTTTTTAGCTGTTCCCAATTTCAATTGGGAACAGCTATTGTTTTCGTTAAAGTTTTTTTTTTTCCTTTTTTTTTTTTTTTTTTTTTTTTTTTTTTTTTTTCTTTTTCCACTTTTCCCATAGGTTTTGTACACGTTTTTATTCTACAAGCCACTTTTGCAATTATTTTAAATCCGATCAACTTTAAACTCAGCATAGTTATTAACCATCATCTGAGGATGTATGCCGAAACTTTTCGTCATGCTGACGTCATCACGTGATTTATTATAGAGTTTTGAATATTTAATTTTTCCCATAGACTTTGTACACAGAAATTTTTTTAAAAATGTCAATTTTTAGAGGGCATTTTCGACTCTTTGCCAGTTATTTATTTACACCAATCTTTGTCCAAGCAAAGACCCTAATTCAAACAACATTGTGTAATGATGACGTCATGATGACGTCATCCGGTGTTTATTTATAGGCAATTGAATTGTGACAATTTTAATATTTAAAAATGCATAAGAAATCAACCGTACGCGTCCGCAGCATTCTGTTGCCGGCAAGTGGTAGAATAGGTTAAGGTCTTTATTTTATTCAGTGTGCGTGAAATCACGTGACCTTTGCTTCCGGTCGAAAAAGGCCAAAACCGGAAGTGGCTTATTATTTAAAAGTGGTAATAGATATGAACTTGCTTTTAACGGTGTTAGTCTCTTGACTGATAGTATTCTTCAAATCATCTACCCATGACGTCATGCAATCTTCGAGCGCCCTCTAGCGACAGGTTGAAAATTAGCAAAAATGTATTTTGAATAGATGTCTGTGGCGAAGGTTGTCGGAATCGCCTAAATATTGGTGTATATGATGACCTTGACCCACTTAAGACGTGTGCAAAGTTTTAGGCGTATGACGTCATCAGACCGGAAGTTATAATGAAAATGCCCTTTTTCCTTAGAAAATTCCTGAAAAATCAATCCGTACAGATATAATCTTGAATCGCCCATTAAATGATAGCATAAACATTTGCCTCAACAGTGCCAAGTTCCCAGCTTGTCAAATTGTTCACACAGTTGACGCGACGTCGGCAAAAAATTCCCTTACCCAAGTTGCGGTAGAGAGCTTTAAAACGTGCACAGGACTTCCACAATGTGTATAGCACGTACACGTGGCTTTGAAACGTCGTTCAATGTACATTACGTCCCTTCATTCTCGCCAAAAGAGGGCAGTACATAACTTTAATAGTTGTACTTAAGGCACAGAGCCTTAAGTTTTATGGGATCAAAATAAGGACAGCTGCGCGTCACCAAAAAAATATAACGGCACACCGTAAAAAGTGAATGGCGCCCCCATTCGCCTATAAGTAGACTTGTCTCAGTCATTTTTGATCTGCTTTAGGGGAAGTTGGACACATGCATTTTCAAATATATATCACACGTTTTTATTCTACAAGCCACTTTGGGAACTATTTTAAAGATGTATGCCGAAACTTTTCGTCATCGTGACGTCATCAGGGGTCACGTGACATCTATTTATAGATTCAATTTTTACAGCCTTATAACTATAGAACTATTTGACCAATTGATCTCAAATTTGGTAGGTATACAGACAGGGAAGTGTTATAAATGAAAATTGATAAGTCAAGGTCACATGACCTTCACTTCCGGTTTTACCGGAAGTGGTTATTTTAGACCCCTATATCATATCTCATGAATTATTAATCTGATTGGGTTGAAACTTCACATTGATACGAAGCTATGTTGACAAATAATTATATTGCATTATTTTTTATACTGTGCACTTAATTATTGTTATGTTATGATGTCATGAATATTTAATGAGGCAATCTTTACAGTCCTATAACTATACAACCATTTGACCGATTGATCTCAAACCTGGCAGGTATACAGACTGGGAAGTGTTACACATGAATATTGGTATATCCGGGTCATGTGACCTCTACTTCCGGTGTTACCGGAAGTGTTAATTTAAGACCCTAATTATCATATCTAATGAATTAGAAATTTAATTGGGTTGACACCTTATATTAGTATTAAGCAACATCAAAGGATAAATATGTAGCATTATTATTAATGGGCAGTTTAATGTTTTCATGTTATGACGTCATGAATATTTAATGAGGCAATCTTTATAGTCCTTTAACTATAAAACTATTTGACCGATTGATCTGAAACTTGGTAAATATATAGACCGGGAAGGGTTATAAATGAAAATGTATATGTCAAGGTCTCGTGACCTTTACTTCCGGTTTTTACCGGAAGTGCAATTATGTAAGATAATAATTTCAATTTTACAAGTTAGAGATTTTTGCAAAAATCATTACATTATTTTCTACTATCCAATAGACAATCAAAAACAAGTTGGGAACAGCTCTGTGGTTGTTCAGTTACAACCACATCTAGTTTTTCTTTTCTTTTTTTTCTTTTTTTTTTTCTTCAAGCTTGGATTGTACAGACAAGGTGGGGTACTATTTTGCTTTTTTGGTGTCCTCATGCATGTCATGTACATTGGTGTCCTCCATAATTTGCCTTGGTGCTCTCGATCATTTGCCTTGGTGCAATTTCCCATTCCTTGGTGCTCTTTGGTAAAAAAAAAATCGACGTGCGAGCAATAGAGGGCGCTGTTGGAGCTACCGCGGAACATTTTGGAAAAAAAAAAAAATTGACGCGCATGATTAAAATCGACGTGCGCGCTGACCAGAGACCGAATTTTTTTTTTTGGCCTTAGCGTTAGAAGAATTCAAATCACAAAAAAAAGTTGTTATGGTTGAATCTTTTTTTTTTTCAAAGAAGGTAAAAAAAATAAACGTAGTGGCTATCGTTACAGCAGTAGTAATGCAATTTTCAAATGCTATGGCATTGCAACAACACCATTGCGAATCTATAGGCCCCTATCACATTTACAACTACCAGTTGAACCAGAATGTTTCAGTAGCACAATCGGTTAAACGTTCAGCTACTGTGCGGAAGGTTCTGGAATCGACCCCAGCACTGCGCATTTTTTTTTTTTTTATATATATATATTTTTTCTCATAATAGTTCAGTTTTGTCTTTACTTTTATGTTTTGATCGAATCGTTCTTTTTATTTAAGTAGATTTCGTATTCTTCTTTGTAATCAGTGGCTTTGGAGAATTTTTTTTTAAAAAGGGAAATAAAGTCCAAGAACCATTCTGTTAATAGTCTGGTTTCAGCAGCCAAAAATCCTGACGTTTAATTCTCTTAGGTTAGGAACGGTTCCGTAATGATAACTACTGCGAAAAATACAAAATATACAAAATACAAACATATAAAATGTACATTCTCTTACAATTATGTAATTTTACCTTTTTTGCTTTCCATTTGTTGTTTTTAGTTGCAGTCTTGCCATTCAGCTGTCCATGCATCGGGAGTCGGTTCTCATCATATCCACGGACCCCGCCCATAACATCTCCGACACCTTCGACCAGAAGTTCTCCAAAGTGCCGACGCAGGTCCGTGGTTACACCAACCTCTTCGCCATGGAGATTGACCCCAACCTGGGCATGCATGAACTGCCGGATGACTATTTTGAAGATGGCAGTAGGCATCCCTTTTTGAATATTTATCTTGTACATGTATACGAAGTTTAATATTAGCTTTTGCCTTTCATTGTCATTTTTAGTATCAGGCTGTCCATTTTCGAATAATTTGTTGTTCAGTTAGTTCAAACTGCGTTCGACAGAAAATTTGGATATTCAAAACTGCCAGCTGCAATTGCGTGCTGCGCAGTACAAAAGTTGCATGAGGAGCGCGCCAGTTAAAATTTGCACACGGCGAGCGATATGGGCTGCTGGAGTAAGTATTTTATAACTGTATTAATTCTAACGTGCTATAAGGATGGGAAAAATGAACAGCCGTCGACAAAAAGTTACCATCAACACAAAAGTGGCACCTGACTATAAAGCACCACACTTTACGACAAAATAACATCACAGTCGTGTGTACGTGCCTATTTCTTTGGTTTTCCAATATTCTTACCTGCAAAAAGCTATTTGAGAGTACAGTTGGGGGTGACCGCTCGACGCCATCTTGCCTGACTGAAATAGTTGCTGCGAAGAGTGCGGCCACTGCGTGACATAGTACAAATCCCCTGGTGTACGTGCGTCACACACAAGGAACGGTGCGCGCGCGTCAACCAGGGAAATTAATGTGTCCCGCCCATGGGACGTCGTTGCTAGGTAAAAGGGCCCCCTCTTTTGTTGGCGCACGGAGCCATTAGTATACTCAGTGTTGTCTGAGGGCTTGCAAGAAAAAGCAAATTCCCAAGCTTACCCAAGTGGGACTCAAATCCACGACCTCCTGCTTACTAGTGCAGATGTCTTTACCATTGTAACCATCGAATTGTGAGGTTTTTTTTGTTTTTTTGTAGCTCAACATTACCCCTTTCAAAATATATTGCCATGCATTTTGCACAGTGTGTGCATATTTTTCTTCTCAATTCTTTGAATATCACGTTGTAAACCAATTATGACCTAAAAGTGCCATACTAATACACTTGTCGCTGTGTTGACCAACTCCTTTATTTGGTGTTGAGTTTACTGCATTTGCTCAAAAAGAGGAGAACTAAACTGGCATTTCTTTCGCGGACCTTTTCGACGGCCGTTTCAGAATGGTCAATCCAGATACCTGCCACACCAAGTTTTATTAATTTTTGATTTAAGTGCATGATCAGTTTTTTGGTCTGAAATATTTAGGAGCGACTAGGTCAAAGTTCATCGCTTGTAATTACTACAATGTTAAAGCCCTGTCCGCACTGGACTTTTTTTGGTCAAACTAACCGAGACTATGGGTACTTTTCCCATTTTAAGTCCAGTGCGGACAGCCTAGGACGTTTTCCTCTCGGTTACTTTTCCTGAGTCCAGCGGTTACTTTTACTGGCCAACTGCTGCCCAGGAAAACTTCCCACGCGCCCAGGAAAACTGACCAGGTCACTTTCCCCGAGACGATAAGTCCAGTGCGGACAGTGCGAGTCGGTAAAAGCGGCTCAGGAAAGCGTACATCCAGCCCGAGCGCCCTGTTATGCATACAGAGACCGCACGAACCTGCACGTGCAGTGGCCGAACATTTTGTAGAAACACGCTGCGGTGTATCATCAAGTCCGAGCGGTAAAATCTGGTTAAAATATATATTTCAACGGACAAATACATACACAGAGAAGAGAGATCACGTTCTGAGAATTAATTTGCGGAAATTCTCTTTCTCCACCGATGTATGTTATTTTCTACGATCCAAATTCGTCCTGATACGTTACTGTAGTCATGCACGGAACATCATGGTCCGGTACCGTACGTAGGCCGTAGTCACTGGTTCCTGGCCCACATCATAGCTTCGATTCTGTAAGCATGCGATGGGAACCAACGAATACTGATGGCACTGCTGCGCTGCCGCACGGAACATCGTACAGCGGCATGGCTTCGACGACGTGCATCACAAATGCGTCAGAATTATAGGCCTTTTCGTCAAGATTTAGCGTGTCAAGATGAAATAATATCGTGTAAACGATTATGTTGTGCATGCAAATGGCGTGTGTAATATTACTGTGCGTATCGGCGGCTGAAAATGTGATCGGCAATTTATTTTCTGTGTACGGTGAGTCATTATACTGACACTGTGACAGCTCGGTTACTTCTCCCACGTGGTCTGGGTAAATTTTCCCGTGTCGAAAGTCCAAGTGCGGACAGTGGTCACATTTGACCATTTCTCATTTTACCATCGTCTCGGTAAAACCTTCCCAAAAAAAAGTCCAGTGCGGACACGGCTTAAGTCAATGGAAGATCAATGCATAAGTTCACCTGCCCGAAAAAAAAACCCCATCTTTTTGGGTCAAGCAGGGATGTAGTCGAGTTCATCACAAGTAAATCACGTGTCACAGGGGATGAGCAATAACAAAGAATTGCCTTTGCCACCGTTCATTTGCATAGCTTGTGGGGCGCTGTGGTCCAGTGGTTAAGGTGTTCGACTCGTGTGCCATGGTACATGGGTTCAAATCCTGACCGTGGGAACATGGTGCTTGTGCTCTTGAGCAAAGCACTTTACCATTACTGCTTCGTCCTTCGGATGGGACGTAAAGCCCTAGGTCCCGTGTGTTGTGTAATGCGCGTTAAAAAACCCAGTAACACTTATCGCTAAGAGAAGGGGTTTGCCCCGGTGTTTCTGGCAGTGGCTGCAATATGCGCCGCAGTACCTTGTAAACCATTATAAGGTGCTACATAAGTGGTCTCATATTTCTCATGAACTTTATTTATCTTTCTTTAATAATAGACATAATTGCTAGCGCCTTGAGTACCAAATTGTTGGTACATGTAGATACGTGCGCTATTATAAGACTCCGATATTATTATTATTATTGTGATGAGTTGACATGGGACTGGAGAACTTGTGATGGACTTGCAGGGACTTGTGATGGACTCGACAACATGCCTGGGATCAACCTGAGTTGCTCCTAATACTATATGGTTCAGTGTTTCTACTGCTGCATAGATGTATACTGTGTTATTTCTTGTGAATATTTCTTGACAGGTCCTTGGGCAGTCGGTAAGCAGATGATGCAAGAACTCATGGGTGCATTCCCTGGCATTGACGAGGCAGTCAGCTTTGCCGAAGTCATGAAGTAAGATGTCTTCATTTGTAGTGTACTTGGATAACAATGTGGTGCTTATATAGCGCCTTATACCAAAGGTGTCAAAGCGCTTTACAATTATTACCCCTGTTCATCAGGCCATGAGACCAGTTTCTGCAGCAGCTCATTATCAGCGCATATGGCCCGTACCTTCGCAGGTATCCATTTACTCCTGGGTAGAGAGAAGCAATGCTCAAGGGCACATGCACCATAACCCTAGGCTGGACTCGAACCCACAACCCGCAGCTTTACCTGCAGACCACGAACCCAGTGCCCTTAACCACGAGGCCACAGCACTGAGGCCAGACGTAGATTTGTCTGAGGCCACACGTAGATTTGTCTGAGGCCACACGTAGATTTGTCTGAGGCCACACGTAGACTTGTCTGAGGCCGCACGTAGATTTGTCTGAGGCCACACGTAGATTTGTCTGAGGCCACACGTAGATTTGTCTGAGGCCACACGTAGACTTGTCTGAGCCCGCACGTAGATTTGTCTGAGGCCACACGTAGATTTAGCTGAGGCCACATGTAGATTTGTCTGAGGCCACACGTAGATTTGTCTGAGGCCACATGTAGATTTATCTGAGGCCACAGGTAGATTTGTCTGAGGCCACACGTAGATTTGTCTTTAGCACATTTGATTGTGGGTGGCCATCGCTATTAGGGGAACACAATGCCACACTAAGAGGTCATTGGGCATTTCTATAGGCAAAGTTCTTTTTCATCTAGTCTCTATTGTTATTCATACATGTATATTCTTTATCAAATTGCCAGTGTTGTGAGTGTTTTTTTCAGAACCATGCGTCATAGAAGAGATTAATTCCATAATCGTACCCAACAAACGTACCACTTTATTCAATTGTCACACATCTTCACAAGTAATCACAAGTCTATCGCAAGTCCTACAGTCCCAAGTCCAGTTAGAAGCGCTTCAAGCAATCTGTGATAAAGACATTCCTTAGTGTGCATCAATTGGGACTTGTAAATTGACTTGTGGAGTAACTTCCGATTCACATGTGGCCGGACTTGTGACTAACATGGAGCGCCATGGCCTCATGGTCTGGCGCATTCGTGGTCTGCTGGTAATTCTGCAGGTTGTGGGTTCGAGTCCAGCCTGCGGCTATGGTGTGTGTGTCCTTGGACAAGGCACTTTGTCACTCATTGCTTCCCTCCACCCAGGAGTAAATGGGTACCTGTGAGGGCAGAGATGGTTATTGTGGTTGATTTTAGCTGCTTTGCGCCGAAATGGCAGCATGGAGCTGTATACTCCCCAGGGAGCTGAGATGGTATTTGGAATGTTTCATTGGCCCAATGAGCAGGGTAATAATGATGTAGCGCCTTGAGCACCAATAATGGTGGATACATGTGCTTTATAAATACACATTATTGTTATAATTATTATTAACTTGTGATGGACCCCACAACATATCTTCAGTTTACAATAATCCTTACAAGTTCCTTTTTTTTTCAAAGTTTTTCAACTGAAACTGAGGGCTTTATTTTCTCCCTTTTCAGGCTGGTGAAGAACATGAATTTCTCGCTTGTCGTCTTCGACACGGCGCCTACCGGTCACACTCTCAGGCTGTTGTCCTTCCCGGCGTTGGCAGAGAAAGGACTGAGTAAATTGCTGCAACTCAAGAACCAGTTCAACCCCTTCATCCAGCAGGTGCCTATTATAGGGAACTTAGATATCCTTGTCTCTTGGCTCAGTCGAAGAGAAGAGGTGGCTTCGTAACCATTCCTGCTTGGCGGGGGAATAATTGCTTCGATCAACTGATTTATGGATGAAAACTTACCTTCATACTCAAAAACCCCTATTACCTGATATGCACGAGCAACCAGTGGCGCACCCGGGAGGGGGGGGGGGGCTCGGAGGGCTTTGAGCTCCCACCCCCCCCCCCCCCCCCCAAAAAAAAAGGTTGTCAATAATTTTTTTTTTTTTTTGGAAGTTCTTTTTTGTCCCAGGATTTTTTTTTTTTTTTGGAATTTTTTTTTTGTCCCAGGATTTGTTTTTTCTGTGGCCAAAAAATGTTGGCCAATTTTTTTTTGAAAAAAAAAAATAACCTCTAAAAAATTTGGGGAAAAAAATTTGAGCCCCCAAAAACCAAATCCTGGGTAGGCCACTGCAAGCAACCAGTGAACACACGCTCAGAGACTAGCTGCCATAGGCCAAGAAAAAAACACCTGTTTCCTGTTACCCCACCCAACCTAGAAAATCACTCAGAACCTAAATCTATTCACTAAAACAAATATGGTGACGCCCCACCTTAGTAGGCCACTTGAAAGGGGTGTCAAAAGTTGGAACACACACTGAAGAATACAAAGGCGAACGTTACAAATGCAGTATATTCCTATAATTAGAGCGCTGTGTTACCCAAAAATATAAAGTCAACTGGAAAAGACATATTCTTAATTGTATTAACCCTAACAGAACTCAACCCATCAAAACCAAACGGCATGTTTTGTTGGAATCTGTCAGGATGGGTACAGTACCCCTAAACTGACAGTCTTTTACATTGGGTTGGCACACCTCCAGAATCAAAGTCAGAAATATGTGTGTGCAGTTTCCCATATGGTGTTGGAATTTGCCAGGATGGGTATGGTTCCTAATAAATCATGCTAGGGAGTTAGGGTTAAAGCGGTTCCATCATTAACATGGCCTACTCTGGCGAATCCAAAGCTTATATGTATTTTTTAATATGTTGTAATAATTTATAAAATAAAGAAGAATTCTTGAGTTAAGATAATCAGTTTTCACAGTTTGTGTATTCTTACTTAAATTTAGATCTAATATTTATGAAAACAATTCTTGCTTTCTTGTTGCCCAGATTGGTGGTATGCTTGGTCTGCCAGATATCAGTGCTAATGAGGTCCTGGGCAGACTGGAAGACACAGTGCCAATAATCAAGGGTGTCAGGGAAGCCTTCAACGATCCGGTAAGTCATGAATATTCATAGTTATTGATATACATTAATATTCATAGTCATCGATATGCATGAATATTCATAGTCATCTATCCTCAAAAGGCAGTTGTGATTTTGTGGAATTTAATTAGTTGGAGTTATTTTTGGATAGCTAAGTAGGAGTTTTGCCTAAATTGTTAAGCCAAAAAAAAAGAAGTTCTGCTTCCGGTTTCCCTACCTACTATTCTGACAGCCCCTACCCTATTTTTTTATGGGAAAAATGAGGGGGAAAACACCCAACACCATCAATTACTAGTTTTACCCTTGACTACATGCAGACGCCTCCATATGATCGTACGCAAAAAAAATTGCCAAAAAAAAAATTCCCTACCTACCTACCCTATTTTCAAATGCCATGTAATCGAAAGCAGAACTATTTGGTGGGTGTTTTTTTGGCCTTGGGGTTCGTGACTCATGATCAAAAGGTTAGGGGTTCGATTCCTACCACTGGCCATCTGTTGTGTCCTTAGGCTAGCTACTTCACCCTCACTCGCCTCTCTTTACCCAGGAGTGTACGTAAATGGGTACCGGTGTTACATTGTGGTTAACCTGGCATTCCATCTATGGGAATAGAAATATTCTTGGTCGTTTTATGCTTAGGAAACTTGAAATTAACACCGGGCTGAAGGGCCATTTAGGGGTTTGAATCTTGCTACTGGCCATTTGTTGTGTCATTGGGCAAGCCACTTCACCCCCACTGGCCCCTCTTTACCAAGGAGTGTACGTAAATGGGTACCGGCATTACATTGTGGTTAACCTGGCATTCCATCTATGGGAATAGAAATATTCTCGGTCATTTTATGCTGAGGAAACTTGAAATTAACACCAGACTGATGAGCCATTTTGGCTTGAGACATATTTTACTTAGATACATGTATAAATGGCAAGAGAAGTTGTGTTTTGCACGCAAACCAGTGATGTGCAAATTGTGTCAATCCTTGGAGCTTCTGTGAAGGCTGTACAGCGCCATCTAGTGTTGCTGCTGAGAGTCTGCATTTTTGAAACACAGGCTTGATCTCCAGCTTCACCTTCATCCCTGGCTTCAGAATCGTTTGGAAGTAACGTCCAAACTACATGTAAACAGAACTTCCCAGAACTGGAGCCCCTCTTTGGAAGATTTTGTGTTCTTTTTAGCTAAAGATGGAGCCATTTTGAGAATGAGACAACTAGGGCTGAACTCTTGTGTAGCTGAACCTTAAACAAAGCCGAGATTTTGAAAACCCTCCATGACTGGTCAGTGAATCAGCATGCTGCCCTCTCTTGGCAGACCTTGACACAACTCATTTGCCCTATGATTTCTATAAAGGGTCGTTAAAGGGATATAAGTATTACGTCCTGTAATGCGCCAAATTGGGCTACAAAATGCATTTCAAACGAAATGATGTTAATTGGAAAGAGCGTTTAGAAGTAGGTAATAAACGTCCACACAACCATCCTTTGAAAACTGGGTGTTTTTGTGTTATTCTTGCGAGAACCATGCAAGAATGATCTTTGGGGGTCATAATTTTAACTCTCAAAAATCGAGCTGTTGAGTGCTAGTTGAGAATCCTGCCGCATAGTGTTTCGCATTCTGCAGACTTGTGAGAAACATCATTTGTGTATTGGTGCTGTGTGTATTGTGACACACACACACAACGTGTACCATACACTGAATGGTCACGGCGGGAAATACATATGTATCCGTATGCCACAAAATGGCCGCCGCGTCTGATGTAAACAACTGGTTTTTTTTTTCCTTTTCTCGCGAACGTTCTAAGACATGGGTTAATTTCCTTTCAACCAGACCTTTGAAAGGGGATAAATAAACAATCCAAACATAAAATTTTCGGGGGATTTCAGGCGGTAATGCCCTTTAACCAGAGCTGTTTGCAGTAACTTAACACAACTGACATCATTTTTTTTGCTTAAAGGGAATATACAACATTTGCAAACATTGGAAAACAAAACTACCAAATTTTTACGAAATAGCTTACTAGGATGTTGGTAAATGAAAGTCTGAAGCATCCTGTAAAATTATGGCACCTGGTGTGAAGTCGTTTCCAAGAAAAGTGGTATTTTGTGTAAATTTCCAACGGTGGTCGGCCGACCACCGTTGGAAAAACCTAACTATTTTTAACTACTGCTCCAAATTTACCCTTTTTTCAGTCCAAATTTTGGTTGCTATTGGTTCCATGTTCATGAACGGGTGCAGACCAGCAAGATTGGTTTCCTTACTTTACAATTTTCCGGCATCTATAAATTGATGCATTTTATCTTAAGTGGAGCCAGGGAACCAGACTACTTGAACATTTTTGTTTTTCCTGTTTTTTTCAGCATTTTCGAACACAAAACCTCAAACTTGTCAGTGTAACAATATTTGATCTATTATACTAACCCCTCAACTAGTTCATTTCTGAAAATTACAGTAAAAGCCAGTGATGTACATTCCCTTTAATAGCACTCTATAGAATTGGGACCAGAGTGTATACTTTATTTTCTTATCCTCTGTAAATCTATCACCTCAAACCAGCAAATTTCAACAGAACAGAAATATCCCCCCCCCCCCCTCCGGCATAACTCTTTCACTTAGGTAATGTTCCCTTGGTGACTGTAAAACCTGCAAAGTGAGCATGTTCATGCTGTGAGAATGTGGGTCATTTAAACATTAATTTGTTCTGCAACGTCAGTTTTAACACTCTCTCAATATCCATCAAAGTTCAGATGTGTAAGAAATGAATGATGGGAAACAGGTGAATTGAAAATTAGATTTTGTGACACTTCATAACCGACACATACAATTTGAGATATTTCTTTCTATTGGAATTTGTTATTTCACATTTTTAAAAACAATGAAATTATTATGGTATTTGTATGGACCATTTTTATGTAATTAAAAAATGTATGTTTGATTCACATGTTTTTGGTAATTTGTAAAGAAATTCTTCCAAACTACAGTACCGTGCACATTTAAACAACATTGTGTTTGATTTGTGGAATTGATTTACATTTAAGATAATGATGAATGGTCAGACTTGTTTTTGAATAAATTTGACTGCAGAATAATAGTGAGAGTTTTACTTTTTTTTAAATGTATTTTGACATTCCTCAAAGTTTTCCCCAAAACCACCTTTTTTAAGGGCAATTCCTTGTTGTATAAGTAAGAAGTTTTTTTTAATTTGCCGGGCAACTACTAAGCTGATGTATGTGAGAGCATAGCAAGATCAAAAAGTAAAATTCAGGCATTTTTTATGATCCTCTTTATATTCAGGTGTTAATATCTTAGTTTCAACATATATTTAAAAAGAAATTATAAGTTTAAGTAATTAAGTTACAAGTAAAAGAAAAAAAATATAACCTGGTTGCAATTCTGTTAAATCTCCAAATCGTTTGAGATTTTTATTTCACACACTGTACTTACAAATTTTAAATTTGCAGAGCCTTAACAACGTAAGCGCTGTGCACTGATGATTTTTTTTTGAGGGGGGTGGTGTTGCGGGGTTCAACAGCTTAGGTTCATACCATTTAACTTGAAAGAAAAAGAACAAAACTGTGAATAGACTTCAAAAAGCTTGTTATGTTTGGCATAGTGCCAAATAATTTATGCGATTATGAACAATATTGCAAAGTTTTAGAAATAGAAATTGTTATTGCATCAAAATGTGGAGAATTATAAGCAGCCTGTATGCTAACTCAAGCTTATCAATATGGCATGCAAGTCTCGCCAGTCTACGTTCACTTTGTATACAAGTGAATGTCTTGGTACCGGTACCAAACACTTACTGGTCTAGTCACAGACTCACATGGTTTAATCTACCCACTCTGCGTTATCCATGGAACGGAAATTGAAGTCAACATTTTTAATTTATAATAGTCATCAATTTGCAATATTTTCAGCTTGCCATAAATTGTAACGCTTTTCTTTGCTTTCTTTAAAAAAATAACCTTGCCATTGCCCTTGATTGGATGGGCCCAGTCAGGACACAAAATAAATCTAAAAAAAAATAATAGGACGTTAGGCCAAAAAAAAGTCTCCGGTTCCTGGTATGGAGCTTGCCCAAAAAGTGGTGCGGCGACGCGGCTTTTTTTTTTTTTTTTTTACCTGTTTTTTTTTTGCTTCAAATGTCGGCTGATGACTGCAAATGGTGCCCGACTAAACTTAGTGCAAATATTATGGGAAACCAGAGAGGCCACATAAAGCTCATTCTCGATCATAACCCCATCTAAAAACACGTTAAAATTGTGCAGCAGCTGGATTCCAGTCAAACCAGTGAATTTGGCGGTTTTGAGACATCATCTTTCATAGAAAAAAACTTTTTCATTTTGCCGACGCGCATGGCTACGGTGACGCTCGCGCATACCAGAAACCGGAGACTTTTTTTTTTGGCCTTACATACGTTGTAGATCCTATTACATGGTGCCCAGATGTGCTGTTTTCTTGTAAAATCTCGCAGGTTTTTGAGATCAACCTACACGCTCTTGTACAAAACTGTGACCTCTTTCCGTTAACAAGAGCTCCTTCAACGATCATTGCCAATTTGTCATATTTTTCAATGTTGGTCGTCTTAAATTACTGAAATCAATCCCAAGACTTTGCAATCCATCTTGAGTTGTGTCCTCCTCCATTTAATTTCCTGCAAGAAACAACCTTGGCATATCTCGTTCTTGTGGCCATTCATCAACAGAGATCCGGGATTTCTAGGCGATGGAACGCTTCAAGAAATGTCCGTGGCACCCTCATACTAAATCAGAATATTGAACCCTCTGAGGTGATCAAACAACAAAATGAAGGCCCACATCTCATTCATCTTTTACTTTTCTTTTTGAATCTGTGGATTTGTTATTAAAAGCCACGAATTGGAAGAAAAATTTAAAAACTAGAAAAGCCAGTTTTGACTCCAAAATGGGACTGTAATAGCCCAACTGTTTATATAGAGGACTGTCTTTTGCATTTGTCGTTCAACACTGAATTTCTCCAGTGATAGTGGACATACTGTGTGTGTTCTGACCTGATCAAATTGATTCTTGTCTTGAAGTGACTTATATTAAACACAATTTCTGCAACGCAGTTTCCTGTTCTGTTGAATAAGTGGCTCTGGAAAACAGGTCGTTGGAATTAGAGCAGAGACCTTGATTATTTGTCTGATTTTAAT
The DNA here is from genome assembly GCF_015706575.1 of Patiria miniata. Lineage (NCBI taxonomy): Eukaryota > Metazoa > Echinodermata > Asteroidea > Valvatida > Asterinidae > Patiria > Patiria miniata. The sequence continues at coordinate 30,610,141 of NW_024037069.1, read as the reverse complement.
TGAATTTTTAATTTTAGACCAGCACAGTATGTGACAGGGGTACCCTCCCCCAAAAAAATCTCCCTATACACGCCCTAGACTATCGTTACCTAACACACACCCCCTAGATACATGTATCTTAAAAGAATTCCTGAGATTCTCATAACACAATGATCAACACAAAAGAGGGGGGGGGTTCCATCTGTCTCATATCATGCTAAATAAGTTTAACCTTGGGTGATGTGGGGGGAGGTATGCAGTTTTTTGTGTTTTTTTTAATGGAATTTTCCTTTTTTTATGCTGTTTTCGTCATATTTGCTGATCTTAACTTCCTTGTCTCATATTTTGTCCCTTCAATCTTTGACCTCAAGGTCAGAGTAGTACTCGGACCAAAAATCTTGTTCATAAAAACCTTATTTTTAAAACTGTGTGGTCTTCACAAAGGCCCAGAAAGTTACACATCTACTGTCTGTAGACCAGTGGCGCACCAAGGGGGGGGGGGGGGGGGCGCATTGGGGCTTGAGCCCCCCAGAAGAGGTTTTAAAAAAAAAACATTCAGTTCCCCCCCCCCCCAATTTTTTTTTTTTTTCTGCGGCCAAAAATGTTCGGGCAAATTTTTTTAAACAATTTTAACTTGAAATTTGAAAAAGAAAGTTGAGCCACCCCCCCCCCAAGTTAAATCATTGGTGCACCACTGCTGTAGAACTTGATGTAAGAGTGAAGAAGTGGACCTGCTGCATTTTTTCTCATCCAGAATAAATCCTTGTCTTGATCTTCCCTCAACCTCCTTTCTTTCAATTTGCCCCTCTTTCTGGGTAAATCAAACAAACCGCGTCGGGTCCTTGTCACCGAAATGCACACCTTTAGCCAACTAACGATAGAGATTTTAATTAAGAAACGGCTGATAAAAACCCCAAGGCCTGCTTATTGCACTCTTAGAAACTATTGACACTGTATCCATATCCTGATGAGCCAATATTGCGGTCCCTTGTGCCTCTCCTCATCCAGAAAAACAAGCGAGGATAATGGGAAATTCATGTCTCGAAACGACCAAGGAGTATTTAATGAAGGTCTTAGTCATTACGAAGCCTACGGCCTCTCAAATCAGTGCACACAGCTGTGCACATGAGTGATTTCTCAATATTTATTGTGCTTTTCCAGTCGGGCTAGCTGTACCTAATATTTACACGTTTGTTTCAATGATACCGGCCATTGCGGCGTCGGGTTTCATAAGTGGGGCAGGGTGTTGTCATCATTAGGTAATCAAGGTGGTGGGGAAGGAAGGGGGGGGGGTGGGGAGGTTTGTGACGTGGGAAGCGGCATGGTTTGTGACAGGGTTATGTTACTGAAATTGATAGGTCTTGCAACATTGTCATAGTGTCTACTCTCACGATTGCAGTCCTTTTCAAATATTGTGTTTTGTCCATCACTGACATATGTTAAAATAAGAATTGTGTAAAGATTAACATTTCTGCGATGGAAAATTCCATCATTCTAGATATTCCAGTTCATCATTGTAGGAGTAATAGGTAGTCATTTTATATCCCCGTTAATGAGAAATCCCATGTAAGTTTTGCCCCATCTTCGTTTGTTAATTCGTCATTCTATAAATTTAGGGGCCAAAGTATGTCATTTTCCCTGTCCCTATTACCTACGTGATCGTTATTTGCCGTTGAATATCATTTTAAAAAAAAGGTTTTTATTTGTTGGGTAGATTTGTTGTGTCGCCTAAATTAAGTTGTGGGAGACGCTAACCAGCCCTAAATTCTGTAGGACCGTAGACCCATATGGTAAAGTTTTGAATTTTCTTTAATAACTTCTACATACTTTCATGGATTTTGACACAACTTGGATGCAGTGACCCCTGGGTGGGAAGACACAATTCTTCATTGGATTACCGAGGTCAAAAGTCATGTAGAGGTGATTAGAGGTCATTGCTCAAATATGCTTCAAATGTTTCTTTGTCTAAGGAATTTGATGGATTTTCATGTAACTTGGATGGAGTGATCCTTGGGTGGGGGTTCATCACAACTCTTCCGAAATGGGAGGTCAAAGGTCATGTAGGGGTCATTTGAGGTCGTTGTTTAAAAATGCACAAAATGTGACTCTTTTTAAGAACACAAAACATATAGGGATCGAGCACCGAAAAAGGCGTCTTTGAGGATGACTGGATTAAGGAGTGCATCAGAATTATACAATTTTCCTTGGCATGAAACAAGTAAAAAATATTTCTGTTGCCCCTGGATGGCATGCCAGTCCATCGCAGGTTACTCCCCAGCTAATGCCAGTACCAATTAACCCTAAAAGAACTCAACCTATCAAACCCCAACAGCATGGATGGGTACAGTACCCCTTAACTGACAGTGTTTTACATTGGGTTGGCACACCTCCAGAAACAAAGACAGAAATATGTGTGCACAGTTTCCCATATGGTGTTGGAATTTAGGTTCCTAGTAAATCATGCTAGGGAGTTAGGGTTGGCAGAGGGAGGCAAGTGGAGGTGAAGTGGCGTGCCCAAGGACACAAAGCTGCATTTGAACCCCTGATCCTCTGATCACAAACCCTAACCACCAGGCCACACTGCCAAGACATGACCTCAAATGAAGAGTGCAAGTCTTATGACCGGTCTCATGTTCTTGAACTGTCCAAAAACTTTGCCTCTTTCAGGATAAGACAACGTTTGTCTGCGTCTGTATCGCTGAGTTCCTGTCTCTCTACGAGACGGAGCGCTTGGTCCAAGAGCTGGCCAAGAACAACATTGACACCCACAACATCATCGTCAACCAGCTTTTGGTACCTGAGGAAAAAGAGAACATGAAGGCATCCTCAATGTGTAAGATGTGTGGCGCTAGGATCAAGATGCAGAACAAGTACCTGGACCAGGTGGGTCTTAAGCTTTGTAAAAGTACTAAGTTGTTTGTCTTAGATTATGTCTTGTGAGTTTCAAACATCATCTTTTGAGTTGAAGTACTATGTTGTGATTTGGGATCCTATCATGATCAAGATGGAGAACAAGTACCTGGCTCAGACACATGTAGGTCTTAAACTCTTAAACTTCTTAGTCTAAAGTGATATCTTGTGACTATCATTTGAGTTTAAGTACAATGTTGTAACTTTGGATTATACAACTACCATCAAACTGGCGAATAATTATCTTGATCAGATACATGTATGTGTTTAAGCTCTACTTAAAGTACTATCTTGTGATGTTGGGTTGTGTTATGCAGATACAAAACCTGAACCAGGCTCCCCTAATTTTTTTAAGATTTATATCTGTTGACTTTACAAGTACCATCTTGTAACTCCAAAATGTTTGTCTGGGTGTGTTTGTGTGTGTGTTGAATGTCAAGTACTATATTGTAAGAGTGCTATCTTAAAGTGCTAAGTCGTAGGTTTAAAAGTGCTATCTTGTGGATGTTCTGTCTATGGAGTCTAATACTGCTTGCTATTAAGTTTAGAAAAACGTTGTGAGTTAAAAAAGCAAATTCATATGTTTCTGTGAACTGAGAAATCTGAACACTCAGATGAAATCTCTCTTGGTTCTTGTTTGACAAATTTGCTTTGTTGAGAAGGTCACTGTTACTCAAATAACATGGAAACTTTTTCAAGTTACACTTAGTCTGTTGAACTAAAATTGTTTTCCCCTCTCTGTGTTATCAGATTGAGGATCTGTACGAAGATTTCCACATTACTAAACTGCCGCTGCTGCAGCACGAAGTGCGGGGCCAAGAGAAAGTGGCCGACTTCTCAACGAACTTGATCGTGCCGTACGGGAGTTTTCGGAAGAACGCTGACGCTGGTAATACATGACGCACTGATCCAACAGGGAAAGCTTTATTTGAGAATTGCACAAGGGTAATAACGAGAAAACCGTATTGTCTTTGTAGGGGGTCCGTGCATAGATAGGGCATTGTAGGGCGCTTTCTTGGTCTGGCACCCAACTTTTCCTCAGATCCGCTGATTTCCTCGTTTTTTACTTCTCATGAATGCCATTACGAATTGAAAAATACTGTACAAAGTCATGTGTGTTTTGGAGTTTCCTTATTTTTAAGGCCGGAGCTTCTTCATTTTTCTTGGTAGTCGGTCCGTCGGTCGGTCTGTCCCCCCAAATTTGACCAAAAGTATGGTGTTCCACATGTGCCATTGGCGTCACATTTTTCGGCGTGGCATTTTTCAGCTCTTGGCAGTGATCATTTTGAACGATTTCATGCGAGACTTTCATGCAAGACTTCTTGCAACACGGCCAGAGCTTACTGTGCACTCGCACTTGTTTTCTAAATTGTGAACCCATTTAGTTCCTGTACCGCCCCAAACCGCCCAAAACTTTGTATGAAATTGCATGGAAAGGACACGTGAACCACCGAAATATCAGGGTCCTTAACTTACTTTGAAGAGCGCCCTCTTTAGAGTGTGCACGGAGCCCAATAACTTAGATATTGACTTCACTACCTCCCTGTGTGGCAACTACACACCATATTTGTATATAAGCAGGTTTTTAGAACAAATCATTTCTCATCATCTCTTTGGGTTAATTTTGTAAAAATAAAAACTAGTTCAATGTACATGTATAGTTTGCGCTATATTTTCCTGTGTTTATGATATCATTACATCATTGCATGTTCCATGGAAAATCTATATCTTCAACTTTACACAAAGTTGGCAAGTTTTATATTCAACCCCTCCCTACCCCCCCCCCCAAAAAATATCATTCAGCTTAGTTACCAAGGCTGAGAGGTGTGACATCATATTCCTATAGACGATTGACCAATGGGATTTATATTTATTTAGTGGATTTGCTCATAAATACGTATGAGGTGTATTGAGGTAAGCTGCATGTTCAAAATCAGTTACTAAAGAACGGAAATATAATGTGCGTTTTGCAAAACAGAAAATTTCTTTCTCAAATATTAAAAAAATACATATAATATGCCTGTAATCGGAATCACTTTTAAGGTGAGCAAGGGAAAGTAATCAGCTTTAGAACTGTATAGGTTTTATGTTAAGAATGTGAAAAATAACGCTGTTATCTCCAATAAAATAATTGAACAAAAAACATTATACCACTGTTCGCTTCTTTGAGTGCTTGTTCTGTTTTCTTTTTTTATATTTTTATGCGGGGGTCCTTTCTTTCAATAACTTCCAAGGGCGATTCTCTGCATACGTCCGACCACATGATGTACAAGGTCGTTAAGGTGGTGGTACCTTAGTTTGGTCTGTAATTGTTTTCTGCTCAATTAGATGTCACATTATTAGTGAGCAGCTCATTAAAGTGTCTATAACATATACGTCCAAATTTACGGAATTGTCCCTAACTAAAACTGTTAGTTTATTGACCGCTTCCTTAGTCTTATTCTCAGTCTTGGTAATATTGGCAGTGTGTGCATTAGCTTGAGTACAGCGCTTGTGACGTATGCTCGGAATTTCCTGGGTAGCGCTGCCAATATTGCCATTGGATTGGAATCATCTTGTTGATAGCGACCTCGCTTGTCACGGACCGGCAGTTTAAGGGGAATACAATCCAAAATTCAGTCTCGTACCAAGACTACCCTTCCTCTGTAAATTGACTCAACCTGATTTTGTTATCCCACACCTGGAAAGGCTTGGATCGTCTTCTGGATCATAGCGGTAGGACTGTTAACAATATATTTATTCCGTAGGGGCCGAAACCATTAATTTATGGAGCTAATGGCATGCCTTGCAAGTTAATGGTCGAGACGAGAATAGACATGGTGGTTGTGTGACGCTTCTTCAGATTGCCTCATCTTTCAGAAAAGAGCAGCGAGTGTTGTTTGTCTCCTTAGAAGCCGGTTTTTTTTAAAGTACTTTTTAGCATTAAAACGATCCCCGGTAATTGTGTGTTACCCTTGAAAAGCGGTCAAAGCCTTGTCTTAATTGCAAGCACGTTTTTAACACATCCTGCTGGCAAGGTTGTGAAATTTGTCGGCTTTAAACACTGCATCGTCACCAAAAAAACTAACCACTTTTCATTGTAGAATAACGTTCCTGTGTTTTTTCCTCATTATACAGGGTGGATTAAAAAAAAAAAAAACCGAGATATTATTGCCAATTGGAACAGAAGTAGAGAACATGTGAATCAAAGGGAGATATCCTCTGTTAGGGTTGAATCTCCTCTTTAAAATGACACCCTGATCATGTCATTACATTCACGGTTGACTGAGCAGTGACCAATTTTATGAAAGGGTCTATTTAGAGAATTGCGCCACTTTTCAATTGTGGTTTTTGTGGCGTCATTTGTCACAGAGTGAAAGGCTATGGTTGCCAATCAAGGCAGGTGGCGAAAAAAAGAGATTTCACCATGAAAAGGGATTGTTCCAAAAAGGTTCAAGGAAAAGCTACATAGAAACGTCATCGATCATCAAAAAGCTAATAATTTGCTGTTAAATGTCTTCTTAAAACGTCTTAGAAAAATTATTTCTTTTTGTGTTGCAGACAGTGCAGTAACCAATTTTGTTATGTGGTCATCAGCTAAAAAAACGTAATTACCTTAAAGGGAATGTACATCATTGGCTTTTGCTGTAATTTTCAGAAATGGAGTATTTGAGGGGTTAGTATTATATATCAAATATTGTTACACTGACATGTTTGAAATTTTGTGTTCGAAAATGCTGGAAAAACCAAAAAAAACATGAAATGGATCAATTTACAGTTGCCAGAAAATTGTAAGGTAAGGGAACCAGTCTAGCTGGCCTGCATCCGTTCATGAACATGTAACCAATACTAAACAAAATTTGGACTGAAAAAAGGGTAAATTTGGAGCAGTAGTTGAAATATAGTTAGGTTTTTCCAACGGTGGTCGGCCGACCACCGTTGGAAATGTATACAAAAATACCATTTTCTTGAAAATGACTTCACACCAGGTGCCATAATTTTACAGGATGCTTTAGACTGTCATTTACCAACATCCTAGTAAGGTATTTCTTAAAAACTTGGTAGTTTTATTTTTCGATGTTTGCAAATGTTGTATATTCCCTTTAAGCATTGAACGAACTTACTTTCTCTTGATATGGTTTCTGTATGTAAAAACGAAACAGGCTGAGACAAGCGATATCCCTAGATGTACGAGTGGCCGTGGGTGGAAAACATCGTGAGGTGCAGGTCCTGGAATTATGTTCAAGATCTGAGGGATGTGACTTTAAGATTCGGCCTCAGATTTATTTGTCTGTCCATCCAGCGCACGGTCGGTCTTTATCGATTGGTCTAAGCAAAGGTCACTCTTTATTCCCTTGATACCCCTGGCTTAATCAAGTCCGAGTTCCTCGCTCTGAAATCCAGATCCGGACTTTGCAGTGTCTTAATTACTCACTGTTTGTAGGCCCAGCGATATTTAGAAAGATTGTTAGTCCAACATCCCAAACGACCCGTAGAAGTCCGAAGAAGCCGCGAAGTCCGCGAGGGGTCAGCGTGATTCCTTTTTCTCTCTGTTGTCTTTCACGGCGTGCATTCGTCCACTGAGATGGTCGCATCTCTCTGTGAATGGACTTTTTGTTGGCCTACAGCCACGGCAATTTTAACCACTCAGTGCTCTGACCGTGTGTAATGAGTAACCTAGACATAAGGATTGGAGCACGCATCATTAAAAGTATTGCGAAGCATTATGTTCGTGATCAAGAGATTGTGCATGGTTTTCACAGTTGTATCGAACAGACCCTGATATCGAGTTGCAACTTCAACAGGTCAGGTTTTGAACATTCCTCTTTGGATTTTGAGTGGTAAATTATTATTGGGACAACAACTTGAATACATAAAAAGCAAATGATCCTATATCTGCATTGATTATAATGGAGCTGTTGAATATCTGGGGTAGGCCTAAAGCGTTCCATCAAACGACGCCAAGAAAACACCAATCGCCTTGGAAATGTCAAAGTGAATTAAAACTACTAGTAACTTCGCTCATTTAAGCAGTTCACTGCAAAACATGTCACTGTGATGTCCTTCCTTGCTTGGAGTAATTTGTTTTACGAGTAGAAGGGGGTCGAGTCGTGTATACTGCACAGTATCTATGCGTATACCGGTTTTCCCCATCGTTTAATTAATCTGTTTATTCCGTCTAAACGATTGTTACAAGAAACCAATGTGTACTTTTGATTTTAAAAAATCAATCAAATTAACAATGATTGGAATCGAACCCCACTGCGGATTGCCGTTCGAGCTGTATGACAATTATATCATGGAGCAAGGATTATATCAAACTACATTGTACCATGATTGTACATGACTCGGAAATATTTAATGAACGTTAATGTAAAATAGCTAGCTACTATTCTTTTTTTTTTGTGGTAGATAAAGCTATTTTCGTGGCAAATCAAAGTAATACTCCCAGTAAAGAGACGATTATGGTAAAACATCCTGCTAAGGGACATAATGGATTCGTCCAAATACCAGTGTTGTAGTTCTCGAGACCGGTCTCGGTCTCGGTCTCGAGACCCCTTTTTGCCGGTCTCGGTCTCGGTCTCGGGAGCTGTGGTCTCGGTCTTGGTCTCGGTCTCAGTCCCCTTTGGTCTCGATATTTTGGCTGGTCTCGAGTCGAGACCAGCCAAAAAGTGAGGGGGGTGGATTCCGCCCCCGGCCCTTTTAGGGTTAAGTAAAGAATCAGTTTAGGGCAAATGTGACTGCAGTGTGATGTTAATGGACATGTCTCTCTTCACTTTCTAGTGAGTGAGGCATAGTCCAATAACCATTGCTCCTCTTCTTATTTCTCGTTTTTATTGTGGGATGATCTGTTGAAACAAGCACTTTATAGCCATCCTCATTGATTCCAAATACAACTGAGATTTAAATCTTATGAATCAAGACTGAAACATTATTTTTACCGTCAGATTTTGTATTTTGAATATGGGGAACAACTCAACTCTTTTTCCCTAGAAATAGTGGTGATTTTTTTTTGTATTTTCCTTTTCAATTTTTCCTTTATTCGTGGAAGCGGGAAAACGTTGGGTTTTTTTCATTATACTTATTAATGGATATTCATCAATTTGTAGACCGTTAAATTGGTATTAGTGGTGGACAGCTGAATTTTGTGATCTCTTTATTAAAATAGACACGACTTGGGAATAGAGTATGAAAATTACGTGAAATGTTCACAGTTACTACTCAATAACATGTTCTTTATCCCAATTATATTTTTTACAAAATGGAGCGTGCCAATTTTTTTTTATCATACGGTCACTTTCTTTTTGACTCGCCATGTATTCATCTTTTCATCTGTGATAAAAACAAATTGAGCTACTGCCATGGTCACACAAAAATAGAGTCTAATTGCCTGCCTCGTCTCCTTCCTAAATGTCAATTGCATTTGCATGAGTCAAGAAGAATTGTGTTCCATTAATCGCTATATGCTGTTTACGGCCATCACAATAAACGATTAATATATTGGCAATATGTCGTACTTGTTAATCACTAAAATATTCAAGTAAATCGCCCAGCAAAGTAGCCGATGCGGGCGATACGATGGCACGGTCAAGGGCGGATCCAGGGGGGGGGGGGGGAGGGAGCCAAAGGGGGCAATGCCCCCCCCCCCAAAAAAAAAAACCCCGAAACCAATTGTTTTTGTTTTTATGTGACGTCGCAATAAAGGCATGCAATGAGTACACCACCATCTTTTCCTAAAAAAAACATTGGCTAAAGTGGTCAGAAATTGCCTCAGATCGCACCACAGAGCATCGAGAATCCAAAAAATTTTCGGGGCCCTTAAGCGGGCCCCGAACCCCACGCCGTAATTTTTTGACCCACTTTTTGGGAGACACCAATTTTTTGGGGGGCCCCCAAAAAAATTGTGTTCTGGATCCGCCCCTGGGCACAGTACAAACACACAGAGAGGCGTGGGCACTGAGCCATGAATCCTAAAAGTGCATCTCACCCACCACATTCAGTTTGTGACAGCGCCCTTCTATTGTGTCGGCCATATTCTCAAATAGGCTAATGATGATGATGACAGCGGGCAGATTAACAGAAGATAGATCAGGCAAATATGGTTCATCAATCTTCTTTTAATAGTATATGTAACATTATTGACATTAAACAAAAATAAAGTGGCATTACATTTCAGCCTTAGCCAGGCCTTCTTCAGAGGTAAATGACAGAGGAGCAAGAAACAAACATGTAGGGGACACACAAACATGCAGGGTTGGAAGGAGAATCACAAAGAGGGATGGGGGGGGGCAGACCAATCCATTTCTGGCTACCATCTCTCAATTTTTTGGTCTACATGTACAAATCTATATTCCATGACTGAAATTTTAAAAAATAAATCAATATTTTCTTGCTCCAAATTTTTTTCGAATCAGGTTTACAAGGAGGTCCCATGTAAAATTCAAGTTGCATTTAAATATCCGTTAGTGGACATTGCTGAAACCAAGGGGTGGCTGTGGAGTTTAGGGTCCGAGTTCCTATAACATATGAAACATCCACCTTTAACTTTTTACTTTTGTCAAGTCTCAACATGTTCAAGTTTTGCAAAAACTAGTACAAATTGTCGTACTCCTAAGTTAGAGTCTCTTCATCAGATTTACACTTTATAGTAGATAAGCAATATAAAAAAATATATATTTTTAAAAAAGTGGCAAAAATATATGGAGTTCATCAAATAAGGTTTTCCCCTTCTTTAAATTAGGTTGTTTCCATTTTTTTTAATTGATCGTGCCAATAACAAATTCTGTTGCCATGTTGTAATTTAAGGCATGAAGCAAACACGAAGAGCACTCGCATGACACAATTAAGCAGGTACAAGTGATTCCTAACTTTCAATCACTTCCTTCACATCCCTATGAACATCAACATCTCAAGGACAGACTGTTCAGCTGTAATTAGTGTCTTGTTGTTTATTTAGATTATTGTTATTTATTATCCGCGGTCTCGGTCTCGGTCTCGGTCCGCCTTGAAGGGGCTGGTCTCGGTCTCGGTCTCGGTCTCGTAACTTCAGGTCTCGGTCTTGGTCTCGGTCTCGGACTCTCCGGTCTCGACTACAACAATAAGGTTTTCCCCTTCTTTAAATTAGGTTGTTTCCATTTTTTTTAATTGATCGTGACAATAACAAATTCTGTTGCCATGTTGTAATTTAAAGCATGAAGCAAACACGAAGAGCACTCGTATGACACAATTAAGCAGGTACAAGTGATTCCTAACTTTCAATCACTTCCTTCACATCCCTATGAACATCAACATCTCAAGGACAGACTGTTCAGCTGTAATTAGTGTCTTGTTGTTTATTTAGATTATTGTTATTATTATGCGCGGTCTCGGTCTCGGTCTCGGTCTCGGTCTCGGTCTCGGTCTCGCAACTTCAGGTCTCGGTCTTGGTCTCGGTCTCGGACTATCCGGTCTCGACTACAACACTGCCAAATACTATGTATTTCCAAATACGCAATTGAGTAATGCCTAATGCACCAATGATTCAATTATAAAATGGTGTCCATCAACATCAAAACACGCCTCGGATTCGAAGCAGGTGGAACTGTAACGCGCCTGGCGTACTGTGTATAGGCTTAGGATGAGCTCCAGGCGATAGGATCTTTATGGCAAATCTCGGTTACTGGGAACGCACCTGAGATTGTTATTTGTTTGCGTGAATTCATGTGTATTATGGAGGCTTATAGAGTGATATCAACCCACGTGCTCTTAAATCCGCGCGTTTTGTGTAAAGGGGTCGGATTATCCAAATATAGGTCGTCTGGTGGTATCGATTCCTTGCTTTTATCACCACCAGACGACCTATATTTGGATAATCCGGCCCCTTTACGCAAAACGCGCGGATTTGAGAGCACGTGCGTGGATTTTGTCTGGATTAAGGGGAATTTTTTTCCGAGGTTATAGGCCTACAGTCCCCTTCTGGTGGAAAACCTTTTTGTGTGTGCGGGGGAAGGGTTACAATATGACGTAGGATAGGCTAAACATGTTTGTCTTTCACTCGGTGAGACTAAATTACTACTTGGTTTGTTTCATTCAAAAAATTGGCTTTTAAAACCAACCATCTTTTAACCAGTTCTGTTATTGCACTGGGAATTTTGTGTGTATGCGTTAATGACGTCAGGGCGATTCAACTTTGTGGAATGCATGGAGCGGTAGTTTATTAGAAGTGGTAATTGCAGTAAACTAGCTTGCTCGGGGACACGCCAGTATCCCGATACATTGCTTCAGGGATATTCTCCATTCAAAGCAGAGCGTTTGTACCCCGGTATATGTAATAACTGTTCCTTGTACTTTCTTCCTTGTATCTTGACCTGTTATAGACCTATTCTTAATTGATGCCAGGTAAGCAGAATCTGCAATATCCGCGCGTGCAGAATTTGCCGTAAAATACACTCCGTCCTCGTTCCGTTTGTCTCAGAATCCCCTGTTGGGTAATCCTGGTCGGACAATCAACAGTGTAATCAGGTAAGCGAGGTCCAAACCTGGTTAATTACCAAGCAAAATTGATTGATATCTTGAGAAATAGTCACCGAGCATCCGGGCGCAGGTCTGTCGGACTGCATTTCCGCCCCATGCTTCACGCGGGGTACGCAAATTAGCTCAGTCCAGTTAAACTCCCATCTTTTGGAAATGAGGCCGAAACTTCGGACCCCCTTCTACTCGCAAAACAAATTCCTTCAAGCAAGGAAGGACATCACAGTGACATGTTTTGCGATGAACTGCTTAAATGAGCGAGGATAGTTTTAATCCACTTTGACATTTCGAAGGCGCTTATTGGCGTTTTTTTGGCGTCGTTTGATGGAACGCTATACCCCAGATATTTAACAGCTCCATTAATCATTAGATATAAGTAAAGGCATAATATAGGCTTTTTATGTATTTTGTTTTCCCAATAATAACACCACTCAAAATCCAAAGAGGAATGTTCAAAACCTGACCTGTTGAAGTTGTAGCTCAGGGTCTTCTCGAGAAAACAGTGGAAAACCATGCACAATCTCTTTATCACGAAACATGGTTTCGGCAGTAGTACTCTTTATTCCCAACACTAGTCAGTTGATCATTGGAAATCACCGACATTTCTGTATTTCTTCTAAATGACAGCAAGCCAGACGGAATGATTTCACGGGTGTTTAGAACCAGTGCGGTCTTTAATCCAAGTAAGCTTTTTTATAATAATTCGGTCTAGGTTACTTTTGGGGATTTAATGCAGAAGATCCTATGTGCCTTTAATAATAATGTGGCATAACATAATTACTGAAGTCACGTGTTCGGATCTTGTGCAGGTAATCCTTTTTTTACGCTGACGTATTAAAGTGGTGCACGGTGAAATAATTTAAAAAGAATAAATTATTTTAAAAACAAGAATTTTGTACGTGCACATTGGACACGTGTCTAAAAAGAAACCGGAAAACTTGTCTAGTGTTTTGATCAAAAGTTTACCTCTAAATAATTCGGATAACTTATCCTTTGACATTTGTTTTAAAACATGAAATAAAATTGCTTGTCGTAAGTAATAATGATAATAATTTATATAATAATTTGCGCAAATTATGAATTATGATCAAATGTACATCACAATTTTTATCACTGTTCATCAGAAATGAGACCCTGAACTAAAAGATAGCTCGAGATCCGTGCAATATGGTCTCTACCTTCACATGTACCCATTTACTACACCTGGTGGGTGGAGAGAGACAATCGTAGTAAAGTGCCTTGCCCAAGCGCACAAGCACCATGTCCCGGCCCGTCAGGGTTCGAACCTATGAACCACGGCACACACAAGGGCGGATCCAGGGGGGGGGGGGCAAATGGGGCCATGCCCCCCCCCCAAAAAAAAAAAAACGAGGCCAATTTTTTTTTTTTTTATGTGACATCGCAATACAGGCAGGCAATGAGTACACCACCATCTTTTCCTCAAAAAAACATTGGTTAAAGTGGTCAGAAATTGCCTCAGATCGCACCACAGAGCATCTAGAATCCAAAAAAGTAATTTTTTGGACCCACTTTTTTGGGGTCCAAATTTTTTTTTTGGCCCCCCCCAAAAATTGTGTTCTGGATCCGCCCTTGGGCACACAAGTGGAACACCCATTCTAAAATGTGTATCCTTGTGGAGACATTTCTTTGTTCTCGTGTAGTAAAGTGTTCAATTTTGAAAGTGAAGTTTCAAAATGCTCTTATGTTAACCAGAATTAGTTTCCTTGGCTGAAATTTGGACTTGATATCCCTTTTCTAAAACTCTTCCATTTGCGACGGATCAACCCACCTTGGAAATTCCTAGTTTTTGAGTAAAACCCATATATCTATTTCGTGAAAACCTTGTGGAGACCTATTCATCTATAGAAATTGCCCTGTGGAGACCTTTACAATGTTTTGTTCCCTATTGTGTGTGTGTCTCCACTAGGATACGAATTTGTGGTCACCGTAACCATTGGACCACAACACCCCACTGTTATACAGCATCAGTCCCGTGAATCAATATTTTGCTAGGGTATTGCAATGCATAAAACGTTTGGGTGGAATCCGGAATCCGATTTCTATTTTGCCTGACATTATTCGGGGTCAAAATGTACACTTTTCCTGGCCAAAATGACACGTTTGCCAAATCGTGTGCCCGGCAGAAGGACAAAATGTGCATATGCCCTTATGCAATGTAGCGTAATGACCAAAATGTTCCCAGCAAAAGGGCATATGCAGAAAACTGCCTCCATTTTAATGAAATTTTAACATTTTCGTCAGAAATTAATACAAGTTGTTCCTAAACCTATGATTCATACGTTTGACAAATTTCAAATTCGTACGATTTATATTACGCGTGGGAGAACATTAAATACATAATGCGCGCGAGGGAACAATGAAACCTTTCAATGCAATTTTCTTGAAAATGATTTTTGCGTCAGAACGCTCATATGCCCTTCTGCCGGGCACCCGACGCAATGTTCTCGATTCAAAATGATCCAGTGAAGTGTCATTTTTTTTACCCGGAGAATGTCAATATTGACCCTGAAAATTGTTAGACCAAATAAAAGCCGGTTTTCCAGTCAACCTGGCCATGATGATGCATAGGCCTATCTGTGAGTTGAGTGCTGGGAATGATTAATTCACGGAAGGTGTTTCTGTAAGTATCGACTCGGAAAGTACATACTCGCCTCTTTTCAATCATCTCTTCTGATGCTCAAACTTCCAGCATCCTCAAACCAAACCTGAAGGAGATATTGTTTCTTCCGAGTTCCTTCAGAGGACACTTGAAATCCTCCCCTTCCGTCGAGGATGCCAGATCTTTTGATTAGAAACCACCCGGGCGTTTCGGTTAAAGTGTTGACATCAAGCTGGGTATGATGGATGAGGTCTCTATCAAGAGCCAAGAGCGCAATTCTGGGTGAAAGATTACGGACAATTTCGCGCACCGTAGACGGTGTGAATTGTGTCGGTATGTTTGGCCTCTTCACACACTATCGTCGTCTTGTGATCGCCGTGTCGCGCGTTTTGATTAACAAGCAGACTGGTGATTGAAACGACGAAATTTGTGATGGTCTTTTGGAATAGGTCGCTAGAGTTGAGGCGCAAAAGGCGTGATAGAAATGCCTTTACCCTGACACAAACTTACAAATACACCATATCAGATCGCTCTGAAACATAATCTGCGTTGTCGTTTTCTTTTTAATCCCAGTGTGATCCGTATCTGGTTAATCTAAAGCAAGATTAAACAGTCACCCAATGAAAAAAAATAGCATTCTTTGACGTGTTTTGATATGGTTTAATAAACTGAAATGAAATAAGATACAAGTTTAATTGTTTCATTTATAATCGGAAATATATACATATATTTGTTACAAACAATTTAATATATCTAAAGTTGCAGTTCAATTTATTTAGATAAGTAATATGTTCATTAAGTAGAATTGCAATAAGTTAAATTTAAAATAAATCCAATAAATATATCTTAAGAATTCTGTATTTACATGAATATATTATTTACAAAATTCGACATCCTGGAAAACATTTACATTTATTGATTGTTAAAGAGAGTGTAAACTTTAAACGAATTTAGGCCACTAAACATCACTTTAGTAACGATGATAAAAACAGAGAAAAATAGACTCAACTTGTATTAATTTAAAGTTCTGTACAGTTGTAAGATTTCCCTCTCTAAAGGGCGCGTCTTACCCCTCTCAAGCCCCTTCGCACGACACCTTCTTTATGTGCTCATAGAGTTATAGTGTTTTTGACCGTCCAGCATAAAACCAGTCGGTAGTCGAACGGCCATAATTTCAGAGTATAATGCACTGTACATATGAAAAACTGAATTATCGAAATTCAGGTTTAGGCGGTAAAGGCTAAATAAATTTTCTCGATTGTTCAAACTTTCCGAGGCGCGATAATAGGGAACTGATACAATCCAATAAACTCCGTCCGGTTTTGTCCGACTTGCTGTATTCGGATTGGAGAGTTTATTCAATGTCCTTTCCAATGAGCCCTAAATCCCAGTTTTCAAAAATGTATCCGAGTGACTAGTTTGCGCAGAAAGGGTCATATTTTTGTCCAACTAAGAATGAAACTCGCGCATGAAGCACTGCCCTCATTATACTGACGTGGGTAAGCGCTCATTAACCCATAGGGGTGCAGACCAGTAAATCGGTCCGAAATTGCCTACGCCGGCCAAATCACGATTTGCATGCCCTCAAAATCTTCGGTATTTGAGCATGCTGTGGGCTGTGAACTTGAGGGTTTGTAAAAAATATGGGTGGAAGCCGTGTACAGGACTGGGAACTTGCAGTTCTGTGTAATTTGGATGTAATTTGGACCCTAAAAGCGCTCTATTTTGCAATGGAGTGTAGGCATCGTTTTTCAAAATGGCGATGGGCTTCAGAACTATTTTCAGGGGTGATCATCTTCAGATAGAAATTTCTCCTAAAAGTCATCAGTTGACCCCCCAAAAATTGAAAAGAAAATGAAAGATGATGAAATAAGCTTTAATTTGATGTGTGTCTCAAACACCTTGGAGAGTTGTGAGTATTTTTCCCGAATTTCTGAAGTGGGAGCATTTACCATTGGGGTCTATGGAAGTTTATTTACTGGTCTGCTACCATAGGCCTGAGGTTTCTGGGCGGCCATTTATGGTTCATCCGTAGTTTTACTCATGCCAGACGCGTGGCGTCGGTCACGGCAGCCTTACCGCCTATCCACGTCAGTAATAGAGATTAGTGATATAAATTGGTACTGCCAATCAACATGGCGATGGTCGCGGATTGCATACGTACACGATGACGTTATATACCATACACAAATTCCAACAATTCCAACACAATTCAATATCGGTGTGAAAATTACCGTATAAGAAAAAGCAATAAAATTTACTATTGGTAAAGACAACGGTGTCAATTGTGAATGCAGTATCTTCACTGGTATTCTGTGCTTGGTAATCCACGAAACTTTATTAGATCGAAGCTCACTGCACCTGTACCTTTTTTAATTAATCGTTTGCTGCAGTAACCAATGGGCCAGGGGTTTCTTCGTTTATTTTCTTGTGTGTTAGATAACTTTTGATAACTTCCTTTCGTTTATTTTGTTTTCAATACACAAAGATCCGTCTTATATAAATACACGCTATGCAATTTAAGTTGTTTAACCTGTTTTTCTATCATTTCAGAAAAAAACACAGGCTTGGTCAATAAGGCAAACTTTAAGTGAAAACTATAGACAAAGATATTTGTTTGTACCGGCCAATTGTAATGTTCCTCGATTCATTCAAGAAGGAATCATATTCAGTGGCGTAACCATGGCCGACCCCCCCCCCCCCCCCCCCCTCGGCGCTCAAGAAGACCCCTCACCCTCCTGATGTCCCCACATTGAAAAATTGCCTGGTTTAATTTTACCCCAAAAAGGGTGAAAACTGCAACTACCCATTATTGGGTTGTTTTATAACCAATTGTTTGGGTTAGAATTTCTGATAAATTCAACCAAACGTTGTAGTCATACAAGCCCAAATTTAATTTTGGTATCCCATTTTACGCAACTGTGTTTTTCTTTTTTGGGGGGGGGGGAATGATATCCAGCAGTTCTTCCGAAAGGCATACATTGGTCTTTGAAATTTTACTTACGATGCATTTTGTTAATCGAGCAATGATTACATTCGCAATTTAGGTTAGATAAATTAGCGGCGTCTACCTTTTTGTGGTGTAGTGGTTTTTATTTTCTCTGGTTTAGAGGAAGTGACCTGCACAATTTCAGCGCAAACATCTCTGCATGTTTACGGTTCGTTAGGCGAGCTCGCGTGCCGGAACCGCACTTCCTGATGAAATGAAATTAAAACTAAAAGGGGCAGTTATGAATCAACCAAACGCACCGTAAATTATGTCATCAAAACGACCTTGACTTCTTTTTGCCCACAATTAGAAATTTAGATAGACCCCCCTCCCTCCCAACCTCGCTTTGTATTGACGTATATATAAACGATTTTCGCTGACGAGTTATTTGTCACTAGCTTACGCAAAATCACTTCGTATATCGACGGGTTTTGAAGCTTTACTCGACTGCCTCGAATTCCTGCCGCATAAACATTTACTTAATTTTAAAGCAGTCGCATTTTTTTCACGGCTCTTTCGCGCTGCAGTTTTTTTTTCTTCAGAAAGCAGACGAGTTTCGATTTTTTGGTTTATCACTGTATTTGCAAAAGTATAGTATACCATTGAAGAGTGGTTGTTGTCTGACGTTGAGGGCGTAACTTGACAATTAAAAAATGATTATTGATATTGCGGATTGCCAAAACCTGTGCGGTGTGTATTGAATAAAGCTTGGTAAATGTTTTTCTTTTAGCCTTAGCTGTGCGAGCAAATCAAGACAGAAATGGTGCTAAATATAAAACTGGATTAATTGCGACAAAGCTGGCAGACGAAAAGACAAAATTTCGGCGAAAATTCTTTTAAAAATCGGAATGAAATAGATTATATTTTTGTAATAAGTTGAAATCAAAAGTTGAAAGACGATACGGTTTGATATCGCGAAGCAAGCATCGTGTTACACTTTTGTTGACAAGACCGATTCTTCCTATACCAATTGGAACGCTGACGAGCGTCTAAATGTAATAAATGATTTGTTATGCAGCCGACACACCCAGTCGTGTGGGGTTTTTTTTACTATGCTTACGAGGACCCTTATTGTTCCCCTCCTTTGTTCCTATGGTTTGGACTTTAACTTTTTCTCTACTTCTCCCGTAAGGTTTGTACACAAAAAAACTTCCGAGGACTTAGGCACAGGTCCTCGGGGTTATTGTTATCGAAAGTAACCCATTGTCCGCTGTCCTCGAAAGGATAACAACATCTTACTTAAGTCTGGTATAAAAGTTCACTTGGTAAGGCATGTGCACTATATAGAGCGTGGTGAGGTAGAATACTACCTACAAAATAGGGATTGTTTTATCTTACAGACATCTTGAAGTCATTTGGCGTAGAAAAAATATATACACTAACCACAATACACTCATTATTATACATCCCGATGAAACACAGTTGACAGTTTAGTCTGAGTAAAATAAATAGTTTCTCGTCCGGCTTTTTTTCAAAATACTGAAGGAGCAGGGCTCTTTTTTTCCCTCAAGATGGCGGATTTTCCAAGATAGCGGATGGATTCTTTAATTTTCTCGACTATTTTTCTGAAACAAACTTGTGTCCAAAGGAGCCGTAACCCTTTCTACATGGCTACATTTTTGTTGGAAACAATAAAAAGACAATATACTGACAAATATGAGCAAATTATATTACAAATGTGTGAATTTCAAACCAACAAACAGAAAAGGAGGTGGCCAGGAAATTCCAGCTCTGTGGAATCCGTAATCTTGGGTCATTCCATGAATTTGGGGCTCAAAAGTGTGACAATGTTGTGACCCTGCTACACCTGACCTGTGTAATTTGCCATTTCAAGTATCATTAAGTAATTGACTTCAAACTAGTTTTGTATTTGTTTGGCAGCTACATCGCTTCACGATATTATTCTTGGATATAAGAAGGCATTGAAGAATGTGTCCTGAACTTACAAAATCTTATATCTGATGTAACAGGGACAAAAAACACATTTGACCCAAATTTATGGACTGACTACTTTCGCAGCTCTTATACTCCAGTGTCCTTTAATAATTATTTGTACATCTTTAATATTTGTACAATTTTCTACATCTTCCGACATTTTCAAGACTTTGTCTGTAGTTGTTGTTCCTTAGACTTTGTCTGCAGCACACGCAGACGACACACTGACATTGTCAGTAACAGTGGACCCGCCCGTGTGGCTCAAACCGACGCGACTGACTGTCGTTGCCTTGGAAACGCCGCTCGGTCTCCGGCGGACCTTTCGAGACTTGCAGCAAACCTACGAGAATGTAAAAACATAAGCTCATGAAAAAAATACAGCCAAAATTCGAATTCGTTTAGTTAAATCACTTGCAGTGCCTTTCAACAAACAATGCGCTCACGTGATCACTGTACACACATGTGGCCCCCTTCAATGGAGAAACCATTGTGCATTCTATTGTACAAAGCAACTGCCCTGTGACGGATTATCTTAACAATAGCTAACACTATAGTGTCGCTACTGAAGGGGCCTTCGTACTATAATTGGCGTGCTGGGTTTGGTCTCTAGAGAGGTAAGACGAGTGACAAGACAAGTTCGCACATAAACGCAAAGGCGCAATTAACGTCGCGGAGTGACGTAAAATTACGTCATTGGGCCTATAGCGCCCTCATGTGGTCAAAGGTACAATGAACAGTTTAATACCGAGGTGCCTACCTTCAAGGCCCAGATACAGCTCTGTCGAAAGCTCGCAGATACCAGGGCGTAGACGATCGGATTGATGGCGCTATTCAGGAAACTCATCAAGTTGAAGACCATATCCGTTATATGCCACCTATTTTCGAAAATGTCCACCAATTCGAATCTCTTGACGATCGTGAAGGACAGGAGTGGCCCCCAGCATATGATGAACATGACGACGATAAGCATTATCATTGTCGTCATCTGTGTATGTGGGGAATTGTATACGAAACAAGTGACTGATAAGTGGGATTCGAACTGGCGACGACCCTCAACCCAACTGAGCGATACCCCTAATTTGATTGTCCAAGAGCTATCAACGTCCTTTTCTTTATTTTTTGACAGGCACTACTCAGAAATCATGTGTTTCAAATTTTGTGTGGACAGCGTTGACACCAAAATGAAAATGGTGGCAATGCCGGTGTGGAAGGAGATTAAGTCCCCACAGGATATTATGTCCCTCAGACTGATTTTCCCGGTTTTGCAAAGGTATTGTGTCCTGGGACCCGACAGTTCCTCCCAAGGAACAGTCCCCCAGCTGCTCCCCTACCCAAGTTTCACCCAAGTTACGCTGATGACCAAAAGTGGGACAACATCACCGCCAAGGTTCAACTGCAATGCGTATGTGCTTGACTAACCTGTCTGATTTCTGCCTCCTTGTTCTTGGCCGATTTATGATTCAACTTCTGCGTACCATTGGCCACGTACACGGAGCCAGACATGGATCCGTTGCGAGCACTGCCTGCCTGGTATTTGCGTGATTGGCTCATGGCCACGGCACCAGACTTGGTGCTCTCGCTTGGTACCCGGCGGGTGCAGAGCGTGTGCATGATGAAGGCATAGGCCCCTGTGATCAAGACCATGGGTACGCCGAATACCAGGAAAAACTGGTAGAGAGCGTAGGCCCGATTGCCTGTTTTGGTCCATACCAGCTGGCATACGTCAAACGGTCCTTTGTCGTCCACATACGTCCTAGTACCCTGACCCAAAAAAAATAAAACGGGGAATTATTAAGGTTTAGTTTTTGCCCAGGTAAGGGACGAAATAGAGTACCGGAGTTTTCCTCGTGAACTAGCGCATGAACCACAGTCGAGACGAGTCGCGTGAACTCGAGTTGAGTGGAATCATTTGCTCGCAGTGACTCGGGTCGAGTCGAATCATTACTCCTTAGCGAGTCGAGTTACCAAAAATTTGGACTCGAGTCGGACTCGAGTCGAGTCATTGACTCGCGTCATTATAAGAGACCTTATTCACGAGGAAGCCATTTTCGATCGTGTTCCCTGAATTTATTTGATTAATTGTAAGCTGCTGAATGGGGTGGTGCCAGACTATTTTATGGTTAGAGTGCGAGCCTCACTTACAATTTTTTTTATTATTATGGCTTAACACATTGGGTTGTGTTTAATCACAGCAGACTAGTTTTAATTTGAAATAAACTTTTATTGTATTGCTTTCACTTCAAAAATTAAGAGTTGACCTCGCTTTCAATTTAATATGGCCGAATCGTTAATAAAGTCTATTGGAAAAAATCGACCAGCTCTGTAAATACGATTTTCTCAAAACTCACCACCTGGAAGAAACTTGGTATGCTTGAGAGTACCGCTGCAATCCAGACGAACGTCACAATCTTGTAGGCGTTTCCCACAGTTAACACGGTACGGGACCTCAACGGGAACTTGACCGCATAACAGCTGGGGTGGACGCATGAAATATAAAAAAAATGCGATCAATGATTTCCTGAGAGGATCTAAGAATGGCAAACTGTTGAAAATCCAGACTCTAAAACGTCCACGTTAAAAAGTGTCCCAGAATCCAGGTTAATATGACCCTTATATTATGACCCAACACTCTAAAACGTCCCGGTAAAAGTGTCCCAGAATCCGGGTTATTATGACCCGATACTTTAGATTATAATCCAACACTCTAAAACATCCAGGTAAAAGTGTCCCAGAATCCAGATTATTTTGACCCGATACTTTATATTACGACCCGACACTCTAAAACGTCCCGGTAAAAGTGTCAGAGAATCCGGATTATCATGACCCGACCCGACATTCTAAAACGTCCCGGTAAATATGTCCCAGAATCTGGGTTATTTTGAACCGATACTTTATAGAGTCGAAATTACACTTTTCTGGGTCAAAAAGACACTTGTGCTTAGGTGCTGGGTCTTCAGGTCAAATGGACCCATACAATGGTCCACAGAAAAGTATCAGTTCGAATGTGATAATTATTTCGATACTTCAAAAGACACCGTGCACCTCTAACATCCCACTGCCCCTACGGCCAGTAATGGCTATGGGACCTTTACCTTTTTTACTGTTTACGTACCGTTTGTGCGAAACTTGTACTGATCTTACTTGTAAGTATATCTTAAGTTAAAATAGATGTTTCTTTGAGGTGAAATCAATCTTTACCTTGAGTTACTCACCGTTCTAAGCTGATGGCAGTGAGATGCAAAACCGAACTGACTGCGGACAACATGTGCAAATAGGTGGGTGCCCTACACATGAAGTCCCCGTACGGGAAATGCCCGTAGACTAGGGAAATGTTGAGCTTCCACGGTAACACCAAACACAGCATGATCAAATCGGCCATGCAGAGGCTTGCTATCAGAGTGTACATGACCGTGTGAAGATGGCGACACCTCCAGATCGTATACACGACGATGAGGTTGCCTATGGTACCCAGACTTATGGTTATGGCGTAGATGGCAATAGTCAGGTGCCGCTCCAGGTAATACAGGAACCATGCATACTCTAGATCGTAATCGTCATCGTAGGCTGGTGTCGTACCATTATCTTGGTTTCCCGCAATCAAGTCTGGTACCCCATCGGTCGGATGACCACCCAGTGACGTCATTTCTGTTGTGGGATCCATGGCTGACGTTCTTTGATACTGAGCCTCCTGTGTGGAGAACACAATGAAACTGGGCGTTACATATATAGGAAGTTTGGATGAAAAATAGTCTCTATAGAAACACTTGTATAAATTGTGTTCTAGTATGATGTCGAACCAACATCACTTAAGAAAGTTCATCACGTCTCATTGCTTCAGGGCGCCGTGCTTCGCGAGATAACTCATTCAAACAACGGGAAAGAATCAACAGCCTCACATGTAAAAGCGAATCACTTCAGAGGTTTTTCCCTTCAAATTTTGGCCAGCTGTTCTGTATCTGTATCTGTGTCATATAGTCGGCAAAGCAACCCAGGGGAAACATCACACCAACTTAGAGAGAAGACAATGAGAAGAAATTACAGTTTTAGAGGTGGGAGGAAAAGCCCAGAAGATATTCTGGGGAAAACCAACGGAATCAGGCAGGGACTGAAAACCCAATCCACATATTGGCCCAGGCGGGATCGAACCGGGGTTGCAGCGGTGGAAGGCGAGCAAAGTACCGCTACACCAACCTGATTCGTTCACGAACGAATCACCGAGACTAACTGCTAACACTTAAAATTCGTGTCACATTATCGACTGACGTGATGAACTCCATGTATCGACTCTGGTCGACTACTTTAATCCAACAAGCTCGGCGCGCGTCTCACTTGTACGGTGGCCCTGGAACGACATTTTAATATTGACCTTTTTAATATGAACCTTGTAACTTCTTAATATTGACGTTGTACCTTCGCAATATGCACGTTGCACGGAGCTTAATATCGCATTGTGGAAGTTGTTCCTTCTTAATGTGAATGTTCCAACTTGTTAATGTTCACGTTCGAACTTGTCAATGTACACCATTGATCATGCTTGATGTCAACGTTGCACCTTGCTTCTTCGCAATATGAACCATGTACCTAATTCATATTGTGAACGTTTGACCTTGCATCTTGTTAATATCATTGTTGAACCGTCCTCCTTCGCAATGTGAATCATGCATTCTAAAAGTACGAAGTCCTTGTCAAGCCCTATAGTTAAACAACCAGTTATGATGGAGTTTCAATCTGACAGCTGTTTAATGTCACTTAACCTGGGTCTACCTTGTAGTGATTTTTATCATGAATCAAGGCTCTCTGATATATTTCACACCTATTGTTGATCACTATGTGCGCATATTAATTGAAATATTGTAATACAGGGAGTTTCCATAAATATTATGATAGGGTCGCTGTAAGTTGCCGTGCATCTTGGAGTTGCAGCACTGCTGACATGAACTGACACAATGGAAACCGCATGCAAGCGTGAAGTGTACACGCTTGCAGACATTCAGATGTCCACATGAGCCAAGTTATCGCAACTGTAAAGTTCGCTCAAAATCGTATACAAAATAGTGGTTAACTATATAATTATTTCTATCACACAGAGAAAAAAAAGTGTTCATCAAGAACCATTGAGTTTTTAATTTTACATATAAACTTTACTGATCGAGACCTATACTGTAGTCTTTGCCCGAGGCTGGATGCTGTATTTTATTCTGTATTGACAAGGTAATGCGTGCGCGGAGTATATGCCTGAAATCTCCTGGGTAGCGCTGCCAAAGTTCTTAAGACAACATAACTGTTGACAGCGTCTTCTGCCGCACGCCATGGCAGCTTCACCGGGCTTGTCAGTGACTGGCTGGGTTCCGTAATAAACTCCTAATCTAGAGGCCAAGACTGCACCTACCGAAGACTATCCGTTGCAGACTCGTCTTTGTCGTCAGTGCGTGATCAAGTGAATTATCACAGATATAAATATATACTCGGCCAGCAACACTCGCTGGTGAATAAAGCTAGACCAAACGACTTGTAACGTAACGACACTAAAGGGAATATATAGATGTATGCGAACGGTGTCAATTATAAGCCTGCATTGATCCTAGGTATTTACTCGGAAATATTTCCGGAAATGTTTTGTCGTTTCGCTTTCGATGTTGGCTTCTTCCTCGAATCCTGACCAATTACAGATGAGGACGTGTAACCAATATGATGTGGTTGAATAACATGATGGGGTTAGACTAGAATTGGAACATTTTCTGGAAAGAAAGGAAATCTATACGGTGTAGATTACATTTCTTTCCAGAAAATGTTGCATGGATGGCTATACATAGAAAAAGAAAACCGGCCAAGATGTAAACCAAAACATACATTTTTGAAATTAAAGATATATTCGTCTCCCGATGGCAAAATATCGGTGTCTATGATTGCTTACTATATACAGGTGACCCAAACAAATGCAACCCTGAAACATTTGTCCCTTTTTTTCAAAAACGTGATCTATGAATTTTTAAGTTTTGGATAAGAGATAAAAGCTGAGAGTTTTTTCTCTTGTATACTGAAAAATTGCGTAGCTGAGAAAATGCAAATTAAGTAACACCACTCCTGGTCCATTTCAATGACATTACCACAGTTAAGAAACATTTATTTTAATATGTCTTTCATTAATTGTGCAATTTCTTTAGTCTTTGGACATATTTATGATGCTGAAAAGGTTTAAAATAGGACTAAAAGGATAAGATACCTGTTCGGGTGGAAAATAAAAGGTATTTCCATCAAATTCATTCGTACTCTTGTCATGTGCCGTGTTGTTTGTAAGGATTAGGACACAATGCGCTACACGTATTTCATGCACAAAATTGGTACAGTGTAATTCCCTTAACTGTGGTAATGCCATTGGAATGGACCATAAAGGAGTTGTGTTACATAATTTGCATTTTCTCAGTAACCCAATTTGCTGTTTTCATGTTTTTCTTTTCAGTATTTAATGAAAGAAAAACCTCTAAGCTTTAATCTGATATCCAAAACATAACAATTTATAATTCATGTTCAGGCTAATGAGCGCTGTTTCACTAGAAAAGATGTGTTCAATTCATGAGACTAATTAATTTCTTGACGGTATACTCTCCGTCAATTACAACAATGCAAAACGGTGTTCTGTGATCACGTTAAGAAGGGTTTTATCATAATACTTTACATCCTTCAAGCCCTATTCAGATTTTTTGTGTGTTTTTAATCATAGTTACGAGAGATTTCCGATGGTGTACATTGACAAGATCGAACGTGAATATTAATAAGTTGGAACATTCACATTAAGAAGGAACAACTTCCACAATGCGATATTAAGCTACGTGCAACGTGCATATTGCCAAGGTACAACGTCAATATTAAGAGGTTTATACAAGGTTCACATTACAAAAGTAAATATTAAAATGTCGTTCCAGGGCCACCGTACACTTGCTCTTGGTCGTCTTTTTGCTCTTGGTATACCACGTGGAATGTCGGCTGATTTACCGAAGAGAAGTAAATACGAGATATAATGCGTTTTAATAAATTAAAGTAATTAAGAAGTTCTCATCAGTGCTTGAAATGAGTTCTCGGCCTGGATTATTTTTGCCGCCTCGCGGTTGACTGATCAGTTGGGATTGACCACAAAAAACAAGTCTGGTCTGGATATGGTCCGAGTAAGGTCTCGTAAATACAAGAAGCTTTCATCGATGCTCCGAGGGCTTGACTCGTATCGGGGTATCAAAACAAACCGATTACACCCTTAAGGGGAACTGGCCAGGTTGGATTAATTCGACTGCACGGAACATTGGCCATGACTTATGATATTGGGACTGACCGCCCCACCTCACTCCGTATATTGGTCAATTAATCCCAACGCTGTCGTAAACAGGTCGTTACTTATCACACCGCAATATCCGATCAAGGCGTCCTGACTGAAAGGTCATTCGGGTCGGTGAAATAAATTTTCAAGTTTCCATTTCTCACAAACTCATCCCAGTAAGAGAAAACTAGCTGCTTGTTATCAGGTGTATGTAAAATCATCGTGTACTACGCAAAAAAAAGAGAGAGAGAAAAAAATCCCTTTTTTAAGCCTATAACACAACTGGACAAGGAGAAAAGAAAATTGCATATCCCTCCTTTAAAATAAAACCTATGCGACTGATGAAACTCGACACCTCGTTTTAACTGTCCGGTGTCACGGTCTCACTTCTCCGGCGTGCTGGATTTTCCGGGTGAATGCGGCGGATAATTGAGCACGTTACAGAGCACGTTACATGAGCACGATACATGCTCATGTGTCCGCTGTGCTTACTTTTCCTCGAGCGGTGCTATCATAGCTCCATGAGTCTACCAAGTCCACCCAAGAATGTGTTATGTGACACTTCCTGTGGGTCAAGCTTAGAGAGGACTGGAGTATTTTGCCTGGGTCATTCCATGGTCTTGCAACAGCGTGGGTGTGTACGTGTGTGTATGGAAGAATAATTAAGAACGAACTCCTTGGTCTGTGCATGGCTCCTTGGTCTGTAAAAGGTCTGTGTTCCTTGCTCGTTCGTGGCTGTCTTTATTTTTGCAACCATGTGTATCCTTCACATCTTTACATGTACAGTGTATTGGGAGTTCCGCGCGCCACGAAAATTCTGGATTCGACTGGTACCTTGTAACGTATACATTTGTACATACAAATATCCAAAGATCTCATGTGCACCCGTACAACCCCAAAGGACTCAGCACACAATAAAGTTGGCGAAAGGTACACTACTGCGCAACTTGCGCATGCGTGTTTAGGCGAAATTTCCCTCTGCGGAGAAGCTAGCACGCCGGAGAAGTGAGACCGTGACACCGGCATGTTTTTTAATAAAGCGCCAATCGTGATTGAATGACGACTGTTTCCTGTCAATTAGAAGTAAGAAGAATTCCGACGCTTTGAACTTTGATTTGCCCTTCCAATCGGCATTCCTTTAACGTCCCCTTGTAAATTACACCTCTCGAGGGTGATGCCAACTCATTTGTGTCTTGAGTGAGTCTCTGGGCTATCTTGGAAAGCACTTAGTATACCAATTCATCTCCACACTGCCTGTTGACTCGCAAAGACATCGCGAGGGCAATAATTGTTTCCATAAAATTCCCCAAGGTACACAAGTCCACAACTGCCTGAAACTGAGCCGCGGAAATACTAGTCCAGCCCGCTCCCTTGCATGTCTCCGTAGTACATAAGCCTGCGGTCATCCTGCCGATTTACGCTAAACTTCACTGCAAATTGGAGCAGTTTTTTTCTCACTCTCTATCTTTTTTTTATCCTCGCGCATCGCCGACTGACAAAATTGGATAAGAAGAAGACACACAAATCTATGTACGGGTTTGTGTTTTCGTGGATGATTTGACCCAATTGCATGTAAACAGTGCAATGCTAGTGAGATAGGCTCTGTGGACGAGGCGAGGCGGCAGTGGTAATACGCTCACGCCTGGCTTGACCGCTGGCTGTATTCGGGTGATGACGCTTTCTATTTTTTTCCACCTGTAAGATAACTACCTATACCAAAATTATTCAAGTGACCATTTATGGACACAGCATCGTTTATCCCCAAAACGCAATATATCCATAATGAATCTTTAAAGTTTTCTAGCAGCATAACAGCTGTTTTTAAAGCTTCATTTTTCGCTTTTAAATATTGTATATTCATAAAGGTATATATCATTATATCAGTATATCATTTGCAACTACTGCTACATGTATGGATGACAACAAAACACAGGTAATTTGTACACAAACATTTGGGGCTGTGAACCAGTTGAAACTTTCATTTGGTTTCTCATTTATCCAGAATTGTGTGGTCATCTTTTCACTCATTGTTTGACTGGTGATTTGAAACTAATTATTTCTTTTTAAAAAAAAAGGTAAAATCTTTGCGTTACGCTGAAGAATCGTTATCAGTAAGTAATGTAGTAATGTCTGTCACGAGCCAATGTGACCTATCAGGCCGGTGTTTATCTCCTGCAGAAGCACGAAACGACTGAGAATATTTCTACTCCCCTGCACGGGATGCTAGTCCATCGCAGGTTACTCCCCAGCTAATGCCGGTAGCCATTTATATATACTCGTGGGTGGAGAGAGGCAAGTGGGGTAAAGTGGCTTGCCCAAGGACACAGCATATGACCAGCAGCTGGATTGCGAACCCCTGACCCTCTGATCGTGAGTCACGAATCCTAACCACTAGGCCACACTCCCCCACAGTAGCTGAGTGTAAAATTAAATGACATGATTACAATAACACTAACAGCTGATATTTACTCCAAGAGTATCTATGACTGTTGTTATACTGGAGAGGCCGTTTGTGATGACATCTCCAGTCCCATTTTTTGTTAAAGTTTGATATATTGTGTTGCATTGCCAGTTTAGGGGGAGAGACAGGATAAGCGATAAGTAAAATATATTGAGTCAGCCCAGTTATTTATGACTGGATATAAAATCCGATTGACCGATTTTATGTCGGGATAAACATCTCATTTATGTCTAGAACTCGGGAAAATGAAATAACGAATTACAAATTGGCGACAATGTTAGGCGTCTAAAATGTTGTGCATTATGACTCCCGCGGGCGCGGGGAACATAAGCCTGGGCACTTAATATTATATGCTCCACATAAATCCGGGGTTTTTTTCGTATAAGAAAGCCAATTACACGGCCTCATTCGTAAATGTTCTGGATATAAATTTGATGCTGGTCTAAAAGAAAATCGCAAGGAGTTAGTTTGCATTCGATTGTTTAAACAACTTAATTATTGTTTAAATTGGCATAGCTTCCGCCATTCTAAATAACATATTTATTGTGCGCCAAAAGACTTCTGGCGCCGTTTGAAAAGAAGCTTTTTTCAAATTAATCATGTCTCCAATTGGCTATTTTAATTGTTTTCAATGGTTCAAATTTGATAAGCACATTTGCATAATGACGTAAATGACTGAATTGTTATTATAAGGTTTTGATCAGATACACCGTGCCCTCTGGAGACATGCACACAATAGGGGAAAAAAGATTGTATACGTCTCCACAGGGCAATTTCTATAGATGAATACGTCTCCACAAGGTTTTTACGAAATAGATATATGGATTTTACTCAAAAACTAGGAATTTCCAAGGTATGTTGATTTGTCGCAAATTGTCTTATAACTAGAAAGCACTTCAGGAAGACCTCCCATAATTTGTACCCGATTGTCAATGGACCGATCCAGTAAGCTCCGCCCAGTGCGCACGTGGGCGAATTAACACGTGCTCCTCTCCAATGCCACACTGCATTTTCCTGCCGTGCGCATACGCGCGCGTGCACGCATGTCGGACTTTTGTGCACGCATGTCGGACATAAATCACGGCTGTGGTTGGTCAGAATACCATGGGGCGGTGCTTACTGGATCGGTCCATTGGGGACCTTCGGGAATCGTGGACCCTATTGTCCTCCTGTATTGCTCAACGTCCCCTATTGAATGCAAAAAAAGGACTGCGCTACCTGACGGAGCGTACTTCCTCATTTACAAAGACCTATCCCTATACGGTGTAGTTTTATCTGGAAAGCTCACCAATGGCTACATGTTCCGTGACAGGGGCAATGCGAGAATTATTAGACATCATCTCGGTGTCGAATACTGATGTTCGATATCCGGTCTCGAATTCCCATACGGGCTCCGATAAATTTGAAATTAATATTCCAAGTATGAACCGTGTTATTTGGAAACGTGAGACAGCATGAAATGGAGTCATACCGTGACACGGCTGTGCCGTAATGTACACGCAAAAATGTGACAAACTGGGAAGAATGTGTTCATTCGAACCGGAAACCAGGAAAACATGCTGCGCTCGGCGTGCGAGACGAGGCGGTGTGAAATGTTAATGAAATATGCGTGACTATATTTCGAAAACATTTCGAAAAGCCTGCGTTTCCAAATGCATTCAACCATCAATATGCAGGTCACGATGGGTGGAAGTTTTCAATGGCATTTCACAGAGAAAAACAAACAAACAGAAGATGCAGGAACATTGCGTGCCGAAGGCTAAAAAAGCCGGACAGACCTTGGTATTTCTGTTACCTTGTAGTTACACTTATAGTTACACGAATTTGATCTCTGATTTGATCTCTCTAGAGTTACACTTAGGCACGATCCGTGCTGCCGGAAATGCTAGCAACGACACAAAACGGTGTTTTCCACCCCATGCACTACGGCTAATTAACAACATCTGAAGGCTAGCCTTTAATTAGCTGGATTAAAGATGTCCTCGATTCAAAATCCACAAGAAATTATATCGAAAATCCTGTGAGTGGAGTAGGTAAGTCCAGTAAAGCGGGGCTACCTGATGTCCACCAAATACCTATGCTCCCCAATACCTATGCTCCCCAAAATCCTTAGAGTTAACGTTAGGGTTAGGGTTAGGGTTAGGGTTGGGGAACATAGGTATTGGGAACATAGGTATTGTGGAACATAGGTATGCACCCCAGTAAAGCTGGTCTCGGGCCAATTTGGACTAAGTCTAGGTAGCTATCTGAGTTGTTTTTTTCGGCCAAGGTGAGACTATAAGCAAGTGTAATCCACAATTGACAGTCAGTCCGTGCATGAGTCAATGAGATGCGAAGAGGACTCTGGGACAAGCGTCACTAATTTATGTTGAACTTTTTCAAAGTATATAACAAAATGAAAACCATAAGCTCGCGTGTCTGAGTCTGATGGTCCTCAACGACATGCAAAAGCAGAATCTTGAACAATTAAGGAACGAAATTTTAAAGATATATCATTCAACTTGGTATCTAAAGCTTGATGATAGAACCGTTTATCCGATGACTAACATTTTGCAACCAACAACATTTTGTAACTTATTCTGCCAGTTGTGACATGATGTGAAGTTTTGTCAGCACGTTTTCTGCAAGGCGTCTTGCAGGGCGGATCTAGCTTTCAGGAAAGGGGGGGGGGTGATGTGAAGGGGGGCTGCCGAAACCACGCCCTGCTAAAGGGGAGTCTGGGGCCGTGCCACTGATCTCTATATAAAGACTGGATAGCTAATAAAGAGCCACAAAATGTACGAATTTGATGCCATATTGGTGAGACCGGCTGGTGATCTACAAAGGACAAGTTGCCGTCTTTATAGACAGCTTGATTTCTTTTGTAACGTCGCGGCTCACTTGACTTATATTTTGGCCACCACCACTGACCAAGGTTTACTACAATTTGCGGGTCAACTGTTGATACAACGCGCGCGTATTTACGCGTAGAACGTTCGTATTATAGGCGGCCATCTTCGTGAGACCGGGGGCGAATTGGTCAATATGCAAAGTCTACTGTGTGAATGTTGTATGCATATCCGCTATCCAGTCTTTATATAGAGATTAGTGGGCCGTGCCCCCCG
Organism: Patiria miniata; assembly: GCF_015706575.1. Classification (NCBI taxonomy): domain Eukaryota; kingdom Metazoa; phylum Echinodermata; class Asteroidea; order Valvatida; family Asterinidae; genus Patiria; species Patiria miniata. The sequence continues at coordinate 30,577,345 of NW_024037069.1, read as the reverse complement.
GAAAAGTTTGAAATCTCCTGCATTTTAAAGGCGACTTGAGGTACATTGAGGAACTTTAGAATTCCATTTATTATTTTTGCCCCATTGTACTATAGATTTTCCCGGCTAAAAAAAAATCATTAAAATTCAGCAGCTCCATCGTTTAATTTCGTCCACGAAAAAAATTCACACGCTTTAAACAAAACCAACTTAATCATTTACCATTCAATTTTAAAGTTTGGCAGCCCTCTTTAGTCACCAGGTTGAGAATATTCGTCATTGCAGATCAAATTCGTCTAAGCTTTTGCCGAATGGCAGCATTCAGAGATCGAATTCACTGATATAAATCAATTAGACGGATTTGATTTCTGAATAACGAGGTTTGGCGTAGACGAGGTGAAATCGAATACTCCGGGACGAAAAAGTGTGTTCATTGTTATTGCTTGAACCTGTCAAAAGACGAAATTAAACATTGGAAGTGCACTAAATCGATGTTGATTAACAATTTGAATATTAGAAACGGTGAATCGATGTACGTTTTAAAATATCCAGGAAAACCAATAGTATCATAACGTTATTCAGCAGCTGAACGGGGAGGTGGGGCGGTGGAACCCCGAAACCATACCCCCTACATCCGCAAACTGGAATGTCTATTGAATTGTGAATTTCACACCGGTTGGGAATTTTTTTTTTTCCGTCAATCCGAGCGTGTTGTCACCGGTTGAGAAAATTGGATGGAAATAATCTTCAAGTTCGAGTCTGGTATCGTTGTTCAGTCCAATCCCCTTTTTATTTATGGCCGTGACAACGAGAGGCACTCTGGCGCCGCTTGAGCCATTACTGTTATTATTACGGATTAACTGCGACAAAGTACAATCATCTCTCAAGGCTAACCCCTTGAGGGTTAATCATTATAGGACAATCTGGAAATGTAAGAATCCCCTTTTTATTATTATTATTATTATTTTTATTATTATGGGTTTTCCCTGCTATTTTAAAACATTTTTCGTTCGAATTCACCGATTCTTACATTCAAATTCGTCCAGCAACATCGACTTGGTGCACTTCCAATGTTTAATTTCGTCTTTTGTCAGACAATTTCAAATTTAGTCCAAGCAAATTCGAACAATGAGCACACGTTTTCGACCCGGAATATTTGATTTCGTCTCGTCCACGCCGAATCGTGTTATTCAGAATAAAATTCGTCTGATTGATTTATATAAGACGAATTCGTTCTCTGAATGCTGCCATTCGGCAACAGCTTAGACGAATTTGATCTGTAATGACGAATATTCTCAACCCGGTGACTAAAGAGGGCGACCAAACTTTGAAATTGAATGGTAAATCACTATATTGGTTTGGTTTAAAGCGTGTGAAGTTTTTCGTGGACGGAATTAAAACCTGTCAATCCTAACTTGAATGGTAACATACAAAAACGGCCGTTTCTGAGCGGTTTATACTCCACCACAGACTTCGGTCTAAGAAGAAAGTATATTTACCACAATACCAGTTACAAGAGTCAACATTATCAGCTGGAATGACAGTTTACCTTTCCCAAGCCGACAACGGCGGTGACGGCGTAAAACGGTGTTACCGGGATTACCGGGAACTCAGCGCTCAATATCCCGGTACAGAATCGATCCGTGTCCTGGTCAAAAAAAAATATTCCCGGTACCTGACGGCAATATTGCCTGCTGACGCGAAGTAATTACTTTCAATGTACCTAACACCTCAACACTCAAAAGTAAGCATGACTGAATGAATGTGACATGTTGTTTTGCTGCTGTTGAACATCATGAGCTGTATATCATGTTCTGAAATCGAAATATTTATACAGGGCTTGAGATTGGATAGGTTATGGTAGGCAATAACAAATGGACGCACAATGTGACAGGCGACTTAAATTTGCGCGGCAATATTGGACTAATTACGTTTGTGTGGAATTGAGAATGTGTGACGGAAAACTGAACCTCTTTCTGTACAACTTACTGTTTTTGGCCTACCATCTTTTGTAGTTTAAGTGGTTAGTCATCATTGAGTTATGTTCATTGTACAGATTCGTCTATGGAAAAAAAACCTTCTCATTGGTTTAAGTTTCATGTATAACGTTTAGCTGATGGCTTCGCTAAATCTAGGAATTTTTTTTAATGATTTGATCCACTTTAAGCCAAAATTTTAGTCAAAATACCGTACTCATTTTAGTAAAAATACCGTCGGATGGCTTAAGTGACGGGGCCTACCAAAAATTACCAGACAACAAAATTCTCCTGTATTACTGAAAGTGAATATTTTTAGGGCCACGGGTTTTTCCCGAGTTGGGAAGCGGAAAGTTTAGAGACACACATTTTTATCCAATAAAATCGCGTCTTGTGAGGCCATTGTGTTTTGTTGAAATTTTTAAGGACCATGAGATAAGAAGGACCATTGGCTACAACGCGATGCATTCGAAAGCAACAACCTCCAATCCAGTTGCAAGGTGAAACATTAACGCGCGCCTGAAGCGTTTTCATTGGCCGCTATGTACGCAAGCACCGCCCACACTCGGCGATTTAGACGCGGTCAGCAAGAGCGCAAATCCTCCACACGAAGAATCACGCTTAAGGGCGCCAAAATCGATACTGCTCCTAAGTGTCACGAATCGTCCTTGTTTATTTTCGTGCTCCCCTAGATTGATTCAACGATGACAAGGGTCCTTTCACTACTTCCGCGGGTCGCTCTGTTGCGACAGATTTCGCCTTTTTGCAAGCTGAAGAAGGTTTAAGTGCCGGCTAAATACATCTCACCGCGGTAGAGAATGATTGGTTTTTTTGGCTTGCAAGGAGGACACGGCTTGTTCACTTAAAACTACCCTCAGCCTTGGACTGAGATTGTCTCTTCACTAAGAAGTGACACCTCGGTGCTGAAGATTAATTGATCGGACTTTTCAGATCGAAATGAGTTGTCATATTTTGCACATCCAATTTTCCACTGACGATATATTAGTTTGTTTCTTTAATTTGGTAAAATCGTTCCCTTTGATGCCTGAAGAAGTCTGTCAATGCAATGAGCGCCTTGCAAGTAAACAGGATGTTTATGCATTCTCTATAAAAAAGATATTCTGACGGATATTTTTCTTAATCCAAATTATTAATTATACGACTCAATCTCCTGGATCTTTTTAGAAGATTGCGAATTATGGCTTCATCTTTTGGAGAAAAATATTTAGTATGATATGAGAGCATCGGTTTGTCCAATCATAGCGTTGCATTCTTATCTGTCACTGAATCGTATTTAGTACCGTTCACGCTGATTGGCCGAAAGCTGTCCAAATGAAATCCCGAATAAGAAAAAACTCCAACCCACGTTAAAATTGCTCGCTGTGAACTATATCCACACTTTGTTTCCACAATGTGATTAAAAATGATATTTTGACCCAGCTTATTTAGGAGGTGAATTGAGTTGTATACACAGATGGAAAATATGGCCCACGAACACTACCCCCTGAAGACTCACAACCACATGCTAATACGGAAGTTGTCACGCAATATGACTACACACCATGCTCTTGGGGCGAATGGATTTTAATATATTCCTCCTCACAAACCACTGGACGGCAGGAGCGATTGCCACAAAAAAACCAAATAATTTTTAAAAAAATTGTTGATAGATAGGTAGCCCCGACACTAGAATATTTGCACAATCATATTTTTTTTCAGGACTTAAATTTGGAAATGTCTCTAACTTTTGACGAAACATGGAGCAATTTCTACAAATCATGTTGGTCTTATATTACGTGACGTGTACATGTATTATTGTGGAAAGTGATTCCGAACATTTTTATACGTTTTGCAACAGCGCATCCGTTTCCTGTCTTAGTCCCCCGATACGCAGGGGCAAAGAATTGTGCTCACTGAGTTGAAGCCAATTAATTTTCGGTCTTGCGGCAGATCGCCGGTCAAGTCGGAGTCTGGGGCTTGCAAAGATGAGGACAATCTGTCTAAAATGTCCCCTCTGATTTAGTTCAGTATAGGGGTCGTACGAACCGCACCATGACATTGTGTATCTTTGACTTTTCATAGTGTAGTGAGGCGTTTAATTGGGCCGTTGAAATGAACGGTAGTAATACAAACGTGACTTTATCCAGAAGTGCTTGGCAGTTCGGAATAACTTTGATATATTTATTTATTTATTTTTTATTTATTTATTCTCATCATGTAAAAACATGAAACTTGTCTCCTCGTTCTGCACACAAATATGATCAAGACGAATACCACGATATGATCAAGACATTGTGGCCAACGGTGGCGGTTGTGACAACCGTGGCCATTATTGTGTGACAATCGTGACAATGAATACCACGATGCTGACAAACGGAGCAATTGTAACCGTTGTAACAATCATGGCAATTAATACGATGACAAGCAGAGTAATGGTAACGATTGTGACAATTTGTCGGTTCTGACAATAATCATTGTTGAAAAAATATACAAAAATGACAAACATAGCGATTATAGTGGTTGCGACAATCGTGACAATTCTGACGGTTGTTGCAATTAATACGATGACAAACAGCGACTGTAACGATTATGACAATCGTGACAGTTGTAACGCTTGTCAGAAGCGTGACGATTAATTCGATGGTGACAATCGTAACGATTGCAACGGTTGTGACAATCGTCATAATTTGTTTACGGCTATGACAGTCATGACACAATGTTGGCTGAATTATAATGGTTGTGACATTTTTTTGAATTTTCTTTTTTTCAGTCCTCCCATTTCATCCTCGGAGTTATGCTCAGTTCTTTCCATAAAATGCGGTTTTTTTATTGCCATTACGATTTTGCCCCCCAAAAATCTACATTTTCATGATTTCAAGCAAGTTGACGATTTCCTCTGAACATAGACGTCAATCGGTGGGGGACGGCGGCAAATCCCCCTCCCCCACTTTTGAGAAGCTATCGACGCCCGTGCCTCGAGTTTATAGTCGATGACCATACGTGCGACAGACATCTGCACACTGAAGGAAAGGGTTGAACTTCAAGGCCACTTATCATAATTAAAATGTTCATCATGAGGCGTCTTGTTTCGTAAGAAACGCTCAGCTAATACTACAGTCATCTTTGATGGGTGGACCAGGGCCTAATTGTAGATATAGCAACAGGTTTGTTATATGCTACAAAACCAGCGTTCAGTCCGATGGGACGCACTGCAAAATCTAATAACAATAGTGGCAGCTTGGACGGCAAACACTGCCGACGCGGCTCGGCGACGTTAGGCCAAACAAAAAAGTCTCCGGTTTCTGGTATGCGCGCGCGTCGCCGTAGCCATGCCCGTCGGCAAAATGATTTTTTTTTTTCAATGAAAGATGATGTCTCAAAACCGCCAAACTCACTGGTTTGACTGGAATCCTGCTGCTGCACAATTTTAACGTGTTTTTAGATTGGGTCATGGTCGAGAATAAGCTTTATGTGGCCTCTCTGGACTCCCATATATTTGCACTAAGTTTAGTCGGGCACCATTTGCAGTCATCAGCCGACATTTGAAGCAAAAAAATCAGCTAAAAAAAAAAAAAAGCCGCGTCACCGCACCACTTTTTGGGCAAGCTCCATACCAGAAACCGGAGACTTTTTTGTGGCCTTATAGGCCTAAGTAGTTTTACTTTTCGTCCACTGTTCAATTTTTAATTTCAAGCCGGCGCGCTACGATTAATGCACACGAGAATGGACAAATAATTGTTTGGGCGCACTTATGAATCAAGGAATTCCACGTGAATGGGTGTTAAATGATATCTAGACGAAAAAAAAAAGTAATGGAGTGATACCAAGATATCTTGAATTGTGGCTGATTAAATATTCCGCTTGATAGCAGATGTCGGTATTCTCGCCAAAGGTTTAGGTACTCGGCACATTATGTGATGACAACGATATAGGTCTATTATTATTTTAAGCTTATTTAATTCTGCTCCATTTCATACAAGCACCAAAATAACATAAATAACCTCCAAAATGCATCCATGCATATGAAACAAAGAACACAATGAAAATACATCTATAAATATCATGTATTCATAATAAATCAAAAAAAATAATAGCGTAGTATTTCACTAGTATTCAATTGTTTCATTTAAAACAGCAACGATGATCATTCGCGTTCTTTAGGGATTGATTGGTTGTCAATAAAAAATGATGTAAGGCCAATGTTATTAATTTCCTAATTTAACAATGAATTAACTTAGAAAGTCCAGCAAATGTGATGTTGCACTTGAAATACAACAAATGAATAATCGTACATGTCGATAGTGCTTTCCGGTTGCTCGCGATTAGAAAGCCTACACAAAAAAGTGAGATTCGAGAGGGTTGCAGGCTGCGTACCGGTAGTGGGTCTATACGTTTTCTTCAGTCAGATAATCAACGTATGTTGCATTTTAATATGGTAGCAATGCACTTTTTTATCGATCGCATTATACGCTTACTGCTGTATCAACGTCTGACGCCAATATAACCTGTATTGCCTGGTTATTAACATTGATTAAAATTAATTAGAACTAGTGGTTTGGTGGGTTTTTGTTATCAACCCGATCGCCTGATTCCGTCAAGTTTAAAAGGTGATCTTTTTGTGCCCGATTAACCAACAAAAACAAAGAGAAGGGGTTTGCCCCGGTGTTTCTGGCCTCCTGTTATTACTCCCATGCGGAATCCTTAGTAAAAGACTAGAACCAACCAAGAACAAACCAAGAAGAACCACGACAAAACCAAAGGGTAATCGGAGATCAGCCCGATCACCCAATAAATCCAGCAGTTTGCTTACATCTACAGAGTAACGAATTGGGTTCATCAGCTGTACCGTGTTGGGTGGTGCAAAAAAGAAGGAAACCCACTTTTGACAGCAATTTTCACCTACTCTTTGATCATATTTCAAAAATTCAATTGAATGGTATTAAAGTATTGATTTTTAACCATAAGTGACGAAAAAATTATTCCAAATGCATCTCTGAGATATGGTAGTTTAAAACTTTCAAGTGCCAAACCTGTTTGTCCACGGACGGCTTTATTCCATGCGCTTGACTGAGCTCCGGAGCTTGATTTGAAGACCGTAAAGCCTGCCGGTAATGCTGAGCCTGCATACTGCCAAAGTTACCAGTGGCATCCCTACTGCAAATAGGACCCATTTTTGGACCCTAATTTTATCAAATCTGCTCTTAGATAATAGCCCAAAAGCTAGGGAGATGATCCTCGGCTATATTCGCACGATTCCACCGATTTTTAAACTAGACGGTCTCGTTTCTTACAAAAAATTGTGGGGGCACTTTTTATGCAAATTACCGACTCGGACGCGTAGAAATTTTTGAAACCCTAATCTAAATTATTGCGCCCGCTGTCGGTCTTATTGCGCCATTCTGATATATCTTGTGTCTGGCACCCCTCCCCCCCCCCCCCCCAGCCAGCCACTCCCCCCCCCCCCCCCACCACCACACCAAAAAAATAATAGTAATTAAATACTGTTAAAAATATGCTCGTTTATTTAGAAATTCATGAAGCATATTCAAACTGATTGGATTTTTCCAAAGTGTCTTTGCCATTTGCAAAAGTTCTTTTTAAAAGCCCATCAACCGCAAAAAAACACTACACTAGACTTACACGTAGACAACAGTGAGTTTAGTGACTTGTATTCAAATTATTCTTGCGATTGTTTTAATGATTTTTTTAACCACGTTCAAATAAGTTAAGTAAGTAGGTTAAAATTCCTGTCAAATGTAAAAAAATTCCTGTATAAAATATGTTTATGCTGTCGACACAGGCCGACGGGGGGGGGGGGGGAGGGAGGGGAGGGGAGGGGGGCGTGTGGAAGGTAGAGTGTGAATCGTCCACAAATCTTTGCTCAAAAATGCTTTCAATGAATTGTTCTTCCTGCTATATAAATCATTAGTATTGATAAATTTACATTGATAAATTGTTCTCAAAAGCCAGCTAGTCAACCAAATTATGAAAAGGAAAAAACCCACTGTTTGATCGCTGTTTACTTTATTTGAACTTTGAACGGTTGTCTCGGAAGGGGTAAGATACATAATGGAAGACATGATCTAATAGTTCGCGGCTACACTGTATTGTAATTAATTGATTTATTTCCTTGTAATGTATGGATGTAAGAAAGTACTGTATAGGCCTATGTATACTCATACGAATGGGAATATTTTTGCTGTTAATTTTATTTCTTTTCAATTTAATTAGTATAAGTGTATTTACCTGATAGAATTCAGCCTATTGAATGTATACATATTCATTTATTACCTTACTTTGTAATTACGGGTTCCAGGTCTTGTACAAGCATATGCTTTTTATCTGGATCCCTCGTATCATATTTTGTCATTCTTTATATAGTTTCCTGTTTATTATGTTTTTTGTGCTATGATATGAAAATAAACCATAACCATAACCATAAGTTTTCTGCATTAAGATACATTAAGAGGAAAACTGGTGAGGCACGAGTTTGGCGATGCCACTGCTTCCGATGTGATCCCATGAAGAGTTCTTTTGCAGAAAATAGAACGCTCCCTGGAAAAGAGTTGCACTATAACCCGAGTCAAAGTAGTCTTTATTCATTTTAGTAGAAAATGTGTGAACATGTTTCTTCATTTTATTCATGAGTAATGATTGAAACAAATAGGCAACTTGTTTGTAATTTGATGACGTCACACTTGGATAAACATATCAGTATTAGGGTTGATGTTCATATTAAGTTTCAAATTAATTCGTCGTTCCGTTTGAAAGAAACTCTATACGGAGAATTATCGTCTATAGAAAAAAAAACAGAAAAACATACAATGAAGAAAGACAAACCCAAAGGATGATAGGGGATCAGCTCCATCCACCATCAGCCAATAAAGCTAATATCCTCAAGCCAATGCTAACATTCAACCTCCCAGTAATGGGATGTTGGTATCGTCAGACACGACGGTCAAACATTTACCCTCCATTTTTTATTTCACGTTGTTTACGAACTTAACTTCTGCAAACGATTCCATAATTGATGGTAGGAGAAAGATCACAAACTTTTTTCTTACCTGCTTTTTGAGAATCACGCAGTTCTTGGTCACTCGCCGATTAACGGATGAAGCTTCTTGAAAAGTCGGATTGATGTCAAACACTCAGCTTGATCAAATTTGTTTATCGTGCACCGAGAAAGTCCAAGCAATACGTCTAACCAGGCTTTGAACATGACATTTTCAGTAGGCCTATTATGGGAGGCTCAACTGCTGCAGAATTGACTTTGAAAAAGATGAAACAAAATTGGCTCCCGTTGAGAGAACGCGTCACTTTTAGACGAAGCCTTTGGGTAGTATCTGCAAGCTGGGATTCTGAAATACCGACAGTCTGGATCACGCAGTGAAGTGTGGAATCGATATCCGGTATACGCATGCCCCTGACACTATTTCAACAAGTCCTCAGCTGGCTGGGCACGGTGCTTGTTTTCCCGCCAATTTCATCTGACGGTTTGATCTCCGTCCGCAACTTCTGAGGTATCATGATCCTCGTCGTGTCCTCGTCCCAGACGATTTTGTGATTGACACCGTGTAGCTCACAGACTCTTTAACACAGCGCGCTTCATTCAGGCAGCGCGTGCCACCGCGCATAAATGAATAAATTACAGCTGCTCCACCTGGGCATTCATGCGCACTGGTGACGTCTGTGATTAGTATTCACGCCCACACGCAGAGGTTTGATAGCTCTCGTTTTAGATTGGCAGACACAAACTGGGTCATTGGTTTGCGCATGAAATGGCTAGTCGCATTTCCAAGATAGTTGGCCCTGTGCGTGACAGAGACAAATACCTGTACCAAAATCCCCCTCCAAGGAACAAGCCTGCAAAACATTTCCAGGAACAAATTTACGTCCTCTCAATTCCAAATTCTATCCGGAAGGGTACACCCCTAGAAGACCTAAGTGACTTCGGTCAGTGACATCAGGGACTAATTGAATTGGAAAGAATTGTAATAGGATCCGACAAATTGATGGACCGCAGATGATGTATTACCTATAGTTGCATAAAGGATTCTGGTGTAATTTAGCTGCAGTTGAAGGCGCGTTCCCCGGGCTGTTTTCGAGTATAACCTCGCAAAAAGATATTTTCTTGTCCAATTGATATTTTCCTAGCAATATAAATGTTATTCACTTTGGAAAGAGACACTGAACGAACCAATCCACCGATGTCTGCTTTTTGAACCATTTCTTTACAAAATTTGATAGTAGTTGCCAGACAACAATTCAGCTCTCGCAGGGCGGGTTTATTTTGTGCGCAAAATAAAACTCCATTTAAAATTCAAATAAAATTTGTTTGGAGAATTTTTTTTTTAAAAGAACACGGGGCATGCAGCTTTATGTTCATTTTTTATTATAGGTACTCAAATTGATAGCCTTGTTTTTTTGTTGCAGTCAGATAAGTTAACGGGTACTGGCCGTGCTGAGTTTTGTTTGTTGACTTAATTATAGAAATGTGAAAACCATTGATGAACAACGTGTATACCTTGCATGCCATCTGGTCTATTACATATATAAAATAATGTAATGCCTCTTTGCATAAAAAGGAAACCAGACTGTCTTCAGCGTTGCGTCTTTCTTGCATCTGGCGCATGCGCAGCTGATCTCTTTGAAGTATCAAATATATCTGCCTGCATGGGAGTAATTATCTTTCACGTGACCAATACTTCACCAGTGAGAATGGCCAGACCGGAAGATATCATTTGTTAATTGAGTATAAATCACGGACATAATCTCAGCACCGTCTCCAGCTCTGGGCATTAGGGGGCAGGGCCACAGTACAAACTAGGGGCATACAACCATAAAAAAACACACTTGTGGATAAGTTGTGCGCTTATGCTTTTTGCCCACTGGGGGAAGTTGCTCTCCACTCCCCCCCCCCCCCCCCGCCCCTTGGCAACGGGCCTGCGCACACAGTCCACCACCATAAATCAAACATTAAACAAAATTAACGATAATAACATTGGCGCCTTTTATTTCTCGGAATGAAAAAAAGACTTGGTTTTTTTTCAAAATAGATTGTATACCCACACCGAAAGAATGAGCAAATTGCAACTTAACCTGAATGCCAGGGCGTCAACCAAATTGAATTTCTGATGTTAGAAATCAAGACTGACAATATGACCGTGAGGGTCCTTGAATTGAGGCAAAGACATCGGCAAGATAAGATAACTATTTTTTTTATCTAGAGTATAGACTCGACGCTGGGACATTAAAAGATAGTCGATTAGCCTACTTATCAGACAAAATCAAAAGTGACAATTGACGTGACCGTGCCAATCCTTGACCTGCTATTAAACAGAAAATAAAGAATGTCCTGAAATAAGATTTTAAAATGTCAATCAGTCTTCTCAGTAAAGATGAAAGTGCGAGAAATGTCTTGATAGAACAAAAGGGTGATACGTTATGATATTTTCTTTTGCAAGATAAACATCATTTGGAAATAGTGCTGGATAGGTATAATTTAATTTATAGCAAGCGTTGAAAAATGAAATCAATGTCATTCCTGGCAATTTGAAGAAATGAAAAGTAGTTACATTTCACGATAAAAATAAACTAACTATATGTTTTCATACATTCTTTTTATGCAGTTTATTGGACATTAAAATTGCTTGGGAACATGCATGGAGACAAATTTAAAAGTATTGTGCAAGTGTAATAGTGACCATAATATGTCAGGGACCAATAGAATTGGTGCGCGTAAGGGAAATGCAGATCACATAAACATTTTGGGGGTTATTTTTACAGGCCCACAACATCTACATCTCACTGTTTGCCCACTGCCGACAGTGCCCAATAAAATAACCACGCGAAATGGTGATTTAATATATTTGTTTTCCACTGAGCCGCATACGTCTTTCGTCATTTCTAATGGTCCACATTAAGTCGTGACGAACGGAAACTTAACATTTTCGATCAACATTTTCGATCAAAGTTGTTGGTCAGAGTTATACGTGGTAATCTATACCGATGAAGTTCGAGAAAATCACATCAAGGTTGAGGTGTGGTAGTTGGGCGTAAAAGGAACACTTGGGTTTTTCTCTCGGGGGGGGGGGGGGTTAAAGGGAGTGTTTCATAAGTCCTTGGACTTCTTACAACTTCCTTATAACTTCTCTGCTTTTCATTTATTTTTGTTACTTATCTTTGTCATTTACTTATATGTTTTGTTTATCTATTAAGTTACGTACTTTATATGTTTTCATTATGAAGTTATGAAATAAAACTAGATTGATTGATTGATTGATTGATTGATTGATTGATTGATTGATTGATTGATTGATTGATTGATTGATTGATTGATTGATTGATTGATTGATTGATTGATTGATTGATTGATTGATTGATTGATTGATTGATTGATTGATTGATTGATTGAAATGGGTTTTCCGTAACTAACTCTCTCGTCTTCCTCTCATCTTCGGACAAGCCAAGAGACATTCTTTCATCATGTTATGGGATTTTAACCATGTTCCTGGATAAATAATCCACATTGAATTTCAATCCACGCGACGTGCTCTGATTCCAGAATGATGAATACAGCTGTCGTAGCGATGATGACACTTGTGGAAGTAGGCTAACCGTGTTTTGACTACAAATCGCGGTCGTACGTGGCTGGCGCGGGCGAGTGTGCAGCGCGGAGAGATGATTTAGGCCCGCTACGAGACAGGACTCAAAAGTCAGCCTGATTATGGTGCGATATGGTGTCGGAGTTATAAGAGGACGGAATGAAGCGGTGGATCTCTACGTAAGGGATAGGGGGTCTACCCCCTTCGCCCTCCTTGGGCCGCAAAAATAGGAAAAAAACATTCAGAAAACCATAGCATATGCCTGGTATAAGCCCTCCCCACTGTCTGCTAACCCTCCGTGGCAGCTTACCCCAAGGAGCACTGGGGGAACAAGTACTCACATCGCCCCCACCGCCACTATACTTACCTGTACCTCCAGTTCGTACATATCATAAACATTATACTTCAATTTTGAAGTGCAGTGCTGAGGGCCGTTCACCGTGACATCGACGTAAGCTCTCCTCTCGCGGTCTGATCCAGCTTTTGGCTCAAGAAGGGATGAGTTGGCAAGGGGGGGGGGACAGGGATGTGCTACTCTTTCTGCGTGATTTTCTATTTCTTGCGGCCCAATGGGATAGATTCGCTCGAGTCGAGTCGAGTCTTCTGATGAGGGACTCGAGTCGAGTCATTTGCTCGCAGTGACTCAGTCGAGTCGAGTCATTTACCCTTAGGCACTCAAGTTGAGTCGAGTCACCAACTGGAGTCGGACTCGAGTCGAGTCATTGACTCAAATCATAACAACTCTGCATGGGCGTAACTTGGGTTAATTTCGCGGGAGGGGAGCACTGGGGCTTAAATATTTTCAAGAGGGGGCACTTAATAGCTTTCAAAGAATCAAAAGTTCTTAAGCCTTCCCCAAATTCAGAGTAAATTATGGTGTACTATAGGAAGCAAGTTGGGAGCCCTTCCCCGCGTTCCTTCTTTCTTTAGTCACGTACAACATGTTCTTGTTATTTCCGAGTGTTGAAACCTAAGAGTGGTAAAGGGTCTACACCCTCCCTGTGAGAGTATTGTTTTGCCCTTTAGAAATAAGCACTGGCGAGATTTCGTTTGTTTTTATAACAGATAGAAACTTGGGCCTACGGCGATGTCTGTCGAAGAAGAGGCATGTGAAGCTGCTGTCATTTACTCTGAAAACAGCACCGCAAAAGAAAATTCAGGCCATGAACGTGTGAGGAATGACCTCACAAGAACTCTAATAAAGCGACCAATGATCACTAACAACAAAATGACATAGTTTGCTGTCAACAGGTCATGTATAGGCCCAACAGATGGACTGGTGGTATATAATGGTCCTTGAAGAGGTAATTATAATGGGTATATAATAGCCGGTCAATTTAGGTCGATCGAGGGTCAGTAAAGGGTCAATAATATGATTAAAGTGCATTTATTTATTCTAAAAATGGCATAATGTTTGGCCATTTCGTAGTACCTTGCATGTGTCTCATTTTGTGTAAAACACCGGTGATTTCACGATTATCGTGTTAAAATGCAAAACTGTCAATTTTAATTAATAAAACAAGCAACAGCTCAGCAAAATACTGAAAAGTGAGTTTTAAAATTACACAACCGGTGTCAAAAAATTGAATATGATTGAATATTCTATTTCATAGGCCATTTGATAAACATGTGTAAACATTATTTATAAAACATTCAAGAACAAAATGGTCGCACTGGCATTTTCAACAGCGAAAATTGTTCAGCGAAGATTAATTCGTTCTTGTTTGACATGTACACGTATATAGATGGAATCGAATGCTTTTGTTTCTCAGAAACTAAATGTTCCGAACGAGGAATGTCGATGGGAATTTTAATTCTTCCGTAGTGAGTGATCATAACCAACCTGGCGGCGCGGGGGACGGGTCGGCCTGACGCCGGTGACCATCTTCCCAACGCCATTAGGCCTACTTCTCCTCCAACTATATCATGCTGTATAGTGCAATTCACTCAATTACAGATTTTCCTGGCCAATTTTACACCTTGCTCATTCATGCTCCCTCATGAAAAACTTTCATTCAAATTTGCACACAAATGAGAGAGCGTTTTCACATTCGATTCAATTTAGCGACAGTTCAAATATATTTCAGGGGAGCTGATGCAATGAATTATACGTAACTTGTGCATTAAATTTCGTAAGCATTGGGTAAAACGTTCAATCAAATTGGGCAGTTGCATTAGCAAGATGTCCAAATTGACTTGTGTTAGGCATACATAGGGTGATTCAAAATAAACTTTTGACAGCAGTTTTCACCTATATACTTTATTTCAATAGTTATATTATGCTAATTTGAATACAAGTCACCAAAATCTGTCTTGTTTACGCGGTATTCTATTTAAATTTGACGCTTTTGTAGGTCACAAAAATTAGAAACATTGTCAACAAAAGTTTTGACCTGATAACTTTGATGGAGGCTGTCTGATTATTCATGTCAGTGTTAAGGCATCTACCCAAGGAGCTGTAGGTTTAAGTTCACTGTTGCATAACATTACATAACAATCAAATGTAACGGTTGTTACCCTTTCAAATGTTAACATGGGCTTTTGTGTCACTTATGCTTAAATGTCAGTACTCTGATTAGCTACTAATCAAACATTTAAAATAATGTTTAAAATCGGTGAAAATTGCTGTCAAAAGTGGATAACCTTTATTTTGAACCACCCTGTAGTGTTAAACCAGGGTCTTAAATTGCATGACTTTTGAGAACTTTGTTTATAAAGGAAAATAGGAAAGCTAGAGAAGAACACATACAAAATGCATAACAGGCCTTTAAAAGGGGCAGTTGTCAAAGTGATAGAAGGAAAGTGTTGGACAGTTGCCAATAAAATACTGCGTAAAAATACCAAAGTGACCAGTTTTTTTATTGGTGTGTTCACTTGGAAGAAATGTCACATTAACAAAAAGATATGAAAATCATATAAATTTCTTTAAATAAAGCTGATTTTTTTATCGCGAATACGATTGACGTATAGCGAAATGCAAATACCAAATTAGGTTGATTCCTAATTCCATTGCATTTTCTTTAAAAAATGAATACTTCGATTGAAGTCAACCCACTCGGTGCAAAGTCGAAAACCAACAAATGAAATGGGATTTTTTTTAATCGCACGAAAAAATTGGACCACACGCTATATTTCGAAAAAAATATCAACGAAAACGAATGCTCTATAACAGCGTATAAGAAACCGCATTCGTACTCAACTCTTGAACCACTTGAAATGGAATGAACATTCTTTCTGATTGAATGAACATGCTACGAAATTGGACGGGAAAACCTATATTAATATTAAATGTGGGCGAATAATGAGCTTTTTTGTCCCTTTGTCTCCAACTCGACGCCACTGCCGAGTAGTCCCATTAAAATGCATCCGATCATTACTTTTTTGGGTTAATACCAGGACAAAAACGCCCTTATACCAGGAAATTGATTGTTCAGAGTCCCACAATATTATTTTATAAAATGAAATTCATCATGACGCTAGTCCGCTTCATCTTTAATTCATTCTGTAAACCTATTGCTGTCGCTTCGTTGTATAGAGTCATGTATGTCATTAATCATATCGACATTATTTTGTGTCATGGACTTCCAGTTTTCCCTTTTATTTGGTGCTTTATTACGCCGTGAAATGGCGTCGCCGACAAACACACTCATGTACATATACTTGCATGCCACATGGAATATTTTTTCTTGCACACAAAGTGTTTTATTTTGTATTAATTGGTTATATTTTTTAGATGATCGCAACTGTTTCTCAAAAACCTTCATTATTTCTTGTTATCATACCAAAAATATTCCATGTTTTCTTTACAATAGCTTATACAGATATTATAGTATCTCAAAATGTCACTACAGGGTGGTCAAAAAAATGTTTACACTTTTTCAGACACAGATTTCACAAAATTGGGGATATGTTGAACAACTTTTCAGATATTCCTAAATTACAAGATCTCGGTGGCATATGGTGAAAACGGCGTTGAAAATAAAGCCTAAATTATGAAATGGCGGCCATTTATAGAAGGAAAAAATGGTCAAAAACCAGTTGGTCCACACGCGTGTATCAGATTATGGTCATCGTTATGGCAGTTCTTTGTGCACGCAGTGCTATTGTTTTTACCATATCTCAGAGACACGCGTTTGGACAAACAGGTTTTTGACCATTTTGCTGTAAATGTCCGCCATTTCGAAATTTAGGCTTTATTTGCAGCGCCGCCTTTTACCATATACCACCAAGATCTTGTAGTTTAAGGATATCTAAAAACAATTTCAACATGTCTCCCCAATTTTGAGAAATCTGCGTTTGAAAAAGAGTAAACATTTTGGAGGGAACCCCTATGTATTTCTCTGATATCTTACATCTTGCAACATCTTACATCGTTCTCGTAGTACATCTTAAATAATACAGAGCTAGCATTGGCTATATACAGACGCCGAAAACCAAATGTTAAGAATCGATCTCACACCAGTGACGTCACTTTAATGGACATGTCACCTGGCAATTGAGTTAGGCCGCTTTAATAACATATCAAAAAAATGAGTTCCACATGGAATAACATTCGATTGAATGCAGCCATCAAATAAATGCCCTGTCATCGTGGAATGCTGTGTTGCTGTCAACGGTTCATATCTAGCGAGGTGATCAACAACATTAATGTTATTCAACACATGAATGTTATGACATTCATAAGTCGTACTGTTCCTCAAAACTTACAATACCTCCCTCTACACTGGTGGAACAAATCAAATGTCAGAAACACATGTAAACACGTAGAATATTGTCTGAATTCCAAATCATGAAAATACTTCATCGCCAAGAACACGATGGGGTGCATGCGCATGCGCAGTCAGCCGCTCGTGGACCACACAAAACGTCGGTCGCTGTGGGATGTTTTCGTTTCAACAATTTAAGTCAAGCAGCTCCGAACTTTCATGTCAACAGCCATTGGCCAAAAAATGATTGAAATTCCTCAGTTTAATAATGATTATGATATCTGTGTTGTTGTTTTTGACTAATTGCAAGACTACTTTTCAGTATGGGGCTGAAATGTTCAATGTTTGTTGGTCCATATGACTGCAAGGGCGGATCCAGGGGGATTTTTTTTTTTTATTGACTTCGCAATAAAGGCAGGTGATGAGTACACCACCATCTTTTCCTCAAAAACATTGGTTAAAGTGGTCAGAAATTGCCTCAGATCGCACCACAGAGCATCTAGAATCCGAAAAAAATTCGGGACCCTCAAGCGGGCCCCGAACCCCACGCCGTCATTTTTTGGGACTCACTTTTTGGGGACCAATTTTTTTTTTGCCCCACCCCCCAAAAACAATTGTGCTCTGGATCCGCCCTTGTATGACTGGGTCTACCTCCACCACGTGGTAGATCGATTCGGTATAGCTTATAATCACAAACAATTTACCATCTGACCCATTGTTTTACAACCATAAAACTCTCAAGGTTTCTGACATATATTTGCTCCAGCCTGGCTCATTTATAAATCAGTTTATAGCAAATGACTTACCAAAGTCTTTTCAAAATATGTTCATTTTAAACACGCATTCGTATCATACCAGATCCGCCAAAGATTTTCATATTCCTTATGTACGCCTTTCCAAATCATTTAATTGTGTATCATTTCAAGGTCCTAAATTTTGGAATTCTCTAGGTAATAATTTTAAATCAATTAAAAGCATATCCGTCTTCAAGAAACAAATCAAACTCTGGCTAGTGGGTAACTATTGTCAAGACTGATATATGCAATATGTATTCTGTTTATTTCATATACCTTTGTGATCACCTGCATCCCTTAGATACCTTTATTGTCGAACGGACTTGTCAGCCTCTTTGTGTTATCTTGACGTGTTTGTCCTATGTCTCTTTATGTGTAGCATTAACTTAAAACAACTTAAATATTGTGTACGTTTATTGTCATTATAATTCATATGCCATTTTCAATGTATGTCAGTACACAATTTAAGGGGATCTCCGGTTTACAAGCTCTGCTGTTTTGGAGACCTCTTCCACTTGCTTAATTAAAGTTTCATTATTACATGTACTTGTACTGTTATTTCCAATGAAGTGAATAAGTGGAAAATAAATGAACTGAACTGAACTGAACTGTCGACCAGACGATTATATATAGTTTTTAATCGCTTAATAACACCTAATAAATGAGACAACTCGTAGAACTTTCATCTGCACTGCTCCATCAGTTCCATTTTGCCTGAGACTTAAATTGGTGTCCTTGAGATAATTGTTATTAAGCTACAAATAAAAATTTAAAACACATTTTAAAAAAAACCTCGCCGATTAAATCTCAACGAGCAACACCGACCGACCGGATTTTCTTGGCGGACGTCTGTCTGATGAGCGCTGGAGAGTGCGGCTCGGTATAAGTCGTGATTGACTACGGAAGTACTGTCTTCATGAACCTAACCGTTCCTGCAACATTTTGATACAAGTACGGTACTGTGCCGGCATGCATTGGTTGAACATTAATCAGACTTGTTAGGTGGATGTTAATAGGAAGCGATGTAAGTGGTACACCGGACGTACGAAGGGAGAAGTGTCGTTGAAATACGGGGTGCGTACGGCGTCAAAGCCGGGGTTAAGGAATGAATGGAGACGTTACAAGACTAAGTTGGGTGGTCGAGCTAGTATACAGTCATGTTTATGAGTGCAATGGTGAGAATAATTTTATGAGGTGACAGATGGAATGTTTCATTCGACGAGGCGAAGCCAAGTGGAATGGAACACTCCATCTGTCACCTCGTTAAAATATTTTTTTTTCCATTGCACGAATGTGAAACATTAATGATTTGATTGACACAACACACGAATAAATCGTCGTCATCTGTATTGGTCAAAGCCACCAATAGTGTGACCGTGCAATGGAAGTTCTATTCACCGTTAAAAGTACAACTTCTACTTTAGGGGTGCATGGGTTGGGACTAATGCAATGACACGTGACCAACAACCTACCAATCAGATGAGATGACGAGGATTTATTCAGGCATTGTATGAAGTATAATTCCAAATTTTTGACAGCAGTTTAGATCGTCATCATCAGTCAGTCAATCAGTCGGTCAGTGACCCGGTCAGAGGAAAGAAAGTTGCAGAAACGAAACAAATTTGGCATACAGGATGAGTAAAAAAAAAACGAAACCCAAATGTTAGGACCATTGTTTTAGTGAATTTCAGCATGTATCACTTTCAAAGTCCAGGATATTCCTAAGCTTTTTTTTAGTACAAGAATCATTCAAATCACTTAATAAAGACATGTACTTTTAACTTACAGAATTTTAAACAAAAACACCGTTTTAAGGTTCTGTCCACGGAACACAAAAAAAGTTCAGTTTTCTTTCAGCAAAACGAAAACAAATCACATAGGGATGTGTGTGAATTGTTTTCGTTTTGCTGAAAGAACGCACATAGAACTTTAAAACGGTGGTTGTTTTTAAAATTACGTAACTCGAAAAGTACATGAGTGATTTGAAAGATTCTTGTACTAAAAGAAAGCTTCTGAATTGGGCTTTCATGTCCTAGATTTTGAAAGTGCTACATGCAGAACTTCAATAAAACAATCGGTTCTTTTTACTCACCCTGTATTGCGGAGTAAATTGCAACCATGCATTTTCTTGTGTATGTTGACGACTCTGCAGGGCTTGGCACGTTTTATTGAAATTACCGAGTTCCTGAGATGGGCATCAAAAGTGGGGCCTAGAGATCAACAAGTTTCATGAAATTATAATAAAAAAAATTTAAAAACCGGTTTCGCAACTATAACCTGAAATGTTTCGTCTATTTTAATTGTGAAAGGGGCATTACCACCTGAAATTCCAGAAAATTGTATGTTTTGGATTGCTTACTTATCCTATTTCAAAGGTCTGGTCGAAAGGAAACTAGCCTAATATCTTACCGTTCCCGAGAAGAGACGAAAACCCCCGGTTGTTTGCATCGGACGCGGCGGACATTTTGTGGCACACGCATACGTATTTCCAGCCGTGTCCATTCAATGTACGGTACACGTTGTGTGTGTGTCACATCACCAATACACAAATGTTGTTTCCCGCACGTCCGTAGAATGATGCAATGTGCAGCAGGATTCACAACTCAACAGCACTCAGGAGGTCGATTTTGGAATAAAAAATGTTACCCCCAAAATTCGTTCTCGCATAGTTCTGGCAAGAATAACACATAAGCGCCTAGTTTTTAAAGGGTTGATTGCGTAGGCGTTTATATCCCAATTTTAAATGCTCTTTCAATTAACATCATTTTATTTGAAACGCGTTTTGTAGCCCAATTGAGCGCATTCCAGGAATTTGTTTATTCAGGTTTTGCATTTGTTGAATATTGTCAGCGTTCCAGACGACATCGACGCATTCCTATCAAAGGTTTCGTGACATGAACAAGCACAAGTAATCAATGAAATCACAGAAAAAGCCAAAGCGATCACTGTACTTTTGTCCATCATTAAATCAACAATGTCAGCGTTTTGGCTCTCTGTATCCGGGTCGCTTTACTGTGCACATATTTACACACTTGGCACTCACGACGATGTCTATAAAAAAACAAACATTGATAAATGGATGGCCGGCGCCGGGATTAAAAATTGTTTGGGTTGAGCTTTTGGGCGGGTAAAATAAAGTCTATACGGGTTAGTTGGCGGGAAATAAATTGGCGGGAAATACATTGGCGGGAGTTTCGGAGGCTGCCAGCCGCACTTAAAGGGTGCAGGCCAGTAAACAGGCCTACGCAGGCAAGGGCAGATCCAGAACACAATTTTTTTTTCCGGGGGGGGGGAATTTAGTCCCCCAAAAAGTGGGGCCAAAAATTACGGTGTTGGGTTCGGAGCCGGCTTAAGGGCCCTGAATTTTTTTTTTTTTTAATTCTAGATGCTCTACCGTGCGATCTGAGGCAGTTTCTGACCACTTTGAGGAGAAGATGGTAGTGTACGCTGTGTCTGCCTTTATTGCGACGTCACTTAAAAAGCCAAAATTGGCAAGGGGTTAACCTTACATTTCTAATTCAAATTTGGCAAGGGGTTAACTTTACATCTCGAATTCAAATTTGGCAAGGGGTTAACCTTACGTTTTAAATTCAAATTTGGCAAGGGGTTAACCTGACATTTCTAATTCACATTTGGCAAGGGGTTAACCTTACATTTCTAATGCAAATTTGGCAAGGGGTTAACCTTACATTTCTAATTCACATTTGGCAAGGGGTTTACCTTACATTTCTAATTCACATTTGGCAAGGGGTAACCTTACATTTCTATTTCAAATTTGGCAAGAGTTAAACCTTACATTGTTAATTCAAATTTGGCAAGGGGTTAGCCTTACATTTTTAATTCAAATTTGGCAAGGAGTTAATCTTACATTTCCAATTCAAATTTGACAAGGGGTTAACCTTACATTTTAAATTCTAATTTGGCAAGTAGTTAAACTTACATTTCTAATTCAAATTTTGCAAGGGGTTAACTTACATTTTGAAGTCAAATTTGGCAAGGGCTTAACCTTATATTTTTAATTCACATTTGGCAAGGGGTTAACCTTATATTTTTAATTCAAATTGAGCAAGGGGTTAACCTTACATTTCTAATTCAAATTTGGCAAGGGGTTAGCCTTACATTTTTAATTCATATTTGGCAAGGGGTTAACCTTACATTTGTAATTCATATTTCGCAATTTTACATTTCTAATTCAAATTTGTCAAGGGGTTAACCTTACATTTCAAATTCAAATTTGGCAAGGGGTTAACGTTACATTTCTAATTTAGATTTGTCAAGGGGTTAACCTTACATTTCAAATTCAAATTTGGCAAGGGGTTAACCTTACATTTCTAATTCAAATTTTGCAAGGGGTTAACTTTACATTTTTAAGTCAAATTTGGCAAGGGGTTAATCTTATTCTTTTAATTCAAATTTTGTAAGGGATTAACCTTACATTTGTTATTCCAATTTTGCAAGGGGTTTACTTTACATTTTTAAGTCAAATTTGGCAAGGGGTTAACCTTATTCTTTTAATTCAAATTTGGCTTGGGGTTAACTTTACATTTCTAATTTAATTCGGCAAGGGGTAAACCTTACATTTCTAATCCAAACTTGGCAAGGGTTTGACCTTGTATTTTAATTCAAATTTGGCCAGGGGTTAACGTTATATTTCTAATTCAAATTTGGCAAGTGGTTAGCCTTACATTTTTAATTCATATTTGGCAAGGGGTTAACCTTACATTTGTAATTCATATTTCGCAATTTTACATTTCTAATTCAAATTTGGCAAGGGGTTAACCTTACATTTGTTATTCCAATTTTGCAAGGGGTTAACTTTACATTTTTAAGTCAAATTTGGCAAGGGCTTAACCTTATATTTTTAATTCAAATTGAGCAAGGGGTTAACCTTACATTTCTAATTCAAATTTGACAAGAAGTCAACCTTACATTTTTGATTCAAATTTGGAAAGGGCTTAACATTACATTTTTTTGTTCAAATTTCGTAATTTTACATTTTAAATTCAAATTTGTCAAGGGGTTAACCTTACATTTCTAATTCAAATTTGGCAAGGGGTTAACCTTACATTTCTAATTTAGATTTGTCAAGGGGTTAACCTTACATTTCAAATTCAAATTTGGCAAGGGGTTAACGTTACATTTTTAATTTAGATTTGTCAAGGGGTTAACCTTACATTTCAAATTCAAATTTGGCAAGGGGTTAACCTTACATTTCTAATTCAAATTTTGCAAGGGGTTAACTTTACATTTTTAAGTCAAATTTGGCAAGGGGTTAATCTTATTCTTTTAATTCAAATTTTGTAAGGGATTAACCTTACATTTGTTATTCCAATTTTGCAAGGGGTTTACTTTACATTTTTAAGTCAAATTCGGCAAGGGGTTAACCTTATTCTTTTAATTCAAATTGAGCAAGGGGTTAACCTTACATTTCTAATTCAAATTTGACGAGAAGTCAACCTTACATTTTTGATTCAAATTTGGAAAGGGCTTAACATTACATTTTTTGTTCAAATTTCGTAATTTTACATTTTAAATTCAAATTTGGCAAGGGGTTAACCTTACATTTCTTATTCAAATTTGGCAAGGGCTTAACCTTACATTTCTAATTCAAATTTTGCAAGGGGTTAACTTTACATTTCTAATTCAAATTTTGCAAGGGGTTAACTTTACATTTCTAATTCAAATTTGGCAAGGACTTAACCTTACATTTCTCATTCAAATTTGGCAAGGGGTTAATCTTATTCTTTTAATTCAAATTTTGTAAGGGGTCAACCTTACATTTCTAATTCACATTTGGCAAGGGGTTAACCTTACATTTCTAATTCAGATTTGGCAAGGGGTTAGCCTTACATTTCTAATTCAAATTTTGCAAGGGGTTAACTTTACATTTCTAATTCAAATTTGGCAAGGACTTAACCTTACATTTCTCATTCAAATTTGGCAAGGGGTTAACCTTACATTTTTATTCAAATTTGGAAAGGGGTTAACCTTACAATTCTAGTTTGGAAAGGGGTTAACCTTACAATTCTAGTTTAGATTTGGCAAGGGGTTAACCTTACATTTTTAATTCCAATTTGGCAAGGGGTTAACCTTACAAATTTGGCAAGGGGTTAACCTTACATTTCTAATTCAAATTTGGCAAGGGGTTAACCTTATTCTTTTAATTCAAATTTTGTAAGGGGTTAACGTTACATTTCTAATTCACATTTGGTAAGGGGTTAACTTTACATTTCTAATTCAAATTTGGCAAGGGTCTAACCTTAAATGTTTACATTCAAATTTGGCAAGGGGTTAACCTTACATTTCTAATTCAAATTTGACAAGGAGTTAACCTTACATTTTTAATTGATGTTTTTTAAGAGATTGACCTTATATTTTAATTGTAAATTAGGCAAGGGGTTAACCTCGTATGCTTAGATCAAAATTGGCAAGGGCACCTTAACATTTTTTTACCAGAATTTTGAAAAAGTTTAAACTTACATTTTTAATTCAAATCATGCAGGTGAAATATGCATGAAATATCGCAAGGGATCAGCCTTTCTTAAATTCAAATTTGGCAAGGGGTTTACCTTATACATTTTTTATCAAATTGTGCAAGGGGTTAACCTTTATGGGTTTTTTGGGGGTTTTTTTGCACAAGAGGTCTACTCATGCGTGTCCCTGTGAACAAAAGTACACACCCCGAAGATGGCCGCCTCACAAACGGTCTATTGCCATAAAGTCAGTTACGAAGCTCATGCTTAAACATAGTCCATCATTTGTAATTTGTGCATTTTGTTCGTTTGAAGCAACAAAAGTGTTCAAAATCTAATGAAGGATACTGAACAACTAACCTGATGAAGTTTCAGCTCAGCTTTCAGCTGTATATTCCGAGAAAAACAGCATTCTAGAATCTCAATTTCAAATCAAAAGTTGCTAAATCATGTTTTGAATTGCAGCTTTACGCGATGTCGCGCACTGATCCGACGAATTATAGCAACCGGAGGGCGCCTGTGCGTCGTGCCAATGCTTGCGCGCTGCGCCGAATAACAAAACGAACTACTAATTTAAATTTTCCTATGGTGCTTCTTAAGACGCACCGTTGGAAATGCCTTCTTTCGTTGATTTCTCCAAAGTGAGAGCTTGCCAGAAAGAATAATTTCACAGGGAGTTTGGTCCCCTTACTATCTTTCAACCAAGTATGTTTTTCAACAATAATTACGCCAGTTACTTTTTTGGATAGCTGCAAATGATGGACTCCGGCTTTAACCCTAACCTTATCTAAAGCTTAATACCACTGAGTATGACATGTACATGTAGCATGTATTTCTTTCCATACAATTGTGCACAACACATGTAGTATTCTGTGGTATTTGGTACTTGACCCCTCAGGAGCCCTCAGGAGCCCTCAGGGAGTTAGCTGGGACCGTCTTTTAATACAGAAAAAAATGCAATGTCTTGTCATTGTTTGGGTAAATTAAAGACATGAAAGGGAAAAGGACAAAGAGCTTGGTGGAAAAAAGAAACATTTTTAACCGTCTTCATTCAGAGGCTCAATGCTTTGTAGTAAAACAGGGATACATGGATTTTTTCCCATTGAAAATATATTTTTTTTGATAATGTAATTAAGACAATCTCCCCCTGGACGTCTCCATTATGTCCTTGTCCTTGTAATTACGGGGAGTATGTCATTCAGGATCTCGGTCATGTTGTCTTGCGGGAACATTTCGTGAAATTAAACTGGATCGAATCTGATTAACCGTCTTCTCATTAACCGAATGAAATGTATTAGAAGGAGACATGTAAACAAAACAAAAAGGAACAATAAAGACGGACAATAACGTGTGCTGGAAATGTTTCAATGCTTTCGGTCTTTGTCTGCAGTGATGCCTAGATCCCATTAGCTGATGAGAACCTCCAAATACAATACAATGTATATGAAAGGGCTCGCGATTCAGAAAATTATCAAATGTTATAAGAAAGAGTGTCACTCCTCTATTTTTTTGTACAACTAAACCATAACTTGTGTAATATTGAACGGTTGGCGACTGTTATCTGTTCATATCAATGTGTCGTTATAAGCACTTCAGATATTTGTTTTGCTAAATATCTTTCGGCATGGAGTTCAACATGTGCCTTGTCAGAAATTTGTCAGAATATTTGATCTTGTTTAATCCATTTTAAGTAAGCGTTAATTGTTAGGAAATATTTTGTTGAAATAATGACTAACCCTTAAGATTCGTTTAAGGAACTGAGCTGCGGGAAGCATATTCCAATATAAAAACACCTTTTTTTCATCTTTGTATTTTCATTATTCGAGCAATATCTAGGCTCGATACGTCACACAATATAATTTGAATATCTAAGCTCGATACGTCACACAAATTGTTATGCGAAGCATGCCGACTACTTCGAATCATAAAGTCGTCCTCAAAGATTGATCATGAATAGCAAACTACCTACCCAACAAATAAAAATCGTTCAAAGTCATTCTTGATGATATTTAAATGACCACTTACAAATTACATGTACTGAGGTATAAGAGGGTCAGAAAAATGTCACACTTTTGGACCATAAAATGACCAATATCTTTCTGTTAACGCAGTGACCAGATCATCCACCATTTTAGTGTACAGTAAAGCTGTACATTGAGATTTGAAGGTTTGCATGGTGGAAAGACACTAAGACAATCTAAGTTTGCGATAGCACCATGTGAATAAATCTCACTGTGTACTGACACGCTCCAGTGATCATTTAGCATCCTTCTCAGCTTCACCGGTCTCGAGCTTCACCAGTTTGCATCCTTCTCACGCCTCACCGCACCCATCCTTATAACATCGCTTCATCGTTGGAATCCCTCATTCTCCTGACGATCGGCAGAGCATACTGTTCGAAACGTTGAGTCCCTCCGGTTCTTTTCAGAACCACACATACTCACAAAAGAGATTTATTCACATGGTGCTACCGCAAACTTATCTTGTCAAAGCTGTACATTTCTTGATAAAAGTCTGTATGTATTTATAGTAAGGTAATAGAATTTAAAATAAACAGAATAGACACAAAAACTCACACAGTGCTTCCAATACCGAAATCGGTCGATTTCTTCTTAGGTTTTGCAACTTTTAATAGACGAATCAAAAAATATTGTCATGTCCGGCCCGATTCATTTCGGATTATGTACAGGAGGGACAGGCTTTCGATAACACGGTAATTAAAAACAACATCTGTTATTATGTCATCCAATAAATATGAATAAGAAAAGTTCGGGGCGTCTCAATATTTATACAACCCCTTTTTGTAATAATAAACACGGCTAGAACTTGGAATAAAAAAAAGTCAGATGTGTTTTTTGTTTTTTGTTTTTTACAATGACAATGCTACTCGTACACCACAAACGTAACACTAAATGCGAGAATAAAAACCTGTTCAGTGTGCTGGTGTCCTAGTGAAATATGTGTCAAGTGAATCTAACCTGGACAGACCCAACCTTTGTATTGCGGTCAGTATGAAAGTTGCCAGCAATTGATGTTCAGAGCAATATTATGATGAACATTTGGATGAAATTAAAACAAGTTAGCGTTACATCACAACTCTAAAATGTGCATGGACCAATTCCCACAGATTTTTCCAAGTTTAACTGTATAATTGTGTTTGGTAAATTGTGTTTCTGAAATAATTAAAATCCAAAAACCGCTGTCAGATTTGATGAAGTTATTAAATTAAAAACTGCCGAATCAAATCCTTATTCAATGGCTAAACATGGAGAACAAATTTGTGCTTTTGACGTTTTGAGAAGCACGTAACAAAGCTCAATAAATAACATTTGAAACTATTCATTTGAATATAAATAACAATTCAATCAGAATTTTGCTGAAAACTTCAAATTTAAGAAGTATTTTTTTCCCTTTGCATTCTACTAAAATGTCAATAAAAATATTTTACAAATGATATTTAGTTTAAAAAAAAGACAGTGAAGTATAAGTTGTCAGTTGGCAATTTGTTGGATTGTGATCGTCCAAGCATTTTTTTTATATTAAATTCGAAACAAGAACAAGTTAGGTTCAGACATTGAAATGTATCTTTTGTGTACTCGATCAGTACAAATACTAACAAAATATTACTACTTCATTCAGAGAGAAAGCCAAAGAAATAGGAAAAAATAAGGGAAGACTGTAAATGAATTGATGTAGCCACATTTTGGGAATGAACAGAGTTTTTTTCTATTTTGCCCCTGGTTTTTTCCCCCGTTTCTTTTGTTTCATTTTATCACAGTTCATAAACGTATTAAATCAAAAACCTGATTTGTCTATAAATTAAGAGAAAACTCTCTGCAACAAGCTCTGGGCCGAAACTGAGTGCAACAAAGTTGAATTCTTGTCACATCACAATTCTTTTCTTTTTTGCTTTCAGGTTTAATTTCTACTGTTTACTCCCAACTTGGATATAATTAACCTAAAAAAATAAGAAAGTTTCAATGTGCTTTTGATTTTTGGCAAACTTTACACTGTGTGGTTGAAGGCAATGGCACATTGTTTGTAACTGAACTATCAAAGTCCATATTATACAAATAATGAATGTTTATGAGTGCAATGGTAAGAATAATTTTGTGAAATTATTCTTTCCACTGCACAAATGTGAAACATTCATTATTTGTTTGATACAACACCTTAGTCAATCCTTGTCATCTCATTGGTCAGAGGCACCAAAAGTGTAACCGTGCAATGGAACTTCTATATACTGTGGAATAGAACTTCTATATACCGTTGAATAGAACTTCTATATACCGTGGAATAGAACTTCTATATACCGTGGAATAGAACTTCTATATACTGTGGAATAGAACTTTTATATACCGTGGAATAGAACTTCTTATATACCGTGGAATAGAACTTCTATCTACCGTGGAATAGAACTTCTATTTTAGCTGTGCGGCCTGGCCATGTGTTGGGACGAATAATTCAGTGACACGTTATCAATCAACGACCAACCAATCAGATGACGGGGAATTTTTTCAGGCGTTGTATAAAAAGTAATAGTTGTTAGGCTGGACAGCTTCCGAATGAAAACAAGTATGGTATATTGTATGAAGAGTTCTTTTCAAACTCTACATGCAAAAAAAACCTGTCTATCCAACACAAAACATCTCTTGGATTTTGTGACAAGGTTACGTATGACATATCCACTCATAGCAAACTTCTGTTTCTTTTCTTTTGTTTTTTTGGCTGAAACACAAGAAAAATGTGAAAACTGAACCTGTTTTCTTTCTGTATCCAGAACCACTTTTGGCATCTTAAAAATTGGGGTTTGTACACACAATCTGACACATAAAACTTTGGAACCGTCAACTTTCGGAAATTCGGTATTAAAATCCAAGGCTTTTTGTATGTTTTTCACAAAACTAAAGCGTGATACACAGCCGAGTGATAAAAAAACCTGTTCAAAAAACATCCAAACAAATTTGTAATACAAAACTCTCAAAAGGTTCCTCGTCATAATTTACAAAGTTGAAACTATGAAAGAATAATTATAAGTAAAGTCTGTACAACGCCAATCCCTGGTTAATGATGATTCATACAAAAAAGTGTCCAAGCTTGGTTTTGTACAGGTCGCCGATTCTAGAAAATATCATGTTTAAGATTACGTGAGATTCACATCTGCGGAGAATGGATGTACGGGCAAAATGGAGTATATCAATTCGGGCGATTCACAATGCAGTGCGCCACCAAGAGTTTGCCACAGAGAGTTCATTTTTCCCAGTGCATTGTGGGAGATGGTCGACAAATTGGCAGCACGGGACATTTGAATTTGTTAGTTTTTCTGGTCAGTAGTTTCGTAAGCGTATGATTCGAGTATCTGTTTGCCCTTTTCAGTTCTTTTTATCAATTTGGGGTTTGTTGTAAGGTGGCAGAATGCTTTGCCCCAATCAATAACAAATTAGCTCAAGTTGTCTACTGACACTTATCCAAATGGGCCGTGTTTTGTCGACCGTAAATTTGAAAAATGGACTCTCCGTGGCAAACTCTTGGTGGCACACTGCATTGTGAATCGACCGAATTGTACCCCCTTAACGGCAAAAATGTGTATCATCACTGTCAATAAAAGACCTTCCCCCAATAGGCAAGCAGTCTTAATTTTGTTCCATGTTCTCTTCTATTTTCTGTAACAATTTTGTAAAAAAAAAATGTACTGAATAATAAAACAGACAACCAAATCAATGCCATCGGTCAACTTTGGGGAGAAAATGGACAAAATATGTGAAAACCAAATATTTTGATATTTTCCTGTAAAATGGCGTAACAGTTTCAAACAAGAGTATTTCATAAAACCTGAATTATTCACAAGAAATTTAAAAAAAAAATTAATACTTGTTTGAAGTGTGTTGAAAGTGTCTGGATGATAAGTTACTGGCCTTTGTGACAGTTGGTGTTTGTGGGCGTGGTTTCCATGCACATTGTGGTCGGCTGGGCTTGGGGTCAAATGTCGCAGGTCAGAGGTTGAAGTTCAAAAGGTCGTGGAGCTGTATTTACACCATGAAGTCACTATCATCACTGTCATCATCCTCGTCGCTGTCATCAACATAGTGAGCAAGAGTTAAGAAAAACAGCGAAAATTCATTGCAACAAATAACAATAAAATAATTTATTCAAAAAGATGAAATTGAGCAACCATACAGAAATGACTACAATGCATGACAGAAAGTAAGTTGGGTAGAAAATATTGAATTTGTTTTTTTTAAAGGATATTTTTCGTCGTTTCTTCCGTGGCTTGGGTGTTTTCTTGATGACTTTCGGTGCGGGTTTTCTTCCTTTCGGCTTCGGCCGTTTGACTTTGTGTACCTTCAGAAAAACAAAAACAAAACAAATTCCATTTAATAACTGTCAATCATGCTTATCAGTCTAAGTAATCATTTCTCAAGTCCGTAAGTTACATTTTAAAAAATTTGGTTTTGCAAGGAATAATCCCCAAAAGGTTTTCCAAAATTCTTTGGGCAGATGTGTCAGTCTTGTAGCTGATTCGTAATTTTCGCACCAGTTAAAAAGTGCACTACAAACATGTTAACGTTGACAACTTTTCAAAGTCTGTAATGGGTCAAAACCAACAATGGCAGTGCATATAAATGAAGGCACAAAGTGTCTCGTACATTGAAAATTGCCTGAATTTTATTCAAAAACATTTTTTTTAAACATTATGGAATCAAATTAAGACAATCGAACCTCTACTGAAGGTGGCGTCAATGGTGCAACATCTGAATCCTCATCGTCCTTGACCACGACGACGGCGTTAGGACTCGACGCTCCCGCTGCAGAGTGTGGCCTGCCATCGTCGTCCGTGTTCCCTGAGGTGTTGTGGGCCGAGGTGGATGCTGCTGCAGTGGTGGCAGCGGTGGCAGCGTTAGGGGTCTTGGATCGGTCAGGGTCCTCCTCCTCATCGTCCGACGGATCCATCAACTCCATGAGCTGCTTGAACTACGGGGTGAAAAGAAGAAGAATAATGCGTATTTTATAAAGCCCATGTATCCACCAGTATTGGTGCTCAAGGCGCTACATCATTATTACCCTGCTCATTGGGCCAATGAAACATTCCAAAGACAATTTCAGCTCCGCTGCACTTCGGCGCAGCTAAAATCAACCACAATAACCATCTCTGCCCTTACAGGTACCCATATACTCCTGGGTGGGGGAGGCAGTGAGTGACAAAGTGCCTTTCCCAAGGGCACATGCACCACAACCCCAGGCTGGACTCGAACCCACGACCTGCAGAAGCAAGAGTTCTATGCTCCAGACCACGGCACTCCAAAAGAAAGCTAAGAGCTTAGCACCGATAACTTTTGCTAAGCTGAATCGGTAACCATGTAAAACTGCTTGTGGGTTCAATTGCTTGTGTCGCTGGTACTCGGCCGGTTCTCGCTCAGCAAATACTTACAACGAGCAATGTTTGAAATTTAGCGCTTGGTGATCCAGTTAGGTATAGCTCATAGCAGAATATAATTGTTAAAATGAGAAAATCCCATTTTAACTATTTGGCCTATTCCACGCAAAAGTGGACACGGCTGAAAATTTGAAAATTTATGAAACCCTTACAACTACAAGCATGACAACCTCAAATGTGGTATAAACAGGGGTATGAGTGACCACTGATAACAATAGCTGAAATCAGCTTAAAAAGGTGTAAAAAAGCTGAACTTTGGAAATCTCCTATACTTTTGTACACAGCAAGTGAGGGAAAAAGCTGAAAAAAGCTGAAATCCAAAAAAAAAAAAAAAAAGCTGAAATCAGCTTTAAAGCTGAGATTTCACACCCCTTTATAATAAAGGGGGTGCCAGTGTGATGGAAACTGGTCAGATCTTGGGTAGTCATTTTGGCATCTTGTTTTTTAACCAAAAAAATGACCGAACTGAAAAAAAAAACCTCTTGACACTTACATCAAGGTACTCCGCTACAATGTCCCTCTTATCGCGTTCGGTGAGTGGTGTCTTAGGCTGTCCTACACATAACAGCTCCAGGGCCCTGGCGGGGTTGAACGTTACACTGCTCTTGCGGTTGAGCGACTTGTCGTTGACTTTGGACGCGTCGGTAGGGGAGTAGCGATGGATTGTGCTGAAGGATATAAACAGGAGAGATTAAACATTAATTAGTTGGGAAAATCATAGCAAAGACTTACATGAGTCAATATTTGAGATTCATGTACACTATGTACAAATATGTGACCTGTTCTGTCAAAATCAGACTCTTCTGGGCATAAGGTCAAAAATGAGATTTTTGCATATTGTTAACATATGTTCTTTTTCCTTTTAATAGGTGGTTTAATTTTTGAAACCGGTCATTCCTGGGCAGAGTTATGCTATTTTGAAGTTTATTGTGTTGAAAAGTAGAAAACTGAGAAAATGGCCACGAACGTCACAAAACAGTAATATCTTGAACTGATACGCCTTAACAAATCATCAAAAATACTATATTTAGAGCTCAAATTAGGGTTTCAAACGTTTATTGTATATTTTAGACATGTTCAGGATTACAAAATTGCAAAAATTTGAAAATCGAAAAAAATCACTCCCCCAGTGTTTTTTGGCCTTATCTTCATTTCAACCTCTGCCCAGAAGCGTCTGCTTTTGACAGAACAGGTCACATATAAAGTATTACATATTTTGTAAAGATCTTGCAATGTGTTGGAATTTCTGGTGGGGTTGTAATGTTATAAGTACTATATGTCCTAGAGATCTCAAGTTGCAGTGCCAAGTATAAAAGTACCTGATGATATTTATTTAACACAAAAATATACTAACATTTCTGTCTACGATTTAGGGATTTGAATTACATTGCATTTGTTTGGACTTTACGGAGTAAATCTTACAAATTAAATCTGTATTACTGTTGTGCTGGGTTATCTTCAGAACAAAATATGTGATTGCCAACTCGTATTGTTTGCAAGTGAATGAAATTGTTGCCGACTGTTCCCTTACCTATCCCTGAAGCCGTACATATCCTTGAGATGTTGCTTGAGAACCAGCAGCATGATGCAGGCTTGCGACGCCACACAGCACTCCAGTAGCGTACTGGGATCCTCTGGTATCAATCCTGAATGATATATTACAAAACAAAAAAGGTAGAAAATATTATTGGGCGATATAATACATTTTAAAAACATCAAAATTCTTGTATACTTGTTTCAGGTGACGAAAAAAACAACAATTTTCTGAAAGAAGACATAAGATACTATTGCTTGAAGTCTGAAAAAAAAAAAAAATTTAACCATACCCAGGCGCGGTTCTAGAACCAATATTTTGGGGGGGCTAGCACGGTGGATCCAGAATTTTTTTCAGGGAGGCGTGCTGAAATGTAGACCGGTTATTTTTTCCAGACACTTGGGCCTCCGAAAGTCAATAGGCTCATGCCATATTTTCAATGGGGAGCGCCAATAAAATCCTAAAATCATTCACACTATATTAACTAATGCACCGTTGTCACGACTATTTCTTTAGGGGGAGACCGTTCGCATGTACATCACAATCCTTCTTTTTGCTAATGCAATTTTTTTTTTTACGGAATTTATTTTGGGGGGGCTAGACAAAATTTCGGGGGGGCTACAGCCCCCCCCCCAGCCCCCCCGTAGAACCGCGCCTGACCATACCCTATGTATCTCTAGCTGAAATGAAGCGTTCCTCTGTTATTGTGCACATAGGGAAATGTTCTCATTTGAGAGCATCTCGTGTTCCTCCTGTTCCCAATTTATATTCCACATTGAAACAAGTCTTCCCAGAGCACTGTTGCTGTCATTCACGCGCATGTTCAAATTGATGCTCTCAAATACTCTAAATGTTCACAGCCGAGTCACTCACCCATGAGGACCTCTTCATCTTCGTCGTCGTCATCGCTGAAGTCGTCGTTTCTCCTGGCGTCCACACTCCCTCTGGATGAGCGTGAGCCTGGTCTTGAAGGCTGCTTCTTCATGAACGACTGCCGGAAGAAACAAGAAATACACAGTCGGTGGTTATAGATTACCACCTGAGTGGGGAGTCAGGTTGGCGTAGCGGTACTTTCCTCGCCTTCCAACGCTGTGACCCGGGTTCGAATCCCGCCTGGGCCAACATGTGGATTGTGTTTTCAGTCCCTACCTGATTCCGTGGGTTTTTCCCAGAATATTCTTCTGGGCTTTTCCTCCCACCTCTAAAACTGTAATTTCTTCTCATTGTGTTCTCTCCACAGGTTTCTTCAGGCTTGCGAGCTACAGTGCCTAGGGCGCTTTTGAGGAATCCTTGGTTTCATTACCAGAAATGATTAATAATAATAATACTTACAAAAAGAAGAAGTTATTATCACAGAGGAAAGGTGAAAACATAAATAGGAAGTGATGATTATGAGCAACAGAGATAATGTTGACTGCTGAATTGACCAATACAGGCAGAAGGGGGGGGGGACTGAAAGTATGTGATAATTCCAACACTTCTGAAGCAGTTATGCGAGAATTATGAAGGAAAAATCTGATCAACACAAGACCGTAACAATTGTTCTCCCAGATGCCTTTGTAAGAAAAATCTACTGCCGAACAGTACAACATGAATTATTTGGGATAATAGACAATCGTAGCCCAAAATGTATTATAGACCTTTTTTATGTCTGTATATATTAAGCGCATTATTTTGTATGGGCCGCCAAAACGGCACAAATTTAAGCCTGCATATGAACACCCTTATTATGTAAGAAAGAGGCATATTTATTAAGTCTATGGAAGCATTTGTTGGTTATTTTAGATTTTTAACAATCCAATGATAAGTTTGGACACGTTAATAAATATTGTTTATTTTTGCAACGCTGGCCTTCCATAGTTTGCAAAGTCGTGGTTGGCAAAGAAACGTCTATCGGGAAAATCATGACAACCGGATGCTAATGAACAGACAACGCTTCAAATGGGATATTACATGAATTGGACCTGGTTGAGAACAATTTAAACTCCCCTTCCCTTAAACTACTTCCCCAACCCCTGAACCACCACCCTCCAAAACAATTACATGTTCAAGCTACAGAGAATCCTGCGTTAAGAAGCAGACATCATATCTAATCCACAAATTAAAAAAAAATCTGTTTGGGTCAAACTGACTTACATCTTTGAATGACTGGAGTAGGTTGGCTCCAGAGACAGACACCGTTATCTCGATGTGATGCATGACAAAGAGGGGCTCGTCTTGGGTGACGTAGGGAAAGTAGGCAAGGTTGTCGGCTACAAAGACTAACAGATCCAAGTCTGTCTTCTGAAATGTCAACAAATAATATTCACAAATTAATAGCAATCATTCATACACACTTTCATCTACCGTTCAAGTACATTATTATTAGTTCATAATTCATATTTGAATATTCAATCAAATTCAAGTCCCAATAATCAAATACTAAATTATTCAAAAATACACAGCACTAGTTTCATGGATTCGTCAGAGAATAAAAAAAAAAACAATGAAAAATGATGCAATACAGTGCTACATGTATGTTAACAACCAGCGAGAGTTTCTCACACCTGATCGGTTTTAATGGTACATGCATTCTAACCAAAAAAACACACAGCAGCCTTAACCCCATGCGTACGGGAAGCGGTCATGGCCGCGGCCGCTAATCCTCATTGGAATGCAGTTGCCAGCTGTGGTATGCCGTGGCACACGGCTAGTGGGTAGTTCCACAGCTGCTGCTTTTGTGCAGTCCCGCTACCACACAAAGGCTGTGCAGTCATGCGGGCCACTTGCTCTATGTGTGGAGGAATGTCCCCATTACACCCTGTCCTTAAGGGGTTAACTATCCACAGTCACTGTCATTAACAACATAAGATCATATATCTATTGGTCTATAATTAATGGCCAGTTTTCACAAAGAAACAACTAAAGGCACCAGGGGCCAATTTCATAGAGCTGCTTAAGCACAAAATTTGCTTAAGCACAAAAACGTCTTGCTTAATAAAATCAGGTTACCGGCCAAAACTCCATGCGATTGTTATGCTATTAGTAAACAACAGCTAAATACCAGTCACAAGCAATGTACATCACATGGAGTTTTGGCCGGTAACCTAATTTTACTAAGCAATGTTTTTTTGTGCTTAAGCAAATTTTCTGCTTAAGCAGCTCTATGAAATTGGGACCAGTGGGGCAACCTTGTTTTGCACGAGTACACTAAACTGGACTGTTAAGCCTCAAGATGCCAATTAGTGCTTAACATTTTAAACATGACACAACTCCACATGACAAGACTGATTGCGATGGAGCTGACAGTGTGTACTGGCTGACACCAAGCATCATGTGCATAAGATATTGACAAACTTGGCCTACTCACAGCTTGTTCATCAAATAGGTTGAGGAGACAGAGCAACAGCGCCCTCCGGTGTTGGCGATGACCCCTGATGATACTGTAGGTGTGGTTGTTGAGGCTGTAGTAGCTGTCCTTCTCTCTCATGCCACGCAGGGGCGTCAACTGGCCCTCCTGGAGAAGCCTCTGCAGACGGAAGGCCATCTTGATACCGGCCAGGGCTTTCATCTGAAAACAGGAAAGGATTGGGCATCAAGTACAGTTACTTTCCCTTCTACATGTGAACTTTTTCTGGGGAGTGCGAGAGTGTTTATTTTAGTTTTTATTATTTTCGTGTTTTTGACAACTGTTACTGGTCACTTTTTTTC
Source organism: Patiria miniata (assembly GCF_015706575.1). Classification (NCBI taxonomy): domain Eukaryota; kingdom Metazoa; phylum Echinodermata; class Asteroidea; order Valvatida; family Asterinidae; genus Patiria; species Patiria miniata. Next base: position 30,540,154 of record NW_024037069.1, on the reverse strand, counting down.
TCTTCACTTATGAGTTCTTATAAATTAGCTGACATTTGGTGCAGGTTGTTTTATAGACCATGACTGAAATTAATTTAATATGAACTAAAATATTTAAAAAATCAGAGTTTTTATGATACGTTCAAATCTGTGAAATCCTGCTGACTGGTACAAAAAGACACTTTACAACTGGCCGTAGGGTGAATTACATTTAATTACTGAAAACACAGAACCTTTCATTTTAATGATAATAATTACCCACATTTATAGAGTACTTTTACCAATCACACTTAGTTTTTCCTTCAACTATTCTATTAAAGAAGCCTTGCGCTTTCAAGAACCACCCATATACTTTCAGAGTTATAGTTGAGACACAAATGGCGAGTGACACACATTCTGTACTTTTCTCACAGTAACCTTGGCAGTAACCATTAAAGGCCACCTTTTTATGTGAGGCATTCTGGCAAAATGAGACGGAACTGGGCACAGGTCGTAGTGGAGAAAAAGATTTTTTTATGATTTTCAGATTTATTGATATTTGTAGCCTTTGATATGCCTACTACACATGTTTTAAAGAAAAAAAAGTATAAAAATCGTGGAATACAAGTGTTTCAAAAAACGCTTGGTATCTTTCATTTTCACCAATAGAAAACTTGAAAGGCCTTTTTCTCAGTATTTTGCTTTTTTGACATTGAAAATTGAACTTTAAACAGCCATAACTTGTCAACGGAATGTCCGATTGAATTGCAACAAACAGTATTGCAAGGAGAATTTTTATTCTCTTTTCTAATACCTGCAAATCTTCATTTCCACCTCTGCCCACTTCCGTCTCATTTTGCCAGAATGCCTCACATAAAACAAAACTCCTACTGTAACTAACCTGAATGAATCCAGGATATCTGCTGTCGATGTCCGATAGTTGCTGGTCAGCTTTTATCCTGATAGTAGCTTCTGGGTCACTGCCCATGGCAATCAGGTATGGTACACACTGAGGATTTAAAAACGGAGGATTACTAACTTCAAACTCTGTAATATATCATATTACACTGAAAATGCCTCAAACCTATGCTCTGTACATCATCCTTGGCTCCCGATTTTTTTCGTACAAAACGTATTGAAAACTGCTGCTGAAAATGTCAATAGAAGGGAAACGCCAACCATTGCTGTTGGTAGTCAACTCAAAATCTGTATAATTACATGATTCAATAGTCGGCACGTGTTCGAAGTCGTCTTTCAGTAACTACCAGGGCGTGCAGGGTGAACTTTTGAAGGGTACTATTTATTGAAAAGTGAGTACCGGAGCACCGGCAGCTTTAAATGGGTAAACCGAATGATCGCTATTATGAATAATTTCTGTGGATCCTGAAAAGTTCGTTTGGTGGTGTTCCACTGTATTTGTCTTCAAAGTTAATAGTAATTTTTTTTAGGCATATGAAGTACCTAAAGACAATTTTGTCCTACCTGTACGGGGTGTACTAGACCCTGTTTCAATGTGGCTATGACGACTTGTAATGCTGACAGGCGTACTAAGGATTGCGTATGCATCATGGCCTCCATGACTTGCTTCAGATATAGCTGCATTATGGAACTACTCATCCTGTCGAGAGAAAATCAAACCACATTGAAAAATTACATAGCTCGCTACAAAAAAGTGCTGAAATTTGTAAATTGAAAGTACAGATTGAGGCCCATTTGTCAAGGGGTCCGAGCTTAACCCTAACCCCCTAGGCCCTTGTTGCTTACAACCATCCTCAATCCTCCAAAATCCTCCAAAATTTTGCAACTCCGCCTAAATTTTTCAAAATTGTCAGACAGTCCTGCCTCAAAATGCATTCATCCTCAATCCTCCAAATTCATCCTCATCCCAAAATTTTGCACTCGTGTTTAAATGAAGGATAACCAACACCAAATCCTTCAAAATCATCAGACAGTCCTGCCTCAAAATGCATTCATCCTCAATCCTCCAAAATCCTCTTGTGCTTCAATCACCATTCATCCTCAATCCTCCAAAATCCTCATGTGCTTCAATCACCATTCATCCTCAATCCTCCAGAATCCTCATTTGATTCAATCACCATTCATCCTCAATCCTCTAGAATCCTCCAAAACCGCCAGGAGGATTTTGGAGGAGTGAGGTGGGTTAGGGTTAATGGATTGGCGAATTAACCAGTTCGTGCCATACAAATACTGATTCGCAAGAGTCATAACAGCATCTGTACAGTATCTGTATCAGTATCCGAAACCTCATATTTTTCAACATTCCGGGGTGTGCTCACGGAGCGTAAATTGTAGAACAGGCCGTGCACAACGGCCAATTCAAGATCAACACACGGCCCGCCTCCACAGACATCACAGACTTTGTGTGTGTGTACAAAAGACATGAGGGATTAGCGTGTTTAGACATCACCCGGAGGCGAGTCGAGCCAATCTTGATGTCTTAACCCATCAGCCGTGCCTGTGTATAAAAACAGCCAGTGCGTGTTAACACGGCCTCTGATGCAAACTGGATAAAACACTGTGACAGCAACTTACCCTGACTGTATGTCACCCATTTCCTTCAAGTCTTCCTTGTTACCGAGCTTGTTCCCTGCAAAAACACAACAACAAATGGTTAATAACGTCTGGAGAAAGAATTGACAATCCTCTGCTTAATCCACATTTTCAATCTTCATTTTTTTTTTTTTTTTTACTCGCAAGTCATTATTTTTTTAGCCAGACTTACATTCAGCATCAGCTCTTCTCATCCTTTCATCTTCCTCGGTCAAGTAGAGCTGGAGATTCCGCAATACCTGAAAATAAACACATCCAAGGGTTGAATTGTGGTAAAGCATCTTGCCCAAGAACACAACACCATGATCCCTGTCAGGGTTCAAACCCACTACCAATCGTACACAGTAACTATTGGAACACAATGCTAAACTTGTACTATCTGCACATCAAACTTGTACTTGTTCTTGGTTACAATGTCTGTGCTTGCCCTCATGACAATAAACGCTCCACCAAATCAGCGTCCCGTATCTACCGACCTGACAGAGAAGTTTGATGGAGGAATCGCCGTACATCATGATGTCCCAGTAGAGCGTCTTCATCTTGGTGCCCAGTAGGAAGTTGGCGTGACGATTGCACAGGAAGCCGGCCCCGCTGATGGCCTTCATGCGGACCTCCTCATCCTCGTGATGACAGAAGTAGAAGAGGACGTCAAAGACGCGTTCCCTGATTGGCACCTGGGGATTATAAGATAATGCTTCCTTGATGTCAATTCTATTAAATTGTTTTTACTTCTCCTTTTTTATTTTCTACTTGTTTGTCAGACTGTGCCCTCGATTCAAGCTATTTTGCCACAAACTTGCAGGCTGGATAAAGCTACCCTTCAGATTTCCCCAAAATACAAATTATAGGTAATATACAACATCTGCTTTTTAGTGCTGTCATTTTTCAGAAATGGATGCATTTGGGGGTTAGTATTTTACAGCGAATATTGTTACAATGACCCGTTTTAAGTTTTGTGTTCATAGATGCTGGAAAAACCAAGAAAAAAATGCTGTTCTTGTAGTCTGGTTTCCCGACCCAACTTCAGACAAAACGGTGCACTTTATAGATGTCAGGGAATTGTCAGGTCAGGCAACCAGACTAGCTGGCTTGCACTCTTTCAAGGACGTGTAACCAATTGCAAACATAATGTGGACTAACTAAATTTGGTAAATTGGGGGCAGTAATTGACCCCAAAAAAATTAGTTTTTCCAACGACAGTCGGCTAACCATCGTTGCAAGTTTATACCAAAATTCCACCTTTCTTGAAAATGTCAGCACACCAGGTGCCATAATTTCACAGGATGCTTGAGACTTATATTCACCTACAGTCAAGTAAGGTATTTCATGATAATTTGGTAGTTTTTCATGTTTGCAAATGTTGTATATCACAAAATACCAAGATCACTCACTCTGCAGACAGTTCTCATGTTAGAAAAATGTGTCTGCAGCAACATTTGACGGGAAAGATATTGGTTATGAAAGAATTGTTATGGTGGAAATTATTACACTTTACGTTTTAGAAAGATTTTGAACAGTTCCTGAGTTTATACTTTACAAAAAGGCGGATGACAAAATTATTCCCGGAATTACTAAATTAATTATTGAGTGAACTGAAAGAATAATTAGGAGTCAGTAATATAGATTGCAGATCAACACAAAACAGCTCAAGTTAGTAAACTTACTAGCAGCCCAAAATAAAAAACAAGTACTTTTATTGCATAAGATTATCAGAACAGCTAAAGACGAATCGAGTGTGAAAATTAGGAATACTTCTTGTTTTTGACTCTTTACATGAACAATAATTATTTGTTTCCAAGGCCTTTGAGAGGAATACAAAACCATCATCTGCAACATAAATTCAACTCTCGCCTCTCAGTTCGTCAGAGAGTGACACTGTTTTATCATCATAATGTCTTCAGGACGTAACTTTGTGTTTAATTTTGAAAACTTTGGCAAATCTTTTAAATACTGTTTAACGTTATTCCATCACATTAAAAAGGCCGACACCTGCCAGTTTTGTCTGCAGACCAGTATGATTAAGGTGAAAAATCAACAATGATTACATAATAAATAGTGGGCAGTCATTGAATGAGTGAAAACTTAAAGGGAATGTACATCATTGGCTTTTGCTGTAATTTTCATAAATGAACTATTTGAGGGGTTAGTATAATATATCAAATATTGTTACACTGACATGTTTGAAGTTTTTTGTTCGAAAATGCTGGAAAAACCAAGACAAACAAAAATGTTCAAGTAGTCTGGTTCCTTGACTCCACTAAAGATAAAATGGATCAATTTATAGATGTCTGAAAATTGTAAGGTAAGGGAACCAGTCTAGCTGGCCTGCGCCCGTTCATGAACATGTAACCAATAGCAAACCAAATTTGGACTGAAACAAGGGTAAAGTGGGAGTAGTAGTTGAAAAATAGTTAGGTTTTCCAACGGTGGTCGGCCGACCACCGTTGGAAATGTGTACAAAAATATCATTTTCTTGAAAATGACTTCACACCAGGTGCCATAATTTTATAGGATTCTTTAGACTGTTATTTACCAACATCCTAGTAAGGTATTTCGTAAAACTTGGTAGCTTTATTTTTCGATGTTTGCAAATGTTGTATTTTCCCTTTAAATATGTAAACGTCACATCCTTGATATGTCGTCCTCATTTCTCCAAGATGTCACTTCAAGATGATATGAATGACAAAGGGTAACTGTAGATACATGATTAGGAGGGTGCTTTACAGTGAATGTGAGAATGGAATTACTTTAAATGAGGTGAGACGGTGCTGCATTAATCACGATATTCACAATGGAACGTTCCTGCCTGCTAATCAAACTGTTCACCAATCAGATCACGACGTTTTGGTCATGTGACCATGGTAGCTGGGTCTAAGTCAGTCACAAGCACTGTGAGTAGTGCCCACAGACTGAAGAAGGGCACGGCTTAAGGCAGTCTTGGCCCAAGACTTCAGTGATTGATAGCGATGGTTGCATTTTTTTGCACAACTGTTTTTTTTTTTTACTTTCTCGCACAAACCTCTTGGGAATCTTGCAGCAGTGGGGCGTGGCCGTTTTATGTAAATTAGAACATTGGTGTGAATATTAACATCTTCGAGCAAATCAGCCGCTTCCCATTAGATACTGGTAGACAGGCGCACTGGGGTATCACTTCGTTGCATATCTAATTAGCAATGCTTGACCACCACACTATACAGTTGAATTTCCGCAGGTACTGTGTATGTTTATCAACTGTCGCGCAAAGACTATAAACTTCACAAAAAAAGCCAGGCATTCAGCACCAAACGTTCATTATTGCATGCGCGACCAACTATACATCATTTCAAGATCGCTGATTGGTTCCCTAGGAAAACCTAGGGAGAAAATAATGAAAAATTAAACGGCTACTACAGGATTCCCAAGACTTTAGTGTGCGCAGGCGCGCTGGACTAATCATGCCAATAGATGGCGCAGTACTGCCACTTGAACGTGAAACAATATGCACAATCCACTATCGATCACTACCGTCTTGGGCTAAGACTAGCTTATGGCCAAATACAGAACAATCCATTCACGGTTCCCCCCCCCCCTTCAGTATTAGAACCACTATGGAAATCTTCAATCGAAACAAAATTAGTTTTATTTTTTTAAAAGTTTTCAAGGTTTGCTGTGCCATGGATGAGAAGGTGAATGAACTTCGGAGATTAAGAAAAAGATTAAATCACACAAAGTGAGAAAAAAAAAACCTTACAGATTCGACCTGGTTTGTCAGGCTTTGTGAAGCAGTCAGAGTAATAACTGGCATACAAGCTACCATATTTGGCGTGGGATTTGAGGCCGTTTGCAGCAATTTACTGGTTTGCTGCTGAATGTAAAAAAAAAAACAGAAGTATTGGGAAAATTGAATAAGCTTTATTGTTTAAATTTTGCAAGTATGCAAATTTTGTTCAATATTGAAGGGTACGTGACAATCAGAAGTTTCACTTCGTAAGAGAGAAACCATAAATAAATTTCTTCCTCCAAGTATTTTTTTACAGCAAATTAATCAATCTGTATTTTTGCACAATTCATTGGAAATCAGTGCAGATTTCTTAACCCTATCCCTACTCAATCTTCCAAAACCAACCAGGTGGTTTTGGAGGATTTTGGAGGATTGAGGCTGCATGCCATCTTTGTGCCAGATGATTTTGCAGGATGCATTGTGTCAAGGTCTTAAGCTGCACCTTGTGTTGTTTATGCTTTTTAGCCGTGCCTAAATTATGTCTAGATTATACTAGATATCATCTGCTCTGCTTCTGGATATCATCGGCATTTCCTCATTGTATTACAATGATTTTGAAGGATTGAGGCAGTGGTCACCCCTACACTGAACAAATGCCAGAAATAAAGGATGAGTTTGGAGGATTGAGGCTGTATCAATTGTTTACATAGTCCGAATTGGGAGGATTTTGAAGGATTGAGGATGGTTTCTTGCCAAAAATGCCAAGGCAGTTTTAATCTAAATCGTAATTTCTACAGATCAAGGTGTTTACGTAAACATTTTTGAAAATATTTATTTTGGTATAACACAATTCAATCGGCTGTGTTACACCTGATAATGTAGTAACCAACGGAAAACGTATATGTATCACCACCGATAATGTCACACAAATTGCCCGATATTGTATCACTAACTGATAATGTAACAAAAATGTACTGATAGTGTAGTACATTTTACTACACTATAGGTCAATTGTTGTTACATTATCGGTTTGTGATACAGTATCGGTCAATTCTATTTGACATTATCGGTTGGTGATACGTTATCCGTTGGTTACTACATTATCAGTTGTAACACTGCTGTTCCCCTTCAGAAAATGCTTTTCACAGAAAAAAAAGGTAAAGATGATTTTACAGACACAGGTATAACTTTCACTCTTTATCTACTCGACAGTGAATGAATCCACACATGAATGATAGATATGTGACGGCGTAACACTTCTTTTCTGTTTCTCTTGATAGTCAAAAACACATCAACACACTGAAGGGAGAGAAAGTCGGTTCACGCAAAGAACAGGAAAAAGAAGGGTTAATGATCGTCCAGAGGAAACTGAAATTTTGTTTGTGGCATAAATGTGGAGGAGGATACATACCGCGTTATTAGGGACAGTGTGTGGAGTTTCGCCTGTCGACTGAGGACAAAAATCACATTGGGATCAATACACTTTCAAATTGCACAGGGGAAGCCCAAGCGTTGTTAACATAAGGCCAAGCAAAAAGAAATACAGTTTTCTTGCACGGCATTAATTTTTTCCTTCCAATTTGTGTTTTTTCTATTTGTATTATTTTCTGACGGCCAGCGTTGTGTTTTTTAAGTTAACAAATGAAACACACTGAGAAGCTTTGACAAGTATTTAGGTTTTTTTTAGCAAATTTAGGACAGAAATCATGTATGAAAGAAACGAAGGTGTCACACAATATTCAACGGTGACTTTCCTCAGATGAAATAACTGTTAATGCAATAGTTCATTAACCCTAACCTTACAAAATCCATACCTCCATTTTTTGGGGATTTTTCAAAATCCACCAGTGACATTGGTGGATTTCAACAGATTTGGCCCTGAAGCATTATGTGAAGCAGGGTCAGTGATGGATTTTGACGGACTTGGTCCTCCACTTAGTAAATGTATGTAGGGGGGTAGGGTTAATTTTACCAATGACATATCACGACAGCCAGCCAAGTTAAGGGAAAATGTGAAATTAAATAGTCGGTAACTTGAGGTTTACCGCAAGGTTTTATAAGGTTTCACAGGGTACCTTGGGATTCAACCTCGACTTACCGCTCATTTAATTTTGCATTCTTCCCTAAGAGCGTCTACTTCTAGAGTGGTCCCTCGCCCTCATTTCAAGGTTTGCAAGTCTACAGGGACTGGGAACCGACTTTTACCCTTTCAGTTAGGCTACACAGCCCCCATTGCACACAGAGCCAAGCCAGACTATCGATAGCTCAGAAAGTCAAGATGCTTTCAGAAATGAGAAATGATGTATTTTTTTCACTTGGCCTTATGAAGCCAAAGGACATGATGCATAGCTACAGAAGCAGCAAGCTTGCCTTCCACCTACTCAGACCAACAATTCTAGGAGAAGTGAAATTGCAGAATAAGAATACAAGAGTAAACATTGGGAAAGATGCTGCTATTACTAAGAGAAAGAGCTGTATAGAAACCAAGTGCTTAATTGGGAGACTAAAGCCGCTATCATTATGAAGCTTCCTGAGTGTTAGTATCTTGACTCACCACATGTTGATTCCTGGGTGTTCTTGGACTGTCACCAGTCTGTTTGAGAAGAAAAGACAAAAAAACTTTTAGTAGGTGTTTATATTATAAGATGGAATTTTTTTTTTAGTTTTATAAGGTGACTAAAAATGACTAAAAACCGGATATACAAGTGGATTGACATTTTTGCCTAAAATTTGAGGTTAAAAGTAAAGTATACAGACATCTATGAGGCCAATATGTTATTTACAATTTGATAAAAGCTTGAAATAAGGATTAAGGCTGCCCCCAGGTCAACCTTGGGATGACACAGACCAGTCATCGACTGACTTTTCAGGATCAAGCTGTGAGTTCTTGTTTAACCCTAACCCTGCCAGACACAGCACAGTGCATCAGGTGTCAAAATCTGTTGGACCTTGCTGCATTGAGCCATCAACAACAGTGCATAAACGGCCAATTTTGAGACAATGAGCGCTAGTCCCATTGAACAATGCCACAGTTGTATCCTGCTGCAGTTGGTCACCACAGACTCTGAAGCATTTTATCCTTGAGACTTTTGACCTGATGGATCTTGCTACACTGAGCAGACTTGTCATTTTGGCAGATGTTGCAAGTTTTTGCGTTCAGCAGGGTTTCTTAGCCACAAAGGAATAGGGATAATTCAGTCCTAAATAAAAAATAAATTCAGTCCTAAAATTTTAATAAATTAAGAGTTCCATTCAATAAAAATGGTTTTCCAACCCACCTTTGAGTGCTTGATGCCCGCATCAAAGTCAAAGTGTTTACAGAACAGTCCGACGGTGAAGAGCGCCCTCAAGAGTGTGTTCTTGTTCTTGGCCATGGTGGCGCTCTCCGGGTTGGACTCGTGTTCCGCTTTCAGCTTGGACAGCACCGCTGCGTGGGGAATTAAACAAAGATTGACTCAATAAAGCTCACTTAATGAAAAGTAAAACACCAGAAAATGGTAATATAAAGACACTGGCCCTTTACGGTAGCATGAGCAAGTAACAGATTATTAGAAATTCAGACAGAACCAAGCATGTGACTAAGAAGTTATAAAAAAGGGAAAATTCCAATAATTACAAGACTTTAAACAGTTTTTTAATTCTATTTTTAATGGCACTAGTGCGAAGTGGAAAAGAGGATATTAGCTGATGTGAGGAAAGCTGCATGTCTGAAGAACTGAAAAAAATTAGTATCTAGATTTCACCACTTAATGATCGGTAGCAATGACAAATTGTAAGTCTTTGTTTTCAAACATCAATCAACCTAATCTTTGTACCAACGACAAATTGTATATCTTTGTTTTCAAATACCAATCGACTTATTTTAATGAAAAGACTTAAAGAATGTTAATCAAATGCCGTTCCGTTTCTTCACTCTACGAGGTATTTATAATTTCTAGTCAGCGAGAAAAAATTGTCTGTTTTAACATTGTACATATTTCTGACCAAAGTAAAGTGGATACCACATCTCACATATTTTTAGAATATAGCAAAACGTAAACTCACCAAAGTATTTCTGGAAACAATCCCTGACCAGTTTGTAATTGTGGGTGACTTTGTTGACGATAGCACCAAGACAGCTGACACAGCTCTGTAATACCTGTTAAAAAAAAATATTCATTTATTAACCCTCCTATGGAAACGTGCATTGTCAGCCTTGTTATTACTTGGGTCAATATTGGTCAAGACCCCCCATTGGTTTGTACACAGTGTGCATTGCTAGAGTTCTATCAGCTCACCGTTTGGCCGTGTCTGATGATCAGTTTCATCATGTCTTCTTCCAGACTAGCCAGGAATATCTCGCTGGGATGATCCATGAGGGGGACGACGAGCTCCAGGATGCGGGCGACGTTGTGAATGACCAAGAAATCACCTTGCGTCTGCAGATATGTGAGAAATGTTTAACACTTATTACTGTCAATTCCTTCATAGCTTCATATTCTAAAGATGTAAGCATTAATCAATTGGTTATCGTCACAATTTAAAAAAAGAATCACCACATATTGCTGTCCATTTCTACAGAATCGTCTGATCCATCTCAAGAACAGTCAAGTGGGTTCTGCTCAAGAATTCAACGTTAAAATTGTTGGCTTACACTGCATCTTGTGCTGAGGTAGGGTTGGAACGTGGTGGCATGGGTCAGCATGAGCTCTGGTTTGACTTTACTGAAGAGATATAACGTCTGTAGACAGCTGACCAGGCGCTGACTGCTGGCTTTGCCTTCTGCCGAGGATTCTGGACAGAAAAAAAAGAGGAGAAAACAACATTTGAAGGTTTGCATGCTGATGATAGCAATAAGATCAAACTTTACGGTAGCACCATGTGACCAATTTCTTTTGTGAGTTTGTCAGGTTCTAACAAAAAACCAAGGGAAACTCAATATTTCTGGCAGATGCTCTGCCCGTCATCAGAAGCCTGAATAATAATAAATAAGAAAATGCATGAAATATAATAGAGACTGCTCAATCATTGACCGCGAGCAGCAACACTCAAAATAATGATTCCCACTTTGTCTGCTTGACTTTTCCTTTCTTTTCATAGTTTCGTTAAACGTCTCCAACTTAAACCAATTAAATAATGGAGCCCTATAGACGTCATGCCAGTGTTGTAGTAGAGTCCACCACAAGTCCATCACGAGTCCTTTCATTCATGCACAAACTAGTCACATCTGCATAAGAGACAAACGCATCTGAACATGGGCGGACATTGGCAATGGCACACAAAGCATCCTTCAATATCACCACTCTGTCATTTTTTACGATCAAGGAAGTACGATCCCACGAGCCCATCTTGGGGCACAGAGGTAAGCTACTGGCCACATGTTGTGTCCTTGGGCAAGCCACTTCACCCATACTTGCCTCTCTCCACCCAGGAGTATAAATGGGTACCGGCATTAGCCGGGGAGTAACCTGCGATGGACTGGCGTCCCATCCAGGGGGAGTAAAAATATTCTCTGTCTTTTCATGCCACGGAAACCAGAGACGAACGCCGGCCTAATGGGCCATATCCGCCCGTGACAGACCATATCTCTCCACCCAGGAGTATAAATGGGTACCGGTGTCACATGAAAATCTGACTCCTATGAAAATCGGACCCCTATATCCCTATTATTGGTTGATCCCTCGCACGTGACAGGTCACTCTCCCGAAACGATTCTAAAAATAGCGTAGTATCGTACTCACGCGTGCGCAGTACTACCAATGAGTCCACATTTCATGGAGTCGGATATTCACGCTACACCGGCATTAGCTGGGGAGTAACGTGCGATGGACTAGCATCCCATCCAGGGGGAGTAAAAATATTCTGCCTGATGGGCCATACTGGCTCATGACAGACTTGACTTTGCAATGTATAATTACCTGTTGATTGGAGTTCTAATCTGAGGACATGTTCCACCAGGCAGTCGGTGATCTGTAGGCAAGATTTCTGGACGGGTTTCTGTCGAGCATCTTCCTCTGCTTTCAACAACTGAAACAAGGCAATTAGTCGACGATTACTTCATCAATAACTCTAAATAGCATAGTTAGTAAATAGTTCTCCTGATTGGTTTAAATTAGGGAAGCACCCAGAGATATTCCGAAAAACCCACTAAAACAATGTAGAACCTTAAACGGAATATACAACATTTGCAAACATCGAGAAACAAAACTACCAAATGTTTACGAAATACCTTACTAGGATGTTGGCAAATGACAGTCTAAAGCATCCTGTAAAATTATGGCACCTGGTGTGAAGTCATTTTAAAGAAAAGTGCTATTTTGTGTAAATTTCCAACGGTGGTCGGCCGACCACCGTTGTTAAAACCTAACTATTTTTCAACTACTACTCAAAATTTACCATTTTATCAGTCCAAATTTTGTTTGCTATTGGTTACATGTTCATGAACGGGTGCAGGCCAGCTAGACTGTTACCCTTACTTTACAATTTTCCGGCATCTATAAATTGATCAATTTCATCTTAAGTGGAGTCAGGGAACAAGACTATTTGAAAATATTTGTTGTTCTTGGTTTTTCCAGCATTTTCGAACACAAAACGTCAAACTTGTCAGTGTAACAACATTTGATTTATTATACTAAACCCTCAAATATTCCATTTCTGAAAATTACAGCAAAAGCCAATCATGTACATTCCCTCTGAGTTACTGCCTGTTTGATTTCACATTCTCCCCAAAATGTTTTAGAGATTAAAAAAAAAAACAGAACATTTCAGTTCCTTTCAAATACTTTATTTTAAACTGCGTCAAGAACAAAGTGTTTCTAGAGAGGTTCCCACACAAGTATGCATAAGAAGGCAACCTTTTTTCCACAAGAATTCCCTGGTATTCCTGTTTTGGAAACAGTACCAATCCCAATTCAAACACGCAATATACTCAGTTGAACATTCCAAGACTTGTAAGTTCACAAATTTTACCTAAAAATTTTCTTAACCAGATTTGATTTTTCGTTTTCCGCTTACATTTGTCAGGAGTTGTTCCAACCAGTCGTAGCCGGATTCTTTACTGGCCGCGACCACTTCGATGACGTTGAGGGCTCTCTTCAGCAGTTTGTCGGTGTTGGCTGTCGGGAGCGGGGCAAACCACATCTGTTGGAATGTCTCGTTCACAAGTTTCTGCAAATAAAAAAACATTTTTAAAAAAACTTCACGATACACGATTTTGTAAACAGCACTCTTTATTTTAAAAAAATGAACTGACTGACGTTAGAAATCTCCTACACTTCTTCTTTTCTTCTTAACGACAGCAAGCCAGACGGAATAATTGCACGGGGTGTTTAGTACTAGTACGATCTTTGATCCAAGTAATTTTTCTGATGATAATTGGGTAGGTTACTTTTGGGATAAATACAAATTATCCTATATGCCTTTAACCCTAACAGAGCTCAACCCATCAGACCCCAACGACATGTTTTGTTGGAATCTGTCAGAATGGGTACAGTACCCCTAAACTGACAGTCTTTTACATTGGGTTGGCACACCTCCAGAAACAAAGTCAGAAATATGTGTGTGCAGTTTCCTATATGGTGTTGGAATTTGCCAGGATGGGTATGGTTCCTAGTAAATCATGCTAGGGAGTTAGGGTTAATCAATTTTCTTGTGCTTAGGTAAGCTGAGCTATACTGTTTGTGTCAGGATGTTAGTGTCATGCCTTACCTTAATGCCTTCTTCGTCGTTGACTCGTCTGATGATCTTGTTACATATCTCAGGCACCTTGGGGAAGTCTGCTTGCTCGATGCAGATGTCGCGTAGGGTTTTGATGACCCGCTTACGCACGCTGATACCAGTATCCTGCAAGGTAAAAACAACAGGCAATAAAATGAGGAATACCGCACAGAAAAAAAAAACCATTATCAGAAGGCAAAATGATTAACAAAACAGTAAAAGATTACTAAATAAAGAAGTAAAAGAGTACTATCAAGCATTAATCAATAACCAAGTCAAAGTACAAAGTCTAGGTAGAGTCAAGAACATTTTTTAACAACATTGGAAATGTTTCTCAGTCCCAGATTCATGTCTTATCATCATTTTTGCAATGACTGACCTTCATTGAGATGATTTATGAAGAAAAATGTGTCAGGTTGCAACATTTTTTCCATGTTTTTTTTTGGGGGGGGGGGGGGAGAGATCATTTTTTGAGATATTTTGGGATGGGGGGAAGACAGGTGTATTATTTAATTAGGAGATGTTTAAAAATCTTATAAACCTGTCAACTGACCCCTGGTAGATCATCAATCATGTTGTAAAGAATGGGTCACTTGGGCGTAATTTACATGAATGCACAGCGAAATCGACATGACAAACAATTTGTGACAATTTGTGGCAATTGTGCTCGAAATGGAAGATGGAAGAAATTTCCCCATAATGACACAAAATCACATCACACGACATTCCTCCCGAGTATGAACTGGCCCCATTAGCAAGCCTAGATTATATCCAATCAACTGCCTACAGTTCAGACCAGGGGCGCGTTATGGCGGTCCTAACCAAGAATTCTTTCTTGTCGGTGAATTCTTTGGTACTTTGAATTGGGTAAGAGTTACGCATGATGATGTAGTACTCAAATCCCCAAAACAATTAACCAAAGAGAAACAGCAGAACCAATTTTTGGTTGTGACCGACAAAATGCACCCCAGTATTTTCTTACCAGTATTCTCTCAATCAGCATGGTGTAGTAGCGATTGATGAGCTCCGGTTTCATCAGGACAAACTTGCCCACTAGCTCCACCGCCGCTTCCCTGACGCTGGTGGACTGGTCCATGAATCGACAGTGCACAGCACGTTGTACGTCAGCCTGCAGGCAAATCAACACGAATTAATTTACTTTGTATATCAGACCTCTCATTAAACTGTATGGAAAGTTACCACAAAGTAGGCAGGTGTGGGTAAAATCACTTTAAGTAAAGAGCAAGCAAGTTGACATTTACATGCTGCTATAATTTTACGGAGTGTATTGTCTGTGCTAAATTTATCTCACACCAACAATTTGTGCACAATTAAATGCCTTAATTGCAAGGAAAAAAATTAGCTATAACTTTCTAGCCGATATATGTCGGCTTATCGTCTCCAAGAGGTATGCACATTTTTGAGCCAATATATCAGTTTACCGTATAAAAAAATTTTATGTCCAAAGCTCACGTTAAAAAAAAGATGCATGGCTTTGCCAATGCCAGGGGTGTGAGTGACCACTGATAAAAATAGCTGAAAACAGCTGAAAAAGGTGTAAAAAAGCTGAACTTTGGAAATCTCCTATACTTTTGTACACAGCAAGTGAGGGATAAAGCTGAGGGATAAAGCTGAAAAAAAGCTAAAATCCAACACAAAAAAGGCTGAAATCAGCTTTAAAGCTGAGATTTCACACCCCTGCAATGCGTAACCAAAATCGCAAAACGAAAAGCATATTACCATACAGGATTGGAAAATTCTATTCAGGATTGTTTTCCCAAACTGACAACTGATAAAGTAGTTTCCAAAATACTTACTGTTTTGTCTTTTTTTGTTATTATTATCAGGCAAGCAACTGGGAACTTACAAAGAAAGAGGAAATTCAAATCTTTCCCAGACTTTGTACAGTGTTTTTCTATTTTCAATGGTACACATGGGAAGTCAAAAAAGAGGAAATCAGCTGATCCGAGGAAAAGTTGCATGCCTGTATTAATTAATTCATTATTTATTTTTTGCTCCCAGATTTTCCTGAAGGTATGAGCTGCCACTGTTAACTCACCCTTCCCAATACAGACGGGTCAGCTGCTACAACCGAGGACAGACACTTCATGGCTTTGGTCCTGACTGCTACGGCCGTCTCACTCAGTACTCGCAGGATCTGAGTCAAAGAAACAACAATAACTTCAAGTAAAAATACTGTGAATAAAATTCATTACAAATTTCTAACCCTATAAATTCTGCCACAGCTGTGCGTTGGTTCTCTCCTGTGCCACGTGGGTTTTTCTCCGGGCCCTCCGGTTTTCCTCCATCCGCAAAAATTAAACACTTTCAATCTCAGGCTGTGCTCCGTGGTCATATATGGGTCGATGTGGCCGGCAGCCATAGGCGCCTTTACGTGCCAGCGGCCCAACCACGTTGTAGCCGCGTCCTTCGCAATTCAGCATACCAGCTGCGAGTAAGGATGATTAGCCTCCCAAATTATTATTATTATTATTATTTTTATTATACAAAACACTTTCTGTTTAGATTCCAAAATGGTTGCCACAAATCTTGACTCTTGAACTTTTAACTATTTAAAATAGAACTTTTCTGCCAAAACGAAAATCGTTTTTCTCCCAAAACCCAAAAAAAAAAGGAAAAAAGTTCACACATACAGTTTTATCACATTTTCCGGGCACGAAACACTTTAATTATGAATTTTTAATTCCTTGTTCAAATCATGCCGTTACAACAACTGTCCACTCATTTGTAATTTTCCCGATCATGAAGAAATGGTGAGGAATTCCAAGAAATCAACAGGCAACGTTATTATTATTATTAATTATTTCTGGTAATGAAACCAAGGATTCCTCAAAAGTGCCCTAGGCACTATAGCTCGCAAGCGTGAAGGAACCTGTAAAGAGAAGACAATGAGAAGAAATTACAGTTTTAGAGGTGGGAGGAAAAGCCCAGAAGAATATTCTGGGAAAAACCCACGGAATCAGGCAGGGACTGAAAACCCAATCCACATATTGGCCCAGGGTGGATTCGAACCCATGTCACAGCGGTGGAAGGCGAGGAAAGAACTGCCCCGTCCAACAAGACTCCCCAACCAGACAAACCCATCTAAAAGATCTTAAGACACTTACCTGACTTAGGTAGATGTCAAAGCTCTGTGAGAAGGGTCTCTTTGAAGCTAGGTATCTTGCTACCAGGGACGAGCTTTCATACGTTAAGATGTGCCGTGACCTCCTAGAATTCAATCAAATGTCAGTAGATTTCAGATGAATTTCATATTCAAACACATTCTGTTTATTTCACTTTAATGCCAAATTACCACAGAATAAAACAAATCTCTTTTGTTAGATTCTGAAAAAAAAACCGGGAAAACAAAGATTCGAGCAGTATGCTCTGCCCGTCGTCAGGAGACTTGGGCCATCGTCAGTCTTCTAACGATGGACAGAGCATACTTTTAAAAATGTTGAGTTCTTTTCTGAATCTCAAAACTCACAGAAGAGATTTGACACATGGTGCTACCGTAAACTTAATCTTATAACTTCCTGCTGAAATGATATTTTAAGCATTTAACTACTGGGTTCGACTCGGTGATTCAAACAAAATATACCAGTGGGCTCCTCAATCAATAATACTGGGATTTTTTTTGTCACCCGGACAATGTAAATTTGTCTTACTTGAATGAGAGATTGGAGCGGGCGGCGACTTTGATGAAGGATTTCAGGAACAGCTTCCTCCTCTCAGCTGCTTGTAGGATCTCCGTGGTGGTGTCGACGGCGTTGTTCTCGCGGTCGCTGTCCTCGTCATCGTCGCTGTCGTCACGCTGGGGCGGCGGGGCCTTGATGGTCTGCTCCACTTCGGCCGTGGTGTCGCGGTACCACTGGGCTACTAGGAATTGCCTGGCAAACTGGGGAAGCAAACGTGGGCAGAAACAGAAATTAAAGGGAATGTACATCAATGGCTTATGTTTTAATTTTCAGAAACGAACTATTTGAGGGGTTAGTATAATAGATCAAATTATTGTTAAACTGATATGTTTGAAGTTTTGTTTTCGAAAATGCTGGAAAAACCAAGAAAAACAAAAATGTTCAAGTAGTCTGGCTCCCTGACTCCACTGAAGATGAAATGGATCAATTTACAGATGCCGGAAAATTGTACGCTAAGGGAACCAGTCTAGCTGACCTGCACCCATTTATGAACATAAAACCAATTAGCAAACAAAATTGGACTGAAAAAAAAATGGTAAATTTGGAGCAGTAGTGAAAAATAGTTAGGTTTTTCCTACGGTGGTCGGCCGACCACCGTTGGAAATGTAATCAAAAATACCATTTTCTTGAAAATGACTTCACACCAGGTGCCATAATTTTACAGGATGCTTTAGACTGTCATTTACCAACATCCTGTAAGGTATTTCGTAAAAACTTGGTCATTTTATTTTTCGATGTTTGCAAATGTTGTATTTTCCCTTTAATCCCAACCAGTTCAGGAAGTAACAGGCAGGGTGGTTGGTTTGGAATGACTTGGATAACAGTTTACCTTACAAGATTAGGAAATGGGAAAGCACAGATGAAGTTTTGGAAAATGGACATTTTCTTGTGAAACAAATATCATCATGTCATTCTAACTGTTATCCATGAATGTATTCCAGTTGTTTTGATTTTTTATATATTAACCCTAACCCTCCTCAATCCTCCAAAATCCTCATTGTGGTTTTGGAGGATTTTGGAGCATTGAGGCTGAATGGTATTTTTTTTAAATAAGGATTTTGGAGGATTGAGGCTGAATGGGTTTTTTTCTGAAAAGGATTTTGGAGGATTGAGGCTGAATGGTATTTTTTCAGAAAAGGATTTTGGAGGATTGAGGCTGAATGGTATTTTGAGGCAGGACTGTCTGACGATTTTGAAGGATTGAGGGGCTGGGTACCCTTCATTTGAACATTTTTGGATCAGGAGGATTTTGAAGGATTGAGGATGAATGCATTTTGAGGCAGGACTGTCTGAAAATTTTCTGAACATTTTGAAAAATAAAAAAAATGTGGAGGATTTTGGAGGATTGAGGATGGTTCCCAGCAAAAAGGGCTAGGAGGTTAAGGTTAATAAATTTAGTCCCAATTTAAAATGCCAACAAATTGTGGAACACAGTCTGAAATAAATAGCATCCCAGCCCCACAATCAGGGGAAAAATGTAAGATTCATGGAATCAGGCCAGTTTTTTTTGGATGGGACTGAAATCAGATTTAAGAATGACTTACCAGTATTGCAGGATCATTCTGGCTGTTGTATGACAAGTAGTCTAGCATGGCTTGCTGCAAGTTCTGAATATAATCCTTCTGATCGGAGTCTTTGGAATCCTTGTCATGTGGAGACTGGTCACCACGTGCTGCACTTGTCTGCGGGAAAGAGAGAGAGAGACAATAATTAATTCCTCTTCTTCTTCAACAAGCTAAATTCGGTTCAGCCAACACCGAACACATTTCTCTGCATCTTGATTGTACATTGCAAGGTCAGCAGCTGTGCAAAGATGTTGTAGAAGAGGGCATCTCAAAAGGTGCTCTATAGTTTGTGGCTCTACGCCACAATCACACATGGTATCATTGGAGGAACTTGTTGAGTGTCACCTTGGCTCTGCCAACTCCAGTTCTCAGTCAGTTGAGGCATTTCCACTTTGCCCAGCTTGCATCTGCACCGGGAGGTAGTTGTTCTCTAGCCATTGCTAGTTGCTCTCCATAATTAATTGATGGCTAGCATCAGGTGCTTTTCACTTTCATGTTATGTACTTTGGGCCGAAGGCTCTGTGTACAGTGGCTTCCTAGCCTCGTTATAAAAAAACAACCAGAGTGTTGAGTACATTTCAGTGTAAGTTTCGTTGAAGCATTAATGCTGTTTCATACTTCATGTAAAAACGAAGGAAAAGCAAGTTTTTTTAGTGTCATGAAACATCAACAGCAAAATTTGGGACAGTTAAAATATGTGTTCACTTTGCACAAATGTGCAGTGACAAAAGTCAAGTTTGCATTTGCATTCACCCCAAAACAGCAATATTTTTACTTGAATATACCATTTTTACCTGGTTAACGATAGTATCCAGAGTTCCTTGGTCCATATTACTGGACACAGCGTGCTTCCTCAGTCGACTGGCTATCTGACCCAAGTAATCTAATGACGAGACGCGCATGGTCATGTCATTGGAACGGTTGTTGAACTGATGCATCTGTTGATTAAAAACAAAACAATTCTCATGAAATGATCGGCAGAGGTCATCAAGAATTAAGTTTTATGACCTACACGAAGAAGTATGTATCACCAGATGACTTTTTCTTCACCGAGTTACTATTTTTATGATGGATTTTTTATATTTAAGTTAAGAAACCAACAAAAACAAAAGTTTGAACAAACTGTTGAAAGTTAAGTTTAGGGTCTTGTTTGGGTTTTTTTCCCCCAATTATGCACATGTTGTAACTTTTATCGAGTCAGAAATAGTTGCTCTATTTTCTTCAGATTAAGGGGAGAGTTTCGTGTCCGGCCACCACTTATTTGCCTCCAAACACAACAATTTTCACTTCACATCGTGTTTTCATTGGGGAAACTGAAAACATCTCAGGAAACATGTGTTTTTTGGGGCACATTTTCTGGGTGCGCACATTGTTCGGACAGACGATCATGTAGGCAGCCATATTGAAGAGTCTGGAAGTCAGCAGTGCGCATGACAACGCACTAACATATAACATGCGATACCTCATCATGAATATTTAATTTGTCACGAACATTTAATTTATTAAACATTTTTTAGTCTTAGTTCAAGGGGCACCTAAAATATCAAATGAACAAGCACTCGTAATTGAGCAGGTAAGACTGGTGTGTTGAATTTGAAAGTTTTCCCCCTCCAGGTTTCTCTCTAATTTTATTGACTTACCAGTAACCTTCCCAGCAGGCTCAGTAACAGCTCAGCCGCAGGCCACTCTGGTTTGTTGACAGCTGACAAGAGATCCTGGACAAAGTTCTCAAAGAGCGGCCGATAGTCCTCCTCATCACGACTGACGCACCTGTTTAAAGAGAAAATAGATCAGAACATTACTCCAAGAAATATGACCCAGATATTTCTCATTTTATTAACTACAAAGTGTTCACAGATTAACTTTGCGTTCACGTGATCTTCAACAAATTAGATTTTAGCTCTGCAGAAAGCCGTGGAAAATTGGGACTTAAGACTGTTTTTGTTTTAATCAAAGTGCCATCTTTACAGTCTTTAACTTTTACAGATAATCAATATATCGAATATTTTCAATATTGGATTTCCGATATATAAATTATTGAAAATTCTGATATCGAAGGTGCACATTGCAAGCTACAGTGCCTACGTTGCTTTTGGGGAGTCCTGGATTTCATTACCAGAAGTAACTAACAATATTAACAATTTCAGTGAGAACTAAACACTTTCAGGTTTCTTGGTCAAAGTATGTCATGATTTGTCTTTCTCAAAGGGCGGTTGTTTGGAAAACTTACTTCTTCAGGAAAACTGACAAGAAGTTCTGGCCTGTTCTGACAGCAGTCTCGTAGGCGTTGATTATCAAGACATCCTTGTCCGTCTGTAAAACACAAACACATATTTAATCAAAATTCAAATTGAGATGGAATTAAATCTAGAAAATTCTTTAGTTTTTGGATGGTTTACAACTATGGCTTCAGATTCTAACTGCAATATGCTGGAATTTTTAAAAATTGAACAAAGAAATTGCCTGGAGTGGGGTTTGAAACTCGGACCTCCGGATTGCCGTTACGGTGCTCTACCAACTGAGCTATCCAGCCCTATGTTGGCGGTTCCCATTTTTCTACAGTTCTGCAATATCCAGGAAGTGAAATTTGCAGCCTTTGCCAAAACTATTGAACTGAACAAAACCCACATCTGAGATAACAACAATTCAAGAAGAATTCAGCAAGAATTCAACGCCTCTGGCAGGCAAATGCTTAACCCTAACCCACCTCACTCCTCCAAAATCCTCCTGGCGGTTTTGGAGGATTCTAGAGGATTGAGGATGAATGGTGATTGAATCAAATGAGGATTCTGGAGGGTTGAGGATGAATGGTGATTGAAGCACATGAGGATTTTGGAGGATTGAGGATGAATGGTGATTGAAGCACAAGAGGATTTTGGAGGATTGAGGATGAATGCATTTTGAGGCAGGACTGTCTGATGATTTTGAAGGATTTGGCGTTGGTTATCCTTCATTTAAACACGAGTGCAAAATTTTGGGATGAGGAGGATTTAGGATGAATGCACTTTGAGGCAGGACTGTCTGACAATTTTGAAAAATTTAGGCGGAGTTGCAAAATTTTGGAGGATTGAGGATGGTTGTAAGCAACAAGGGCTAGGGGGTTAGGGTTAATGACTTGACAACATGAGACATGGTTGACACTCTACCTCTCTGGTCTTTTTTAGGGTGTCGTCGTCGTAATTGTACTCATCGTCTGAGTCCTCCTGGTCTCCTGCTGGGTCGTCTTTGTGTTGCGGCAGAACCACCACACACTGAATCAACTGCAGGACCAGCGCCGTCACCATTTGAACATTGGTGTCTTGGTTTAACCTGCGTGAAGATTAGAGGCATATAGCATTAATCAAATTAGGTTTTTGCCCTTCACCGACGTTTAAACACTGTGTACTCAGTGTGTTACCTCCAGAGTGAAAGTTGGAAAAAAAGGTGAAAGTTGAAGGGCAAAAACCTAATTTGATTGATATCACCCCGACGCAAAATTCCATCTTATCATATAGCATTACTTGCTTTGCATGCATTTTGTTCGTTTCCATTAATAACACCACTGAAAATCCAAAGAAGAATGTTCAACAGAGGTGTGAGCGACCACTGATAAAAATAACTGAAAACGGCTGAAAAAAAGATGTAAAAAAGTTGAACTTTGGAAATCTCCTATACTTTTGTACACAGCAATGGGGAAAAAGCTGAAAAAAAGCTGAAATCCAAAACAAAACAAAAGCGGAAATCAGCTTTAAAGCTGAGATTTCACACCCCTGGTTCAAACAAAAGCTGACCTGTTGAAGTTTCAGCTCAGTGGACATAACACTTTTTTGAAAAAATTATGAAAAACCATGCACAACCTTTTGATCACATTTTCTGTAAAGAGGTGCTATGTCAATCAATTTGTTTTTTCTTTTCATTTTAATCATATCAAACAAATACTACATATTATGGCTAGAAAAGTTGAGCGCATGAAATTTTGTTTTAAGACCTCAATGTCTTGACTCACCTGAAGTTTCTGAGGTTCTTCTTACTGGAAGGCAACCTGGCTAGGGATGCAAAGATGTCTTCCAAGATCAGCTGTCTATGCTTCTCGTACTTAGAAAACACCTGTAATAAAAAAATTGACAGGTTGAGAAGGGGAACACCGACATTTTCATTTAAACGCTCGTAAGATGTGGCAAGAGGGAAATAATGGTTAAAATGCGTTTTCACATAGATACAAGCATTTCTGTCAAGTTGTAAGTGAACAACAACAGTGGGGAGTCAGGTTAGCGTAGCGGTACTTTCCTCGCCTTCCGCCGCTGTGACTCGGGTTCGAATCCCGTCTGGGCCAATATGTGGATTGGGTTTTCAGTCCCTGCCTGATTCCATGGGTTTCCCCCAGAATATTCTTTTGGGCTTTTCCTCCCACCTCTAAAACTGTAATTTCTTCTCATTGTCTCCTCTCTACAGGTTTCTTCAGGCTTGCCAACTACAGTGCCTAGGGCGCTTTTGAGGAATCCTTGCTTTCATTACCAGAAGTAAAATAATATAAATATTAATAACTGAAACTCAAAAGACTTGGTTGTATCTGAGCGAAAAAGGAAACTGTTTTTATATGTAAGCATACTGTTGGATATGTGACGAAAAAAAAATTTTCCTTTTCAATAATACAAACGTTGAGGTGGACTTACTGTTGAGATGAGTTTCATTGCACTGAGCTGCAGTTCACTGATGTTCTCCACAAAGAAAGGCGCCGTCCCAATAGACGATACCTTGAAATTGAGGAGAAAAAATGATGATCAAGTATTATTTCAAAATCTGTTCATGCAAGTCAAACAGTGCTAACCAGTTCACGACAGAGGATGTGATAACACGCACTGGCTGTTTTTATACACAGGCACGGCTGATGGGTTAAAGCTAGAGTCCATCATTTGCAGCCACCCGAAAAGTAACTGGCATAATTATTGTTGAAAAACAACTTGGTTGAAAGATAGTAAGGGAACTAAACTCCCTGTGAAATTATTCTTTCTGGGAAGCTGTCATTTTGAAGTAATCAACGAAAGAAGGCATTTCCAACGGTGCTTCTTAAGAAGCACCGTAGGAAAATTTAAATTAGTAGTTCGTTTTGTTATTCAGCGCAGCGCGCACAAGTATTGGAACGACGCACACGCGTGCGCGGTTGTTATAATTCGTCGGATCAGTGCGCGACGTCGTGTATAGCTGCAATTCAAAACAATTCAAAACATGATTCAGTAACTTTGGATTTGAAATTGAGATCTTAGAATGCTGTTTTTCTTGGAATGTACAGCTGAAGCTTAGCTGAAACATCATCAGGTTAGTTGCTCAGTATCCTTCATTAGATTTTGAACTCTTTTGTTGCTTCAAACGAACAAAATGCACAAATTACAAATGATGGACTGTAGCTTTAAGACGTGAAGTTTGCCTCGACTTGCCTCCGGGTGACGTCTAAACACACCTTCCCTCATGCCTTTTGTACACACACACAAAGTCTGTGGAGGCGGACTGTGTGTTGATCTTGAATCGGCCGTTGTGCACGGCCTATTGTTGTACAATTTATGCTCCAGTGCACACACCAGAGTGAAACATGAGGTCTCGGCAAGAAATATCGTACAAATACTGTTGAAATGACTCTTGAGAATCAGTATTTGTGGCATTTGGCTGTATATCAGAAGTTGGCTGGACAATTTTGCCTTTTGAGAAAATTGAAATTTCAGCAAAAATACTCCTGGGGCGAAGTGGTTAACTACTGTTCCCGCACAGAGTCAAAACGTTACGATTTCTACTCACCAACAATACTGTTGAGTCAGTTAGGATCTGTATGTCCAACAGCTCGGCTACGTTGGAGACCAGGACACACAGTTTGTTGTACAAGGCAAGAATGGACTTCTCTGTGGATCCGTGGGCACGGGCACGCTTCATCTTCATGTTGGTGTACACTGCATCTGAAAAAAAAAATGAGAGTCCAAGAATTCTTTTGTAAATTTTGGATTTATGTATTTTTTTTTACAAAAATCAATTCAAAAGGATGCAGGTAGGTTGCTTCTCGTACCGTTTCCATTGCAGCATTCAAAACACGACAAAAGCAAAAGATGTAAGAATAAGGGACTCGATTAACCCTAACCCTCCTCAATCCTCCAGGCAGTTTGGCATGAGGTGAACACTCCTCTTAAGACCAACCCGACCAACCATATAGGCCACTCGGGTTGGGACACACCATTTTGGAGAGTCTGCCCTGGAGGATTAAGACTCTTAACCGCACTTATCCTATAATTGGTTCCATAAAGGAGCGAAGGTCACACTACCTGAGAGATTTCAAGCATATTATTTCGTAGCTAAATTCAATCTAAAATTTTATCATGATGATGTACCTGAAATGTTGACTTGTTTTATATGTTGAAGTGTGAAAATCGGTGAATAAATGGACGAGAACAATCTTTTACTGCTATGCTAGCATAAACCACAATCACCAGAAAGTATAATTCCAGAAAGCAGTGTGGCCAACAGGTGGTAGTTCATTAAACCACAAGTGATTATCTCGCTGGGACTGTGGAGCAGGGAGGGGAGTTTTGTTTACGTAACATGGGGAGGATTTTGGGAGGATTGATTGATTTTGGGAGGATTGAGGCTGAATGGCAAAAATACGCCAGTTGATTTGGACGATGCATAGGCTGTACCATGCATTATTTATGAGCAGCCATAGCGTAATACAAGGTCTGTATTATACTGGACAGCGTCTGCTTCTGCATATCATCGGCACTGCTTCAACTCATTAACAGTGATAGTTGGAGGATTTTGGAGGATTGAGGCAGCGGTCACCCCTCCACTGAACAACTTCAAGAAATAACGGACGATTTTGGATCGAGGCAGAATCCAATTTTAACGTGCCGCCTTTAGGAGGGTATTGCACGATAGAGAATGCTTCCTAGAAAAAGGGCCTAGGCAGTTAGGGTTAAAAACGACTCAAAACAACTTTTTAGCTAGTTTTTTTTTGGCTAGGTAGTTTGCCTTTAATCCTAACAGTCCTCAATCCTCCAACAGGTGAAGGGTTGAGGACTGTTAGGGCTAATAATCACTCTTTGAGGGACAACTGCAATACGGAACGCATCAGAAGTACAAAAATCATAGATGTCAGTTGTAACAGGGACAGGAAAAAACCTGGACCCAACATTTATAGAATGACCCAATTCCAAAGAGATCCGATACTCACTCTTATCCGTGTTGACTCGATAGACGGGATCAAACTGTGGGTAGATGGAGTTCTGCAGCTGGAACTTGGCCAGGTTGGCGATGCGGTCGATGACATCCTCGATGAACACCTCCTTGGGCATGGCCTCTGAGGTCATGATGTAGAGGGCAGTCAGGGCCGAGTCGATGGAGCGCGTGATCCTCTCCATGGCCAGCTCTCGCCATAGACGCTCCCCACGACCTCCCTCGTCCTGACGGGTGGGTAAAACAAAAATCAGTCAATACCTTAGGCCAAAAAAAAAAAGTCCCCGGTTTCTGGTATGCGCGCGCGTTGCCGTAGCCATGCGCGTCGGCAAAATGAAAAAGTTTTTTTTTCAATGAAAGATGATGTCTCAAAACCGCCAAACTCACTGGTTTGACTGGAATCCTGCTGCTGCACAATTTTAACGTGTTTTTAGATGGGGTTATGATCGAGAATAAGCTTTATGTGGCCTCTCTGGACTCCCATATAATTGCACTAAGTTTAGTCGGGCACCATTTGCAGTCATCAGCCGACACTTGAAGGAAAAAAATCAGGTAAAAAAAAAAAAAAAGCCGCGTCGCTGCACCACTTTTTGGGCAAGCTCCAGAAACCGCACACGTTTTTTTTTTGGCCTTATCCGTTTAATATAGCATTTATTGGGAGAACACAAATTTCATTGGAGCATTGTTTTCCAATTAACCTATCACGGTAGAATCGCGTCAACGCAGCTTGTGAAATATTGTCCAATTACATGATAAACAAATGGATGCGGAATGCGCAACATCTGCGACAAACAAAGCTTAGCGTACAAAAACTCCATAGGGTTGTCTAAGGGGCATGGCCAACTCGCAAACGGCGATAGGTCAATAGTTCCACTCAAGTGCCATGGTATGCGGGTTCGAACCCTGACGGGGAACATGGTGCTTGTGTTCTTGGGCAAGACACTTTGCTACAATTGCCTTTCGCCACCCAGGAGTATAAACGGGTAGCTGTGAGGGTAGAGCCCAGATTGCACTCACCACGTGCTGCTGCAGAAAAATGGTCTCATGGACTGATGAACAGGAGTAATAATTAGCAAGTTGTATCCTTTGGCAAAGGCGCTTTATAAATACCAGTTATTATTATTATTATTATTAAATTAAACAGGGCTTAAGTAGAAGTTTACTCCAGGTTTTACGGGGTACCTCAGGGTTCACTCTGGAGTTACCGCTTATTTCATTTGCATTCATCTCTTACCCAATTTGCATTAACTCACGCCAAACTTTTATTATTATGGACATCAGTCCTGCTAAGTTAGTTTTAAAAAAATTCCAAATCCCCAAAATGAAGAGAAATCGGCATAAGCCTCAAGAACCCAAGCTTGATTCATACAGCTTTGAATTCAGGAGTTTTGCTTCAACTCAACTTTTTGGACAGATTTTATCAACTCAGTAGTTGAAAATATTTTATGTTCAAAAATTAATTTCATTTGGATTGACATTTTTCTTTTTTGATGAAGAAAAAGAAGCTACTTACATGGTTAACGTTGGGCTTCACTTTTGTTCCATCACGGATGTTTCTCTCCAGGATGTTCAACAGCCGGACAAGCTTCTCGTGAGGAATCTGGGGATAACAATTTACAAATAAGACACAAATTTGGGAATTGTACATAAGACTCGGCTGAATCAAGGTGCTTTTCTAAAACATGAGATTTTTAACAACCATTTCTGAATGATATTCCAAAGTTGCATCGAACCAAATAATATTAGGAGCAACTGGGGTCGACCCAGATTTTAGTTTCAGACTGGCACCATTTATGTACACGAGTTAATCTGAATGACTGCAACGATTAGTCGTTTTGACAAAGTTGCTCCTTTTTCAAACATTAAACATCAGCAGGTCTTTTATTTCCAAAATTTCAGAATAATTTGGTTGAGCGTGACACTGGAATGTGTCAAGCAGGGATGACTTTCAGAGAAAATAGGAAAATCCACAAAAATAATCAGCAGATGTTTTGAGGGTTGACATAGGGTCTAGTGTGTATGTTTGTATAAATTTAATATAAAATTTAAATAAATTTAATTTAACCCTAAGATAATAATCTCTCTTGTTCAAAATGTAAATTTGAATACGTAAAAACCACCTTAATGATAAAGCCTCAGGAATTTCTTATTTCAAAAGTGATTCTTTAAGAATCCTGAAATCAGAAAAAATCCTAACAAAAAATCCTGGAATGGGGGAAAATCTTGACAAATCTCATCCCTGGTCAAGGGAATTTGGACTATTTTGTTAGTGCCTCACCTGGTTCATAACACCCATGGATTTGAGTTTGGCCGATTCTGAGACCAGATCATTCAGGAGAGGTTTGCTGATGAGGAGCTCTGGATTACACTCGTCTGTCTCCTCTTCATCGTCAGCTGTTAAAAAGCAAATTCAAAACAAACATTTGTAAACAATCAACAAATATTGACACATCTCACACACAATTATGAAAAACCTGCTAGGATCACATGAACTTAAGCTTTTCTACAACCCATTTCCACATTGTTGAAATTTTGGAAAACGATTAATTCCATTTGGGCCTAGGCATTTTTTTTTTACTATTGAGTGGAACCTGATATCCTTCTATTGCTGAAGAAATTTTTTTTACTCTAGGTGATGTGCACAGTACTGCATTGTGGCCGATTTTGTTCAACGTCTTATTTGTTAAAAAAATGCTTATTTTTTGTACTGTTCGAGTACACTTCAATCATTATTTCAGTTAAATTTCCAAAAAAAAATAACAAGACTTACCTTGCTCGACACTAATCTCCATATCTTCAGATCCTTCAAACACTGACTCCATGGCTGCATGGAACCTCTTGAAGGTGGCTGACTCGGTCAGCTCTGTGGACATCGACATTCACAAAATGGTAAGTCAAGGTCAAACACAAGCCCAGAATGAAAATAAGGCAGTGCCTTAATTACGTGGCTGTGGGGGGGAAGTGTGGCCTAGTTGTTAGGGTTTGCGACTCATGATCAGAGGGTCAGGGGGTCGAATCCAGCCGCTGGTTATATGTTGTGTCCTTGGGCAAGCCACTTCACCCCAACTTGCCTCTCTCCACCTAGGGGTATAACTGGGGAGTAACCTGCGGTGGACTAGCATCCCGTTCAGGGGAATAGAAATACTCAGTCGTTTGAATTTGGATTTGAACCCCTGGAGATAAAAGCCGGCCTGATGGGCCACATTGGCTCGTGACTGACTTTACTTACTTTTACTGAATTAAGTAGCTATGGCCGACAGTAACACATGTGGCTATGGTAAGTGTAATTGCAAGCCGTAGTCAAGTAATGTGGCCAAGGCATTGTTCTAATTACTTGGCTACGTCTAAGCAATAACACATGGGTCTATGGGAAGAGGCTGCAGCCGCTTCCATAAGCGCGTGTAAGGCTCCAGCCATATCCATAGCCGCTTGTGTAATTGCAAGCCGTAGTCAAGTAATGTGGGCAAGGCGGCGTTTGAATTACTTGGCTACGGCTAGGAAATAACACACAGGTCTATGGGAAGTAGCTGTAGCTGCTTCCATAGGCGCGTGTATGGCTCCAGCCATATCTATAGCCACTTGTGTAATTGCAAGCCGTAGTCAAGTAATGTAGCCAAGGCCGTGTTTGAATTACTTGGCTATGGCTAGAAAATAACATTGGTCTATGGGAAGTGGCTGCAGCCGCTTCCATAGGCGCGTGTATGGCTTCAGCCATATCCATAGCCGCTCGTGTAATTGCAAGCCGTAATCAAGTAATGTGGCCAAGGCCGTGTTTGAATTACTTGGCTACGGCTAGGAAATAACACACGGGTCTATGGGAAGTGGCTGTAGCTGCTTCCATAGGCGCGTGTATGGCTTCTGCCATATCCATAGCCGCTTGTGTAATTGCAAGCCGTAGTCAAGTAATGTGGCCAAGGCCGCATCTGAACTACTTGGCTACGACTAGGAAATAACACACAGGTCTATGGGAAGTAGCTGTAGCCGCTTCCATAGGCGCATGTATGGCTTCTGCCATATCCATAGCCACTTGTGTAATTGCAAGCCGTAGTCAAGTAATGTGGCCAAGGCCGCATCTGAACTACTTGGCTACGACTAGGAAATAACACACAGGTCTATGGGAAGTAGCTGTAGCCGCTTCCATAGGCGCGTGTATGGCTTCAGCCATATCCATAGCCACTTGTGTAATTGCAAGACATAGTCAAGTAATGTGGCCATGGCATTGTTCCAATTACTTAGCTACGGCTCGAAATAACACACGGGTCTATGGGAAGTGGCTGCAGCCGCTTCCATAGACGCGTGAATGATTTTTCTGCTGTAGCCAAGTTATCCGGACACAGCCTAAGACACGAAGAATTTTCAGAACTGCGTGATACAAATGGAGAAAGCAGCCAACCTACCATCGTCGTCTAGATATGTGACCCTCTTGTTTGGCGTTTTGTCCCTCTTTAGTCTCTTCTTTGGTGCTGAAACGGAAATAAAAGACATGAAATTTAAACAAATTCAAACAGTCATTTTTAGGTACTGCAGAACGGCAGGGTCTAACCCGTAACTTGTGTCATTTACAGCAATCTTTTAAAGGAAAAACTTTAAAAATGTTGAAAATCTTTTTGTGTTGCGAAAGGTTCTTCATGTGATATCTTAAGTTACATCACATATGAATCACAACCCCAGACTTAGCAACAAGTCATCTGAAGACGATCTTGAAGCAGTAGAATTCTTTTAAGTGAGAATGGGTGAAGGAAAAACTAAGTGCATAAAAAGATATTCGGGTATGAGAGAAAATCGCTACAACTCTTGGGTTATAATTGAGTATAATTAAAGACGATCACAAGTCCGTTCACAAGTAAATCATGAGTCAATTAACAAGTCCAGTCACAAGTAACAGGGTTGAGCAATCTTTAACCCTAACCGCCCTGAATCCTCCAAAATCTTTTTTTGCAAATTGGAGGAATTTGCAGGATTGAGGTTACATGGCAAAAGTGCGTTGCTGATTTCGGAGTACGCACTGTGTCAAGGTCTTGGGCCGGACCTTGTGTTGTTTATGCTCAGCCGTGCATAAATTTTAGCCCTTGATTATACTTGACATCCTCCGCACTGCTCCAGGATGTCACTGCCTCTGCCTCAGCCTATTGACAGTCATAGCCGGAGGATTTTGCAGGATTCAGGCAGTGGTCACCCCTCCATGGACCATATTCAAGAAATAGCGGAGGAATTGCAGGATTGAGGCTATATGCTATTTTTCCATGAGGCATTGGAGGATTTTGCAGGATTGAGGCTGCATCCTAGCAAAAAGGCCTAGGGAGTTAGGGTTAAGGAATGCTCTTGTCACAATCATTGGAATAGCTTGTGAGTTGACTCCAGACTAGATGACTTGTGATGGACTTGTGATTGACCGTAAGTACCTTGACTACAACACTGTAATAAAGGTATAAGGGAACATTTACTTTTTTTTGTTTTTAGTTAAAAGCAATCATTTTGCAAAGTTCAGCTCAGTGGATACTATACATTTGGAGAAAACAGAGACAACATATTCTGGGGGTCTCGTAACTGGATGTTGTAGAAATCTGTGCCCACGGGCACATTTTCTTAAACCTTATACAATGATTGTGTTCTACTGACTGACACCGTTTTATGCGGAATAATTTCACAGGGTGTTTGGTACCAGACCTATCTTCACTTTAAGCAAGGATTTTCACGTTAAATCGGTGGGTATGTTTCTGGGTAACTGCAACCCTAACAGAACTCAACCCATCAAACCCCAACGGCATGTTTTGTTGGAATCTGTCAGGATGGGTACAGTACCCCAAAACCGACAGTCTCTTACATTGGGTTGGCACACCTCCAGAATCAAAGACAGAAATATGTGTGTGCAGTTTCCTATATGTGACCCGCTCTGCAAAAATGAGTCTGATGTCGCATAATTTGAATTCAAGCTTTTGCCATTTTGAAATGGAAACAGTAAAAATTTGCTCAAAATTTGGATTTTTTTGTTTTTGTTTTATTTTGGTTGTTTGATAGTTTTAGTTCAAATATCTTACACAGAAATGTAAATATTGTAAGAAAAAGAAAACAAACTATGAATCTTTGGTGCTTTTCTTGGTTAGTTACAGTGTATTTGTCATTTTTCAAAGCCTTTTTTCTCCATTAAGACACTTCTAGCTTTGCATTAACTTTACAGAATGAAACAAGCACAACAATGCAACCAAATGTCCTAGAGAGACCCATGATACACCAAATGAAAGCTTATTTCATTCCCATTTTATTAATGTAGTTAACTCAAAATGTCAGTTTTGCCACAACAGACTCATTTTTGCGGAGCGGGTCACATATGGTGTTGGAATTTACCAGGATGAGTATGATTCCTAGTAAATCATGCTAGGGAGTTAGGGCTAATTGCCTTTAAAGATACAAATCGAGTGTCAGAGTGTAGATGCGAGAAGATGTCATTACCTTCTTCTTCTTCATCATCATTATCTTTATCTGCCTCTTCTCTCTCGATGAAGATCTGCGCTGGGGGACCCTGAGACACTGGGGACGGCAGGGACTCCTGTCTGGATGCCGGAGGCGGCGCCGGTTCCCACTCCTCTTCGCTCTCCATGTCCTTCCGCTGTCGCTTCTTGCCCCGTCCCATGGGTTTGTTCAGTAAGGCTGCCTGGTCCTCCGATATGGACAGCTTGGTGAGTAGTATCCTGGGTTGACTGATTGCACTTTTAGCCGCCGATTCTGTCGGGAGATGGTTTTTGGTGAATTGACTTTTAGAAATGCTGTAAGGTTCCCTGCAGAATTACCTGGGAAGTTGGTTAACATTATGTTAATTATATTTGCCGCTGTGAGCCTGCAGTTGACGGATATCCCCCTCCCAACCTTTCCCACAATTAATCAACTCACCCTGCTCGTCTGAGCCGTTCGCGGAAGCATTGTCTTCGTCTTCGTTGCTATCTTTGTTACGTGTCGATGTTCTTCTGGCCTTATTTGCTGGGGTGTCGTCCTCCTCCTCATGTACTTCTTGTGGCTGAGGCACGTCCTGAGGCTTGGAAACCTCTTGAGGTTCGGGTACCTCTTGAGGTTCGGGTACCTCTTGAGGATGAGGTTTAACCTCTCGAGTTTGAGGTACATCCTTATTTGACTGAACTACTTCCGCGTTCGGTTTGGGTACCGCTTTGGGAGTTTTCCTATCTCTAACCCCGACGACACCTGTCCTTTCATCTAAATTGGAATCTTCCTCAAAGGCATACTCGTTTCGCATGTCCCGTCTCACTTCTTGCTTCACGACTTGTTCCGGTTCCTTCAAAACCGTTTCAGGTTGGGCCGTCAACACAGTCTCTGGCTGCCTCACGACGGTCTCACGTTTCGGCTCCGCCGGCACCTTGTCTTTCTCCTTTTCTTTGGGCTCGCTGGACTTGACCGGAAACCTCGTCAGCTTCAGTTTGATCTTCGTGGAGCCGCTGGTGTCCGGGGAACTCACGATGTTGTACTGCGGCAGCTCTTTGTCCCTGTCCCGATCCTCTTTGTGGGATTTGCTGCGCTTTCGGCGCCGGCTGGAGTCCTTGACCGACGAGTCCGACTCGGTGACATCGTGAGAGGAGCTTTCTTGGCTGGTGTGCGGATCGGCTTGATAACTGGCAGGGGACTGATATGCACTGACAGACACCCCTCCGTCAGATTCCTGTGAAAGAAAGTATGCTTACTAGTACCTAGTTTTAGATTTCACTATTTGAAGAAATTAATCATAAAAGTTAGGAGGATCTGGGATTTCAATTCAGTCTTTAAGTCTGCTGGCCACCACAGGTTCCAATAAAGACAATATTCAACAGACGCTTTGCATTCAGCAACCATCTTTGAGAGGTTTTTTGTTGTTAAACAATAAATGTACAAAGGGTCTTCTTATGTGTAGCCCTGTGGAATGAAAGAACATACCTCAAAGATGGCTGCAATGCAAAAGATCTGTGGAACTAACTTGGCTGCTGACACCATAATTGTCCTGGGCCCAATTTCTTGGATCTGCTTACCGTTAACGCAAAATCCCTGCTTGTATAGCAACAAATTCCGTGCTTACGGTAAGCGTACTTCACACATAAGCAAGGAATTTTTGCTTCTGCGCATGAGTATATCCCGTAACTGGATTCTGCGCTTACGGGTTAGCACACAATTGTTCTGCTATTGCGGTTAGCACAAAATTTGTGGTCGTAAGTGCGGAATTCTGTGGTTAGCAGAGCCAAGAAATTGGGCCCTGGTCATTTTCCAATGCCAATAGGTGCCATCGGTTCGTACTACTACGCCTTGTTGCACTGAGCCGAGTTTGGGTCAATTGTCTATGTTTGATTTTGAATGTCAACTCTAACATTGAGGACACACTGTGGCAATTACCCTTCCGGATACAGCTCTCTGATTGACTTCCTGGTTTGGTGGCCGTTTGCGTGGGCGTCCTCTCCCCCTTGGGGCAGGCTGTTGAACATAGTCTCCTGAAGGACCGGCTCCTGTCAAAAGCAAATGCATGAGTGAGTTTTAGAAGATTATTCGAAGACACGTCACAAATTCAATCAATACTTGTTTTGATAATAGTATGACTAATTCGGATACATTTCATTCATTCCGCAGGAATACATGAAATATTGCATAAAAAACATCCAGTGATTGTCACATACCTGCACAGGGGCAAAAATAAATATGGGAAATGACGAAAACAAATTTATAACAGGTTTTTTGACAAAATAATTCAACCTAAAATTCATACACACGAATTACAATGTATTTGAGGTACCTCCTAAGGATTTGCTTGAAAGAAAATACTTAATATTTTTCGAATTCTTGCTGTGATAGTCTAGCAGTAACAAGATTCTTGTCAACAGAATGGATACGTATAGCTTTATAAACATAAGTCAAACTGACTGACAATACTCTATTCTTACAGTGAATGTTTTTTCTTATATAATAAATTATATAGACCATTATCATGTTGTGGCATCTTGATTTTTTCCCATTCAAATCAACGTAACCAAAGTGAGGCTGGAAGGAAAAATAGTCTGGTTCCTTTTTGCACAAAAAATATTATCATTCAGTACTGTTATTGGATACAGGGAACATGACTGAAATGGTGGCAGCATGATAAAGGTCTATTACTGGTTTTTTGTTTCCTGTGAAGCACATCGAGACCTTGGTGTGATGCTATATAAAAACTGTGTTGTTATTATTATTATTATTATTATTATTTTAATGAAATAATACATGCGTTGCCTACCATTAGGTGGCTGTGCTAGTTGAGATCTTGATTTGGCCTGTACGGGCGGTGGAGTTGGCACAGGCTGACTGGGACTTGTGGCAGTAGCTGGGGACAACTGATGCCCCGTGTAACCATTGACTGACGTTGGCACGGGTGATCCTGTTGAAGGAATAAGAATTGTAAAAGTCAAGTACTTTCATAGATTTTTCCTCAAAAATCAGTTTCATGTGGACTTTGTGCCAGGTACCCCCATTTCATTGGTAGGCAATGATTCTCAAAGCAAGAAATCACTCTCACATTTAGTCATTTTCACTTTCTCTTTCCAAAGTTAAGAACATAAGGTGCAAGGAACCAGGGTTTTAAGTTGTACGGGAAAGCTCGCCTTAACCCTTACCCCCTAGGCCCTTGTTGCTTACAACCATCCTCAATCCTCCAAAATCCTCCAAAATTTTGCAACTCCGCCTAAATTTTTCAAAATTGTCAGACAGTCTGGCCTCAAAATGCATTCATCCTCAATCCTCCAAAATCCTCATCCCAAAATTTTGCACTCGTGTTTAAATGAAGGATAACCCAACGCCAAATCCTTCAAAATCATCAGACAGTCCTGCCTCAAAATGCATTCATCCTCAATCCTCCAAAATCCTCATGTGCTTCAATCACTATTCATCCTCAATCCTCCAGAATCCTCATTTGATTCAATCACCATTCATCCTCAATCCTCTAGAATCCTCCAAAACCGCCAGGAGGATTTTGGAGGAGTGAGGTGGGTTAGGGTTAACCTTGTATAGTGAGGCTGATTCTCATATGAAAATGGACCATCTTCCTGCCATGCTTCACAGTACACTGTTTAATTTGTTGCCAAGTTTATTAAAAATGTGAGGCGTTCTGGCAAAATGAGACAGAACTGGGCAGAGGTCGAAAAGAGGGTTTGCAGGTATTACGAAAGAGGATAAAATTCTCCTTGCAATACTGTTTGTTGCACTTCAATCGGACATTCCATTGACAAGATGTGGCTGTTTAAAGTTTGCATTTATCAACAAGTCAAAAAAAATAAAATACTGAGAAAAAGGCCTTAAAGTTTTCAAGTCTTGTATTCGTGGAAATGAAAGATGCCGATTGCTCTTCCTTAAAAGTACTGTCATTCCAGAATTGTTATATTATTTCTTTAAAACAATGTGTAGTAGACATAAAAGATCACAAATACCAATAAATCTGAAAATAAAAAAAAATAAAAAAAATCATCCCCATTTTTTTTTGGTGGCATTTTCTCCACTACAGCTTGTGCCCAGTTCCGTCTTTTGTCAGAACGCCTCAAAAATGTTGAAATGAAGGAAAAAAGTTTGCAAAATTCAAGCGCTGGATGTTTCACAAGGATTTTCGCTTACAAAGTCTTAATTGCTTTAACAAGTCCAGTTAAAAATCCTGGCTGAACCTTGTTTCTGGGAACGAAAAGTGAGCTCTGAATTACCTTGTCCAGACAGTCCAACATGTTGATATCTGGTCGGGCTTCCGTGGGGCACTTTGACTGAGCTCCCCTGCGGGTAGGCCGCCGGGCTGTTTGGGGTGAATAGCGGGGACGAGTTGCCTTGCATGCCCATGGTGTGAGTCCGACTGTAGGGGCTGTGCTGAATGGCGCCCTCCGGCGACTGCTGGTAGTAAGGCGAGGGGGCCATGGGTTGTCTGGGCGACACACCTGCATTAAAAGGTAGAATAGTACAAAAACAATTTGTGTGATGAGTACTTTTTCTAATGATTAACCCGAACCCTCCTCAATCCTCCAAAATCAACTAAGCTGTTTCGGAAGATTTAGGCTGCATGCCATTTTAATACCAGTTGATTTAGGAGTACGCGTTGCGTCAAGGTCTTAAGCTGCACCCTGTGTTGTTTATGCGTAGCCATGCATAAATTACACTAGATACCATTCGCACTGCTTCTGGATATCATCGGCAATTCCTCATTGCATTACAGTGATTGTTGGAAGATTTTGAAGGATTGAGGCAGTGGTCACCCCTCCACTGAACAAATGCAAGAAATGACGGATTATTTGGGAGGATTGTGGCTACATCCAATTTTTACATGGGGCAATTTGATGACTTCGAAGGATTGATGGATCCTAGCCAACATGGCCTAGGTGGTTAAGGTTAATGGCTGCTCAATCATTTTGAGGCCACAGATGAAACCGACACCACAAGACAAAGCCATGGTTTCAAAAAAAAAATTCTTACATTTTAAGAAAGATGAGGGTTCACCCCCCCCCCCAACATCAACCCACTAAATCTTACCTCCCATCTGTTCCATCCGCTTGTGTTTGAAGACATTGGGACTACGAGCCAGTATCGCTTGCAGTAAGACCGGTATGTCGCCTTCAATTTCATTACTACTTGACTTGTCTTTCAGTTCACTAAAGTAGAGAAAAACAAAAAAAGTGATGAACAACGAACAATGCAATGTGGACTTTGTTTCATCATTAAAATGATGCAGTAACTACAACAGATGATGTAGTTACTCCAACATGGGTGATAACTTATTATATGAAATAAACTTTGCACATTGGCAGTTATACAATGTGTCAGGAACATTATACATAACTTCCAGACAGATTGAAGTATATTACAGGCTTTCAAGCAGACCCAGGTGAAAAAGTACGAGAACAGTAGGATCAAAATTTAAAAAAAAATACAGGACAAAAGTAAGACTTTGGAGGACAAAATCAGGATAAAAGTAGGACTTTTGCAGGCTTTCAGGAGTAGTTTTCGTTGATACTCCCCCATGTCCACAGCATCATAAACTTCATTTGGCATGTTCTGTACTCACAACACTTGTGCTCCATCCTCAACTAAGTTCTTTGAAATACAGTTGCAGTACTCCTGCACCCGAGCTTTTCAATGTCCAAATGACATATATAGTGTGTCACACTGCTATGAAAAATTTTCAATGAGATTTCATTTTTTTTGAGTTCTGGGACAAAAAGTAGGGAAAAGTAGGAAAAAGTAGGAATTTGGAGAAAAAAGTAGGGAAAGTCCGAGCGAGGTAAAAAAAAAAAAATAGGAAAAAGTAGGGAAAGTATGAATACTTGAAAGCCTGATATTAGGCCATGTCCAAAAGGGCTGTCCAATGACTAGACAAAATCTCTTAACAAGAGATTGGTACATGGCCTTATACTTCTTTTATTAGTTAGAGTTATTCTGTCTGGTAACCTACATGTTGTCTGTGTTGGTCTGGCTGAGCGCATGCAGAAGCTGGGGTACCAGATTCTCATCTTGGATTCCAAGGAGACGTTTGGCTTCATCTGCCACGCGAGGGCTGTACAACAACCCTTTGTTGTTGACTGTGCAGGGTAACGGCGAGGGCAACGGAAGCTCTGTTAACACTGGGGATGAAGTAACAAAGGTTAAAGGGAAAATACAACATTTGCAAACATCAAAAAATAAAACTACCAAATCATTTTGAAATACCTTGCTGGACTGTTAGTGAATGACAGTGTAAAGCATCCTGTAAAATCATGGCATCTGGTAAACTGTCATTTTCAAGAAAAGTGGTATTTTTGTATCAATTTCCAACGCTGGTCGGACGACCAGCGTTGGAAAAAACTGGCTTTCTTTCAAATACTGGCCCAAATTGACCATCGCACTTGTGTGCAATTGATTACACACCTATGAACGGGTACAAGCCAGCTAGACTGGTTCTCTGACCTTACAATTCCCCAATGTATGTACACTGCTCTGTTTCTTCTTATAAGGAGTCAGGAAACCAGACTACAATACAATGATTGTTTTTCTTGGTTTTTATAGCATTTTTGAACCCAAAACCTCAAAAAAGTCAGTGTAACTATATTTGCAACCCCCCAATTCCATCCATTTCTGAAAATTACAGCAAAAGCAAATGATGTATATTCCCTTTAAAGGTAAACACGGAAACAGATTGTTGTAAATTTTGTTCTTAACTCGGAGAGGCCAAACTGTTTTGGCTTAACGTTAATCAATTTATGTATGGTCTGTTCAATTTCACCAGTACAGAGTATCGAAAGCTAAATTTGTGTGCAACTGGATATAGGTTGGCGCGGACATCCAGTATTTTTTTGACATTGGCTTATCTACATGCATGCAACTGGGAATTTAGGGGAAAAAACGAGGAAACTCCAAACCGCACAAGACTTTGTACAGTGTTTTTCAATTTGTAATGGCATTCCTGAGAAGCAAAAAATGAGGAAATCAGCGGATCTGCGGAAAAGTTGCATGCCTGTATCTAGCTCCCAGACCAATGTTCTTGAAACTCAATGGTTCCCGAGTCTGGCCTGCTGAATGGTAACACATAGCAACAAATGAAAACTGATGTGCAAATGAATAGATGTATTTCATCAGATGACGTCACTCCGCCCCGATCTATAGCAAAAGTAAGTTAAATATTGAAATCCCTTCCAATCTTGACCAATTTTAGTTTTCTTTACACAAATGTTATATTAACCCTAACTCCCTAGGCCTTTTTTGCTAGGATGTAGCCTCAATTCTGCAAAATCCTCCAATTGGCGTCACGGAAAAATAGCATATACACTGTAGCCTCAATCCTGCAAATTCCTCCATTATTTCTTAAATATGGTCCAGGGAGGGGTGCCCACTGCCTGAATCCTGCAAAATGCTGCGGCAGTGACTGTCAATATGTTGAGGCTTGGTCAGTGACATCCTGGAGCAGTACGGAGGATTTCAAGCATAATCCAGGCCTATATTTGTGCATGGCTGAGCAAAAACAACACAAGGTCCGGCCCACGACCTTGACAAAGTGCATCCTACGAAATCAGTAACACACTTTGATCATGCAACCTCAATCCTCCAAATGCCTCCACTTTGGCAAAGAGGATTTTGAAGGATTCAGGGCGGTTAGGGTTAATATGTATATGCGTTGGTATTTTGAATATTAGGCCTAGATACTTACAGTCAGTCAGACTTGATATACCAGACAAGGTTGTAATGGGAACACTTGGGACCTCTCCATTCATGTTGACTTAATTGCACGACACCCTCCTGTTCAAAAAAATAAATTGTGGCCGTAAAATTCGATCACATTCTAAATAATACATTTTCAAAATGAATCATTATTAGACCCATATTTAGTTTACTTTACTAAGTTAGTGATGTTTAATGTTAAAACCAACAGGAATGTTATGGTTAGAGAGCAGGGTTAAGAATGTTTTAGGGAAATTCAATACAAAAATTTAAAATGGCCATCACCAGGATAACCGCTACGCACTGTGAATGCGCAAAAAAAACGTTGATTCGCATCGGCATGTGGGTTATGGCTGCCACTAAATGACAAAATTGCATTATCTAGGTCTACCAAAAGATAGGCCTAATGTTATGCGCCAATCAAATGTTTCCCCCACCCCTCCCCTCCCGCGCTGCCCCAGGTCCGATGTCGGGATTTGGTCACGTTTTTCATGCCCCAGGGTGGGGATTTTGGTCACTCAAATAACATTGTTAACATTGGCGTACTAATGGAAAGGCAATCACTAGTGTGCCCCACGTTTGTAAGTCGGGGCATGGTCGGGGATTGTCACTTAAATTTTGCCCGAGGGGTGGGGATTTTGTCACTTCAAAAGTGACAATCCCCACATCTTGGGTGGGGCAGCCCGGGAGGGGAGGGGTGGGGGAAACAATTGATAGGCGCATTAGGGCCTACTGTCGTCATGACTGTCTAAAATTGCAACAACAAAATCATTGAAAATAGGGTCAAATTAAGATTTAAAAGACTGGAAAAAATATTGCATTCTGACGCCACTGTTTTCTTCATAAATTATCTCAATAAGGTCATTCATTGCAAAAATGAAGATTAACACATGAATCTGGGACAGTGAGAAACATTTCCAATTTTGTTTAGGAAATTTTCTTGACTCTCCATCATGTGCACAGACTTTGTACATAATCACAGAAGTGGCGTCAGGTTTCAACATTTTTTTCCGAAGACTGCTTCAGACCAACTCTGAGTTCAGGTCATTTTGGAATACAGAAATAATTAAAACACAGCCAACATGGCCAAAGGAAATGAAGGACCAAAAAGCATGACAAATATGGAGCCCAGTGACTGAGTAAAGACTAAAAAGAGTAGGCCTATTGTATTTGCAGTAAAAAAAACACACAATCACCAACAATCGGTAAAGATCTAACATTGTCTAACTTACTACTTTTTTACTAGTAGGGGCCTATCAATAGTATCATGGTCATTGTCATACTAATTAACTATAGACTCATAGTGTTGCCGATCATAGGCCCTATACGAATTTACATGCAAAAAGGTTCGCTACCCGCACAGTGACCCCCCACATGACCCACAGTCCATGCAATGTGCAGTCATGGACATTGGCTTGCGCGTTGGGGGTCAGACAAGTCGACCGTTGAGACAACTCGACTCGGGACAAGTCGACCGTTGAGACAACTCGACCGTTGAGACAACTCGACCGTATGTGCGATAAATGGAAAGACAAGTCGACCGTTGAGACATGTCGCCTCGCATGATTTTGGGCCTAGTTTTGGGGATAGTACCGGGGATTTTGACGGCGGCTGATCGCCGTTTGGGAGTTATGACACATTACTTTGTTTTGTTGCATAGAGCAGAGCCGATATAGCGCAGCGTGATTGTCCGTGCACATGCACATCGTTCGTTTTTGCCGGGCCTGTGCGCGCATCTCCGGTCAACCGCGTGGCCGTACCGTGCACGTGCCGTGCACGTTAGCTGTCTCAACGGTCGAGTTGTCCCGAGTCGAGTTGTCTTAACGGTCGACTTGTCTCAACGGTCGAGTTGTCTCAACGGTCGACTTGTCCCGAGTCGAGTTGTCTCAACGGTCGACTTGTCTGACATCCTGCGCGTTGCAGCACACCGCACGTACGTACTGCACTTGAACCCCTTCGAAAAGACACACAAAAAGAGCAAATGTGACACAAATCCTCACCCCTCTACGGTAACAGTAAGGAAGCCACCTTAGTCCGGAGTAGAACAATGCTATAATCAAAGTCAGAAAGGCATCAAATCCGAACAGGATGTCCCGAGAAATAACTCAGATGCCACCGAAAAGCGACTACATTGTCGCGCCAAAACAAGAGATATTTTGATCACAACTTAAATAGCATGCTATTCGGCCTTATCGTTAATTCTACGCCAACACCAACATCGGCGACCATTGTTCTCCTTTTTTGAGATTACAAACGAGGATTACATAGTCAGAATATATCAGTCTTATTATGGATTTTGTGTATGCGTTTTAATGCCAAAATAAACCTCACAGATAGAAGAAAAATTCACAAAAGAAACTATTTTAGGACGCGTATGGATACAATATGGCGTCCTCCATTAATTTTCACTTGACACTGGTGCGCGCGCTATTAAGCGCATAATTTCGGCTGCAAGCCACAGAGACCCCCCCCCCCCCCCCCCCCAAAAAAAGACAAAACAAAAACAGACCAAAAGAAAAGAACAATCGGAGAAAAGTGTTCTAACCACAAACAAAACATATCAGACACGAAAGTAGAAAGATTAATTGGGAGAAAAAGAAATGATTTTGATGAGAATTATGCTCAAGTTGTTAACATATAATTCTCGATATAAAGGCACACTTAACAGAAAAGTGAGGTTTTCCCCGATTGCCTTATTGTTTGAGTTCTTCGTGAAATTAATTATTCTTTCCTTTTTTAAAAATACAGTAATTGTCTCAAAAATATCCAACAAACGACTCCGCCCCTTTAATCAGCCACCACGATTTTAAACTTAATTCAGTCCTTTAAGAATATAATATTTATCATTGGTAAATTACGTCAACAAAAATACAAAGTTTACAAATATCTAACCCTTTTTGGATGATATGATGTTTTTGAAACTGTTTTTTAAAAGATTTAAAGAAAAAAATCATTTCGTACATGAAGTGCAGAATTTTGTCAATGAATTTTGGAAAGAAAAATATGAGCAAAGGACTGAATTAAGTTTAAGGTACAGTTAAAAACACATGCAGATTTTTGTTGCAAGCACATTTCGCAATCTGTCTTACAGTTGCATCGTTAGAATTTGTTTGGAAACCCAAGTTTGTCCGTTTTTTGAACTCCCCGTGATGTTCCGAAAAGCATTCCACACAAAGTCAAACATCGCCATTCGAGGATCAGACAGGTAGAACTTTTTCTCCTTAGTTTTCCCTATCAAAACAAAAGCAAACGTTTGTTACACAAACTTTACAGCATGACGTCCCTCTTTTTACGTCGTGCATGCGGTTCCTACGATGAAATATGGAGGGCGCTATTTCAAATTCGTTTGAATACGAAATGCAATACTCTTTTAGAAATATACAACATTTGTAAACATCGAAAAATAAACTACCAAGTTTTTACGAAATACCTTACTAGGATGTTGGTAAATGACAGTCTCAAGCATCTTGTAAAATTATGGCACCTGGTGTGAAGTCATTTTCAAGAAAATGGTATTTTTGTAAACATTTCCAACGGTGGTCGGCCGACCAGCGTTGGAAAAACCTAACTATTTTTCAACTACTGCTCCAAATGTGCCTTTTTTTTTCAGTCCAAATTTTGTTTGCTATTGGTTACATGTTCATGAACGGGTGCAGGCCAGCGTAAGACTGGTTCCCTTGCCTTACAATTTTCCATCATCTATAAATTGATCCATTTTATCTTTTGTGGAGTCAGGGAAGCAGACTACTTGAACATTTTTGGTTTTCTTGGTTTTTCCAACCTTTTCGAACACCAAACTTCAAAAATGTCAGTGTAACAATATTTGATCTATTATACTAACCTCTCAAATAGTTCATTTCTGAAAATTACAGCAAAAGCCAATGATGTACATTCCCTGTAAGGTTTCAGTCAATTCTGTAGGGAAAGAAAATGCGGAAGCACATGAGGCCAAGTAAAATAAACTTTCTTGTTCAAGCTTTTTAACAAGTGAAAGAGGTGGTTTTGTGTTCCTCGCCCCCCACCCTCCCCCCCCCCCCTCCCCCCCATCATCAATTATTACCTTTTACCCATGACTACACGCAGACACCTCCATATGATCATTTACTAAAAAATTGCCCCCCCCAAAAAAAAAGTTCCCATACCTACCTACCCTATTTTCAAATGCCATTTAATCG
This sequence comes from Patiria miniata, assembly GCF_015706575.1. Classification (NCBI taxonomy): domain Eukaryota; kingdom Metazoa; phylum Echinodermata; class Asteroidea; order Valvatida; family Asterinidae; genus Patiria; species Patiria miniata. The sequence goes on along the minus strand of NW_024037069.1, from coordinate 30,495,438 downwards.
GAAGCAGAACTAATATTTTTGGCCTTAGATTACACTTTAAGGACCCCTTCCTAGAATCAAAAGACATTCTTACTATTCAAACTTGCCTAAACTGCTGGCGAAAGCCAGATTAAAATTTTTGTTTCTGATTCATGGCCCGGAAGGTTTTTTTTTTAAGGAAAGTAAAGTCTGAGCTACATTCAGTTGACAACTGAAGCATTCTAGCAACAAAGAAGAAATAGAGGGTTCCTATTAGTAAGTTATTGAGGTAGACCGAAAGTTTTTAACAAAATTATATGGCCAGACCACTCCCTTCAACTCGTATGAAAAAAACTTAACTCAATACCGATATTTTCTTTTCCCAACATGGTAACTGCAGGCGCAAACTGCGCAGCACCATCAGCGAGCAGTTTCCAGTTCTAGACTCGGACGAAGTAGCTGAGCTAACTCCGAACAAAGATGACATGACAGTGATGAAGATCACTACGCACAGCGATTGCATCATGCACGTCTACTGTCTGACGGGAACGCCGATATTCTTCCAGATTGAGAAGCAACTCTATCCAACAGGTATTAAGGGCATATGGAACATATGGTGATAACGCAGATTTAATGAAAAAAAATCTTTCAGGATAGGGATGGTATCAACTACCCTGTGAGATTACTCCACTTGAAATGGTATCATTTGGAAGAAAACAATGATTGAAGGCAGTTTTAAAAAGTGTGTCAGAGGGCACACTTTTTTTAATGTTTATTAGTAACAAAATCCGATTACGAGATCTAATACAAAAGTTGACATGTTTCTCAATATATGTACAGCTGCTATTGAACTAAAACTTCCATATATGTTAGTTAGGCACCCTGCTTAAAATTTTGAGAAATGTTGTTGTTTCAAAGTAATACAAAAAACACCAAAAAAAGCGGTTGAATTTGGGATTCTAGTCAAGGACCCCACCCCACCCCACATATGCCCCTCCCCCTTGTTGACATCTACTCACAATTATAGATATCATTTTATGGATATTTTGTTTATTCCTCGTCTAATTCGGATGAAGTCAAGTGAAAAAAAATAATAATATAAATCTGCTTAAAACAGTTTTAGTTATAACTTTGTAAATGAATTTTCTATAAAAGTTATAGTTTTGAACATCATTTTGATTTCATTTTTTTCCTTCAGTTTACACCCTTTGGAAGCACCCTAACCTACTACCATGCCTCACTACTTGGCCACAAGTCCTGGACAAAATCTCAGGGGGAGCAGGTAAAGTGACTCCCTGATTTTTCTGTCTGTTGGTCTTCCTGTCTGTTTGGCTGTACTGTGTGGCTGTCCATTTGCACTGTTGGTACTTGTCCTAAATGAGCCATTCTGAATTTGGTCTTAAGCGACTGCCCACGTCTTGCCTGGCCAACAACACACGCATCTCCCTATAATACAGTAGTGCATGTTCCCGCGACACCTGTCAAGTCTAAAGTGTACACGTGACAGACTGTGATTGGTCCAACCACTATGAGGCAGGGCCTAACCCTAACCTTCCCAAATCATCCAAAATCCTCTTTGCCAAATGGAGGATTTTGCAGGATTGAGGCTATATGGCAAAAATGTGTGGCTGATTTTGGAGGATGCACTGTGCCAAGGTCTTGGGCTGGACATCTGTTGTTTATGCTCAGCCGTGCATTAATGTTAGCCTAGATTATATTGCCTCACCAATAACAACACAGTTAATTTCTGAATGCAGATCTGATGTTACCAGGAGTCATTCTCCAGCAATCCGGCCTGCCACGACTCAGTAAGGGTCAGCTCTGTGCAGTCTGCCTGCTAGGCAATCAAGCTCCAATAGCCATCGGCCATGCCGCTATGTCCAGTGACGGTATGACGGCCAATGGAATGAAGGGACGAGGCGTTCAAATCATCCATTGTTACAAGGATATGCTGTGGTGAGTGCTTGGGGAACGTTGTGTGGAACATTAATTATGCGGCAGGATTCACGACTAGCACGCAACTGCTTGATTTTTGTGAGTCAAAATTAACCATTCAAGTATCACGAAGAATGACTTCAAACATTGGGGGGGGGGGGGGGTTTTGGGGGGGGGTAGCTTGCTATTCATTTTCACTCTTGGAGGACGACTGCATTAAGGAGTGCATCAGAATTATAAAATCATTGATGTCAGATGTAACAGGGGCAGGAAAGAAACCCAACTTTACAGAATGCCCTTCACCAGTGTAATTTCATACATCGCCTGAAAGCACTCTGTACGAAGAATTGTGAGAAATAAATTCACGATCTTACTCGGGTAGGACTCGAACCCATGACCTCTTGCTTACTAGTTTGGATGTCTTAACTCTCGACCATCAAGCTTGCTAGACTGTCTGGCCGGCTAAAATCTGATATTAGAAGATCGATATTTTGAGAATTGGAATGCCATTCTCTAAACAGAAAAATGTCAGGATGGGGCTGAAATCAGTCTATTTTTTAAATTGTATTTAAAAGAAAACACCAGAAATTCATTAAAATTTCTTGATGGGTGTATTTCTCAGGGCTCAGGGAAACAAAACGTCCTTACCAGACATCCCTCTCCCCCCGCCGAGCGGAATATTTTCTGAAGATTTCACAGAAGATGTCGCATCTGCAGAACAGAATGGCACAGCCACTGAGGCGAGTAACTCATTACCGGCCATGCTGCAAGACGAAATGGAGCCACAGCTTAGTGAGTTAAATCTTGAAGACGGTCCAGCTGATGCTGCAGGTGGTGGTGAGGGAGCAGAGGAGGGCGATGAAGAGGATGCTCTGTCTCCAACGGGTGAGACCTGTGATAAGATTTCACCAACCAACCTGTGCCTGGAAACTACTGCATACTTCTTGTTGTGTTTGTGGTCAAGTCCATCTCATGTCCATCACAAGTCCAGTCCCAAGAAACAGTGGATGAACAGTCACACAAGGAATGCTATTGCACAACGTCATTTTAAGAGCCTTAGTTAACATGTGATGGACTTGTGAGGACTTGTGATTGACTTTTGAGGACTTGTGATGGACTTTACTCCAACACTGCCTTCTGGTGTCTTCAGCATGGAGATGAAAAAAATCTACATTTTATAATATTGCAGTCATTTAATTTTTTCTTGGGTGGGGGGACACATGATGTAAGTTTGAAAACCATGCAATGCATCAGTGCTTTCATCTGTAACAAGACTTAATACTGTATCGACTTGAAAAAAAGATGTGTTTCATTTTCCAATTGGACCAAAAAATATAGTTGTGCATGCCACAGAGCAAAATCTACTTTTAACAAGCTCAATCGTTAGTGTAATTTATATCCTTTGGGAATGGGTGGTTTTGGTTTGGTTAAGGATGAGGATAGTACATAAAATACAAGTTTGTTGAAATGAAGTCAAATTCGTTCGTGATTTACTTTCTTTGATTTACTTTTAGAGAAGATGGATGCTCTGTTATACCAGTGCACACTACACAGTCTGAAGTCTAAGATCAAACCATCAGATCTACCCCTGCTCACCAGTAACTTCTTCAGATCCTATGTTGTAGCTTGTTGGTAAGTTACGTGTTCTGGAATTTGTGTCCAGAAAATCTATTCACAAATTTGACAAATGAAATCATAAGATATTGTGTACAGCTGCATTCATTGAGATTTTGCCTGCCAGCGACTGGTAAGAATCAACAGAGTGACTTGCTGCATGTAGTGTCTGATTTCTTATCCTGATTTCTTATTCAACAAGCTGGCAAAGAGCAGTGGAGTAGAACAATCTGGTTCAGAACAAATTAGTATCGGTTTTGTGATATTCAAGCTGTGTTGGATTTGTTAGTGACTATTTTTTGGTGACACACATGTGCACTAATCAATTTGTTTTTGAATTTTCAAATACACTACAATGGAAAACTGACAGGGTTTATGATAATGGAATCACTCTCCGAGTGTTCCCAGTTTGCTATTTCCCAGGTTTGCAGCATAAGGTAGCAGACCAGTAAATAAACTTCCATAGACCCCAATGGTAAATGCTCCCACTTCAAAAATTCGGGAAAAATACTCACAACTCTCCAAGGTGTTCGAGACACACATCAAATTAAAGCTTATTTCATCATCTTTCATTTTCTTTTCAATTTTCGGGGGGGGTCAACTGATGACTTTTAGGAGAAATTTCCATCTGAAGATGATCACCCCTGAAAATAGTCCTGAAGCCCATCGCCATTTTGAAAAACGATGCCTACACTCCATTGCAAAATAGAGCGCTTTTAGGGTCCAAATTACATCAAAATTACACAGAACTGCAAGCTCCCAGTCCTGTGCACGGCTTCCACCCATATTTTCTACAAACCCTCAAGTTCATGGCCCACAGCATGCTCAAATACCGAAGATTTTGAGGGCATGCAAATCGCGATTTGGCCGGCGCATGCAATTTCGGACCGATTTACTGGTCTGCACCCATAATGTTGCTAGCATTGTGACTTAAGGCGTGTTCCCTGGCTACATGGAATATTGGGTTTACGGCTTCTGACTAGCACCCCTTGAACAAAGACATTGACAAAATGTGGAACCACCAACATTCGGTAGAGCGCGGGAACGGTAATCCGGAGGTCGCTGGTTCATACCCCGCTCCAGTCAATTTCTCAGGTTTCTTTTGTCTGAACAATAATTAGTTAGAACATAATTCCATTTCCACAGCCCTGAGGGCCAAACGTTAGACATGAAGAAGACCAGCTACAAGAAACTGTCCAAGTTTCTACAGAAGTTGCACTCGGAGGGGTTACTTGAGGTCAAGGAGGAGAAGAAGGGAGTTGACTTCATCACAGCTGTGCACAAGGACCATCCGGAGTAAGTCGATGTCCTGATGTCTTTCACTCACAGTTTGCCTGTAGACATTTCTCCCACCATCACAGTTTTACAAGCCATCACATAAGCATTCTTTAATTTGAGGTGCGCATTATATTTTTCGCCACCAATATGAATTCTCTGTGCAAGTACCCCCACAATAGTTACAAAGGCAGAGTTGGGGGAGACCACTGGCTGAAGGCTGGCACTGAGGTGAAGCCGTTATGGGTTTGTCCCGCACATAATGGGACTCACATAATGCATTAATACACTTATGTCTAAGTTTTGTCGGATATTAAGTTGTGCAGTCACGGCTGTGATGGGGCTTAACATCATGGGCAGGGCTTATCAGATTGATCTATTGTCTGACATATTTGAGGAGTTCAGGCAAAATGAGAACTGGGTAGAGGTCGAAATGAGGGTTTGCAGGTATTAGGAAAGAGAATAAAATTCTCCTAATACAATACTGTTTGTTGCACTTCAATAGGACATTCCGTTGACGAGTTATGGCTGTTTAAAGGTTGGGTTTATCGACATGTTCAAAAATTAAATACTGAAAAAAGGGCCTTTAGAGTTTTGAGTTTGCATTCGTGAAAATGAAAGATACCATTTGTTTTTCATTAAAAAGGCTTTTAGTCCAGCATTTTGATACTATTTCATTAAAAATAATGTGTAGTAGACAAATCAAAGATTACAAATATCAATAAATCTGAAAAGAAAAAAAATCACCCCCATTCAGTTTCTTGCATTTTTCTCCGCTACAGCCTGTGCCCAGTTCCGTCTCCTTTTTACCAGAACGCCTCACATGTATTCTTTTCATATTCCAATTGCTAGACTCCGTTCCTTTGTTGTGCCAGCATCAAATGACGGATCCTCTGCATCTAGTGGGAGTATCGGAGCATCAGCAACTCAGAGCCAGCTTGAAGTGAGACTAATGAACGGAGTGTCTGCTGATATGCTACCCATACTGAAATTATCAGGCTATGGGTAAGGATCTCCTCAGCAAGCTACACACAATCTTTTGGTTTTGCCACCTCTACTAGCCTCTATAAAACCTTCAATATAACTTTTAGTATTTTACTTCAATTTTGTCGTCCCTGTAGATATAGTTGAAATAAATGTTTCAAACACACGTACTGGTATTTCCTCAAAAACTCCTCGGATTAGTTCTCAGATTTCTTCAGACTTGCAAACATAAGTTCCTTTGAGCAATAATTTCCCTTTGAGGGAATTCCGAGACAGTTGCTTGCTTATTTGTAAAACCTGTCGAGAAAGTTTGCCCCCTTTTTTTCAATTTGTCGTTTTTATTATCTCCATGCCTATATGTTGTAATCAGAAAAAAATTCCCCTACAGCCCGCCATAATTTTGTGTAGTTGAAAAAAGATGTCGATCATTGTTTTTTTTCAGCAAAGGTGACTGGCTAACGCACGAGGCTCTAAGAGAAGCCGTGACTAACTACATCAAACACCACGACCTGGCCGACAAAGAGAATCCAAGGTGAATCTTTTAAAGACTCTGGGCATGCACTGTGTGCTCATTGGAGATAAGTGTCTTGCTCAAGGACACAAGCACTGTGGCTGCCCACTTTTCAAGAATCCCTCAAAGAATTTGTCCTTTTAAACCCCTCAAGTTTAAGTAAATAAAAGATACCTTTTTGGGACTTGAGTTACAGAGCTCGTATCTGTTTGTCCTCCATTAAAGGGAATATACAACATTTGCTTTTACTGCAATTTTCAGAGATAAATGGATTTGGAGGATAGGTATGTTATAGCAAATATTGTTAAAATGACTTGTTTCACATTTTGAGCTTGTAGATGCTGAAAAAAACAAGGAAAACCAATCATGTTCTTGTAGTCTGGTTCCTTGACCCCACTTAAGATGAAACAGAGAAATTTATAGATTTTTGGGAATTGTAAGGTCAGAGAATCAGTCTAGCAGCTTGTACCCCTTCACAGGTGTGTGATCAATTGCAAAGAAAATGCGGAATAAGTACTTATGAAAAACAAGGAGCAGTTTTTTAATAAAAACCAGTTTTCTCCAACGCTGGTCGGCCGACCAGCATTGGAAAAATACTATTTTTCTTGAAATTGTCAGCACATCAGGAGCCAAGTTTTACAAGATGCTTTAGACTGTCATTCCCTAACAATCCAGTTAGGTATTTCGTGATAATTTGATCATTTCGTTTTGTCATGTTTGCAAATGATGTATCTTCCCTTTAACCACACTCTGCTGCCCTCGTGTGCTCCTATGTGTTAAGTGCCTTGCAAAAGGACACAAGCACAGTAGCTCCCCTTCAAACCCCTTTCCTTGTTTTTATCGTTTGATTAGGATGGTGAACCTTGACGGCCCATTACACGATGCACTTATCAACCGGTCAGAGGGGTATGTGGAGAAACTCCGGTGGGATCAACTGTTTAGTAGGTGGGTTCGAACTCTCTGCATATTTTCATTCTCACTTGACATCTTTGTCTCAAGTTAGAAAAAGGGAAGGTTCCGGTCCTGTTGCGGCCGTTTGCAGTTTGTGTCTGGAGAATATTGACTTTTATTCCTTAACATCATAATTATTACTTGGTTAACTGTAAAATATTGATCTTGACTTCGTTTCGTGTAACTGTTTTTCTTTTAATTTTGAAGTTGAATAAAGACATTGACTTGAGCGGGGTTTGAATCTGCGACCTCCGGATTGCTGTTCCGGTGCTCTACCCAGGGAGCTGTCCAGCCCTATGTTGGCGGTTCCCCATTTCATCAATGTCTTTGTTCAAGGGGCGCTAGTCAGCACTGGAACGGCAATACGAAGATCGCAGGTTCAAACCCTGCTCCAGTCAATTTCTTTGTTCAGTTTACAAATTATTTTTATTTTTGACAGGTGTAATGGAAAAATGACATCAGGGCATGAGGTCATTCTGCCAGGTCAAAGGTCGTCAGGTCAGGGAAACACCAGGAAGGGGAAACTTCAGCCGATACAAATCAAGATTGAACGAAAATCTGGCAATAAGAATGTAAGTTTTACAATACAACTGTTCATTTGATAACTTCACAATTTCGTGGTTTTTAAGGGTCTCTAGACATTTGATCCGAACTTTCCGAAGTAATGCTCTCTTCCGTTTTTGTACAGGTGACAGTAATCCACAACCTAGAACCTTACGGTATAGAACCCAAGGACTTTGCGCATCGTTTACAGGTGGGCGTGGCAGCTAGTAGTACCATCCATCAGATGCCGGGTCAAGGGTCGGGGTCACAGGTCATCATACAGGGCAAGCAAGTGCGGTTTGTCGAGACATTGCTGACAGGTGAGCAAAGCCTTGTCTGGAATACTTGGCTACGGCTGAATGTGGGATGCTGGTTAGATAGAAGCAAGTGTATTGGTAGCCATTGCCAAGTCATTCGGACACAGCCTTTGAATGGAGGAAAATGATCCTAATTAGGGGTGGGGCTATGAATTTTCCAGAGGGGGAGATTTTTTTTCACTTGACTCTCCGTATACCCGTCCAGGATTTAAACCGGTTGATTTGAATCAGAATGACACGCAGTGCTTTTCTATTGCATTGCTGGAGCCAGTTAGGAATTGAAGAGGACGTCTAATTATGCCATGAATAACGTTTGACTTGGGATCACTAAACCCTCCTATGCAAACAAACATTCTGTGCCAAGTAGTCCTTTCAGTCAAAACAAACAAATGACTGCTTTCAACAGTTCCCAGCCTACATAAAGCAGGATTGACTGGCTGGGACTGTTTTTAAGTAACTTGATACAGCTATGCTTTGACTCCGGGTGAGTGATAAAACAGCTGTGACCACAACTTGCCTGTTTAGTCTGTTCAATGACCCAGTTCAACTAGTCACAGTGCTTGCTTGACATACTATCTGACTGCTGGTGACTAGCCTTCGCTCAAAGTATAGATGGGGAAGTGGAAGTGAATTTTGACTGTCTGTGACTGTTTAAATAGCAGGAGGGTTAACAAAAGTTGTGATTCATCTGGTCAATGCGCACAGCCTGGTTGACGGGCAGGAAGGGTTCACTAGTAAGTTGATCTGTCCAACTTCATACACTCATTAACTCTTTGGTTTTCACAGATCACTACCAGATTCCAAGGAGGTATATTCAGGGACTGGAGCTAGCAGCCAAGTCAGGGAAGAAGAGATGACGCAGGATTATCAACCTCATAGTATTGGACGTCAAAACCTTTCCAGTCACAACATAGCCGGGGGGAAAAAATGAAACCTTCAGTCAATTTTCTACGGATGCCTTACAGCAGACAAGTTGTGCCAACTTGTGCAAGGTTCGCGTCCCAGACTCGCTAACTTTTGCACAACCATGGAGATTTCTATTGAAACATCAAGAAATTTGTAATTCTGGAACTGTAGAAAATATATATGCTGTGTCGTGCATGAATACAAAAACTACAGGGCGCATAGTACCCTTGGCTCTGCCTCGTGTGCTATGAGACCCTCAGGTGTTAAAAACGCCGTATCCCACATCAGAGTAGTCAACAATTGTTAATGCGCCCATCGGGTGTTAAAGGTAGAGTAGATCATTTGCAGCTATCCAAAAAGTAACTGACAAAATTATTGTTGGAAAGCATACTTGGTTTAAAGGGAATATACATCATTTGCTTTTGCTGTAATTTTCAGAAATGGATGGAATTGGAGGGTTTGAAATATATAGCAAATATAGTTACACTGACTTTTTTGAGGTTTTGGGTTCGAAAATGCTATAAAAACCAAGAAAAACAATCATTTTCCTGTAGTCTGGTTCCCTGACTCCATATAAGAAGAAACAGATCAGTTTACATACATTGGGGAATTGTAAGGTCAGGGAACCAGTCTAGCTGGCTAGTACCCGTTCATAGGTGTGTAATCGATTGCAAACAAGTGCGATGGTCAATTGGGGCCAGTATTTGAAAAAAAGCCATTTTTTTCCAACGCTGGTCGGCAGACCAGCGTTGGAAATTGATACAAAAATACCACTTTTCTTGAAAATGACAGTATACCAGGTGCCATGATTTTACAGGATGCTTTACACTGTCATTCACTAACAGTCCAGCAAGGTGTTTCAAAATGATTTGGTAGTTTTATTTGTTGTTGTTTGCAAATGTTGTATTTTCCCTTTAAAGATAGTAATGGCACTAAACTCCCTGTGAAATTATTCCTTAGTGCATGCTTTTGTTTTGAAGAAAACAATAAAAGAAGGTCATTTTCAAAGATGCGTCTAAAGACGCGTTTTTGGAAATTTCCGTTAGTAATTGTAAATTAATAGTTTTTAATTCGGCGACTGCTGCGCTCAAGCGTTGACATGACGGACACTCGCGCACGGTTGCTACAATTTGTCGGTTCAGTGCGTAACATCACGCAGCTGCAATCGGCTGAATGAGAACGTGTCCCAGGCGTTGATTTCAGGCGCAATTCAAAACATGACTCGGCAACTTGAATTGAATTTGAGATCCTAGAATATGGTTTTCTCGGAATATACAGCATTCACTGGGCTAAAATTTCATCAGGTTAGTTGTTAATCACCCTTCTTTAGAATTAGAGCACTTTTGTTGCTTCAAACGAAAAAAATGCACAAATGACAAATGATGTACTCTACCTTTAAAAAAACCATATCCCACATCAGAGTAGTCAACAGTTGTTAAATGTGAACTATGCTCTGTGATACAAACTTCACGTGTCAAAGGTGACAGGGAAAAAAATCTCAGTAAGAAGTGCAGCTAGTGAACTGTTCTTCAGTTACAAAAATCAACATCTAAAATACTGTGTTTCTTGAAATGTTGTAGACAATACTAAGGGAATAACAGTGTGAGGATCCGGTCTTCACTGCGTGATAATGACCGGGTGTGGGGGTGACCGCTGTTAATGGACCGAGACGAAGTCGAGGTCCATTAACAGCGGTCACCCCCACACCCGGTCATTATCACGCAGTGAAGACCGGATCCTCACACTGTTATTCCCATTAATAAATACCTTTATGACGAAATAAACAGTTAAAATGCTCCGATTTTGTGACTTTCTTTCGGCGATATTTCCAGACTTTTTTGTGTTCATGTTCATGGGCCATATTTTAGCTTAACAGCTATAACGACGTAAACTCAACAGAAACTGCTGCCGTAGCGAAACAAATTACAACAATGTTTTCATATCGTTACCTGATGGAGGAAGCTGAAATCTCGTTTACACATTCCTTGTGTCCGGAATTACAAAGATGCTTGGTTTAGGAAAGGTAAATATGTCGGTGGGTGAAGTGTTCAAAGAAAATAAATCGTAGATCTACGCTTTCATCGTAAACATCCTCAGTATATTCTGCAACTGCTGCTGTACGATGTCGTTTCAAAACTTCCTTACGCGCGCGCACGCACGCACGCATCCCTAGCAACTGTGTTGCGTACGCGCGCGTCAGTCTCACGCGATGGGGGTTGAGTGCATGTGCAGTGCTCAATTGTTAAAAAGCTACCGCAGGACTGTTACTATATTTTGACCAATCATTGGCTTGCATGGGGCTGAACGGGGCTGGATCAATGCTGGTTCAGGGGCCATTTATTGGCTTGATCTTTGAAGCCGGTCCATTATCACCGTTAATGACCGGCCACGTGATCGAGTCTCGACCAATCAGAAACCATCAACTCTCCAAGGTATTTATTAATATCACATAATGTCACGTTTATTTATCATTCAAGTCATAATATTAAACACTGATGTTATAAAATGAAATACAAAATAAAAATGTGTACATTGTATGTACGGGAGTCATAACATTAAACACTGATGTTATAAAATGAAATACAAAATAAAAATGTGTACATTGTATGTACGTGGAGAGTGTTACACTTGTACTGTTTCTTTCTGTTACACGTACAATGATTACAATCATCAAAATGTTATAATTTTAGTCTTACATGTCTTGACATATTTTTTCAGATTCGTTATTTCAGTATCATTGACAAATTGACAAGAACTGCAAGAATTTACAAATATATTTCTTCAGTAAATCCTGTTTAAAACAAAACACATCAAGTCAAGACATAAAAATTACATGTACTTCTATAAAAAGGCAGTACTTTATTGATAAAATATCTCGCTTTCTCCGCTTGTTTAGTTGGGCCGTGTCCGCATTACTTGACTACGTCTGGAAATAACACACGGGCCTAAGGCCAAAAAAAAAAGGTCTCCGGTTTCTGGTATGCACGCTTATCGCCGTAGCCATGCGCGTCGGCAAAATGAAAAATTTTTTTTTTTTTTCAATGTAAGATGATGTCTAAAAACTGCCAAACTCACTGGTTTGACTGGAATCCTGCTGCTGCACATGTTTTTAGATGGGGTTACGATAGAGTATAAGCTTTATGTGGCCTCTCTGGACTCCCATATTTTTGCACTAAATTCAGTCGGGCACCATTTGCAGTCATCAACCGACATTTGAAGAAAAAAAAAGTAAAAAAAACAATAACAAAAAGCCACATCGCTGCACCACTTTTAGGGAAAGCTCCATACCAGAAACCGGAGACTTTTTTTTGGCCTAAGGTAAGTGGCTGCAGCCACTACCATAGGCGCTTGTGTAATTTCCTGCTCTAGTGTAATTTTCAATTTTATAGTTGTTCCTGGATTTAATTTTTTTTGCAAGATCTTTTAGTTTCCCCTTCTTTCATTCGGCGTTTTAATCTTGAATTTTCGCCCAGCTGCACTTGGGCGTTCGTCATCGGCAAGCCGAGAACACTGTTCGTGAGTCACTCAAGAATGGGTTTTTTTAATACTCCAACACACTCTGTTGAAAACTTGACCCAAGTCAGATCTCATTGTTGGAACATTTTGAGTGATTTGGTGTACAGTACATGTACATATATATGCATACATATTCATATTTTTCGCTAACAAACTACCAGCATTTTACAAAGCAACTTTTAAAAATACCTGAATTAATACAGCAGTTACAAGAAAAATGTATAATACATTGTACAAATACTTTTTGCGTGCAATAAAAAAATACAAAGTTTGCAATAAAAAGCAATTTTATGTGAAGAACCTGCATATTGTTATGATTATTTTATACTCACAACTTTAATACAATAAAGTTTACTGGCATATAATACTTGTATCATTTTATGTTTACCAATGTAAAGTAAATGACATTTAAAAAAAATACAAGGCTGTTACACTCCATTGTATGAAACATTTACTACCATAGTATTAAAGTTTAAAAAATATAATATATATAAACTGGCATCGCGGAAAACAAATCTACATTTGTTCAATGAGGTTACCAATATGGGCATTGTATAATATATCTGCAAAAAAATATATATATCTGTGTCTGCCCAAAATAATTGTGAGGATGTGCATTAACTAGCTACATGCGCATGTACATGTTGTTCATTGAGCCATTTCTGAAATCAGGGGGTGAGTCTTAGCTGTGGCTTTTGTATCTGGTTCCAGAAAGAAAAACGTGTCTTAAAGTCCTTCAATGTTCAAACCAAATTAGGGCTGTCCATATTCAAATAATTTAGTATTCGATTATTCGAAACAGCATTTGACCGAATATTCGAATATTCAAAACTCGCCGATCAAGTTACACACACAAGCTGCAACTGCGTACCGCCCCCGTCACGTTTTACGCAATTTTCGCAAAGTGCGCCGGGTAAAATTTGCGCGCGGCATTCTATGTTATGGGCTGCTGGGAGGTTTTGCAGTAAGTATTTTTTAACCGTCCAGGGCTTTAACCTGCTAAAAGGATGAACAACGAACCGCCGTCGACAAAAACATTTGCAATCGCCGTCGACAAACAGTGGCGTCTGACGATAAAGCACTGTAAGTTTACGATTAAACTAACATCACAGTCGTGTACGTGCATACTCAGGGGTTTTTTTCTCGAATATTCCAACCGGTAAAAAGCTATTCGAATAATCGTTTCATGATCGAATATTCCGTATATTCAGGACAGCCCTGAACCCAATAGAGACTTTCAACCCCAAAAAACAAGCATGGCTTTTAAAGTAAATCATATGAATGATCAGTGTTGCAACCAAGTCCATCACAAGGCTATCACAAGTCACCCAGCACCAAGCCAAGTCACAAATTATTCAAATAAACAACAACAAAGGCATTCCTTTGCTCCTGGTTATCCCGTCTTACTTGTGCATGGACTTGTGATTTACTAGTGACCGGACTTGTGGTGAACTAGACTACTACATTGTAAAAACTCAAGGTAACAAAATATTTGGCTGATGAATTCAATACAACAAATACAATCATTCACCAAGTTGTCCACCTCTATTATAAAAGAAATGTAAGTTAAAATGTATAAGTTTGCTTTATTTAAGCAAAGATAAACTTTTAAACAGATAATCTTTCGTAATACACTGTAAAATACATGTACTACACGTATTCATGTACATAATGCCTCAGACTTTGCATGGCCCTGAAGTCAATGCAAAAGTAATTGCAGATCAAATCACATGTTTTTTGGTATTGTGCAGACCCGTTGAAAAAGAAGAAAGAAGGCCGAATTCATGTTAAAGAGAAGTCTGGCTTCTCAACTGTGAATGTTACCCAATACCGTCATTGGCTGGGGTATCATGCTGGAGAGCAGTCTGGCTTCCAGACTGTCTGATTATTATTCAGCGTCATTTTGGGTCTAGGTATCATGCTACAGAAAAGTCTGGCTTCCCGACTATTTGAATTTTACCCAACGTCATGGGCTGAGGTATAATGCTGGAGAGAAATCTGGCTTCCAGACTGTCCAAATGTGATTCAGTGTTATTTGGGGGTAGGTATCATGCTAATTTACAAAAGTCTGGCTTCCCGACTGTCTGAATGTTACCCAGTGTCACAGGCTGAGGTATCATGCTGGAGAGAAATCTGGTTTCCCAGACTGTCCAAATGTTATTAAGTTTCATTTGGGTCTAGGTACCGGGTATCATGCTTATTAACAAAAGTCTGGCTTCCCGACTGTCTGAAAGTTACCCAACATAACGGGCTGAGGTATCATGCTAGAGAGAAGTCTGGCTTCCAGACTGTCTGATTGTTACCGGATGTTGTCATGGGCCGAGGTACCATGCTGGAGAGAAGTCTGGTTTCCAGACTGACTGTTATTTAGTGTCATTTTGAGTCAAGGTACCATGCTGGGGAGACGTCTGGTTTCCAGACTGTCTGAATGTCATTCAATGTTGTTTTGGGCCAAGGTACCGTGCTGGAGAGAAGGCTGGGTTCAAGACTGTAATTGTCTGGTGACCATTCAGGACCCAATGTGCTTCTCCATGGATACTCCAAATCTCGCTGTCTGGGTCGAAACACTCGATGGTAAACTCATCAGTTTCGCTGTAATCACTGCTGCACACTTTCCCTCCGATAAGGAACAGCTTGTTGTTGCAGGCTGCAACCGATGCACAATGTCTTGAGATCATAGGTGCGTCTGTCGCCGCCCACAGCTGGTTTCTGACGTCAAACCGGTACATGGCCATAGTGAAGTCATTCTGGTTGCCGAGGACATACAGGCTACCAGCCAAAGCGACCATATTAGGGCGCATGAGTCGCGACGGCAGTGGTTCACACCCGACCCAGTTTTCCAAGAGAGGACTGTAGCAGAACATCTCGGAGACGTAACGGGAGCCGGACGTACCCCCGAGAACGTAGATCTTGCCCAGGCAAGCTGCTGCAGTGGTGTGGATAATCCCTTCATTCATAGGCGCCACGTCTACCCATTGCTTGGTGATCTGGTTGAAACGCTGCACGCTTCTCACGCGAGTGGTATCCACAGGCTTCAGACCGCCCAGAATAAAGGCCTCGTTATCCAGCGCCACCAGACAACCGCCGTTACGACCCTCCATCTGGTTGGTCAGTAGTGACCACTTGCGCTGACCGGTAAGGTACAGCCAGGCTCGGTGCTGGTTTGTGACCACGATGATGTCGTTGTTGACAACGGCGGCGGTGGTCACGAATTCCGTGCTGCCACACCCGAAGGGGGACTCCGGTAACTCCTCCCACCTCTGATGCTTGGGGTCGTACGTCAGCATGTTGGTGGCTTTCTGGTCGGAGCCGTCCACGCGGTAGCGGAATTCTAGATCCCCTATCAAGATCATGAGTTCGGAGTAGGTTCGCATGGACTGAGCCCTGGATTGGAGCTCACTGGAGGTACTGCCGATGCTCCGAGATATCGAGGTGCCCTTAGGTCCGTGAAAGGAGCGTGCCTTCTTGACAATCCTCAGGCAGTCGTCAAATTCCTGCACCAATGGTTCACCAGCTGTAAGAAAACAAGGGATCCCTGGTTATATCAAACGCACTTTCATTACATGTTAGATTGGTGGCAAATGAATATCCTCAGCTGACACTTGTCCTGGTATTACCAGAAGATTAAAGGGAAAATACAACATTTGCAAACATCAAAAAATAAAACTACCAAATCATTTTGAAATACCTTGCTGGACTGTTAGTGAATGACAGTGTAAAGCATCCTGTAAAATCATGGCACCTGGTATGCTGTCATTTTCAAGAAAAGTGGTATTTTTGTATCAATTTCCAACGCTGATCAGCCGATCAGCGTTGGAAAAAACTGGCTTTTTTTCAAATACTGGCCCCAGTTGACCATCACACTTGTTTGCAATCGATTACACACCTATGAACGGGTACAAGCCAGCTAGACTGGTTCCCTGACCTTACAATTCCCCAATATATGTAAACTGCTCTGTTTCTTCTTAAATGGAGTCAGGGAACCAGACTACAGGAAAATGATTGTTTTTCTTGGTTTTTATAGCATTTTCGAACCCAAAACCTCAAAAAAGTCAGTGTAATTATATTTGCTATATATTTCCAACCCCCCAATTCCATCCATTTCTGAAAATTACAGCAAGAGCAAATGATGTATATTCCCTTTAATGGCATACACATTTTGAAAGGCTTGTATTTCAGAATCTTGAAAATCAAGGGCGACACAAAATGTCAAAGAATGAGTGTAAACTCTAAGGACTCCATGTAAAAGTTAACACCCCCCCCCCCCCCAACAGTTTCAAAAAGAGAACTAAGGCAAACTGATCAGTGTTGTCACTGAATGCAAACTACAGGCAATCATTAACCAACCTGCAATCTGCAACACGTACGCTTCTGGCATCACTTCAAAGAGAAGTTTCTCGAACATTGAAGTGAGGGCGCTCTTTCTCTCCTCGATGTCGTGATACACCCAGCGCATGACGGCTTCGTACACCTCCTCCTCCGAGTCCACGCCCACGTCCTTGGAGATGAAGTCCTCAATCTGCTCCCGGGTAAAGTCCAAGAAATCCTGGGTGAAGGCAACGTCGGCGAAGTTGCCGACCGAGTAGCCGCGAGCCTGTGCGCTGAGCTGCCGGTTGAAGAGCCGGTTGGCGACCTGCTCGGTCTCCAGACTGTTCATGGCATTCAAGCGAGTCTGCAGAAATCGCACGCATTCCTCCTCTATGGCCGTGAATTGGAAGAAGTTGGCCGCTTCGGCCACTGCGTTTACTGTGTCGTCCGTGAGGAGTAAGGAACCGGTGTAGCAGTAGTCGATGAACTGGCCCAGGATAGCTCCAGCTATTTCATGGAGGGTGATCTGATCAGTGTGGGTCTCCCCCATGTGACTGGTAAACATGGCACTGAAGTAGGGGCACGCGGCCGCCAGGACAACGCGGTGACAGTGGAATCGGCGTCCATCGTCACTCTGCAGGCAAATGTCCGTCAACTGTTCCTCCTTGCGTAGCGAGTTCAGTTGTTCCAGGAGAGTCGCAGGGTGTGAGGAGTGGTTGATGTGATTGGGAGATGACACCTGTCGCTGTAAGCCTCCGTTCCTGAAGGGGGAAGCGGAGCCAACTGACGTAGGAGTGGACGGCAAGGAAGCCATTCTTGACTTTATGGCAAACTGACTTCCATCCAGTCACCGACTCAAGAAAGTATCTATCCACAACGCAAGCAAAGGAATAGACACATTCAATCCAGTTAAACCACAAAATGATTTGAATGATTTCTCAAACTCAATCAATAAGCTTGAACCATCTAATGTTGGAAAAACCGATCTGAATCAGGAGGAAAACATTATGTAGTTTACTGCTGCCATGCCAACCTAACAGGAAAGAAAGCGGTAAATCAGAGGGGAAAAATAACCACTGTGCATGTTCAGTGCAGTACCGGTTCAGCAACGAAAACAATCAGGGACCAATTAAATCGAGCATTCATGGGTATTAAATGTTGTAGTTTAGGGCCCCATTCCATATTTATAAGTGAACGAAAAGACACTTTTTTGTTTTGGGATTTAATACCTAAACATCTGTCTATGAAACAAGCATGAAAAGTCACTTTATACTAGGTTATCGTGTACTTCTAGTTTGGGATAAGAGAATGAAAAGACACTTTTATGTTTTGGGACTTAATAACAGACCCACTAACTGAGCACAAGAACTCCTTTTTTCTCCCAAACTTTTGGATTTGGTCTGTTGTACCATGGAGAATTTTCATACTAGTACTACTAGCATTGACAGACCAAATCCAAAAATTTGAAAAAAGGAGTTCTACTACTACTAGCGCCCCAGATAGTGAGTCTTATAGTACCTAAACATTTGGCTATGAAAAAGCAGGAAAAATCACTTTGTGTTTGGAATCATCAAAATAGTTTGCTAAGAAGTAAGATACCCATGTTGACTTGAACATCCTTGAATATCCAGCAACGTTAATTTTGTGGAAAGAGTACGCGCATACTTTTGTTTTATGGCCAGTCTTTCTGATTTGATAATCATAGGCGTGTGAAAAAAGGCACACCTTGAATATTCTAGGCGTGTGGTTTTCTAGGTGTGTGATTTTCTACATGTGATTCTGTGGTCCACGGAAATTCAGGCGTGCAATTATTCACACTTCTCGGGAAGCTTTTAGGCGTGCGATGGCGTGGGGGTGCGATCGCACGCCTCAAATCAGATGTCTAATTTTCGTGAAATTTCATGTTGAAAATTTGATACAAAAACGTGTGCAAAGAATCTTGAAATTTCACAAAAAATAGACATCTGAAAAAGGCAGCACTTTCTGATTAGCCTATAAAGAGGGTGAGCATGCTTCTAAAGCAAAAATAAACTATAAACTAAGCCCAGTGCGTGAAATTAGACCAAAAAAGTGGTCAGACAAAATGTCCGAGCACAATCAAAAGTGTTCTGCCATTGTCAAGTTTTGATCTGCCATTTAGCGTTCCAAATTTGATTTACCCGCTCGTTTCTGTAGTAAGCCACGTTGTGAGAATTTAGTAACAGTCACGCACTTAAAGCATACCGCGCAACACAATGTACTTTGATCTTGCTAAATTCTCATTACATGTATGCGCGTCAATGTCCTTATAATACTCTATATTTCGACTCGTCACTATACAGACTCGATTCAAGTCTGCAGAACACATAACTTAATCTGGGTGAAATTGCAGTTCTGAATGTCCAAAGAGGCTCGATCGAATCATTATAGCAAGGAATAGAGGTTGAAACAGGTCCAATTTAACACTTTTGCCCAATAGAAATTAACTGGGAATTCCACAAACGGCCACTGCTCGTTTCCATAAAATGTCTTGAAAAGTACAAAAAGTTGTATTAACTGATTTGTAGAAGAAACACGAAGACTGCTGATCGAAACACAATTTATCGACTTGATTTCACGTCTATTTTTTGGCAAACGGCACGTACGTACGAATGCCAATCTATCGCTGTGCACGCCGCGCTGTACTAGACTGTGTAATGATTGGGGTGTAAACGCGTTGCATCTATTGCGTGAATATAAGACAACACGTACATGTAGTTAGCAGCCGCTCAGCGTACGGTAAGTATTACAGACCGGATCATCGGAAATAAACAACAAAATACTTTTGAGTGCAAGCGTTTATTTCATACTTCTGAAAAAGACAACTCCACAAAGAATACATAAATCGCTCGGACATTTTGTCCGAGCACATCTGCATTTGGTCGGACAAACCATGAAAGTGGTCGGAAAATGTCCGATGTCCGACTGTAATTTCACGCACTGAAGCCTAAATGTGAAAATCAAAATTTGACAAAGTGAAATTTTCAGATACATTTGCACACGTTTGCGTATCAAAATTTCAACATGAAATTTCACAAAAATTAAACATCTGAAAAAGGCAGCACTTTCTGATTAGCCTATCATGCCTATATAGAGGGTGAGAATGCTTCTAAAGCAAAAAAAACGTAAAAAGTAAGCCTAAATGTGAAAATCAAAATTTGGCAAAGTCGACACGTTTTTTGTACATGTGGATGTGTGGCCTATGTTTACGGAGGCAGTCCAGTCATGCCAGTAAATAGGCCACATTTATGGGGCTATATGGATACACGATACAATGACAATGTCAATGAGGGAATCTCAATGATGGCCTTCTCAACAATTAAAACGTACAACTACTTGAACTAGCTGGGGTTCTATAGTTGTACCGCTGGCTATTATTCACCAAGCATACATACATGTACAAAGTAAGTTGTGAGGATGTATAGCCTGTCAAGTGTCATTCATGTCCACAAACAGAATCATCACGGTGCACATAATGTTGTCAAATGGTGCATGAAATGGGGGGTTCCCGGTGTTGTCAAATGGTGCATGAAATGGGGGGTTCTCGGTCGGTAGGTGATTTCAGTAGCGCTACTGAACCCTACACACATGGTATCCTGTCACAACCTAAAATACGCACACCACTGAATAATCTGTGATGTGAACCACTAGCCCACTGTGTAAATCAGTCTCCATAGAACTTTGTACATTAAAAAATATATATATATAAAAAGCTGCTTTTTGAAGGGTAGTTGAAATCACTACTCACTACTCCATAGACACGTGTACAAAAAGGCACTACACAAGTCCTGCCGTGTAGGACTTTTTTAGTTTGTACACAGTTCTATGGAGTAGTGATTTTCCTGGCGTGTAGGACTTGTGTAGTGACTTTTTGTACACGTGTCTATGGAGCAGTGAGTAGTGATTTCATCTCCCCTCCCAAGAAGCTTCTTTAGTTTGTACACAGTTCTATGGAGTAGTGATATACTCATGGTCCATGGTCATGGTGTCGGATACAGAGAGCGTATCGTTGGAAATGTACGAGTAGTGCTTGTAGCGCTACTCAACACATGTGGCGAAATGTTTTACCCCATATCTTGCATGGTATTGTAGGTTAGACTGGTGCCTACAGCACTTGTGTGCCCTTTGCACCATTAACGTCAGTGTGTAGCTCCGATATACTTTGGGCGTGTGCTTCTGCGCGTAGGAATACGTTTCGTTTACACATGGGGTTCAGTGATGAGTGAAAAGTCTCTGTGGTTTAGTAGTTCTAAGGTGGGAAAAAGATCGAGTCGGTACAAGAACGGATAAAACTTAAAAGTGAGGGGGAAAAAAGGGAAAACACAGGTAATGGGTGGGGGGGGGGGGGGAGAGGAAGCGCTTGTGATCCTCCGGACACAAAGCGTCACAGGAGTCCTGCGAGGTCGGACCGTATCCCCCGCATTTTAAGGGCCGGGGCCGCTGGTTGATTTGCAGGTCCGACACCCGGGTGATGATGGTGACGCAATGTCCAGCCAACCACTCACACTTCCCCACCACCCCGAAAAATATTGGGCACTTTATCAGAAATCATTGAGGTGTATCCGGGGGGGGGGGGGGTTATAATTTGATATTACATGTGTGGATGTATTTGAGGATGTGTTCACCATTTTGTTTAGGTCTCAGAATTTGGGTACCGGGGGGTAAGTGTTAGTCAGAGAAGTCAAGCGATTTTTGGAGGATATGTCTTTGGATGTTATATTTTTGGCACTTAATAAAGGAAGTGCTGAACATCGTCTGTGCTATATTGCAGGTTTCGCACATTCCGTTTGGGTGTTTGCCGATTTTGTGAAGGAAATTGTTTAGGCCGTTACATGTACCAAGTCTTAGCCTGTGAAGAGCAACTTCTTGGGTACTACGTTTCATTCCCCAAAGTGACTTGTAAAGGAGAAATTTAGATGTTTCGTAATTCATATTTTTGGTGGGGTCCAGGTTGGGAATTGTTTTATTCCAGTTTTTTTTTCAGTTGAGATTTGAGAATATGTTTAATTTCGATGTTCATTAGGGGTGCAGTGGTCGATTTTGTTTTTATGAATAGCAGATTTGGCAATTTGGTCGACTCTTAAGTTCATCCAGTGCAGTACGGAATCGATAGTAACTTTTATGCAATTGAAGTACGTGCACACAGCAGGAGAGTAACCGTAAGGTATAATGCCTGAACGGCAAAATTCTGCTAGATGCACTTCAAAAATCTGCTAGATTTAACAAAAATCTGCTTAATCACCTATTTTTACACGAAATACATTATACTCATGCAGATGTTTTAAAATTTCCTTTAAACAAAAAACCAAAAATCATAAAATTTCATTTAAGAAAAAATAATTTCAAAAAAATTACACATTTTTGCACGTGTTTAGCCTAGCTTGCATTATGGTCTCAAATTTACGTGTACTAATACACGTCAGGGAACCTCAATTTCAAGCTTTTTCAAAACCAATCAGCTATTATTTTTTTCAAATCTGCCATATTTTTCTGTCAGGTCACTAATTTTACAGAATTCGGCTAGAAATCTGCTAAAAAAAACTCATTCTGCTAAATTTTCTGTCAAACTCGTTTTTCCCCAAAAATTCTGTCAATTTAGCCGGAATTCGGCTTAAACGGTCACCCTGGTACCTAGCTTCAACAATTGGACTGTCTGGTTCCCAGCCCCTTATTTTGATTTTTATCCACAAAAATAATAGACGAAACGGGAACCAGTCGATAGCCATTTCTTAAACCTCGGCTATATTTTTGGTTGGGATTCGTCGTATCTCTCAAGATAAGTAATTGCGACCAAATTAAAAGACTCAGAATGTCATTGTTGATAAATATGAGCCAATATTTGAAAGCGAACTGTCCAATAGCTGGACATGAAATCTGTTCCGCATCCAGCGAGAGGGCCTTACTGGGTGGGGGGGGGGGGGGCTGATGCCATGTCTCGGGGGCATATTCCGGTGCACCCGGATCACACACCGAAGTTTACTTGTGGACGGAACCACCCCACCCCACCCCACGCCAAGAACATGGGGGATTTTCAAATCTTTTGTTTTGTTTTAAAAAGTCCAACGCCCAATAGACGATTTCGCTATAGGGACAAATAGTGGCTAACTATAATTATAGAGTTTTTTTAATTGAACAATGAAATGAACATAGTTTTATGTGCCTAATAACAGTTTGATATTGTTTTAATTATCACATGGGGTCAGTGGCGTAACTAGTTGGAGTCATAGGATAACCACCCCCCCCCCCCCGGCTTTGAGGCCTGTGTTCCCTCTGGTGTCCACCCTGGCCTGCCCCGAATCAGAGAGGCAAAAACGGAGCAATTTTTAGGTTCGGCGCCGGCTGGAGCACCCCCAAAAGTAATCTTTCGCAAACTCTTCTACACGAAACACAAAACGTTATGGATACATACCGCATATGTATAATTAGCATGATCAATGCAGGTTTGAAGGGCCATATGTAACTCGCGCCCATGCATGTACCGTCCGTACAATGCCAAATCCAGAACATTTCTCCGAAAATCGGGTCCAACTGAATGTTCCCCCAAATTCGATATGAAAAGCAAGGGCGAACTAGGATTCTTAATGTCATTGGTGCATGGTAGCGCAATTTTAATGTTGTCCCAGGCGCGGTTCTACGGGGGGGGGGGGCTAGGGGGGGGCTTTAGCCCCCCCCCCCCAAAAAAAAAATTGTGTCTAGCCCCCCCCCCCCCCCCAAAAAAAAATTCCGTAAAAAGAAATTGCATTAGCAAAAAGAAGGATTGTGATGTACATGCGAACGGTCTCCCCCCAAAGAAAAAGTAGTGACAAGGGTGAATTTTGTAGTTAATATAGTGTGAATGATTTTAGGATTTTATTGGCGCTCCCCATTGAAAATATGGCACCACCACCACCACCACCACCTATTGATTTTCGGAGGCCTAAGTGTCTGGAGAAAATAACCGTTCTACATTTCAGCACGCCTCCCTGAAAAAAATTCTGGATTCACCCTGCTACCCCCCCCCCCCCCCCCCCCCCCCCCCCCCAAATTTTGGTTCTAGAACCGCGCCTGTGTTGTCCGTAATGGCTGTCCTTTTTGCGACGTCACACTTTAAAAATAAAATGGATTTGGTGATTTCCTTTTTGGCCCACGTTTCCCCCCTCCCCCGGATCCGCCGTGGCGTATGCTTGCATGTCCCTGCACCTGTGGCATCTTGACAGAGCCAAGGTTTTAACCGTTTTTTTTCTCAGTGAGTACAATTCCAGCAAGTTCTAAATGCATGTATTCCCACTTTATAAAACTCAAGTTTATCAACTCGCTATAATAATTATGCGATCGAAGTCGTTGATTTGTGTTTCACACGTAGCTGCGAAAAACGGGGAAATTTGTTTCGGGAAATAAAAAGGCCATTATATCCATGTTTTGGTATAATAAAAAAAAGAAGTCAGTAAACGTAAGCTCTTGTGGAAGATGTGAGCCTATAGTGAAGATAAGAAAACTATAGTTTCATATATCAAGTTAAACATTCAGCAAAATAGATTTGTAAACATAGAACGTGGAGGACTAAAGTGACAAATGTACCCCTTAAAAAAATGACGTAGACATAATTATCATAAAGCGATTGACGCCCTTGACTACGTTACAAAAACAGCAAATTATGCCATGCGAACAACTTTTCGCACATTGAACTAAAAAAAAACCTGCGC
This sequence comes from Patiria miniata, assembly GCF_015706575.1. Lineage (NCBI taxonomy): Eukaryota > Metazoa > Echinodermata > Asteroidea > Valvatida > Asterinidae > Patiria > Patiria miniata. The sequence continues at coordinate 30,470,920 of NW_024037069.1, read as the reverse complement.
GTAGGCTTGACCGTTAAACTTGAATAGCGCCCTCAATCAACTTGAAGTAATGTACAAATATTATGTAATCAAATACAATTCTTTCTGATCACAACGGCAAAGAACCCCCCTCAGTATATCTTTAATACTAAAATGAACACACGTAATTAACAGGAGCTGTTTTGGCGAGCTCCGTCACCGAAACAGCTAATTATCCGCGAACTACTTTTCGTACGTTTAACTCCCAAACCAAACCTGCGTAGGCTTGACCGTTAAACTGAAATTATGCCCTCAATTGACTGAGAGTACTATCACCACAAACAATCGTCATTGAACAATGTACTGAATTCTTTCCAATCACTACAGTACCAAGAATTTCGAACACATACTTTCTCTTCTAATATCGGGTGTTACGCACTCTGTTACATAATTGTCTAGCGCGTTCATTGTTCCGCCGAATTGCCTATTCAACTTCTCTCTGGATGGAGGAACCACCCTTCTCTCAAACAATTCTTCTTTTGTTTCACTTCTTGCAATCAACAATTCGTTGCATGTCGCGCGACCGTTCAGTCCGGTACTGGTCTCGCGCCAACTTACGTATGTCTAGGGCCAAATCCAGGACACAGTGGTGTTTTGGGTTTTTTTTAGGGTGGGCCAAACCTTCTTTTTTTGGGGTCCCTAGAAAAGGGGATCCAGTATTGAATATTCCGCCCCAAATTTGATATGAAAAGCACTGGGGCACTGGGACTCTTCATGGCATCGGTGCATGGTGGCGCACTTAATGCTGTACGTAGGTGGCCGCCTTTTTTTGCTACGTCACTTTAATAAAAAATAGTTTGGTGATTTGTTTTTATTTTGTTTTGTTTTGTGTTTTTTTTTTGGGGGGGGGGAATGGCCTCCGTTGCCCCCCCCCCCCCCCCGGATCCGCCGTTGCGCATGACTGTTCCTATTCATCTGTGGCATCTTGATTGGTTTTAACTGATTTTTTTTCCACATTGAGTAAAATTCCAGGAAGTTCCAAATGCATGTATTCAACTCGAGTTTATCAACTCGCTATAATAATGATGCGATCGAAGTCGTTGATTCGTGTTTCACATAGAGCTGCGAAAAACGGGGGAAACTGTGTTTCAGGAAATAAAAAGGTCATCATATCCATGTTTTGGTATAAAGAAAGAAGTCAGTAATCGTAAGCTCTTGCGGAAGATGTGAGCCTATATGAAGAAATGAAAACTACAGTTTCATATCAAGTTAAACATTCAGCAAAAAGATTCGTAAACATATAGAACTTCTTCAGAAATCGGTGAGAGTACTGTTACTCGGTTCCCTCGCAGTTTAAAGCAAAAGAAGCAGTAAATGGCGGATGGAGATGAATAACTTGCCGCGTAGAGTGATGTATATCGAAATTCCGAGAAACAAAATTAATGGGTTGAAAAGTATAATTGGGTATTGGAAATAGACCGATACATTGCGAAAAAAATACGGCGAATGTACCGTATTCAAATACATCATTTCAGCAAAAGTGCGTGTTCATGAAACAGATTCGTTTACAATTCATTTAAATCATTTGTTACGGGAGTTTAGAAGTTTAGATGTTGTTTTGCCATGCATGTTTGAAGACAAAGCGCAGATTGAGCTAACAATCCTCCTATAGTGTTTCCAACTATAATTAAGACTCAGTGGTTCGGAAACTGTATAATATAGCGGCCCAGTGGTTAGTGTCATCGTCCACAGACCGCGGGGTCCGGGGTTCGAAACGGACCGCGGTGTATTTTTTGGGTTTTCAATACACGCGCTCAGTCATTTACTTTAAGAGTCTTAATTTCCCGTCGTCAAATACCAACCGACCTTAGCTCAATCAGTTAAGTCACCGGCTGGGACTGTCTGCGAAGTCCAGGTTATGCATCTACTCATAGGTACGGGGCTCTTTTGCTGTCTCGGCAGCAAGGCATAGGGTGTCGCCTCGTTTCCTCCCTTAACGGTGCTTGGCCCTCCGGGGTTACATGGATGGATAGGGAAGGAGGTGTGGTGGGCCGGGGAATCCGAGACCCAGGAAGAGCCCTATATGGGAGTTGGTAACCAATCGCGACCCCTGAATGCTTGGTCAACACCACATAACTTTTTGTTTTTCTTTATACCATTTTTTTTCATTGTCGAGACTTTATAAGCAACAGTAAAAACGAAAAGGTTTTCTTCAAAAATAAATTCGCCCTTAACATTTTTCCAGCCGGGCTACTGAAACAGACTCTTAATTTTAACAAGCCCGGTTTTTTTTCTTTCAGTGTCTTATAAACAAGAATGTACATACATGTAAAACATGTATCCTGAGGCAATCTTGTCAGTGTTTTAACTAAACAGATAATAAAATTAGACACAAATTCATACAGGTTTGCCTTCTGAATTGAATGATTTATTTCTTGATTTATTTCTTCTGGTCCTTCCATCTTTGCTAAAGCCCAATAATTTTTCACTCGCCAGCCGGGCTACTTAGTCTTGCGGGCCCCCGCTAAAGTCAAACCCTGAACATATGAAAAGGCTATATCAACATTTTAGTGTAAACAGAATATCCAAGCACAATGATCATCTCTGCCTGCACGTCTACAACTTTGCGGAAAGCCAAAAATTCAAACACTAGGCCCTAGGTGATTTAGGCGAAGGATTGCCTTGCGTGGGGGACTAAAGTGACAAATTTACCGGGCAAAATAATGACGTAGACATAATTATCATAAAGCGATTGACGCCCTTGACTACGTTACAAAAACATCCAATTATGCGCGAACAATTTTTCGCACATTGAACTCCAAAAAAAAAAACTACGCGTAGGCTTGACCGTTAAACTTGAATAGCGCCCTCAATCAACTCAAAGTAATCATTGTACAAATATACGTAATCAAATACAATTCTTCGGCTGATCACCACTGCAAAGAACCCCCTCAATATATCTTTAATTCTAATATGAACACACGTAATTAACAGGAGCTGTTTTGGCGAGCTCCGTCACCGAAACAGCTAATTATCCGCGAACTACTTTTCGTACGTTTAACTCCCAAACCAAACCTGCGTAGGCTTGACCGTTAAACTGAAATAGTGCCCTCAATTGACTGAGAGTAGCGCCACAAAATAATCGTCATTGAACAATGTACTTCCAATTCTTTCTGATCATTACAGTACCAAGGAATTCGAACGTGCCTTACTTTCTCTTCCAATATCCGGCGTTACGCCATTGACAGCGCACTCTGCATCTGTTACGTAATTGTTTTAGCGCGTTCATTGTTATGCCGAATTGCCTATCCAACTTCACTCTCGATGGAGGAACCACCCCTCCCTCAAACTATTCTTCTTTTGTTTTTCACTTCTTCTTTCAATCAACAATTCCTTGCATGTCGTGCGACCGCTCAGTACCGGTACTGGTCTCGCGCTCATGTACACACAAGGACAAATCCAGAACATAACGGTTATTCTTTAAAACAAAAATTTGTTCCCCGAAAAAAGTAGCCTGATGGGTTTGGTGAATTTTTTTATTTTTTTTGGGGAGGAGGGGGCATGACCCCATGATCCTCTGTGGCGTATGCTTGCATGTCCCTATTCACCTGTGGCATCTTGACAGAGTCAAGGTTTTTTAAACGTTTTTTTTCTTAGTGAGTAAAATTCCAGAGAGTTCCAAATGCATGTATTCCACTTTATAAAATTCGACTTTATCAACTCGCTATTACACAAAGCTGCGAAGAACGGGGGAAATTTTGTTTCAGGAAATGAAAAGGTAATCAAAGTATAAAAATTCAGTTATCGTATGCTCTTGCGGAAGATATGAACCTATGAAGATATGAAAACTATAGTTTCATATATCAAGTTCAACATTCAGCAAAATAGATTTGTAGAATGATGTATATCGAAATTCCGATAAACAAAATTCGAAACAGCTAATTATCCGCGAACTACTTTTCGTACGTTTAACTCCCAAACCAAACCTGCGTAGGCTTGACCGTTAAACTGAAATAGTGCCCTCAATTGACTGAGAGTAGCGCCACAAAATAATCGTCATTGAACAATGTACTCGAATTCTTTCCAATCACTACAGTCTGTGCCCACTAGTCTTTATATAGAGATCAGTGACAGTACCAAGGAATTCGAACACACTTTACTTTCTCTTCCAATATCCGGCGTTACACTATGGACAGCGCACTCTGTTACGTAAATTTCTAGCGCGTTCATTGTTACGCCGGATTGCCTATTCAACTTCTCTCTGGATAGAGGAACCAGCTCGGCATCTGTTCGTTATGTGCGCAAACGCAACCTGAAATAAACAGCTACTTATTTGGACGCCCAACCCCCCAAAAATAATAATAAACAGGGATTTTTTTTGGGGGGGGGGGATTGAGCAGTATTCCAAAGACAAACAATGATAAAGAAAAAACAGAAGATAATTGGGCGCATCTAAAGAATAAAAGAGAAATTGCGCGGGATTGCTAAAAAGTGAACTAAATCACTGTCAAGTAGCTCTCCAATAGCATGACTAAAAACCATAGTTTGCAAAAACACAAACATTATAACACATAATCCCATGGGCGAAAAGAAAAACCCTTTAAAATAACACAAATTCCTGATTAATGTAATAATTTATATATTGCACCATATGAACAAGAAAAAGCAAGGAAAACACCCCCAAGATAACTTAAGATTTAAAAAAAAAACCAAGAGACCATGGAAGACAGACAAAAAAAAAATCAAAAAATGAAAAAAATCAACGCTTTTTTAGCTGCTCTCATCTAACTCGCAATAGGCCTATGTGTTTTAAGACCCTAAAATAATAGCATTGATAGGGAGCGTAAATAACACATTCTAATTGCTTTAATTTTGTGCTGTAGTATCAATTTTATCAGATTCATATCCTACATCCGATTCAACTTTGGCTCGCATAGCAAAGCACACAGTGCATGACGTCATTATGTCTTAGGTCTTTTCAGCCATGTGGTTGCGAAGGGTGATTTCTAAAGGTTACGATACACCTTGACTACATGTACACAGAAATGTTCACACAGGCGGGCGAAATCTTTGAAAATTAATTTCTTCCGTTTGGAAGAACACTGAGAAACACTGAGTTTCAATACCGTATACATTACATGTATCTTTCTTTCCATGCAACAGGCCTACACCGTCCAAGCACAGGTTAATAACAGCCGACATATGCCCCATTCGCTCTTTTATCACGATATTGGAACAAAAGCGGAGAAGTTGAACGGGCGAAGGCTTCCATTCACATTACAATAACGTATACCTTTTGAACAAAAAGTTACGTAACGGAGGACTCTACCAACAGTGTTTCAAGACACCCGTCGTGAAACAAAGACCGTATCTTGAAAGCAACTCTTCCACGGTGAAACCAATGATATGATCCTCTACAAAGAAACTGGTGAACAATCGTATTCGGAAACAAAGCTCACGAGTCGCTCGCGCGAGACCGAAACCTCGCCCCGCAATTGTTTTTTTGTTGCGTAACGGAGGACTCTATATCTACGAACCGTGGCTACGCCAGTGTTGAAACAAAGACCGTATCTTGAAAGCAGCTCTACCACAATGATTTGTTCCTCTGCAAAGAAACTGGTGAACAATCGTATTCTGAAACAAAGCTCAAGAGTCGCTCGCGCGAGACCGAAACCTTGCCCCACAGTCTTAAAACAAACTATACTAGGAATAGACGACACATCGTGACCAACATAATAGGAACATAACATGCTCCATACATGCTCAAACTGAGTCACTATAGCGACGTCCCTTAAAAAAATGGGTTTGTTGATACTTTTTTGGGGGAAGGGCATGCCCCCCCCCCCCCCCCCCGTTGCCATGTTTTGGTTTAAAAAAGAAGTCAGTAATCGTAAACTCTTGATCTTGCGGAAGATATGAACCTGTCACATCCCTGCCCAGTTTATGAACAGTAGGTTGTTCGATAATTTAGAAGGCGCTTGGGAAAAGTGTACTTGCTAATTGCGCGTTTCTGTTCTGTTCAATACCGTATCTCGCTTCCAATTGCAACAGAACCGACCGTCCAAATACAGGTTGATCGGGTAAAGCGCTGTTTGTCCTATTCGCTCTTTGTATAGCGATGCTGGAACAAAAGCGGAGAAGTTGAACTGGCGACTTCGCGTTCACAAAAAAGTTACGTAACGGCGGGAGAAGTGCGTTGCACCCAAAAGTTAAAGAAAGTACATTGTATTAAGTAACTTTTCCCCGGCGAACCATTGTGCATGCATTTGTGGTTTGATCCTACGGAAACAACGCTTCGAGTCGCTCGCGCGAAACCGCAACCTCTCCGTACAGTCTTACACCAAACCAGGGATTGGGGTCGACGCGCCGTACGGTGAACCGCCCCGCCGCCCACCGCCCGCCGGTGCGGCTTTCGAAATTTCTTCGGACAGTCACTTTGAAGACAGTTCGTATTCCGTAGTCAACCCCCGCGTGTGTGTACGGTATATGGGGAAACGACGTTAAAGATGACACCCCGTGCTGTTTACATACCTTTTTCTTATAGGCTAGCTAGTTTTCGATGTGCATCTTTTTTTAAAGAGAAAATTTACTTTTATTCCAATTTTGGGGGTCTGCAACCCTCTGAAAAAGGAGTTTTCATTTTGTACACAAATGAACCCACCCTGCGTGAGCTGAATTAATACCTGGCAGCCAATAATTCGAAGAAATAAGTCAGTTATTGAACGTCAATTTTCGAGGTGAAACGCAGCGAGGGGACGCATCTTTAACAATTGTACCTGTGATATTTCGGTGAAATCGCAAATTTTCTAGCATTATAAAAGTTCTTCACTTTTGCATATATAAGACATGATATAGGTTGGTACCCATCATGTTCGAGAATAGATTGGAAACCAGTTCAGTTGCTCGACAGGTCTGTTTGTTTTGTGCGCAGACGCAACCTGAAATAAAACGCTACTTATTTTGACGCCCCCACCCCATTAGAATAATAATATTATAAAATATGCTTTTTTGGGGGGGGGTGATTGAGCAGTATTCCAAAGAAAAACAGCGATAAAGAAAGAACTAGAAGATAGGCCTAATTTGGTGCATTTTAAAGTAAAAAAGGGGAAAAACATTGTCCAAACACGTCCATGAAAGGTGTGTCGTAAATGACGCCTTTTTGCTGCTCCCATCTGACTTGCAATATGTGTTTTAAGACACCCTAAAATAATAGCACTCAAATAACACATTCTTATAGTATTAATTTCATCAGATTTATATCCTACTTCCGATTCAACTTTGGCACTCATAGCAAAGTGCACATGTAAACAAAGCGTGACGTCATTATGTCTTAGGTCTTTTGGGCGACATGCAGACATTACTGGGTTTTAATCCCGTTTCAGGCCTACACCGCCCAAGCACAGGTTAATAAAAGCTGGTATATGCCCCATCACGATATTGGAACAAAAGCGGAGAAGTTGAACAGGCGAAGGCTTTGCATTCACATTGCAATAACAAAAAAAGTTGCGTAACGCACCGAGGACTCATACGAACAGTGCACGACACCCGTCGTGAAACAAAGACCGTATCTTGAAAGCAACTCTTCCACGGCGGTGAAACCAACGATTTGATCCTCTGCAAAGAAACTGGTGAACAATCGTATTCGGAAACAAAGCTCAAGAGTCGCTCGCGCGAGACCAAAGCCTCGCCCTGCAGTCTTAAAACAAACTATACTAGGGATAGACGACACATCGTGACCAGCATAACATGCTCCATACTTGATCATACTGGTCAGCTACCGTCCCTCGTCTATGTAATAATACGGGCACTCGTACGGTGAGCCGGGCCCGCCGCTTTCAAAATGCCTTCATTGAGATACTTTTGCGATTCGTGATTGAAAAAAAAACGATAGTGAAAATCGAACCTGTCTTAGAAAAATCTTTAAATTCTGCAACAGAATAAATTAAAAGCAGATACAAGGTTAAAGTGAAAGGAAAGAGGAAAGGACATTGAGTAGTCAGTGGATACTGCATCATGGACTTACCTGTTCAAACGTTTCGTTATAGAAGTCAGTTTAACTCAGTTCATTTATTTCCGGTGTTCACAAATCAGTGTGTGTGGTGTACAAAAAAATTGCACCGCGGTCCGTTTCGGACTCCGGACACCGCGGTCTGTGGACAAGTACCCTAACCACTAGGCCATTTGTACATACAGTCTTCGAACCAATGAGTCTTAATATAATTATGGTTGTAAACACTTGGAGGATTGTTAGCTCAATCTGCGCTTTGCATTCATACATTCATGTAAAAAAAACCTCTATAAACTTCTAAACTTCCGTAATACACAAACGATTTACTTGTAAACGAACCCGTTTCATTAAGACACTTTTGCTGATTTTTTTTGTATTCGTATATACGGTACATTCGCCGATTACAAAATTTATTTTGCTGAATGTTAACTTCGATATATGAAACTATAGTTATTTATTCCTTACATTCTTTTGTTGGCTTAAAAAATTATTGAAATGTACCCTTGTTTCTCTTTGCATGTAAATCTTTTTCTCTGAACACAAGCATTTTGCTTGATTGTCACTTGGTGTCTAACATTAGGCCTGTGGTGTTATAGGGCCCGTGCCTATATACAAGCTGTGTTTTCTTATGGATTCCTCTATATGTTTTCACTCCTGTTGGACGTCATGTACACGTATACATTTAATATGTAGGCCTACATGTATTTAACACACTGATTTGTGAACACCGGAAATAAATGAACTGAACTGACTCCTTTTACGAAACGTTTGAACAGGTAAGTCCATGTTGCAGTATCCACTGACTACTCGATGTCCTTTCCTCTTTCCTTTCACTTTAACCATGTTTCTGCTTTTAATTTATTCTGTTGCAGAATTTAAAGATATTTTGTAAGACAGGTTTGATTTTTGCTGTAGGTTGTTTTTCGTATCACATAAGTATCTCACTGAAGGCATTTTGAAACCGTGCGAGTGCCCGTATTATTACATAGTCGAGGGACGGTAGCTGACTAGTATAGTACGAGCATGTATGGAACATGTTTATATGTTGGTCACGATGTGTCGTCTATTCCTGGTATAGTTTGTTTTAAGCGGTCTCGCGCGAGCGACTCGTGAGCTTTGTTTCCGAATACGATTGTTCACCAGTTTCTTTGTAGAGTATCATATCATTGGTTTCACCGTGGAAGAGTTGCTTTCAAGATACGGTCTTTGTTTCACGACGGGTGTCTCGAAACACTGTTCTTAGAGTCCTCCGTTACGTAACTTTTTTGTTCAAAAGGTATATTGCAATGTGAATGGGAAACCTTCGCCTGTTCAACTTCTCCGCTTTTGTTCCAATACCGCGATACAAGAGCGAATGGAGCATATACCGGCTTTATTAACCTGTGCTTTGGCGGTGTAGGCATGTTGCATGGAAAGAAAGATACGGTATTGAAACCCAGTATGGAACATACCTTGTCTGCATGTCGCCCAAAAGACCTAAGACATAATGACGTCACGCTTTGTTTACATGTGCGCTTTGCTATGAGAGCCAAAGTTGAACCGGACGTAGGATATGAATCTGATGAGATTAATATTATACCACAGCAAAAAAAATAATTAGAATGTTTTATTTACGCTCCCTGTCAATGCTATTATTTAAGGGTGTCTTAAAAACACGTGACAAGTTTGATGGGAGCAGATGAAAAATGTTTTTCTCTTTTTTTCTTTATTGTACCCAATTATCTTCTAGTTCTTTCTTTATCGCTGTTTTTCTTTGGAATACTGCTCAAACCCCCCTCCCCAAAAACATGTTTATTAATATTATTATTTTAATGGGGGGAGGGAAGGGGGGCGTCCAAATAAGTAGCGTTTTATTTCAGGTTGCCTTTGCGCACATAACAAACAGACCTGTCGAGCAACTGAACTGGTTTCCAATCCATTATCGAACATGATAGGGTGTCGGGTACCAACCTATATCATGTCTTATATATGCAAAAGTGAAAACTTTTATAATGCAAGAAAATTAGAGATTTCAAAATAAAATGTTTTGTTGTTGAGGAGGAGAGCAAGTAAAAGCCGAAAATATTACAGGTTCAATTGTTAAAGATGCGTCCCCTCGCTGCGTCTCGCCTCGAAAACTGACGTTTAGAAACTGACTTATTCCTTCGAATTATTGGCTGCCAGATATTAATTCAGCTCACGCAGGGTGGGTTCATTTTGTGTACAAAATGAAACTCCTTTTTCAGAGGGTTGCAGACGCCCAAAATTGGAATAAAAGTAAATTTTCTCTAACACAAAAGATGCACATCGAAAACTAGTTAGCCTAGAAAAAAGTATGTAGACAGCACGGGATGTCATCTTTAATGTCGCACCCCCCCCCCCCCCCAAACCGTGCACGGGGGTTGCCTGCGGAATACGAAAAGGTCTTCAAAGTGTCTGTCCAAAGAAATTTCGAAAGCCGCACCCATAGGTGGGCGACGGGTGGCGGGTGGCGGGTGGCGGGTGGCGGGTGGCGGGTGGCGGGCCGGCATACGGCGCGTCGTCACAATCCCTGGTTTGCTCGAAGCGTTGTTTCCGAAGGATCAAACCGCAAATGCATGCACAATGGCTCGCCGTGGAAAAGTTACGTCATACTTTCTTTTACTTTGGGGTGCAACGGACTTCTCCCGCCATTACGTAATTTTTTTGTGAACGCGAAGTCGCCAATTCAGGCTTCTCCGCTTTTGTTCAAACATCGCGATACAAGCGAATATGGCACACACCGCTTTACCCGATCAACCTGCTGCATTAAACGGTATTCGGGTCTGTTGCATTGGAAGCGAGATACAGTAATGAAACCAGAACAGAAACGCCAGAGCAAGTACACGTTTCAAGCCCCTTCTTATGTCGAACAACCTACTGTTCATAAACTGGACAGGAATGTGATATGTTAATATCTTCCGCAAGAGGTTTTTTTTAATTTGATTTTGATTTTATTTCCGTGCTTTCTGACACATAGTAGTAAACCAAATAAACTCAATATAAATGAAGTAAACAATTCAAAAGAATAAATGAACTAAAATAATTCAATGAAAATTCAAATTAATATAAAATCTGAAATCTTATGAATTTTTTTTTTATACCAACATATGTTGACCTTTTTATTTCCTGAAACAAACATTTTGTAAAACACAAATGAATGTTTTCGATCGCATAATTATAGCGAGTTGAAAACTCAAGATTTATGAAGTGGAATACATGCATTAGGAATTTGCTAGAATTTTACTCAATGAGAAAAAAAATCGGTTAAAACCTATTGGCTCTGTCAAGATGCCGCAGGTGAATAGAGACATACATACACAATGGCGGATGGGGGGGGGGGAATCACCAAACTCATATCTTTTGAAAATGACGTCGCAAAAAGGCAGCCACCTGCGTACAGCATTAAAAGAAAATTGCGCCACCATGCACCGATGCCACGAAGATTCCTAGTGACCCCTTGCCTTTCATATCAAACTTGGGGAGGAACATTTTTCGGGGAACAACAAAAAAGGTTTTGCCAACCCCCCCCCCCCCCCCCCAAAAAAAAATTGTGTCCTGGATTTGGCCTAATACATACGTGAGTGCGAGACCAGTACCGGACTGAACGGTCGCGCGACATGCAACGAATTGTTGATTGCAAGAAGTGAAACAAATGAAGAATAGTTTAAGAGAGGGGGGTTCCTCCATCGAGAGAGAAGTTGAATAGGCAATTCGGCGTAACAATGAACGCGCTAGAAAATTACGTAACAGAGTGCGCCGTCAATAGTGTAACGCTCGGTATTGGAAGAGAAAGTAAAGTGAGTTCGAATTCCTTGGTACTGTGGTGATTGGAAGGAATTCGAGTACATTGTTCAATGACGAATATTTGTGGCGCCTACTCTCAGTCAATTGAGGGCACTATTTCAGTTTAACGGTCAAGCCTACGCAGGTTTGGTTGGGGGTTAAACGTACGAAAAGTAGTTCGTGGATAATTAGCTGTTTCAGCGACGTAGTTCGTCGAAACAGCTCCTGTTAATTACGTGTATCCATATTAGGATGAAATATAGATAAAGGGTTTCTTTGCTGTTGTGATTAGAAAGAATTGTTTGTGATCACATAATAATTGTACAGTGTGCAATGACGATCAGTTGTGTTATTACTTTTAGTTGACTGAGGGCGCTATTCAAGTTTAACGGTCAAACCTACGCGCAGTTTGTTTTTGGAGTTAAACGTACGAAAAGTAGTTCGCGTATAATTGGCTGTTTTGGTAACGTAGTTCGCCAAAACAGTTCCTAGTTGCGTGTATTTCGTATTAGGATTAAAAATAGCAACGGCAGCATTTTTTTTATTCTGATTTGTAACCGACTCTAATTTTAGGCTCCCAACCAGGGGGAAAAAACCTATCTGGAACCCCATTCGCCGTAATGTAATAAATGAAAAAAATTAGATTCTGGTAATCAGGCTCTGTTACCCACAACTTTCCAAGGTGCAGTACCGTGCGTTTGAGACACCTACCAAATCAAAGCTTATTTCATAATCTTATATTTTCTGTTAAATTTTTTGTTCATTTATCCGATGGCTTTTGGGACAAAATTCCATCAAGGATGTCACCCCGAAAATTAGTCCTGTGGCCAATCGCCATTTTGAAAAATGATGCGTATGCGCTCCATTGCAAAATAAGTCAATTTTTGGGCCCATTTTCATGCAAATGACACCGAAATACGAGCTCACACTCCTGTGTACGACTTCCACCCATCTTTATTTTTAAACATCAAGTTCAAAGCCCTCAACGTTGACCACTCTGCGTTTGTAACTCCACAAACGCCTTGACCTCGAGTTGCGTTTGAATTTTCTGTTTAAACTGAAATGTTAGTACATGTAGGCTTGAAGCTGTTACATAAGTTCAGGGTTAGACTTTAGCGGTGGCCCGCAAGACTAAGTAGCCCGGCTGGCGAGTGAAAAATTCATGATAAGGCTACGGCAAAGATGAAAGGACAGCAAAAAATGAATCATTCAATGCAGCAAGCAAACCTGTATCATTTTGTGTCCAATTCTGTCATTTGTTTAAGGTCAAATTATTTAAACACTAACAGGATTGCCTCTGGATACATGTTTTAGGCTACATGTATGCACATTCTTGTTTAAAAAAAGGAAAAACATGTAGGCTTGTAAAAATTAAAAGTCTGTTTTAGTAGCCCGGCTGGAAACATGTTAAGGGCGAATTTATTTTTGAGGAAAACCTTTTCGTTTTGACAATGAAAAAAAATAATGGGATAAAGAAAAACAAAAAGTTATGTGGTGTTGACCAAGCATTCAGGGGTCGCGATTGGTTACCGACTCCCATATAGGGCTCTTCCTGGGTCTCGGATTCCCCGGCCCACCACACCTCCTTCCCTATCCATCCATGTAACCCCGGAGGGCCAAGCACCGTTAAGGGAGGAAACGAGGCGACACCCTATGCCTTGCTGCCGAGACAGCAAAAGAGCCCCGTACCTATGAGTAGATGCATAACCTGGACTTCGCAGACAGTCCCAGCCGGTGACTTAACTGATTGAGCTAAGGTCGGTTGGTATTTGACGACGGGAAATTAAGACTCCTAAAGAAAATGACTGAGCGTGTGTATTGAAAACCAAAAATGCAGCAGGTCCGTTTCGAACCCCGGACCCCGCGGTCTGTGGACAAGTACCCTAACCACTAGGCTATTGTACATACAGTCTTCGAACCACTGAGTCTTAATACATAGTTGGAAACACTTGGAGGATTGTTGGCTCAATCTGCGCTTTGTATCCATACATGCATGTAAAAAAAAACCTCTAAACTTCTAAACTCCCGTCATAAACAAACGATTTTGTAAACGAACCTGTTTCATTAACACGCACTTTTGCTGAAATTATGTATTCGTATCGGTACATCCGCCGTATTTGTTCCGCAATGTATTATCCATTAATTTTGTTTCTCGGAATGTCGATATACATCACTCTACTCAGCAAGTTATTCATCTCCATCCACCATTTACTGCTTCTTTCGCTTCAAAACTACGAGGAAACTAAGTTATATACTCTCCACTGATTTCCGAAGAAGTTCTATATGTTTACAAATCTATTTTGCTGAATGTTTAACTTGATATATGAAACTAAGTTTTCATATCTCCATAGGCTCATATCTTCCGCCAGGGCTTACGATTACTGGCTTTTTTGTAAACCAAAACATTGATATGATGATCGGCTTAGTTATTTCCTGAAACAAAATTTCCCCCATTTTTCGCATCTTCGTGTAATAGCGAGTTGATAAACTCAAGATTTATAAAGTGGCATTTGGAACATGCATTTGGAAGTTGCTGGAATTTTACTCAATGAAAGAAAAAAATCGGTTAAAACCTTGGCTCTGAATAGGGACATGCAAGCATACGCCACAGCGGATCCGGGGGCATGGCAACGGGGACCACCCCCCCCCCCCCAAAAAAAGAAATCACCAAACCCATTTTTTTTAAATTGTAACGTCGCAAACAGGACAGCCATTACGTACAGCATTATAATTGCGCCACCATATGCACCGGCATAAAGAGTCCAGCACCCGATTTCACGAAGCGCTGCGACGCGTCGCAACTCGAGTTACGACGTGTAACACGTCGCAACTCGCGACGCGTCGTATCTTCCATTTCACGAAAGTTGCGATGTGTTGAATGCGTCGTAAGTTCCTTGACAACGGCTTAAAACACGTCGCAAGTTACGACGTGTCTAGTGGTCATCGCAAAATAAGAAGAGTAATTTCTAAGCCAGTTTTATGCCATGAACATTACATTAACGAGATTATAATACCGAAGCAATGTGTGTAAAGTTGTAAATAGGAAATTCATTGAATATTTATGAATTAGACCGGAATATTACAGTTGAAATTTCAAAGTAGCTATACATTTCAATGAGAGTTTGTTTTCCTTCAAAATTGCATCGCACGGCCGCCATTTTGTTTACGTTTTAACAACTTTCGAGCTGAGATCCGACGACTGTTTGTTGAATATCAGACGACTATTTACTGTACGCTGACTAAATACATAAAACAGTCATCGAGTTGTGCTATAGATACACCTACGACGCGTCGCACTTACGACGTGTTTCGTGAAATGGATCGCAGGACGCGTCGCAGCTGCGACGCATCGTAGAGATACGACGCGTCGAATCGCTGCGATGCATCGTTAGTTACGAAGAGTTTGATGAAATCGGGTGCTGGGCGGAAATATCATTGGAACCACTTTTTCGGGGAGAAATTTAGAACAAAAATTATTGGGATTTGGCCTTGGATGTACATGGGCGCGAGACCAGTACCAGTGCTGAGCGGTCGTACGACGTGAAACGAATTGTTGATTACAAGAAAAGAAACAAAATAGTTTGAGAGAGGGGTGGTTCCTCCATCGAGAGTGAAGTTGAATAGGCAATTCGGCGGAACAATGAACGCGCTAGAAAATTACGTAACAGAGTGCGCTGTCAATAGTGTAACGCCCGATATTGATAAGGAGCGTTCGAATTCCTTGGTACTGTTGCGATTGGAAAGAACTCTGTAACCGAGTATATTGTGCAATGACGATTATTTGCGTGATACTCTCAGCCAATTGAGGGCACTATTTAAGTTTAACGGTCAAGCCTACGCAGGTTTGGTGGGGGTTAAACGTACGAAAAGTAGTTCGGCGCATAATTCGCCATTTCGGCGACGTTGTTCGCCGAAACAGCTCCTGTTAATTACATGGGTTCATATTGAAATTAAAGATAGATAAAGGGTTTTTTTTGCTGTTGTGATTAGAAAGAATGGTAAATGATTACATAATAATTGTACAGTGTGCAATGGCGATCAGTTGTGCGATTACTTGTAGTTGATTGAGGGCGCTATTCAAGTTTAACGATCAAGCCTATGCGCAGTTTGTTTTGGGAGTTCAACTTACGAAAAGTAGTCCGCTCAGAATTTGCTGTTGTGGTAACGTAGTTCGCCGAAACAGCTCTTGTTAATTGCATGTGTTTCATGTTAGGATTAAAAATAGGAACCGCTTCATTTCTTTAACTGTCATTTCTAACCAATCTTTAGGCTCCCAATGCAGAAAAACCTAGAACCTCTCGAACCCTCATTCACCGTAGTGTAAATGGGACAAATATTTAGATTCAGGCAATCGGACTTGGTGATTATTTAAAGTTATTGAAAATCAATATCGATTTATACGCGAAGTAAACGGTATAACAACCAGTGGAATCCCACGGAGGACACCTCTCATTAGGTGTCTATAGTGGGTGCAGACCTGCAAATCGACTCCCATAGGCCTCAGTGAAAATTACTCGTCTTTCCGATTTTTTTTAAAACACTCACAGCTCCCCAAGGTGTTTGAAACACCAACCAAATCAAATCCTATTTCATAATCTTTTATTTTCTGTTTTGCTGAAATTATCTATTCGTATACGTACATTCGCCGTATTTTTTTTCGCAATGTATCCGTCTATTTCCAATACTTCTACTTTTCAATAATTTTGTTTATCGGAATTTCGATATACATCATTCTACAAATCTATTTTGCTGAATGTTGAACTTGATATATGAAACTATAGTTTTCATATCTTCATAGGTTCATATCTTCCGCAAGAGCATACGATAACTGAATTTTTATACTTTGATTACCTTTTCATTTCCTGAAACAAAATTTCCCCCGTTCTTCGCAGCTTTGTGTAATAGCGAGTTGATAAACTCGAGTTTTAAAAAGTGGAAAACATGCATGGAACTCTCTGGAATTTTACTCACTAAGAAAAAAAACGTTTAAAAAACCTTGACTTTGTCAAGATGCCACAGGTGAATAGGGGCATGCAAGCATACGCCACAGAGGATCCGGGGGGGGGGGGCGACTGGGGTCATGCCCCCCTCCTCCAAATTTTTTTTTAAAAATCACCAAACCCATGAGGCTACTTTTACGGGGAACACATTTTTGTTTTAAAGAATAACCGATATGTTCTGGATTTGTCCTTGTGTGAACATGGGCGCGAGACCAGTACGGGTACTGAGCGGTCGCGCGACATGCAAGGAATTGTTGATTGAAAGAAGAAGTGAAAAACAAAAGAAGAACAGTTTGAGAGAGCTAGGGGCGGTTTCCTCCATCGAGAGTGAAGTTGAATAGGCAATTCGGCGTAACAATGAACGCGCTAAAAAAAATTACGTAACAGAGTGCGCTGTCAATGGCGTAACGCCGGATATTGGAAGAGAAAGTAAGGCACGTTCGAATTCCTTGGTACTGTAATGATCGGGAAAAATTGGAAGTACATTCAGGGTGACCGTAAGGTCATGACTAAATTCTGCTAAATGCACTTCAAAAATCTGTCAGATTTATCAAAAATCTGCCGAATTCCCCAGAATTACTCGAAATACACTAAAAACACTTTAAATCACATGCAGATGTTGTAATATTGCCTTAATTAATGTTCAATTTACATTATATATATTTACATTATTTACATAAAGATAATATGAAATTACGTAAATTTCAGGCAAAACGCGGTTGCGTCACGACGAACTCCGGTTCCCAGTGAACCTCAGCCCCTAGACCAGCCAACCTGTCCCATTTTGCAAGGTTTTTTTTTTTAAAAGATTGAAGCTTTTGTAACCAAATGTGCCATTTTTTTTTAAATTTGCTGTTTTTCTGTCAAGTAAACATTTTTCAGAATTCTGCCAGAAATCTGCCAAAAAAATCCATTCTGTCAAATTTTCTGTCAATCTGTCAAAGTTAGCCGAAAATCGGCTAAAACGGTCACTATGAGTACATTGTTCACTGACGATTATTTTGAGGCGATACTCTCAGTCAATTGAGGGCACTATTTAAGTTTAACGGTCAAGCCTACGCAGGTTTGGTTTGGGGGTTAAACGTACGAAAAGTAGTTCGCGGATAATTACGTCGCCGAAACAGCTCCTGTTTTTACGTGTGTTCATATTTGGATTAAGATAGATAAAGGGGTTCTTTGCTGTTGTGATTAGAAGGATTCGTAAATGATTACATAATAATTGTACAGTGTGCAATGACGTTCGGGTTGCGTGATTACTTTTAGTTGATTGAGGGCGCTGTTCACGTTTTACGGTCAAGCCTACGCGCAGTTTGTTTTGGGAGTTCAACTTACGAAAAGTAGTCCGCTCAGAATTTGCTGTAGGTAACGTAGTTCCCCGAAACAGCTCTTGTTAATTGCGTGTGTTTCATGTTGGGTTCAAAATAGCAACTGCTGCATTTCTTTGATTCTCATTTATAACCAATCCTAATTTTAGGCTCCCAATGCAGAAAAAAAAAACCTAGGACCTCTAGAACCCTGACTTGTTTATGTACCAAAACACGAACATAACGGCCTCTGTTTATTTCCTGAAACAAAATTTCCCCCGTTTTTCGCAGCTTTGTGTAATAGCGAGGTGATAAACTATGATTTTATAAAGTGGAATACATGCATTTGGAACTTGCTGGAATTTTACTCACTTAGGAAAAAAAACGGTTAAAACCAATTGGCTTTGTCAAGATGCCACTAATGAATATGGGGCAATTGGGCTACTTGAAGTTATTCAGTTATTAGTGAATGCTGCTGGGAACACAGGAATCACTCTTGGCGGTAAAGCTTTGGAGGAAATGGACTCCTTCGTCTACCTGGGCAGCATCATCGACAAGCAGGGTGGCACAGATAATGACGTCACTGCAAGAATCGGTAAGGCGCGAACAACATTCCTAATGCTGTCTAAGGTTTGGAGCTCGACGAAGTACTCTACTCACACCAAGATCCGAATCTTCAACTCAAACGTCAAGTCAGTCTTACTCTATGGCTCAAAGACATGGCGAACCACAAAAAAAAGATAACGAAGAAGATCCAAACATTTGCAAACAAGTGTCTGCGAAGAATCCTCCGCATATACTGGCAGCAACATGTCTCAAACCAGGAACTGTGGAGGAGAGCTCAACAAACCCCAATTGAGGAGGAAATCCTGAAGCCCAAATGGAGGTGGATCGGCCACACTCTAAGGAAGCCGATCTCAAGCATCACCAGACTAGCCTTGACTTGGAATCCACACGGGAAAAAGAAATAGAGGAAGGCCAAAGAACACCTGGCAGCGAGACCGGCTGATGCGAGACAGATGGGATACAGCTGGAAGGAACTGGAAAAGCTAGCAAAGAACAGACCAAGATGGAGGAACTTTGTTGATGGCCTATGTGCCACTAGGCATCATCAAGGCATTAAGTAAGTCAGTAAATAAAGTCCATAGGCCATATTGTCCTTAAAATTTACAAACTCAAAAAAGTCGTAACAGAAAAGAGGAAAGTTGGGGCAGACAGTCACAAAACCTGTAATCAGGAACGGCCAAGCCAGCATCCGTCTCTGAGCAGGCAGCAGCACCTTGGTCCCACGTCATTCTCGCGGTCAGGACTTGATAGCAAGAACCTCCGAATCTCTCCTGCACCCGATTTCACGAAGCGCTGCGACGCGTCGCAACTCGAGTTACGTAACACGTCGCAACTCGCGATGCGTCGTATCATCCATTTCAGTCAGTTCCTTGACAACGGCTTAAAACACGTCGCAAGTTTCGACGTGTTCAGTGGTCATCGCAAAGTCGTTTTCTAAGCCAGTTTTATGCCATAAGCATCACATAAACGAGATGATAATACCGAGGCAATGTGTGTAAAGTTGTAAATAGAAAATTCATTGAATAATTAGGAATTAGACTGGAATATTGCATTTGAAATTTCAAAGTAGCTATACAGTCCAATGAGAGCTTGTTTTCCTTCAGAATTGCATCGCACGGCCGCCATTTTGTTTCACGTTTTAACAAATTTCGAGGTGAGATCCGACGACTCTTTGTTGAATGTCAGACGACTATTTATTGAACGCTGACATGATACATAAAACAGTCACCGAGTTGTGCTATAAATACACCTACGACGCGTCGCACTTACGACGTGTTTTGTGAAGTGGATCGCAGGACTCGTCGCAGCTGCGACGCATCGTAGAGATAGACGCGTCGCATCGCTGCGATGCATCGTAAGTTACGAAGAGTTTGATGAAATCGGGTGCTGGCCGGGTTGGCAAGCCTCGGCGTAAAAACACGCACACCTGATCGCACATTCAGCCAAAGTAACTTTATAGTGCAACCTGAGTTAGTAAATGTGTGCTTGGCCGGTTTTAAACACTCTGTTTAAGACCTGTTGGAATCTGTATGTTCGGCTCCAGTAATTTCAGCATCCAGACTTTTACTGGTCTTAAACAGAGTGTTTAAAGAGAGTGTTAGTGTTTAAAGAGAGTGTTTAAAACAGGCCAAGCACACATTTATTCCCTTACTAACTCAGGTTGCACGATTAATTTACTTCGGCTGAAAATTGCGATCAGGTGCACGTGATTTCACTCCGTGACGGGCTCTCGACAAATAGGAATGGAAAATATTTTAAGTATTTATGAATACGTGTTAAAGATCAACAATATTTTTTAAAGATCATTCCTTTTTGTACCAAGGATATGAAACAGCCAAGCGTCAGAAAGTCTCACTGCAGAAAGTCTCGGTAAAATTCGGAAATAAAACCCTCGTCAACAATGCCTGTGATATTTGAAATGGCTATGATCTGTTTCCCAGAAACCGCCGTTTCATAACGGCGTCATTGCCAAGATGACTGCGCGGTTTTCATTAAAATCATATTAAGACCGTGTCCAAGACTCAACGCTAAGATCTGGCTACGTCTTTGAGTCAGTATCTGCCCACGTTATTGTAAGACCTAGACATAGCTTCTGAACAAGCAATTTTGACGCCATCAAGGATTCTTAGGTTTCCTTAGCAACCGTAACCACGTTGATTTGCAACGCCATGCCTATAGACAACTCTTTGGATATTGCGTGCCTATTAGCCATTAGATAGCTAGGAACGGGTCGTATCGATCTAATTTTGTTCTCCCTAATGAGGTTCGTGTTGTGAAGTGAGCACTAGCGTAAATCCGTGTCTGCGATTGGGGTGGGGGGATGGGTGATGACGAAAAAATCCTGAACATTTCCAGGCCATGGAAATTCGCTAAAACGGGGAAGGGATGGGCTGAAAACCACAAGAGGCAAAAAGGATTTTATGTCCTTTGAGTGCTGTTAAAAATCACGCCATTGTGGTTGAAAATTCACGCAGACCTACAACGCAGGTTGAAGCAATTGAGTGCCATTTCCTGAATGTAGACCATTCCCAGCACGCGATCTGTACACTCATGAATGCCCCCTTCAATGGCGAAATCACTGTGCCAGGTTTTGTTAATGGGCAATGTGCAAAAACAATACTTTCGGAATGTACTAGCAGCCAAAACGGTCGGGTGACTTGGCCTGGCTAAACAGTGTTCCCAAGAGGTAAAGTGAAGACCAAATGCCAGTACGCGTAAATGTCGTTCGAGTGAAACAAAACGCAGCATTACCACCGCCATGTAGATGACTTCACTGCAAATATTATCAACGCGGTGATACAGGTGAAATCAACGATGGCTGAAACACCGGCAATGCAAAACAAAGCAGAATATACATATATTTATTAACCCAGAGTGAAATTTAAAGATTGTTCATTCAAAATAATATGGTTTTTAACCTTTCTGCATAAATTCCTAAGATAGTTTACCCATTATTGGTCGAGAGCCCATCAGGTGGCCGGTTTTAACGCTTGATGAAGACCGGCCTAAACACTTTTCCGGTGCCACATGAAATATGAACTCCTATGAAATCCGGTGTCGGCACCGTTTTATTGGTTGAAAGTTCACAATCCACACGTACGCGCAATACTAACAGTGAGTCAGTATTTCAAAGTCCTAACACACTACATGTACACCGGCACAGCTGCGTTCTGCGCTACACAAGCAGCATGCGCCCCAATCTCCATATAAGGAGTTGTTTATAACTACTCACGAGAGGGCCATTCCAAAGCATAGCTAGATGGATGTTTAAAAAAACATGAAAATAACATTGTAGAGCAAAAATTTTGGAAATTTATGATTTTTGACTTGTTTTGACTTGATGACAGAAAAGTTTTGATTTATTTTTACCGAGAAGGTATTTAGGAATGGGAATAAAAAAATGTGCTCGACCTGTATAATACACTATGTTTCAGACAGATTGGAGTGTGGATGCTGATAATGAGAAGGCTGGTGTCATTATCAGCATCCACACTCCAACAGGTCTAAGTGTTAAAAACCGGCCAAGCACAAAATTGTATCCCCTTGTAATTATGCCCAGTGCGTTATGGCCTCCAAAAATACGCTAATGTGAATTTCCAGAAATAATGTTATGTCGGGAAGATAATTTGGTGTCTGAACTTTTCAGTTGCCATAATTTTTATTGAGACAATTTATTTTAATCTGTGTGTTTCTCTTCTGGTATTTTAAACCATCGCATACGTTCTCTTTCTCTGATGGGGTTAACACAATGGAAATCTCACAACATTACGGGTACATTTTGCTGTTCACTTACACTTGATTCGGAAATCGCCGACAAGTGGCGACAACCCTCCTTTATTCCCCGGTGATTCAACTCTCTTTTCCTCAATGTTTTAGGAACATAAAAAATAACAACATTACGAAACCTACCTTTGCATTGTCCAAGAAATACCAGCAACAATTGCCAAGCGATTTGGAGACAAACGTCCGTGATTTAATTGTTTTAATAGATTCATTCTGTTCAATGTTATTTGCCTGGCCGAAAAACTAAGTTCGATATTAAAAAAAAAAATACTGGATTCCTTTTGATCCAAACGAATAATATATCATTGAGCGCTATGAAGAAACAACGTCCTTATCAGTCGCTCACGAACAGAGCTTCTCCGCTTAATCTCAAAATCAAAATCAAACCAATAACTAAGCAAATAGCTTAAAATCTTGCGCTCTAACACCGACTGTGAATTTTAGTCTACAACAAAATGAACAGTATTCACGATCGGGAAAAAACACGGAACTGCAGTGAAATGTCAATAAAAAGGCCCAGGCCCTATATATTCCTCAATCTCTTCTTATAATTATGTTAATGTTATAGTGCATGTATGTGCCAGCTTAAAGTGGTGATTCACTGCCGTATTTTATCATTATTACTGTGAACATTATTGCTGTGGAAAAAATCAAGTGTCGTGCAGAGAACCATTTACAATCAATTTAAACCACAAAATATTAGCTGGTAACCTGTCGTACACATGAGCGTAAAGTTGTTTGTCGCGTGTGTCAGTTTGGTCCAGAAAAAGTATCAATTTGGACCCTGTGAAGCATTCGGCCAAATAGAGTCCGTATTCCGGGTCAATCTGACCAGGGAGTTTTTAGAGTGTATCTAGATAGTCGCTAGAAGTATCCAGATCTTCCCCCTACAGTCTGATCTCTGGATCCGCCCATATCTACCTGCTTGATTCAAGGAATCAAAGGTTGTTTCGTCCATCTACTGCGATTATGTACATCGAATCGTTAGACCTATGCGCCACAACTTTGTGTTAAGCGGCTGTCGAACGTTGAGCATTTAGAAATTGAAATATTTGCAGCCACTGTCCAGTCGTATGTTGTTCGCACCGGCTTCGTTACGGGTGATGTTATTCAACTGGCACATCATTTTCCCGGGGCCGCCTCGTCGCAGATTGAAGGAGCGGCATCGAGGCTCATCCCGGCAAGCCGAGCCGCACGCGATGACACCCTTGGCTGAGAACTCCTTGATGACGTGACCGATGAGGCAGTGGGATGAGGAGTGGGCGTCGGCGTAGGGCTGTAGGCAGAACATCTTGGGCGCAGCAAGCGGAGCGGGACTTTCACAGATGACGAACAACAAATTGCCGCATTTGACGTCATCCATGAGACCGCTTCGGCGACGCCACAGGTCCATACAATGATATCTTGAGCGAAAGGCTGACCTTCTCCATCACTTGGTTGTTCCGGTGCCCAACTGAAATAGTTGCATTCTCCTCCCTTATCACCAGACCTCATCCACTTGCCTTCCTCTTCGCTGTCATTACATCCGATCCAAAGATTCCCCTTAGTAGTAACGGCACTAGTGAACATGTCCAAGATGAACTGATGCTCATCCCAGGAGTCAGGAACCGCCAAGGCAGCGCCCATCTCCGAGCAGGCAGCATCACCTTGGTTCCAAGTCATTCTCTCGGTCAGGAGTTGATAGCAAGAACCCCCGAATCTCTGCTGGCCGGGTTCACAAGCGTCAGCGTAAAACCACGCACACACGATAAAAACACTCCACCAAATCAGCTTCATCTTGCAACCTGGATTTGTATGTGCTAAAGTTGAACAATCTACCAATGCTACAAAGTTAAATGGACCATCCAATCCTCAGAAAGTCTCACTACGAATTTACATAGTTAACGTGAAACCCTCATCGACCATCAACAATGCCTGTGATATTTGAAATGACACGCTTCTGTTTACAAGAAACAGGTTGCTTCATCCGGCAATAACCGGAGACAACTGCCATAATAAATTGGCTGCGCGGTTTTCATTAAATTCTTGTTAAGTTTGTGTCAACAAAAACTGGCGCCTGGGCCTATGATGTCCAATTGTAAGCATCTGCCAACACAATTGTTAGAAATAAGAAATGGCCTCTGAAAAAAAAGGACACGCTCAAGTATTTTCTGTTTGTTATGAGAGAGGTGTGTTGCCTATACATATACTTCACAGTTTTCACAGCAACCGCAACCATTACAATATTGTGAGGCTATGAGTATTTTTCTTCTTCTTTTCTTTAGGCTTTTTTTTTAACTTTCCGACAACCAAGAAATATTAGACAAGCACTAAACAACGAAGAAAATTTTTCAAAGCTTTAAATACGCCATTTTGATATAAGCTTAAGGCGCTTAAGCGCGCAGATTATGTTTATATTAAATTTGAAGGGGCACGGATGTGTTTTCTAAAAACTGTCGTTTCATAACGGCGCCATTGCCAAGATGGCTGCGCGCTTTTCATTAAAATCAGATTAAGGCCGTGTCCAAGACTCAACGCTTAGATCAATGGCTACGTCTGTGCTCAGTATCTGCCCACTATTGTAAGACCTAGACATGGCCCCCGAACAAGCAATTTTGACGCCGTCAAGGATTCTTTGGTTTCCTTAGCAACCCTAACCACGTTGAGTTGCTACTGCCATGCCCATAGACAACTATTTGGCTATCGCGTGCCTAATAACCATTAGATAGCTAGGAAAGGGTACTATCGATCTAATTTTGTTCTACCTAATGAGGTTCGTATTGTGGAGTGAGCACTAGCGTAAATCCGTGTCTGGGATTGGGATGGGGACATGATGGGCGATGACGAAAAAAATCCTAAACATTTCCAGGCCATGGAAATTCGCTAAAACGGGAAAGAACTGGGCTGGAAACAACAAGAGGCAAAGAGGATTTTATGTCCTTTGAGTGCTGTTTAAACCACGCCATTGTGGTTGAAAATGCCCGCAGAACCACAACGGAGGTTGAAGCAATTGAGTGACATTTTCTGAATGTAGACCATTCCCAGCACGCGATCTGTACACTCATAAAGGCCCCCTTCAATGGCGAAATCACTGGGCCAGCTTTTGTTAATGGGCTATGTGCAATAACAATACTTTCGGAATGTACTCTAGCAGCCAAAACGGTCGGATGACCTTGCTTGGCTAAACAGCGCCCCCAAGAGGTAAAGTGAAGACCAAATGCCAGTACTGCAAATATTATCAACGCGGTGATACAGGTGAAATCAACGATGGCTGAAACACCTGCAATGCAAAACAGAGCAGAATATACCCAGAGTGAAATTTAAAGATTGTTCTTTTCAAAATAATATGGTTTTTATCCTTTCTGCATAAATTCCTAAAATAGTTTACCCATTATTGGTCGAGAGCCCATCAGGTGGCCGGTTTTAACGCTTGATGAAGACCGGCCTAAACACTTTTCCGGTGCCACATGAAATATGAACTCCTATGAAATCCGGTGCCAGTACCGTTTTATTGGTTGAAAGTTCACAATCCACACGTACGCGCAATACTAACAGTGAGTCAGTATTTCAAAGTCCTAACACACTACATGTACACCGGCACAGCTGCGTTCTGCGCCACGTCACGCAGCATGCGCCCCAATCTCCATATAAGGAGTTGTTTATGACTACTCACGAGTGAGCCATTCCAAAGCATAACTAGATGGATGTTTAAAAAAACATGAAAGTAACATTGTAGAACAAAATTGTTGGAAATTTATGATTTTTGACTTGTTTTGACTTGATGACAGAAACGTTTTGATTTATTTTTACCGAGAAAGTATTTATGAATGGGAATAAAAAATTGTGCTCGACCGGTATAATACACTATGTTTCAGACAGATTAGAGCGTGGATGCTGATAATGAGAAGGCAGGAGTCATTATCAACATCAACACTCCAACAAATCTTAGTGTTAAAAACCGGCCAAGCACAAAATTGTATCCCCTTGTAATTATGCCCAGTGCGTTATGGCCTCCAAAAATACGCTAATGTGAATTTCCAGAAACAATGTTATGTCGGGAAGATAATTTGGTGTCTGAACTTTTCAGTTGCCATAATTGTTATCTAGACAATTTGTTTTAATCTGTGTGTTCTCTGGTATTTTAAACCATCGCATACGTTCTCTTTCTTTGATGGGGTTAACACAATGAAAATCTCACAACATTACGGGTACATTAAAGTGGTTATTCACTGCCGTATTTTATCATTATTGATAAAATACCACAAAATATTAGCTGGTAACCCTGTCGTACACATGAGCGTAAAGTTTTTTGTCGCGTGTGTCAGTTTGGTCCAGAAAAAGTATCAATTTGGACCCTGTGACGCATTCGGCCAAATAGAGTCCGTATTCCGGGTCAATCTGACCAGGGAGTTTTTAGAGTGTATCTAGATAGTCGCTAGAAGTATCCAGATCTTCCCCCTACAGTCTGATCTCTGGATCCGCCCATATCTACCTGCTTGATTCAAGAAATCAAAGGTTGTTTCGTTCATCTACTGCGATTATGTACATCGAATGGTTAGACCTATGCGCCACAACTTTGTATTAAGCGGCTGTCGAACGTGGAGCATTTGGAAATTGAAATATTTGCAGCCACTGTCCAGTCGTATGTTTTTCACGTCGGCTTCGTTACGGGTGATGTTATTCAACTGGCAAATCATCTCTCCGGGGCCGCCTCGTCGCAGATTGAAGGAGCGGCATCGAGGCTCATCCCGGCACGCCGAGCCGCACGCGATGACAACCTTTACCGAGAACTCCTCCATGACGTGACCGGTGAGGCACTGAGATGAGGAGCGGGCGTCGGCGTAGCGTTGCAGGCAGGACATCGTGGGCACGGCAAGCGGAACGGGACTTTCACAGATGACGAACAGTATCAATTTGGACCCTACTAAAAGTAATCACACAACTGATCGTCATTGCACACTGTACAATTATTATGTGATCACAAACAATTTTTTCTAATCACAACAGCAGATAACCCCTTTATCTACTATCTTTAATCCTAATATGAACACATGTAATTAACAGGAGCTGCTTCGGCGAAGTACGTCGCCGATACAGCTAATTATTCGTAAACTACTTTTCGTACGTTTAACCCCCCCCCCCCCCCAACAAACCTGCGTAGGCTTGACCGTTAAACTTAAATAGTGCCCTCAATTGAGAGTATCGCCACAAATAATCATCAATGTTGTACTAAAATTCTGTCCAATCGCTACAGTACCAAGGAATTCTAACACACCTTACTTTCTCTTCCAACATCGGGCATTACACTATTTACAGTGCACTCTGCTATGTAATTTTTTTTTAGTGCGTTCATTGTTACGCCAAATTGCCTATTCAACTTCAATTTCGATGGAGGAACCTCCCCTCTCTCAAACTATTCTTCTTTTGTTTCACTCCTTGCAATCCACAGTTCGTTGCATGTTGCACGACCGTTCAGTCCGATACTGGTCTCGCACCTACTATGTACGAGGCCAAATCCAGGACACAGTGGTTTTTAGGGTGGGCCAAACCTTTTTTCCCCAAAAAAGTTGGCAAAAATGTTCCGCCCCAAATTTGATATGACATGAAAAGCAAGGGGCACTAGGACTGCCGTGGCATTGGCTGCCTTTTTTGCGTCCCTTTAAAAAAATGAAATGGATTTGGTGATTTTTCTTTTGGGGGGGGGGGGGTGTCCCCCGTTGCCCACCCCTGGATCCGCCGTTGCGCATGAATGTCCCTATTCACCTGTGGCATCTTGACAGAGCCAATTGGTTTCAACCGATCTTTTTCTCAGTGAGTAAATTCCAGCAAGTTCCAAATGCATGTATTCCACTTTATGAATCTTGAATTTTTCAACTCGCTATAATTATGTGATCGAAGTCATTGATTCGTGTTTTACACAAAAGCTGCGATAAGCTGGGGAATTTTTGTTTCAGAAATTAAAAAAGGTCATCATATCCATTTTTGGTTAAAAAAAAGTTAGTAATCGTAAGCTTGCGGAAGATTATGAGCCGCCTGTCCAGTTTCAGTATGTTCGATAATTTAGAAGGGGCTTGGAAAAAAGTGTACTTGCTAGGCTTTTCTGTTAATTCTAGTTTCAATACCGTATCTAAGTTCCAATGCAACATCCCCAAATACCGTCTAAATGCAGGCTGATCAGGTAAACAAGTGTGTGCCCCCAATTTGCTCTCTGTATCGCGATGTTGGAACAAAAGCGGAGAAGTTGAACTGGCGACTTCGCGTTCACAAAAAAAAGTTACGTAACGGCGGGAGAGCGAACTATAAATAGTGCGTTGCACCCAAAAGTAAAAGAAAGTATTAAGTAACTTTTCCACGGTGGACCGTTATGCATACATTTGTGGTTTGATCCTTCTGAAACAACGCTTCTTAAGTTGCCCTAGGTCGGATCATGTGGGTCAGGGGAACAAAGTAAAAAGTCACGCATTCAGAGTTTAATTAACTTGACATGTCGCGCACAGATGAACTTTTTTTTATGAAAGTATTGAGATTGACCCCATGATGAAATGCTACTCACGAATGGGAAGAGTCGGATAAAAAAACTTAAGAATGATTGATGGCTCAAACCGCTCATATAGTACACCAACGTACACCAACGCTTTACACACTTAGGCCATGCCCGTATTATTGGAGGGAAAATGATGTTTGAAAATGCTAGAATGTTTAAGTCATGCGTAAGTTTATTTCAAACCAAGGAAAAAGATTGAATGTTTGTTTAAAGCAGTTTTCCTTGAACCTCCTTTTGTTTGAATCAAGCTCCGCCCCCGGATCGGCAAGATTCAAGTGATGTCCACCTCTTAAAATGATTCTTAAACCATTTCGGCCCTGCATGCTTAATTTGGGCACAATTTGGGCACAACAATGAGCCTAAGCAGCTCCACTATTACGCAGGATTATTGTTATTACAAACTAAACAAAAACTATAGCGACGCACACAACGGCACTCGGCATCATTTAATGTAGCATGATCTATACGGCTGCATTTTTCTTCTTCGAACGACCTTACTTCAGGGGCAGAAATATATATATATATATATAAAACAAACAAAGTGAACACGTATGTAACGCACTTGACGAACTACTTTTCGTACGTTTAACCCCAAAAGTATACCTGCGTAAGGTTGACCGTTAAACTTGAGTAGCGCCCTGAACTGGCTGAAAATAAGCACACAATCACATACGATTGTTTCGAATCACAACATCAGATAACCCCTTTATGCATCTTTAATCTTGTCTATCTTTAATGTTCAGTATCCAATCACGCACGATTTTTCCAATCACTACAGCAATGCATCCCACCAATTAATTTCACGTAGTATAGTTTTGCGCCTAGGGTCGGTTGAAAGCAATAATAATCTTTCGCTCGTACCCCCGCCCTGCAAACAGGACACTGGGAAGGCCTGACGAATTAACGCTCTCATTGGATATATTTTGCGTGACCTGTGACCTGCAAGTCATCACGACCACGACCCTGCAAGGTTTGAAACTGAGTCATTCATCACTCTTTTATTCCCATTCATTTTATGCGGCGCCCTTTTTTGGTTGTAAAAGCATAATAATGTAGGACAATCTGTAAAACTTGTCTGTTTTGTAAATTTTCAACTCCCGTCAGTTGCTAAGGCTCCGTTTCGAGTTCACGAAGGGTCGACGAAATGCATATGATTCGACGCTCAAAATTTTGTCCACATGGTCCGCAATGAAAAGAAATCACATCCGGTATGGTGTGTATGCATTTCTATGGCAAACTTTTCGGATAGTATTTGCGCGCATTGGCTAACCGCGGTCTACAGCTGCAGCCAGATGCTTTATACATAGGTCATGATAAATTACCCAGAATGTTATCCCCACTTCCTTCACAAGATTCTGTGAAGCTTATCTGCCCTTCCCAGCGCCTCATTTGCAGGGCCGGGGTACGAGCGAATAATAATCTGAACTTTAGACATTGCAGTTGCGCCTGCGCCCCTAGAGATATAGCAAAATAAAATGAGACCAACTGTGCGTATTGTCTTCTGGCGAACCCACGGTTAATAATAATGTGAGCAGATTCGCTGACTCATGATTATACAAGACAACCGCATCTTGACCTCTAGATTTTAACCAATCCGCGAGCGCTTTCACTATCGAGGTCTTCGGTTATTTACCCGTTGTCGTCGCGTCATATTATGCATCACAGACATGAAAACCTAGACACAGCAACAAAGGCTGTGGCGATGCGCTCAGTATTGTATTACGCGGTACGCTGTTGTATTGCAAAACACCAGGCCTGCAAAACACTGCGTTCGAAAATTCAGTCCTGATTTGGGGATGAAATGAGTATGAAGTCGCGATATGGTAAAGTCTACTCCGATTTGTTGATGCGCGAGATAGTATAAATACATCTGCATGCTTTGATATCAGACGTTAGTCAGGAGTCCGACTCACTGGATAACGGCTGATACTCAGACTACCTAAATAAGAGTCGGTTAATAGAAACAAGAATCAAAGAAATGCAGCGGTTCCTCTTTTTAATCCTAACATGAAACACATGCAGTTAACAAGAGCTGTTTCGGCGAACTACGTTACCACAACAGCAAATTCTGAGCGGACTACGTTTCGTAAGTTGCACTCCCAAAACAAACTGCGCGAAGGCTTGACCGTTAAACTTGAATAGCGCCCTCAATTAACTAAAAGTAATTACGCAGCCCGATCGTCATTGCACACTGTACAATTATTATGTAATCATTTACCATTCTTTCTAATCACAACAGCCTAGAATCCCTTTATCTATCTTTAATTTCAATATTTACACACGTAATTAACAGGAGCTGTTTCGGCGAACTACGTCGCCGAAACAGCTACTTATGCGCGAACTAATTTTCGTACGTTTAACCCCTAAAGCAAACCTGCGTAGGCTTGACCGTTAAACTTAAATAGTGCCCTCAATTGACTGAAAGAGTATCACCACATATAATCGTCATTGAACAAGGTCTCAGTTATAGATTTCTTTCCAATCGCAACAGTTCAACGAATTCGAACACGCCTTCACAATATCGGCCGTTACGCTTTTGACAGCGCACTCTGTTACGTAATTTTTTAGCGCGTTCATTGTTACGCCGAATTGCCTATTCAACTGCACTCTCGATGGAGGAACCACCCCTCTCTCAATCTTTACTTCTTTGTTTCTTTTCTCGCTATCAACAATTCGTTTCACGTCGCCCCGCCGCTCAGTACCGGTACTGGTCTGGCGCCCATGTACATGTAAATACAAGGCTAAATCCAGAACATACCAGTTATTTAAAAAAAAAAAAATGTTCCCCGAAAAAGTGGTCCAAAAATTTTCCGCCCGTGGACTCTTCATGCCGTTGCATATGGCGGCGCAATTATAATGTTGTAAGCAATGGCTGCCTTTTTTGCGACGTCACACTTACAAAAAAAAGGAATGGTGATTTCTTTTTTGAGGGGGGGGGCATGGCCCCCGTTGGCCACCGTTTCCCCCCCCCCCCCCCCCCATCCGCCGTTGTGTGTCCCTAGTTTTCACTGTGGTAGCTTGGTCGACAGAGCCAAGGTTTCAACCGATTTTTTTTTCTCAGTGAGTGAAATTCCAGCAAGTTCCAAATGCATGTATTCCACTTTATAAATCTTGAGTTTATCAACTACCTATTACACAAAGCTGCGAAAAAAATGGGGGAACTTTTGTTTCAGGAAATAAAAAAAGGTCATCATATCCATGTTTTGGTACATGTAAAAATAAAAGTAAGTCATTGTATGCTGTTGCGGAAGATATGAACCTATGAAGATAATAATGAAAACTATAGTTTCATTATATCAAGTTTATACACATTCAGCAAAAAGATTCGTAAAAATCGAACTTCTTCAGAATCAGTGAGAGTACAACTCGGTTCCCTCGCAGTTTAAAGAAAAAGAAGCAGTAAATGACGGATGGAGACGAATAGCTTGCCGCGTAGAGTGATGTATATCGAAATTCCGAGAAACAAAATAATTGGTTGAAAAGTATAATTGGGTATTGGAAATAGACCGATACATTGCGAAAAAATACGGCGAATGTACCGTATTCAAATGCATCATTTCAGCAACAGTGCGTGTCCATGAAACAGGTTCGTTTTACAAGTCATTTAAATCGTTTGCGCTAACAATCCTCCAAGTGTTTCCAACTATAATTAAGATTCAGTGTTTCGGAAACTATATAATATAGCGGCCCAGTGGTTAGGGTCATCGTCCACAGACCGCGGGGTCCGGGGTTCGAAACGGACCGCGGTGCATTTTTTGGTTTTCAATACACGCGCTCAGTCATTTACTTTAAGAGTCTTAATTTCCCGTCGCCAAATACCAACCGACCTTAGCTCAATCAGTTAAGTCACCGGCTGGGACTGTCTGCGAAGTCCAGGTTATGCATCTACTCATAGGTACGGGGCTCTTTTGCTGTCTCGGCAGCAAGGCATAGGGTGTCGCCTCGTTTCCTCCCTTAACGGTGCTTGGCCCTCCGGGGTTACATGGATGGATAGGGAAGGAGGTGTGGTGGGCCGGGGAATCCGAGACCCAGGAAGAGCCCTATATGGGAGCCGGTAACCAATCGCGGCCCCTGAATGCTTGGTCAACGCCACATAACTTTTTGTTTTTCTTTATCCCATTATTTTTTTTCATTGTCGAGACTTTATAAGGTACAGTAAAAACGAAAAGGTTTTCTTCAAAAATAAATTCGCCCTTAACATTTTTCCAGCCGGGCTACTGAAACAGACTCTTAATTTTAACAAGCCCGGTTTTTTTCTTTCAGTGTCTCATAAACAAGAATGTACATACATGTGAAACATATTCTTGAGGCAATCTTGTCAGTGTTTTAAATAAACATAGTTATTTTTTTTTACCCTAACAAAATAATAAAATTAGACACAAATTCATACAGGTTTGCCTTCTGAATTGAATGATTTATTTCTTGATTTATTTCTTCTGGTCCTTCCATCTTTGCTATAGCCCAATAATTTTTCACTCGCCAACCGGGCTACTTGGTCTTGCGGGCCCCCGCTAAAGTCGAACCCTGAACATATGAAAAAGCTTATGAAAATATGGAAAAATCTACATTTTAGTGTAAACAGAATATCCAAGCACAATTATCATCTACTGGGTTGATGGGAAGCAAATATTGATATAAAGTGTCTTGCCCAAGGACAAATACACTTCAATATAGCAAGGCTGCTTGTCGGGACCGCACAATGACTCAACTGCATCCAATTCACTCCACGTGGGGTCTTGCTGGTTGCCTATTTGAAACCTCTGCTGCACTCCAGCAAGATTAAGACCCAAAGTGAAGGCCGGAAGAAATCTTGACAAAAATAAAGGCATTTCTACAACTTTGCGGAAAAGCCAACTATACTATAGGCGAATTAGGCAAAGGGTTGCCTAACGCGGAGGACTAAATTGACACATTTACTCCGTAAATACAAAACAATTTGACGCAGACATAATTATCGTAAAGCGATTGATGCTCTTGACTACGTTACCAAAACAGCAAATTATGCGCGAATTACTTTTCGCACATTTAACACCAAAAACAAACTGCGCTTAGGCTTGACCGTTAAACTTGAGTAGCGCCCTCAATCAACTCGAAGTAATCACTGTACAGATATTATGTAATCAAATACAATTCCTCTGATCACAACTGCAAATAACCCCTTAATCTATCTTTAATTTCAATATGAACACGCGTAATAAACAGGAGCTGTTTCGGCAAACTACGTCGCAAAAATTATACGCGAACTACTTTTCGTACGTTTAACCCCCAAACTAAACCTGCGTAGGCTTGACCGTTAAACTTAAATAGTGCCCTCAATTGACTGCGAGTATCCTACAAATAATCGTCATTGAACAATGTACTCGAATTCCTTCCAATCACCACAGTACCAAGGAATTCGAACACGCCTTACTTTCTCTTCCAATATCGGGCGTTACACTATTGACGGCACACTCTGTTACGTAATTTTTAGCGCATTCATTGTTACGCCGAATTGCCTATTCAGCTTCACTCTCGATGCAGAAACCACCCCTCTCTCAAACTATTCTTCTGTTGTTTCACTTCTTGCAATCAACAATTCGTTGCATGTCGCGCGACCGTTCAGTCCGGTACTGGTCTCGCGCCCACGTAGGCCAAATCCAGGACACAGTGGCTTTTTACGGTGGGCCAAACCTTTTTCCCCCGAGAAGCCCCAAATTTGATATGAAAAAGCATGGGGGGCAGTCTTCATGTCATTGGTGCATGGTGGCACAATTTTAATGCTGTACGCAGATGGCTGCCTTTTTAGCGACGTCACTTTAAAAAAAAAAAGGGGGAGGGGGTTGGTGATTTCTTTTTGGGGGACATGGCCCCATTGCGCGCCCCCCGGATCCGCCGATGCGATGTAAAAAATGTTTGGTGGAACACTTTAACACTTGGCAATACATTTTTTACCCAACATTGCTTGCAAACGACCTCATTTGTGTAAAAATTGTCCAACTATCGGGATCAATTTGCCCAGGAGTTTAACCTGGTGAAATTTTTACCAACGTTGGTCTACATATCAACCAATTTTCCCAACGTTTTTACATAATGATTGTCCCTATTCACCTGTGGCATCTTGACTGAGCCAATTTGGTTATAATCGAGTCTTTTTCTTTACTAAGTAAAATTCCAGCAAGTTCCAAATGCATGTAGGCCTATTCCACTTTATAAATCTTGAGTTTTTCAACTCGCTATAATTATGCGATCGAAGTCATTGATTCGTGTTTCACACAAAGCTGCGATAAACTGGGGAATTTGTGTTTCAGGAAATAAAAAGGTCATCATTTTGGTATCAAAAAGAATTCGCAAGCTCTTGCGGAAGATTTGAACCTATCACATCCCTGCCCAGTTTATGAACAGTAGGTTGTTGGATAATTTAGAAGGGGCTTTTGCAAAAGTGTACTTGCTTGGGCGTTTCTTTTTTAGTTTCAATACCGTATCTCGCTTCCAATGCAACAGACCCGAATACGGTCTAGACATGGAGCTAAGTAAATGCAGGTTGATCGGGTAAAGTGGTGTGTGCCCTATTCGCTCTTTGCATCGCGATGTTAGAACAAAAGCGGAGAAGCCTGAACTGGCGACATCGCGTTCACAAAACAAGTTACGTAACGTCGGGAGAGCACACTGTGCGTTGCACCCAAAAGTAAGAGGAAGTATTAATAGGTTAACGTTTCCACGGCATACCATTTTACACGCATTTGTGGTTTGATCCTTCGGAAACAACGCTTCCAGTCTCTCGCGCGAGACCGAAAACTCTCCGTTCGTGTAATCTATTCCAACAGGGTTTTGGGACGACGCGCTGAACGGTGATCCGGCCCGCCGCCCGTCGCCCGCCGGTGCGGCTTTTGGGTTGTTTTTTTTTGACAGACACTTTGAAGACCTTTTCGTATTCCGCAGACAATCCCCGCGGGTGTGCTCGGTTCCTGGGGGGAGGGGGACAACGGCATTAAAGACGACACGTACCTCGTGCTGTTTACATACCTTTTCTATAGTTTTCGATGTGAATCTTAGTTTTAGAGAGAATATTTTCTTTTTTTCCCAAATTTTGGGCGTCTGCAACCCCGGAAAAAGGAGTTTTCATTTTGCACACAAATTAGCCTAAGGCCCAAAAAAAAAAGGCTCCGGTTTCTGGTATGGAGCTTGCCCAAAAAGTGGTGAGACGCGGCTTTTTTTTTTTTTACCTGTTTTTTTTGCCTCAAATGTCGGCTGATGACTGCAAATGGTGCCCGACTAAACTTAGTGCAAATATATGGGAGTCCAGAGAGGCAACATAAAGCTTATTCTCGATCATAACCCCATCTAAAACCACGTTAAAATTGTGCAGCAGCAGAATTCCAGTCAAACCAATGAGTTTGGCGGTTTTGAGACATCATCTTTTATTGAAAAAAAAACCTTTTTCATTTTGCCGACGCGCATGGCTACGGCGACGCGCGCGCATACCAGAAACCGGAGACTTTTTTTTTTGGCCTAATGAACCCACCCTGGGCGAGTGGCTGCCAATATGTCGACTTTTTTAAAACACGGTTCTATACGTCGTTGGACTAGGTCGATTTTCGAGGTGAAACGCATCGAGGGTCAATATTGAACCTGTTCAGCTATACTCGCTCCCCTCCCCAACAGCAAAACATTTTATTGTGATATCGCTAATTTCTAGCAGTATAAAAATTCTTCACTTTTGCTTATACGACACGATATAGGTCCATGCTACCCAACACCCTATCATGTTCGATATTATTGGATTGGAAACCAGTTCAGTTGCTCGACGGGTCTGTTGTTATGTGCGCAAATGCAACCTGAAATAAAAAGCTACTTAATTGGACCCCCACCCCCCCAAAAAAAATAATAATAATTTTTTTGGGGGATTGAGCAGTATTCCAAAGAAAAACAGTGACAAAGAAAGAATTAGAAGATAATTGGGAACGTTTCAAGAAAACAAGGAGAAAAACATTGTCCAAACACGACAAAGATGTGTCGTAAATGACGTTTTTTTTAGCAGCTCCCATCTAACGTGCAAAATAATAGCATTTAATTGGGAGCGTCAATAACACATTCTAATTGCTTTAGTTTTGTGCTGTAGTATTAACTTCATTAGATTCATACCCTACATCCGATTCAACTTTGGCTCTCATAGCAAAGCCACATGTAAACAAAGCGTGACGTCATTATGTCTTAGGTCTTTGTGGCGACATGCAGACACTGAGTTTCGATACCGTATACATGCATCTTTCTTTCCATGCAACAGGCCTACGCCGCCCAAGCACAGGTTAACCCTAAAAGGGCCGGGGGGCGGAATCCGCCCCCCCCCCTCAACATTTTCCGCGATAGCTTCTAAAAAAATTTTTTTCGCGACCCGAGCTATTATGACTTTTTAGCCTCGAGCTTTGCGCATCGTTTGATACCAAAAACATAAAAATCGGACCACGGGTTTGCACGTAGCGAAAAATTTTCCGGCGCTACGCGCCGTGAAAACTGAATTTTCGCATATACGTCGTGTACACCGAGCAGAATTGGCATTCATACATATGAATAATTAATTAGCCATAATTCCAAAACCCTTTGACCTATAGTCATGAAATTTCTTGAGCATGTTGAGGAAGAGTTGTTCTATGCATGTAGTGAGTTTCAAAAATTTTCGTCACTCGATGGCCGAGATCTTAGGGGGGGGCGGAATCCGCCCCCCCCCCCCCCCCCCGGCTGAGAGATGGTCAAAATAACCCGGCCCCTTTAGGGTTAATACAAGCTGGTATATGCCCCATTCGCTCTTGTATCACGATATTGGAACAAAAGCGGAGAAGTTGAACAGACAGGCGAAGGCTTCCCATTCACATTGCAATAACGTGTACATTTTGAACAAAAAAGTTACGTAATTTTTTTGTTACGTAATGAAGGAGTCGCACCAACCGTGCGCTACACCCGTCGTGAAACAAAGACCGTATCTTGAAAGCAATTCTTCCAAGGTGAAACCAATGATTTGATCCTCTGCAAAGAAACTGGTGAACAATCGCATTCGGAAACAAAGCTCAAGAGTCGCTCGCGCCAGACCAAATCCTCTCCTCGCATTCTTTAAAGAAACTATAGGCCTAACTAGGAATAGACGACACATCGTGACCAACATAACATGAACATAACATGCTCCATACATGCTCAAACTGAGTCCTAGCGACGTCCCTTTAAAAAAAGAATGGGTTGGGTGATTTGGGGTGGGCATGGCCCACGTGAATGTCCCTATTCACCTGTGGCATCTTGACAGAGCCACTAGTTAGTTTTAACCGATTTTTTCCGACATTGAGTAAAATTCCAGCAAGTTCCAAATGCATGTCTTCCACTTTATAAATCTTGAGTTTATTAACTCGCTATAATTATGCGATAGAAGTCATTGAATCGTGTTTTACTCACAGCTACGATAAAGTGGGGAATTTTTGTTTCAGGAAATAAAAAGGTCCTGATTAAAAAAAAGGTCAGTAATCGTAAGCTATATATGAACCTATAACATCCCTGCCCAGTTTATGAACTGTAGATTTTTCAATAATTTAGAAGGGGCTTTGAAAAAAGTGTACTTGCTCGGGCGTTTCTGTTCTAGTTTCAATACCGTATCTCGCTTCCAATGCGACAGACCCGAATACCGTCTAAATGCAGGTTGATCGGGTAAAGCGGTGTGTGCCCTATTCGCTCTTTGTATCGCGATGTTGGAACAAAAGCGGAAAAGCCTGAACTGGCGGCTTCGCAATCACAAAAAAAAGTTACGTAACGTCGGGAGAGCGCATTAAGAATAGTGCGTTGCACCCAAAAGTAAGAGAAAATATTTTGTAACTTTTCCCACGGCGAACCATTTTACATGCATTTATGGTTTGATCCTTCGGAAACAACGCTTCGAGTCGCTCGCGCGAGACCGAAACCTCTCCGTTCGTGCAGTCTATTACAACAAACCAGGGTTTGGGGACGACGCGCCGTACGGTGAACCGGCCTGTAAATGACGCTTTTTTAGCTGCTCCCATCTATAACTTGCAAAATAATAGCATTAATTGGGAGCGTAAATAACAAACTAATTGCTTTAGTTTTGTGCTGTAGTATTAATTTCATCAGATTTATGTCCTACATCCGATTCAACTTTGGCGCTCATAGCAAAGTGCACATGTAAACAAAGCGTGACGTCATTATGTCTTAGGTCTTTTGGGCGACATGCAGACACTGAGTTTCAATACCGTATACATGTATCTTTCTTTCCATGCAACAGGCCTACGCCGCCCAAGCACATGTTAATACAAGTCGGTATATGCCCCATTCGCTCTTGTATCACGATATTGGAACAAACGCGGAGAAGTTGAACAGACAGGCGAAGGCTTCCCATTCACATTGCAATAACGTATACATTTTGAACAAAAAAGTTACGTAACTTTTTGTTGTTACGTAATGAAGGGCTCATACAAACAGTGCGCTACACCCGTCGTGAAACAAAGACCGTATCTTGAAGCAACTCTTCCACGGTGAAACCATGGAGCTATTTTGGAAATTTGGGGCGAAACATAAAGGTGTTATAATTTTTCACATGATTTCCCACTTATTTTTGTTAGGGTAACTGTGCCAGTAAGTCACTTTGTGAATTTGAATCTCATCAATACTGAGGTTTGGCAACACTACTTGATGATATCTTAGGAAAAGGTATACGCGCAACTTTAGGGTATAATAGTAGCCATTTTGGATCTCTATTATGTCTTCGTAATCATCCAGTCTCTGGTGTGCTTTAGAAAACGTTATTTAAGTAAGGATATGTAAGTAGAATTCCCAAAATATACTTTTCAAAAAATCACCCAAAAAATAGAAAATATACCCAAATATGGAAACAAATATATTACACGGTATAGGTATTGACTCGACGATTTATGCAAATAAGGCACCCGCTTCTCAAAATAATTTCAGGTGTCACCCCTTCTAAATATCATTTTTGGGGCTATAAGAATCTATCTGCCAAGTTTGGTGCTTTGGACCAGTCGGTCATTATTCCTACCATGCTGCCTGACTATTTGACTCTCATCATGGCAAGCGCACATGTAAACAAAGCGTGACGTCATTATGTCTTTGGGCGACATGCAGAAACTGAGTTTCAATACCGTATACATGTACATGTATCTTTCTTTCCATGCAACAGGCCTACGCCGCCCAAGCAAAAGCCGGTATATACCCCATTCGCTCTTGTATCACATATTGGAACAAAAGCGGAGAAGTTGAACAGACATGCGAAGGCTTCCAATTCACATTGCAATAACGTATACATTTTGAACAAAAAAAGTTACGTAACTTGTTTTTGTTACGTAATGAAGGCTCATACCAACAGTGCGCTACACCCGTCGTGAAACAAAGACCGTATCTTGAAAGCAACTCTTCTACGGTGAAACCAATGCTTTGATCCTCTGCAATGAAACTGGTGAACAATCGCATTCGGAAACAAAGCTCACGAGTCGCTCGTGCCAGACCAAAACATTGAGTAAAATTCCCACATTGAGTAAAATTGCAGCAAGTTCCAAATGCATGTATTCCACTTTATAAATCTTGAGTTTATTAACTCGCTATAATTATGCGATAGAAGTAATTGAATCGTGTTTTACTCACAGTTCACAGCTGCGATAAAGTGGGGAATTTTTGTTTCAGGAAATAAAAAGGTCATGATAAAAAAAAAACATCAGTATCGTATAAGCTATATATGAACCTATCACATCCCTGCCCAGTTTATGAACTGTAGATTGTTCGATAATTTAGAAGGGGCTTTGAAAAAAGTGTACTTGCTCGGGCGTTTCTGTTCTAGTTTCAATGCCGTATCTCGCTTCCATTCCAATGCAACACACCCGAATACCGTCTAAATGTAGGTTGATCGGGTAAAGCGGTGTGTGCCCTATTCGCTCTTTGTATCGCGATGTTGGAACAAAAGCGGAGAACTTAAGCCTGAAATGGCGACTTCGCAATCACACAAAAAGTTACGTAACGTCGGGAGAGCATTAAGAATAGTGCGTTGCACCCAAAAAGTAAGAGAAAGTATTAGGTAACTTTTCCACGACGAACCATTTTACATGCATTTGTGGTTTGATCCTTCGGAAACAACGCTTCGAGTCGCTCGCGCGAGACCGAAACCTCTCCGTTCATACAGTCTATAACAAACCAGGGTTTGGGGACGACGTGCTGTACGGTGAACCGGCCTGTAAATGACGCTTTTTTAACTGCTCCTATCTATAACTTGCAAAATAATAGCATTAATTGGGAGCGTAAATAACATACTAATTGCTTTAGTTTTGTGCGTAGTATTAATTTCATCAGATTTATGTCCTACATCCGATTCAACTTTGGCGCTCATGGCAAAGTGCACATGTGAACAAAGCGTGACGTCATTATGTCTTAGGTCTTTTGGGCGACATGCAGACACTTAGTTTCAATACCGTATACATGTATCTTTCTTTCCATGCAACAGGCCTACGCCGCCCAAGCACAGGTTAAAACAAGCCGGTATATTCCCCATTCGCTCTTGTATCACGATATTAGAACAAAAGCGGAGAAGTTGAACAGACAGGCAAAGTCTTCCCATTCACATTGCAATAACGTGTACATTTTGAACAAAAAAGGTTACGTAACTTTTTTTTGTTACGTAATGAAGGACTCATACCAACAGTGCGCTACACCCGTCGTGAAACAAAGACCGTATCTTGAAGCAACTCTTCCACGGTGAAACCATGGAGCTATATTGGAAATTTTGGGCTAAACATAAAGATGTTATCATTTATCATATGATTTCCCACTTATTTTTGTTTGTGAACATGAAGCTCATCCGTACTGAGGTTTGGCAAGACTACTCGATGATATCTTAGGAAAAGGTAAATACGCGCAACTTTAGGGTATAATAGTAGCCATTTTGGATCTTCATTATGTCCTCGTAATCATCCAGTCTCTGATATGCTTTAGAAAACGTTATTTAAGTAAGGAAGAAGAATCCCCAAAATATACTTTTCAAAAAATCAAAAAAAAAATCAAAAAATACCCAAATATGGAAACAAATATATTACACGGTAGGTATTAACGATTTATGCAAATTAGGCACCCTTCCCAAATAATTCCAGGTGTCACCCCTTCTAAATATCTTCCTTAGGGCTATAAGAATAATCTGCCAAGTTTGGTGCTTTTTGGACCAGTCGGTTACGATTCCGACCTTAATGCCGCCTGACTATTTGGCTCTCATAGCAAAGCGCACATGTAAACAAAGCGTGACGTCATTATGTCTTAGGTCTTTGGGGCGACATGCAGAAACCAAACTGAGTTTCAATACCGTACACATGTATCTTTCTTTCCATGCAACAGGCCTACACCGCCCAAGCGCAGGTTAATAAAAGCCGGTATATGCCCCATTCGCTCTTGTATCACGATATTGGAACAAAAGCGGAGAAGTTGAACAGACAGGCGAAGTCTTCCCATTCACATTGCAATAACGTATACATTTTGAACAAAAAAAGTTACGTAACTCTTTTTGTTACGTAAGGAGGACTCATACGAACAGTGGGCTACACCAGTCGTGAAACAAAGACCGTATCTTGAAAGCAACTCTTCCACGGCGGTGAAACCAACGATTTGATCCTCTGCAAAGAAACTGGTGAACAATCGCATTCGGAAACAAAGCTCACGAGTCGCTCGAGCGAGAACAAAACCTCTCCCCGCATTCTTAAAAGAAACCAGTGTAGGCCTATAGACGACACATCGTGACCAACATGACATTCAAATTGCGTGATAAAAAAAAACGACAGTGCAAATCGAACCTGTCTTACAAAATGTTAGCTTGAAATTCTACAACAAAATAAATTAAAAGCAGACACAAGGTCAAAATGAAAGGGAAGATGAAATTTAGGACATCCAATCGAGTCAGTGGATACATGGACTTACCTGTTCAAACGTTTCGTTATAGAAGTCAGTTCAGTTTATCCAGTGTTCGCTAA
Organism: Patiria miniata; assembly: GCF_015706575.1. Lineage (NCBI taxonomy): Eukaryota > Metazoa > Echinodermata > Asteroidea > Valvatida > Asterinidae > Patiria > Patiria miniata. The sequence continues at coordinate 30,428,006 of NW_024037069.1, read as the reverse complement.
TCAGTGTGTATAATGTAGGGTGTACATGTACATGTCCAACAGACGAGTGAAAACAATAGAGGAATCCATAAAAAAGCACAGCTTGTATAATAGGGATCGGCCCTAGAACACAGTAGGCATATGTTCGGATCGACACCAAGTGACAGTCAAGCAAAAGGCTGTCATTCGGAGAAAAAGATTTATGCAAAGATAAACAATTAAGGCTGTACATATCAATAATATTCCTAATTTTGCAAGGAATAAATAACAATAGTTTCATAATGAATGTAAATATTCAGCAAAATAGATTTGTAAACACGTAGAATTTTTTTAGGAGTCGATGGAGAGTTCTATATTAAATTTGGTTCCCTCGTAGTGAATATGTTTTGAAGTAAAAGTAGTAAATGGTGGTTGGAAATGAATAGTTTGCCGAGTAGAGTAATATATATATCGAAATTCCTGAAAAGGCAATAATGGATTGAAGAGTATAAGGTATTGGAGATAGACCGATACATTGCGAAACAAAATTACGGCGAATGTACCGTATACGAATACAATTGAAGTAAAAGTGCCTTAATGAAACAGGTTTGTTTTACAATTCATTCAATCGTTGTTTATTACGGGAGTTTTAGAGGTTTTTTTTTTACATGCATATAATAAAGCGCAGATTGAGCTAACAATCCTCCAAGTGTCTCCAACTATATATTAAGACTCAGTGATTCGAAGACTGTATGTACAATAGCCTAGTGGTTAGGGTATTCGTCCACAGACCGCGGGGTCTGGGGTTCGAAACGGACCGGGTGCATTTTTTGGTTTTCAATACACGCGCTCAGTCATTTATTTAAGAGTCTTAATTTCCTGTCGTCAAATACCAACCGACCTTAGCTCAATCAGTTAAGTCACCGGCTGGGACTGTCTGCGAAGTCCAGGTTATGCATCTACTCATAGGTACGGGGCTCTTTTGCTGTCTCGGCAGCAAGGCATAGGGTGTCGCCTCGTTTCCTCCCTTAACGGTGCTTGGCCCTCCGGGGTTACATGGATGGATAGGGAAGGAGGTGTGGTGGGCCGGGGAATCCGAGACCCAGGAAGAGCCCTATATGGGAGCCGGTAACCAATCGCGGCCCCTGAATGCTTGGTCAACACCACATAACTTTTTGTTTTTCTTTATCCCATTACTTTTTTTTTCATTGTCGAGACTTTATAAGGTTCAAAAATAAATTCATATTGTAACTTATGTAACAGCTATACCAACATTTCAGTGTAAACCGAAAATTCAATCTCAATGATCATTTCTGCCTGCACGGGTCCCTAAATTTGCTATTGATAAAGTGTCTTGCCCAAGGACAAATACTTCAATAGCAAGGCTGCTTGTCGGGACCGCACAAGGACTCAACTGCATCCAATTCACTCCACTTGGAGTCCTGCTGGTTGCCTTTTTGCAACCTCAGCTGCACTCCAGCAAGATTAAGGCCCAAAGTGAAGGCCGGAAAACAATCTTGACAATAATAAAGGCTTTTCTGCAACTTTGCGGAATAACCATTTGCAAAAACACCCGGCCGGCGAATTAGGCGAATAAGGGCTGCTTGACATGGGGGCCTTAACCCCCAAATTTACACGTAAAAAAATGACGTTCGATATTGTTCAAATTATTTGTCCATGAACTAGGTTATTAGTAATGCTTTACGTTAAAGTTCAAAAACGTGTGGTTTAAGTTTATTCATTAAGACAACATTTGTTAAACTAAGTGCGCAAATAATTAATAACACGAGGATATGCTCGTAAGGCAGTCTTGCCAACTTTTAACAAGTGCGTTATCTATGTTTTTCTTTATCCCATTACTTTTTTTTTCATTGTCGAGACTTTATAAGGTTCAAAAATAAATTCATATTGTAACTTATGTAACAGCTATACCAACATTTCAGTGTAAACCGAAAATTCAATCTCAATGATCATCTCTGCCTGCACGGGTCCCTAAATTTGCTATTGAAAAAGTGTCTTGCCCAAGGACAAATACTTCAATAGCAAGGCTGCTTGTCGGGACCGCACAAGGACTCAACTGCATCCAATTCACTCCACTTGGAGTCCTGCTGGTTGCCTTTTTGCAACCTCAGCTGCACTCCAGCAAGATTAAGGCCCAAAGTGAAGGCCGGAAAACAATCTTGACAATAATAAAGGCTTTTCTGCAACTTTGCGGAATAACCATTTGCAAAAACACCCGGCCGGCGAATTAGGCGAATAAGGGCTGCTTGACATGGGGGCCTTAACCCCCAAATTTACACGTAAAAAAATGACGTTCGATATTGTTCAAATTATTTGTCCATGAACTAGGTTATTAGTAATGCTTTACGTTAAAGTTCAAAAACGTGTGGTTTAAGTTTATTCATTAAGACAACATTTGTTAAACTAAGTGCGCAAATAATTAATAACACGAGGATATGCTCGTAAGGCAGTCTTGCCAACTTTTAACAAGTGCGTTATCTATTATTGAATCCTGGCGTGAAAATTGTTAATAGACACCTAGGAATAGAGGACTGGGTATATTTATAGCAATTACAAATACTGCATTATCATTACACCCTCCCTCACACCCCCCCCCCCCCCCCCTTCCGCAAGCAGATGTCTATGAGGCGAACCAAAGCTAGCGAACCATGCGAACCATAGTGCGAACTTGCCGGTAACTTAGATACACCGCCCTCTTTCGATATAAAAAAAAAGTTTATCGAAGTTTACTTTTATGACAAGTGTACGACTGTTCTATGCGTTTTTAAACCTCTGACGAGGATCGATCATACAACTGCTGTATGGAAATCAGAAGGCAACATGTCTTGCGGGGAAGTCGAAGATTTGCAAGAAGGCTCCTCCGATTCTAAAGAGGTAAAATCCTTGGTTTTTATTCCACATTATTTGCTCTAAATTGCACTAATGGGTGTCCAGCTAGTTGCATCGTCTGTTGCGTTCCACTTATTGCGGATTTCCTGTTCGTAAGGGATGTGTGCATTTTTTTTTCTCTTTAACTTCCGCAATGTACTTTCCACAAAATTCCAGTTTGTACGAGTGTCTATGTGTTGCTGTCGTGCGTAACTTTTGTACTTCGAAGTTTGAGTCCGCTGCCGTGCTGGTCTACTCTGACTGTGGATGTTAATGATTGATGCGTACTAATTGTGTCATTTGTCTATCTCTTTGTGGAACTAAATGTGCTTTTTGCCCATCATTATTTGGTAAGTTTAATAATGTTTTGTCAACATGCTTGCTTTTTAGTCCGAGTAACTAGGACTCTACGAATCGCCTTTTGTAACATTTGGACATGGTTGCCCGACCATATCCAAATGTTAAAAAAGGCGATTCGTAGAGTCCTAGTTACTCGGACTAGCTTCATTTTGAAATTCCTTGCTCAAAGTTGTATTAAATGCATAGATGTGTTGCTGTGTGTTGTTTGTTGGTAGTGCCAGTATCACAACTCCAGGGGTACCACTTATGTTAATTTATGTTTTTCCTTTGAATCCCTGCAAGACACTTGGGTTCTTTCCCTTAAATTAAAATTATCTCAACGATAAACTCAGAGAAGAAAAGTAGCCGATGAAAATGAGCAGCGACGACGTGGATTCGAACCAGGGATCTTTGTATCCATAGCTCATCTCGCTATCCACTACTCTAGAGGCTGCTGTGTGGTAGCTCGACGACAACCGTTCTTAAAAATGCTTTAATGTAACGGTTTAACTAAATTTCAACAATGCTGTTGATATCATCGTTCTGTTCTCATGAATAAACATACTGGCCCGTTGGCCATTGCTTATGAATAAAGTGGTACCAGTGGAGTTGTGATATTGGCCCTACCTATGTTTAGTCAGTTAGTGCTAAAGTTAGTCTGTTGCTTACGTAGAATAGAGTCAGAAGTCACGGCAAAATGGACATTTTTCACAAGGTTTCCCTTTTTCTTGCAATAATTCTTGACAGAAAGAATTTTAACAGTAGGCCTACCCCACGAAACATTCATGTTGGAATTTTATCTTGGTATTCCTCAAGAAAAAAAATGACGAGAAATTACTTGGAGATGGGTAAAAACGAATTTAACTTATGACCTTTCACATCCGGCATTTGTGTTCCGAGGTCTCCTTGTTTGTTCACGTTTGTTTTCACATTGTGTACTTTGTGAGAACGAAAATGTATTTGCTACCTACAGCCGATGGGTTAAAGATTTAGTCAGGCTGGCTTGAATGCAGTCCTTATGAGTGGTCATTAAAAAAAAACAATTGTAAATGCTAATGAGTCCGTCAAGTTTATTAAAAAGAAAAATTGTATCCCAAAAGACATTTTAGTCTCCTATTTAAGTTTTAGCTTTCACCCAATGACCGCCACAAAATCATTAAGGAGGGGGGGGGGGGGGGGGAGGGGTGGGGGAAACAATTGATAGGCACATAAATTAGCTTGGAGAACCCAGCAGGTACATTGATGTGCAAAATGGCATTGAGTTGCATGGTATGAACTGAAAAATGTGTTTAAAAAAAGACTAGATTACAGAGAAAATCTTGAGAGTTGTGCCCCTAGAAAATGTCGCTTTTAATTAGCTTGGCTTTCATTAATCACGGGTTTTTATTTTGTTTTGTTTTCATTGAGAAACCCACTAAATCAACAGTACGACTATTACATGTAGATGAGGAAAACATCAACATTGAAATCTGCTGATAGTGTGGGTTTTTTTTTCAAAAAAGTTTCCAGAAATGTTGATAAACCTACAATGCAATTTTATTTGGTTCCATTTCCATATAAAAAATCACCCGTACACTTGGCAGAGTTTAGACGTGCAGTTCACATTAAAAAAAACTTTAGAATTTCATCCTAATAGAAATTGCTTCATCCACATGAAATTATGTGAAATTGAATGATATACAAATGATCCGTAATACATTTATCACCGGCGGATTTGGGGGGGGGGGCGGGCACTCCCATTTGGCCGCCGAAGAATACCCCCCCCCCCCACCCCACCTAACACCCCACCCACCACCCCCCCCCCCACCCCACCCGGAAACCGCTTATTGTTTTTGACATTATTCTGACATCCACTGGATGACCCCCTCCTCCCCACCCCCTATGGAAAATTGCAAGGTCTGCTGATGATGTATAGGCCTATGCCTCCGGATTTAAAGCTATAGTCCATCATTTGCAGCTATCCGAAAAGTAACTGACGTAATTATTGTTGAAAAACATACTTGGTTGAAAGATAGTAAGGGGACTAAACTCCCTGTGAAATTATTCTTTCTGGCAAGCTGTCATTTTGAAATAATCAACGAAAGAAGGCCTTTCCAACGGTGCTTCTTAAGACGCACTGAAGGAATTTTAAATTAGTAGTTCGTTTTGTTATTCGGTGAAGTGCGCGCAAGCATTGGCACGACGCACACGCACTCCCGGTTGCTATAATTGGTCGGATCAGTGCGCGACATCGCGTAGCTGCAATCGGCTTAGCGAGAACGTGTCTCGGACGCTGAATTCAGGCGCCATTCAAAACATGATTCAGCAACTTTTGATTTGAAATTGAGATCCTAGAATGCTGTTTTTCTCGGAATATACAGCTGAAGCTGAGCTGAAATTTCAACAAGTTAGTTGTGAGGTACCCTTCTTGAGCACGTTTGTTGCTTCAAACGAACAAAATGCACAAATTACAAATGATGGACTACATCTTTAAAATATGATTCAGATAAGAAAGAACCCCCCCCCCCAAAAAAAAAAACACCAAAAAAAAAATGTCATGTGTAACTGTATGAAAATCTACAGGAACACATAATTTTTTACACAGTCACTGTCCTTTGGCAGGAAGTATGTATACGTGTAGGTCAGCACTTTTCACATCAGCTTTGCAAAGTCTGCTTCGTAGCTCTTCAGAACAAGCATCCTGTATCATCAGTATCAAGTTCATGTGCTTTTTTCTTGTCATCTTGATAATTTGATAACGACACACTGAGAATAATTTTGCCCATTTTGTTGTTCTGCTGGCCATACACAATAGTTCATGGAGCATATGCGGGAACTCTGTTGTGTTCAGGTTGGTATCAGGGAGCTAGACTTTGCTACATTAATGGCAGTAGTCTTTTTGTTTTCGGCAACAAAAATCTGCATGCATTGAAAAAAGGCATCAGACTGGAGTCTTGATAAACAACGACATAAGTTGACTAGAGGATTGTTTATGTCCAGCCGAAATTCCTGTGCCAATTTTATCAGGTTTATCAAGATTTCTGGTTTTTATTTGTTGCATAGTGGATAGGAAGTGATTTCAATGTTTGCGTATTTCTCAGCATTTCTGGTTTTTAATTTTCAAACTAATGTTAACACGTTTCCATCCACTCTCATGCTATCGCTATGGTTATATATCCGTAGCCATTTTTGTGTTATTTTTATTTGCCATGTGTTTGTAGCTTAGATAGCAGAAACCTTCATTCATCTTAAAAGCGGTGACTAAGCTGGATATTAATCCGATGCTCAGTTATGCAGTAAGCAGAAACGCTTAGCAAGCAAGATGACGGTAAGCATGGAACTAATTGCCGGACTGTTTCCAAAAGATATATTTTGAACATTCCATAGGGCATGTTGTTTAACTGTTTTTGTAGGCACTCTCACAGCTCTGCTCAAATTAACTAGAGAAGCAGGCCCAGTCAACTTCGCAACTCATTTAATTTGAAAATCCCAAGATGACGATAGAAAAATTCCAAAGATTTCCCAAGATGTGCCAAATTATAAGTTCCGTCGATATCAGAATTTTCAGTAATCAGTATATCGGAATCCTATATTGAGAATATTCAATATATCGATTATCCCATGTAAAACTTACCATAAAGATGACACTTTGATTAAAACAAAAATAAACCAATTTTAAGTCCCAACTTTCCACGGCTTTCTCTAGAGCATATTGCTCAAACTTTTTAAAAACAAATCTTAGCACTGACAGTTTGTCCAGAACGGGCTGTTTCTTTTGAGGTTTTACATTGGGGAGAGCACGAATTCCAGCGAATGCAGAGCACAAAGCGACGCCTCTTGGCATTTCGCAATGTTTTTAATTTGAGTCACAAGCGCAAGTTGCCCCCGAATTTTATTTCATTATACAGCAAACGTTAAACACAAAGTAAAGCACAAACAGGAATTTTATTATGATGATAATCTGAGGCATTTTCGATATCATTCCTCAATATCCAGAATTTCAATATTTTCAATATGATTAAAAAATTGCTGTCGGCGATATCATTATAAAAATAATATCGAATAATATAGTAATATCGATATATCGATGGTGCTTACCAAAATAGCAGCAAATATCCTATTTTTATGAGTACTTTGCTCACCTAGGAATCCCTAAGTCTGGTGAACCTTTCCCAAGGGCCTTGCCTAAATTCCGAAAATATTGGGGAAAATCCCAAAGGAATCCTCACACTGGAACGCCCAGTTGTGAAATTCATCAGGAAAAGTTTCCAATTCGCTCTTTGCACGCTCCGCCATAAGCATGCAGAGCCTCGATCTGGCAACTTTACACAATGAATATAGCTGGTTCGTGAAAAGAGTGAATGGTATCAAGTGTAATGTCCCAAAAAGAGTATTCCATATAATGTGATTTTTGTTGCTTAAAGCCGGCCTCAGGTCGACCTTGCGACGACACAGATCAGTCGGCGACTGACTTTTCAGGATCAAGCTGCGTCTGAGCTACGACTGTAGGGAACATTTCAGTCGCCGATTTTGTGCGACCTGAGTATAACTGCGACGATATTAAGACGATCGGAATTAGTCGGCGCTAAAAAAAATCAACAGTCGCAAGAGTAGAAAAATTTCAACTTTTACGACGATGTCGCGATCGTGTGCGCATCCTTTTCAATTGTTTAGCCAATCAGCACACAACACTGGCGCTCCGCGCGTCAATCACGCAGAACGCATCATGCACGCGCGTCAATCACCATATAAGGAGATTGTTTACCTACTCGCGAGAGGATATTCCATACCATAGCTTAGAGGGGTGTTTAAAAAATGAAATAAAACTGTTCAACAAAATCTTTGGAAATGTATTATTTTTTACTTGTCTCGACTTTTTGACTCAAAGGTATTTGTGAATGGGAATACCGCAAGTACATGTAAGACCGTATCAGGGGAATGGGCGCTGATAATGCCTCGAGCCGAACCGGCCAAACACATTTACTCCCTTATTGGTAAAGAAGTCACATGGCTGTCTATGCTATGAAATCGTGGTGGATCGTCGCGTCGAGGGTGACATGAGCATGGTTGCGATTATTTTACGTTGGGATGCCACTTGTTCAAGAGAATCAGACAATTTCTCAGTTTTGTGACCTGAGTATTATTTTTCTGCATCGTGGCGCAAGCAAATCGTGCGTCGACCTGAGGCCGGCTTGAAAGATGATTCCCCATGCTACGTTGGCGTTTCACCTCAAAACATAGATTTGAAAAAATCCACCGACTTTTATATCAAATTATTTCTTCACAAAATTCAAGGCATTGGCTGCCAGACAATAAGTCGGCTCTAGCAGGGCGGGTTCATTGCGCACAGAATGAATAGTTTTTTTGTTGAAACAGAGCATAAAACTTGAACATTTGTTAGGATTTTTTTTTTTTTTTATGTGATTTGAGTTCAACATTTTCATTTTGGGGGTTGGGTCGGACAGATAAAAAGGGCTGTACATGTATGCAGTACGCATACTTTTATTTGCCATCACTAAGTGTTATTATTTTGTGTACTTACCTCATGATAAACAATGATTAAGAACAGACTAACAACTTTTTATCATTCTCTCTTCCTTTTAATTTCATTTACATACATAATGTGTCTTGGACATGCAAAATAAATGAAAATATAATCTACATACAAACATCGTTTTCAATTTGTTTATTTTAACAAAATTTTAAGAAAAATCGGCTTTTCGTACATAGGTAGTGGTTTTGTTTAAGCATGGCTTGTAATTTACAAAATTCTTGATGTTGCTGGCATTATACTTGAATTGTTATGTGGAAATCTCATTAATTTTTTTTTTTTTGGTAGGAAAATTCTGTAAAGAATATTGCTTCCATGTTCAACCAGCCCAACCAGAGTGCTGGTATGGCGCGCCCTGCTGTCGCTGCCAAACCGACAGTCGGTTCAAAACCGTCCGTCCTGGCCAAACCCCCCGGCAAACTTGACCTCAACAGCAGCATCAAAATCATCGGTCCTAACGTCCGCTCGCCTCGGTTTGAGAAACCCTCCAATGGTGCCGTCAAGTCGCCCAGTAAGGACTCCCTTAAAAGGGACTCGCCCAAGCCTGCAGCGGCACCAGCGAAAGCTCCCGTAGGGGGACCGGTGATGCCGGGAACCAACATGGCGGAGATCCTGAACATGAGGAATATGCTGAAGAAGGCGCCAGTCCCCGCCCCGTCGCCGACCACATCCCAATCCGAACCCAGAGTGGACTTCAAGAGGTCACTCAAGAAGTCACCTGTAGCGCCTCCCACTAGAACGACGCCATCCCTCCACCAGAAAACAGCCCCGCCCTCCCAAGGAACCGATGAGATGGACACTTCTTCCAAAGAGAACATCTCCACCTCCAAATCGGAAGGCGACTGTTCCTCTTTATCGTCCTTCACCAGTGATTCATCCATCCCTCGGAGGGGCTCGGCAACAAGTCAGAAGACGACTGGCGACAACCAGAAACCAATTCTTGAGATCTTGCCTCCGTTAGAAACTATAGGACCCGCTCCCAGGAAACCGGCTAAGCCTGTCAACGTGAAGCTACCCAAGTCAGCAGGTGAGTTCATGTTCACACGCTCCTTGTTACTATATTTAACAGCAGCGTTGTGTCCTTTGGCAGGACATAGTGCCTGAATCTCATATCTTAAAATTGTTAATAATGTTGATTGGAGTCGAAATTCCAATTTTTGGACCAAGGATATAAAGTAACAAACTTGCAAATCTTTTGTACGGGTGTTCAGAACGCTCTGAAATTATATCTGTTTCTTGTAATTCCTTGAAAGACTTTGGAAGAATTGAAATGAATCGCAAAATTGACATAAATCGAAAACCTGGTATTTTTTGGAAGTTTTAGTTAGGAAAATATTTACACAGGTTGTGTTGCGTATAATTTATTTTGGGACGGGGGGGGGGGGGAGAATAGAGTAATGGCTGACATTTTACTCTTCCCTGTTACCATAGCAATGCCTCCGTCAGCAAATCCTGAGCCAATCGACAGTGGGGCAGATTCGGGAGAGATTTATGATGACGTCGCTGTCGAGACAAATAAAAGATTCTCTCTCATGTAAGTACTATACCAACAGAAGACTTCTAAGCACAGATAAACATTTGCTAAGCGAAAACTATTTACCAGCCAAACGGCGTACAGAGTATATTTATTGCGACCGGTTCTCTGCAGATTTAAGCATAGCACAAGAAATTAAGAACATTTCTATAATTCTATAAGGAAGGGTATTAAAGCTAATATACCATACAACATTTGCAAACATCAAAATACAAAACTAACAAATTATTATGAAATAGCTTACTTGACTGTAAGTGAATAATAGTCTCCAGCGTCCAGTGAAATCATGGAACGTGGTGTTCTTTCATTTTCAAGAAAAGTAGAATTTATGTTTCAATTTTCGACGATTGTCGGCCGACCATCATTGGAAAAAAATGACTTTTTTCTTCAAATACTGCCGAAAGTTACCAATTAAGTTAAAAATCCACATTTTGTTTGCTATCGTTTTAATACACAACTGAAACGTTGGCCCTGCTAACTTTTACATCATTTGAAGTTTATTAAGAGTAGACATGCTAAATATAACAATGTCTTGAAGTAGGCCTACTTTGTAATTAGATTTTTAAAAAGTAGGAATTCTAGATTTGAACTTGTAGAATGAAACATAACAATTGTCTAATAACCACCTGAAATTGTGTCACCGCATTGAATAGGAAAATTGTAATATTACAGATCTATGTATAGTATAGTGGCTTCGTTCCACAAGTCAGAACTAACTTTACAGTGACAATTCATATGCTTATTTTGTAATACAATTTTTTTTACTAAATAGTTTTCTAAAAGTCCAAACTTTACATCCTGGTCTGTGAAGCGATTGATTTACTCAGGCACACACAGCACACGCACACAGGAACTGACCTCCAGTCCATTGTGAAATGCGTGATCGTTAGGGGAATTCCCTACACTGGCCACTCCTGGCCCCAATTATTGTCCATTCACATTGTGCAGTCACCCAATCAACTATACACACAGTGCCTGGCAGTACAGGCTGGGATCCTATGCATAGACCCTGCATATAGGCATGGCAATTGGGTTGTGCACTGCCACTGGCTTATGACGCCACTGTAAAAGAGATTAACTGTTATATTCAATATTGTAAACCTTGTTTAACTAGTGTGATAAGCTTATCTAGCCAGAAGAGGTTTTTTCTGTCTGATAAAAAGGGGCCTGTTTGGAAAAAAAAGGAGCATTGTACTGGTACACCAACTATGTGCATGTGCATGTAGATTAACCCTTACCCTACTAGACCCTCCAACGCATGCCAGTATGTGCCTCAAGAAAATCTCCTATGTTTTTTGCATGGCCCTCCAATATCTGCCATGTCATTTCAAGGGTAACTGGACAGGCACTCCAATACATGCCACAGAGAACAATGAGAGTCCTCTGATAACAATCAAGTGCCCCCCAGCTGGTCAGTATCAGGCACCCTCCAGGGCCTCCAACTCCTGCCAATTGGAGCCTTCACTGCTACATCAAAGTATCCTCCAATAAACTGCAGCTGGAGGGCATTGGCATAACCAACTGACATGCAGTAAACTACCCTCAGAGGAATGCTCGAAAACATTTCCGTCATTTTTTGGGTATATGTAGCCTAAGGTGTGATGTAATAAAACCGACTATTGTTTCTGTCATGAAATGAGTACAAAGGGTACTTTTGAGAGCTATTTTTCAGGTCCTGTTTCGACCCGAACGTGCAATTTGTGTAAAAGTCGTCGTTGCGGGCAGCAAACAAAACACAGTAAATCGTGACGTAATAAACAGGACTCCCGATGCAGAGTAGCATACACGAGTCCTGTTTATTACGTCACGATTTACTGTGTTTTGTTTGCTGCCCGCAACGACGACTTTTACACAAATTGCACGTTCGGGTCGAAACAGGCATGACAGGACTTGAAAAACAGCTCTCAAAAGTACCTTTTGTACTCATTTTATGACAGTAACAATAGTCGTTTTTATTTCATCACACCTTAGGCTACATATACCCGAAGAACGACGGAAATGTCTTCGAGCATTCCACAACCTCTTTAAAGGGAATGTACATCTTTGGCTTTTGCTGTAATTTTCAGAAATGAACTATTTGAGGGGCTAGTACAAGAGATCAAATATTGTTACACTGACATTTGTGAAGTTTTGTCTTCGAAAAGGTTGGAAAAACCAAGAAAAACAAAAATGTTCAAGTAGTCTGGTTCCCTGACTCCACTAAAGATAAAATGAATCAATTTATTGATGCCCGAAAATTGTAAGGTAAGGAAACCAGTCTAGTTGGCCTACACCCGTTCAAGAACATGTAACCAATAGCAAACAAAATTTGGACTGAAAATAAATGGTAAATTTGGAGCAGTAGTTGCAAAATAGTAAGGTTTTTCCAACGGTGGTCGGCCGACCACCGTTGGAAACATGGGCGTCGCGAGGGGGGGGCAAGGGGGGGCACTTGCCCCCCCCTGGAAAAGCCAAAAAAAAAAAAAAAAAAAAAAAAAGAAGAAGAAAAAGAAAAGAAAAAAAGAAAAGAAAAAGAGGCGCGAAGACAAAGTGGTGTAAATTTAATGAGTTGGGGGGGGGGGGCAAATTGTCCCTGCCCCCCTCTAAAACTGATAAATCGAGAATGTGTTGAGAAATACAAACATTTTTTGGCAAATTTTTTTTTTGCCCCCCTCTAGAAAAAATCCTGGCGACGCCCATGGTTGGAAATGTATACAAAATACCACTTTTCTTGAAAATGACTTCACACCAGGTGCCATAATTTTACAGGATGCTTTAGACTTTCATTTACCAACATCCTATTAAGGTATTTTGTAAAAATTTGGTAGTTTTGTTTTCCAATATTTGCAAATGTTGTATATTCCCTTTAAAGATGTGTCCCAAAGTTTTTATGGAGGGAAATTTACTGCACATATAAGTGAATTTTGTCATTTACTGGAAAGAAAATATGAATACACGAAACTCATGAAGTTGAAAATTTTAGTTTTGCGTGACTTAGATTGCCCAATATCATTAAAAATGACTTTACAACGTCTCAGTGAAAAAAAAAAGTTATGGGTTATGTGTTAATAACCTTCAATGGGCAATTTTATATTCACTAGAAATTGAAATATAAATTTGTGACAGTTTTTGCAGAAAACGGTCTACATCATAGGTAGCTCTACATTGTCGCCATTTCCCCTTATAACAGCCATTGTCCTTAAGCTAATTTGAATCCCCTCTTTATGATTTCCCCCCTCCCCCCCCCACCAGAATGTCAAGCACTGTATCAAAACAAAACCACATCACTTATCAAAAGCTCAACAATATGACTTTTTTTTTATCTCAAGGCGCTTTCAGTCGAACCCTGATAAGAAGAGTACTGTTAATACAACATCCTGCTTATAACAAGCACAATTTTCGGTCCCAAGTCTTTGTTTTTCTTTGTTTTCCATTACTGATAATACAAGGTACCTGTTATAACACACTATTTGTAGGTCCCAACTCCCAAGGACCTTGTAATATAGGTGTTCGACTGTACAATTTTATTTAGTTTTTGCCCTTCACCGACTTATTTTATAAACACTTTATACTCAGTGTTGTCCAAGGGCTTGCGAGAAAAAATTCACAAGCTTACCTGGGTGGGACTCGAACCCACGACCTGCTGCTTGCTAGAGTAGACAACTTACCACTCAACCACTGAGCTTGCTGGGGCTGGCTGGCTGGTTCGAGTCTGATATAGCAGCGGGTACCGCAACCAAACTTGTTCTGAGAAGGAAAAAATTAGCGTCGGAGAGATGACATATATGTACCAGTTGCCATTCCCATCATTGTGTGGCACGCATAATGAATCTCAAATATGCCGTTCACGTCAGGAAGTGAAGATTTCAAGAGCTTTTCGGGATTTAAAAATAACTTATAAACTAAAAGATGGGAGGTTATTTTTGGTAACACAGCGTGAATGGTTATTTCTACAAAATTGCCACCAAAGGTAGACGAATTTAAAAAAGAATATCTTTCCAAGTTTTATTGCAATAGGAAGTCAGAATATCAGCTTCAACCAAGACCCAAAGTTTGGGAGTATATTTTTTGGTGAGAGGAAAATTGCTGAGAACATTTTCAGAAACTGTAGGCAAATTTTAAACAGATTTTTTTTTTCCAGATATTTTGATATATTTTCTTTTAATTGAGGTGATTCTTTAAAAAAATTATTACTAAAAGAGCAAATTCCAGAGGATGCAAATTTTGGGGGATAATTTATAGTACCTTTGTATACTTGCATTTGTTCAAAAGAATATTTTATTGTTTCACAAATTGGCTGCAAAAGTTGAATTATTTTTTTAAAAAGAGAAATTTCGTCATTTCTTCATTTTGCCCATTTAATGCTTCAGTAGAAAAATAATTGGCCCTGGTTTAGGAGACAGGAAGTTTGTCCTTATGATTTGACAAATGTTTCTCAGAAAAAAAAAAAAAAAAATGCCAAAATCTCTGAAATTTGAGTAAATTTGAGGGTGCGTTGTATTTTTTCCTTTTTCGTACAGCCCGACCATGGATTCTGATGAGGAAACAGGAGATGATATATATGATGACACGGAGGGTATGTATAATTCTTTTTTTCTTTCTTTTTTCGGTTCGAAACTTGATACCGGATGATAAACTTTTCATAGATGCTGTGGACCAATAGTTGCGGCTTCGACTCATGTGCTATGGCACAATGGTTCAAACCCTGACAGGGAGCACGGTGCTTGTTTTCCTTGGGCAGGACACTTTATTATAATTGCCTCTCTCCACCCAGGAGTATAAATGGGTACCTGTGAAGGTAGAGACCAGATTGCGCTGATCTCGAGCTGCTGCAGAAGAGCTGGTCTCATTGCCTGATGAATAGAGGTGGAAATTGTGAAGCACTGTTTTTAAGAAAGTGGAAAATTCTGTACAAGCATAGCATTCACTGTGTGGACTTCCGAACAAAAGATGTCCACATAAACCAGGTAGCAGCGACGTTGTGTGGACTTGCCCACGTCCACACAGTGTTTCCCCCTCTCTGGAAAACGGGTTTAGAGGCATTTTGGGGTTAGGTTTATCTGTGGCAAAATGAAGAGAAACTCTAAAGGGAATCGTAGAAAAGAATTTGGGTTGAAAGAGTTTTCACAGTGTGAGTAAAATGAGTTTTCTTCACAGGTTTTTCTTAACTACACAAAAACAAAAGAATGTCCACACTTGGTATGTAGCCTAAACATTTGTGTGCGGACCTGTGCAAGTCCACGTACATGTACATCATCTTAAGCTCTTCCATCGTGTGGACCTCTTTTATTCACACGTCCACACAGTAACTCCAATGCCTGTCCTGTGAAAATATGTCATTAACTCTTTCAGTGCCCGCAAAATTTGAAAAGTTTAACCCTAAAGTGCCCAACTTCGAGCGTTTTTGTTAATTGTTCGAAATTCTTTTAAAAAAAAGTAAATAAGTTTTACTCACTACATTTGTTGTTGTTGCTCTCTGGTATATCCTTGATATATTGGAAAGTCAAAAGTAGTCACAAATATAGTGATACACCCTGAAACACTGGCCTGAACACAGGGGAATTCCGCACTTTTTGCAGAAAATACGAGATTTAGTGCTGCGCCCTCTCGCAAGAACTCGAATGAAAAAATAAATACAGGTCGTACGGTACATGCATGAAAATGGTACCATTAGAAAGAGCGAGAGTGCCCCCTTTTGATAACATATTTACTCTACCTCGCACATGTACGAGGTTTGGCAATTTTAAGTACGAACATTTACGAACATAACCTCGTACATGTACATGTACGAGGTTGGCGCTTTTGTACTAGCAAATATACCTCGTACATGTACGAGTTTGGCACTGAAAGAGTTAAACGTATAGACAGTATTTTGTTTTTTACATTTTATTTGACAAGAGAGGATGTGGCCTGACCTTGTTGATTTGCAGACTGACACTGTATTAACACGGTCACCTTTGACGTATGTGTGACCGCGTGACAGCCAATTAGTGGGCACTCTGATGGCGGATTACGCTATATTCACCTCTAGTTGTGAAATATCCTCTTTGGGTGGTTGGTTTCCAGGCTATGTTGTGGTTGCCGGGCCAGATGAGGCTTTGTATTCATCACAACGATAGCCTGGAAAACAGATGGGAATATCGGATTCGAAACTTTCATTTTGATTAACCTGTAGCACATGTAAAAGTACAATGACATACATGTGTGTGCATACATACTACTCCAACTACTCTTCCAGGGGGTGTAGTTCGAGGGCAAATGGAGTTATTTCAAAACCATTCCATGAATTCATTTTGTTCAACCCTTTCAAAGAAATCTCAGTCATTCATGACTTTTTGCTATTGTTGCTTTCCCTCCGTGATTGTTGGAGGTGCAGGCGTTTACTGGTAGTACAGGAATCAGGTATCCGATTGAAGAAAAAAAACGCGAGTACCCGGGAACTACCCAGGTTACCGTTAAAGAAACCCAACCCCAAAATTTAAATCTCACAAGTCGCTGTACAGATTGTTCACTAGAGTTCCGCACGATTATACAGTGAAACGTCGCTGAAACGAACATCACAGAATCCACAGAAATTGTTCGTAATAGCGATCATTCAGTATAGCGATTTTAAGCTGCCGGTGCTCCGGTACTCACTTTCAACAAATAGCGCCCTTCATAACTTCATCCTACATGCCGTGGTAGTTACTGAAAGACGACTTTGAACTCGTGCCGACTATTGAATTATGTCATTAGACAAGTTTTGAGCTTACTACCTACAGCAGTGGGTGGCTTTTCCTTTCTATTCCTTGGGGAAATAATAGCCACTTGTCACTCTTATGTTAACAGTTTTCAACAACAATGTTCGGTACATTTTGTACACAAAAAAACGGAAGCCAAGGACGATGTTAGGTATAGCCGAATGTTCGTTATAGCGGTGTTTGGTATAGCGACGTTCCACTATACTACCGCATCGGTACGTCAATACAGCAAGATACAAGTGTGTACAGTGAGCTAAATACATGCAACTTGAATTGTTTTGTTTATCAATGTAGCCTGGTTTTCATTCTGAAAATTCTCCACAAATGACATTAAAAAGCTTTATTTGTCATTGTCTAAGAAGTTACTAAGTAATTTGTAAAGTTGGTTACGGGTACCCGATCCCATAATCTGGAACCGGTTCCTGACATCAGCGGTCGGGTACTCGGGTACCCGGGGACCCGGTTCCAATGCACAGCCCTAGTGATTGCTATCAACAGTGGGTAAAATATTTCTGAAAATGTTCCAGACCAAGTCCTTTTTGTGATAATAAAGTATGTTTTAAAGTTAACTGGGAGTCAAAGCCAGAAATTGAAATAGGACTATTGAAAGTAAATAGCTGTAAAAACACAATACGATACTTCTTACAGGAAATGAAGAAAGGTGTTTCCCTTTCATTTGTTGTCATTTTACCCTGGAGAATACACATGTGTTCTGGTAAGTGTAAACATACATGCGTAAAAATGTGCTTGTTTAAATCAACAATTTACGAGTTAAGTCAGCAACTGGACTGAAACATTAAACATGTACATGTACAATGCGGTACAAAAGCGGTAAAAACACGCTCTCTTTTGTTGGCGCACGGAGCCTATATTGTTTGTATTCTTGTGCATTCACAGCGAAAATTTGATGAAAATCCATTCATGCAAACCAGAGATACAACAGATTATCAGTGGCAATGTGTTTTTCACCCGTTCCAATGTGAGTTACACAGTTAATGAAAAGCACCATTGCAGAGTGCAGGTTGAGCGATTTCCAATGCAATGTGTAAATTTTCCTGTTGGAATGGTTTGAAAAACACACACATCCATTTATAATCTGGTAAGCCTACAGCTCTGGTTTGCATGACATTTTCACAGAAAATACACAAGAGTATAACTAATACGCTCCATCAAATTTGATCTGCTTGCACACTTTTTTGGGAGTAACCCTGTACTGTCTACATGTGGTGTATGTCAGAGCTTCTAAAGGCAAAGATCAAGTACCATAATAATACATGTAGCTAGGCAGTAACTGAGAAGGGTTGAAATCCTATTGAACTGAAGCAGACATGATTTAATAAATGTGGCAGACTTTGAGCTATTACCCTGAAACCTTTTGATTTGAACCGTATGGGATAAAGAGTGTAAAACTCCGGTAGGATTATTGTACGTTCATGACATGGGTATGGGACTTTTCCTACAAATCTTGTTGATTTACTTCTGTAAAAACAATTAAAGAAAAAAAAGGTAATATAAAATGTTCCAATGAATCCTAGAAATGACAAGGAAATAGCCAGTGCATGTATGTTTCAGGCTTCAGTTCGAAATACCAGCATTGTAAATCGAACATATTGCTTAATCGTTAACAAGGAACTAAGATCAAGGATTGTTTTGTACGTGTTGGGCCAGCTTCCTTCCGTGTTTGTCTTCATGACCCTGCCATGTCCTGTCTGTGGTTATCTCTTCCATCTCAGTTTAATATTCAAAGCAAACATTCAAGGGTCCATGCAATGCTTTTTTACCCCTCAGCCGAGAGGCTCGAGGGGCATTGTCATCGCCTAGGGCGTCCGTCCGTCCGTCCGTATGTCAGTGCGTTCTGACCATACCACCCTTGTGGGGTGATGTTCCTTTCAGGACACATCACCCCACTATTTTCACAATAGAAAAACATCTACCCAGAAGGGAATCTTTAGAAAAAGGGATAATGGGAACACAATGCTATCACCCCACAATTCCGTCTGGCTGGAACGTCCGTCCGTCCGTCCGTCCGTCCGTCCGGGCAGCTTAGTTTCCGGATGATAACTTGAGTTAGAAATGTTGTTTGGGGTTGTAACTTCAGTAGGGGGTTGCCCTTGGGAGTAGGCAAGTTGAGATTGGTTTTGAGGTCAAAAGGTCAAAGGTCAAGGTCACCGTGGTGAGTTAAAGGTAAATGGTTTCCGGATGATAACTTGAGTTAGAAAGGAGATTTTGATGTCTAACTTTGGTAGGGGGTTGCCCTTGGGAGTAGGCAAGTTGGGATTGGTTTTGGGGTCAAAAGGTCAAAGGTCAAGGTCCCCGTGGTGAGTTAAATGTAAATGGTTTCCGGATGATAACTTGAGTTAGAAATGAGATTTTGGTGTCTAACTTTGGTAGAGGGTTGCCCTTGGGAGTAGGCAAGTTGGGATTGGTTTTGGGGTCAAAAGGTCAAAATTCAAGGTCACCGTGGTGAGTTAAATGTAAATGGTTTCCGGATGCTAACTTGAGTTAGAAATGAGATTTTGGTGTCTGACTTAGGTAGGGGGTTGCCCTTGGGTACAGGCAAGTTGGGATTGGTTTTGGGGTCAAAAGGTCAAAAGTCAAGGTCACCGTGGTGAGTTAAATGTAAATGGTTTCCGGATGCTAACTTTAGTTAGAAATGAGATTTTGGTGTCTGACTTAGGTAGGGGGTTGCCCTTGGGTACAGGCAAGTTGGGACTGGTTCTGGGGTCAAAGGCCAAAGGTCAAGGTCACCATGTTGAGTTAAAGGTTAATGGTTGTCGGATGATAACTTGACTCTGGCTGAGGGGTTTCAACAGCAATGCTGTTTTTTTTTTTTTTCTTAAGAAAATATCTGTTGTTCAAGTTTCTAAGTCTTAAATGTGTTTTAAACTATTTGACGTCCTAATAATTTGGTTAACTTTACTGACAATTGCACTACTTTAGACATTTAAAAAAATTATCCATGTTTTTTGGATAACTGAGGGTGCTGTTGCTGTGATGTCATTTTCAGGAAGACACTGTTCAGTGGAAGGCACAGAAAATTTACAACAGCAAAATATCCAAAATTCTGGCAACTTTTGGTGCTGAAATAGCTGTAACATTGAGATTTCTTCCTGAAATGACATCACACTTTTGTTCATTTCACATTAGTATTAAAAGCAAAAAGGCACCAAAATACCCTTGAAAATAGTAAAACAAAAGTTCAAAATAAGGTTAAATGGGATAAAAAAAAGTACATTTTCAAGGGCTGCACTAAAAGTAGAGTACATCATTTGCAGCTATCCAAAAAGTAACTGACAAAATTATTGGTGAAAAGCATACTTGGTTTAAAGATAGTAATGGCACTAAACTCCCTGTGAAATTATTCTTTCTGACGTCATTTCCAAAGATACGTCTAAAGCCAAATTTTGCAATTGTTTTAATTCGGCGAACCCATGAGTGGGTGTGTGCGCGAGCAAATGCAGGTGCGGTTGCTATTATTTGTCTGTTCAGCGTGTGACATCGCATAGCTGCAGTAGGCTGAATGAGAATGTGTTCCAGATGTTGATTTCAGGCACAATTTAAAACATGACTCGGCAAGTTTTGAATTGAAATCAGGATCCTAGAATATTGTTTTTCTTGGAATATACAGCATTCACTGAGCTAAAAGTTAATCAGATTAGTTCTTAAGCACCTTTCTTTAGATTTTGAGCACCTTTGTTGCTTCAAACGAAAAACATGCACAAATAAATGATAGGCCAATATTCTGCCTTTAAAAACATTGCATGCATCTCTTAAGCACTGGGTCCATCATAAATGCCATGTTCCGTATAAGGTCAAGCTATTTTAGAAAGAAAAAAAAAGCAGGCAGTGCTATTTCTGACATCATTCGTTGCCATTTTCCATATCTTAGCAACCAATAAAACAAACATTTACACATGAATTCTACAATAGAAATACAAACATTTGATTCATTTTTCCTGCAAAAGGAAGTACTGGTACTCATTATGCATTGTTACCTTTGCATGAACCCATTGTCGGAGCTGTGATGATTGGAACAGAACAGAAAGGCCAAGCTTAGGCCAAAAAAAAAAAGTCTCCGGTTTCTGGTATGGAGCTTGTCCAAAAAGTGGTGCGGCAACGCGGCTTTTTTTTTTTTTTTTACCTGACTTTTTTACTTCAAATGTCGACTGATGACTGCAAATGGTGCCCGACTAAACTTAGTACAAATATATGGGAGTCCAGAGAGGCCACATAAAGCTTATTCTCGATCATAACCCCATCTAAAAACACGTTAAAATTGTGCAGCAGCAGGATTCCAGTCAAACCAGTGAGTTTAGCGGTTTTGAGACATCATCTTTTATTAAAAAAAAACCTTTTTCATTTTGCCGACGCGCATGGCTACGGCGACGCGCGCGCATACCAGAAACCGGAGACTTTTTTTTTTTTGGCCTTACATGTAGGTCACATGTAGCTTGTACCGGTAACTTTCAGCATTGAGTGGAGTTTCAATTTATGGTATTGCTTCCTTGTTGTGTTTTTTTTTTGTAAACTGTACATACATGTATATTTGTCTTTACTCATCTAAGGTTGAAAAGGTCTTGTTGTGTGTATTGTACAGTCAGTTTCATTCACGTTATTGCTCACTATGCAGAGATGTATGCCGTTGGTAATAATTTATTATCTTTTTAGTTGACTTTATTTTTTTATTTTTAACCCTGAGTCAAGTAAAATTCAATACCTGTTTTCATGGAGGCCCCACTTTAATTTAAAGAGAGAGGCAATTTTAGTAAAGTGACTTGCCCAAGAACACAAGCACCATGTTCCCCGTCAGGGTTCGAACCCACGTACATGGACAACAGCATATTATGAGTCGAACACCCTAACCATTGGACCACAGCGCCCCACACTGTTATGACTTATGTTATGGATTCTCTAGGACATTTTGGGACTCGTGAGGACTTGTGATAACCTAGACATTTCTATGTTGTCTTATTTTCCCCTTTAGTGGTGCCATCGGCGCCGTTACCCCCGCTACCAGCATGCCTGAGCATCCCAACCATAGCCCAGACCAGTGGGCCCGATGATGGACCACAAGAAATCTACGATGATGTCTCATTAGAAGGGGTAAGACAGATGGATGTGAATAGGCAATATTTTTTCGAGCGAAAGAACTCTTTTAAAGATAAATATTCCACATGGTGTATCTTTAACTCATGGCTTGGCTTCTCGAAAAGATTAAGAAGGTTGTCCACGTCGAATGCAGGCACGCTGATGGCTCAGGAGACCTATCCAGGCGAGACATATCCTACTGTATCTTATAAACTCTCCCCATTAAACATGTGAGCCAGTAGTGGATCTAGGGGGAGGGGAGTGGTCCCCCCCCCCCCCCCCCCCCAGTGGTTTTTCAATTCAACAAAATAGGCCGCTGTAATTTGCCAATCTCACCCGAAATATAAAGTTGGCCCGGTAATCCTTTTAATTGCTTATCCCATTATTTACAGTATTGCCCAAAACCACCCTGCCTGTTCATCCCCAAACTTCCCCAAACCATCCCAACACTGTGTGGTTTTATTCATTCAAAAAAGGAATATACCAATGTAAAACAATATAGTACAGGGTTTAACCAGTTTTTCCTAAATGAGTGTTACATACCAACTGATCCTTTAGGCGCCCCAAAAAAGTCTCCGGTTTCTGGTATGCACGCGCGTATTGCCGTAGCCATGCGCGTCGGCAAAATGAAAAAGGTTTTTTTTTCAATGAAAGATGATGTCTCAAAACCGCCAAACTCAATGGTTTGACTGGAATCCTGCTGCTGCACAATTTTAACGTGTTTTTAGATTGGGTTATGGTCGAGAATAAGCTTTATGTGGCCTCTCTGGACTCCCATATATTTGCACTAAGTTTAGTCGGGCACCATTTGCAGTCATCAGCCGACATTTGAAGCAAAAAAATCAGGTAAAAAAAAAAAAAAAGCCGCGTCGCTGCACCACTTTTTGGGCAAGCTCCATACCAGAAACAGGAGAATTTTTTTTTTTTGGCCTTATCCAGAGACACAGATATCTCGTGTAATTGTAAATGAAAAACGTTTTATACAATTATTGATTTTTAACAGGAAAGCGAGGAGCTGTACGAAGCATTGGACGTGAGCACAGAAGACGCACAACAAAAAAGGTATAAACAGTTTCCCTCCACGCCCGAGTTTCCGAAGAAAATATATCGAAATCATTGTGCGCCACATAGCCAGTAGCCTTGAATGCAAGGCTGTGCATGTGCTGCATCATCGTGCGCGCATCGCTGGCCATAGTTACACGTGTATAACTTATTATCCGGCCGACTCCAAACACACGACGAAACCCAGATCCATCTGATCACACACATGACCAAGTCCTCTGTATGTATACACCCTGCATTACATATTCACGCACTGCACCCATGTCAAAGTCCCAGCCCGCGTACACTTGGGTGTACACCAACCTCGTGCCCCGTGGGTACGATCTTGCTGCGCCATGTTGTTTCCCATCATGCCTTGCGCGATCGTAACCCCTGGAATTGTGTAATTTAAACGTGTCAAAATATGGCACATTATAATTAGGCTGCAGTTTATCCGTTTTACGTGCCGACGCCATCTTTAAAATGTTATAAGTTGTGATTTTGAAGAATCAATCCTTTCAAACATAATGTTTGGACGTTGTGTTATTTAGCAATGATTTGTATTAAATGTACGTACCCCTTTCGTGCCTTTACAACCGCAGATACAGGGGTTTTTTTTAGCGAAAAACGAGGCTGCCATAATCCATGTCGTACAGGCATTGTGACTTTTGAATAACAAATTTTTTTTCGTACATGACGTTACGTGCAAAGCACGCGAGCGCATTATGGGCGCGCCCGGTGTGCAATCTTCGAAATGCGCGCGCAGTACGCTCTGAATAGCCAATCAGCGTCATTACGTCATCAGTGTAAGGAACGCGCACGCGCCCATGGAGTCGAGGCTGGGTGTACACGTACCGGCGTTTGTTCATGATGTAAATCGAGGACACACACGTGCAACATCATCGGTGAATCGAGAACAGACACCAAATCGAGGACGACCTCAATTAGAAAACGTGTACAAAACCAATGAAAAAGTTGAATTACAAACAAAGGAAAACTGAAGAGGAACAAAGGAAAATCCTCGATTTACGCCATAAACAAACATGCTAGTACATGTGCGAGTCACCTCAAATCACAGCCTTGATGATGATCAGTCTGTAACTTCTGGGTTTTGTATTTTTCTTTACTTTGCCTCGGGATTCCGTGGTTTGCCTGCATGTGGCGTGAAGCACGCACGATTGTTTTACTCTAAAAAGTGCGTAAACCCTTCCGTCTTTATGTTAGCGACGGGCATACAGCAACAATGTGGTCCACTCCCTCTTAACTCTCTCTTTATGCACCGTGTCAAGTTGCAGCATGTGAACAATCTGAGCTAAGCCAGAAACGTTGGACGTAAACCGAGCTGTCAGGACACCGCCATTTTTACTACAACTTTCTTGCTGACAATCATTCTGTTTGATTGCAATCGTCTCTCCTGGAATATTTAATGCTAACAAAAACAAGACTTCACCAAGAACCAACATCAAACATGAATTAAAAAAATATCTTAGAGGTTGGAAATGATTTGTATCTGAATTGAAATCTCTAACCAGGCAGCCGGAAAAGACTTGGCCTAAAGTCAAGACCAAAGGGCGTAGCACTTCGGTTGGCAGCACATGTAAGAAAAACAGGCCAACGAGCAAGTGGTATGTCTCACGTGACGCCGCTGCCACAGATGTTAAAAGTTAAGAAGAAATCTATCAGAAAATTCTTCACATCTTCATCGCATCATCACATCATGACCATTCCTCGCCTCCCCCCCCCCCTTGTCAATTGAAAATGCATGAGAGGTTAAAAAGGTTGAAGAAAAACTTCACGACAGCAAAATATCCAAAATTCTAGCAACTTTTGGTGCTGAAATAGCTGTAACATTGGGATTTCTGCCTGAGACAACTCGTCACACTTTTGCTCATGAATATTGAAATTTGCATTAGCATAAAATGCAAAAAGACACCAAAATACCCTTGAAAGTGGCAAATTGAAAAATAAGATTAAATGGGACACAAAAGTGTATTTCCAAGGATTACATTAAAGAAGTTGAATTGCATGGGGCCTTTAAAATAGCTACTCAAAAATTGGAACCTCGATGCATGCACAAGCGTAGTCTTCCAAGCATTCATGTCATGAAGTACATTCCTTTCATTTTAACATCGCATTAAAAGCACGCAGTAGGCACCTCATTGTAACGATGTAGGAGTAGCTTGCACAATTTCTTTGAATATTTCATCACATACATGTTGAATGCACCGGTTACAAGATTTCACTTTCATATATAGACTTTTCTAAATTCAAAGTCCAGCTTACATTTTCTCAGTTTCACTTGATCATTCGGTTCATCTATTGATGCGGACACTAAGAAGGACAAAAGGATATGTGCTGGTCCCAGAGGGCAAGCCGAGTGTCCTCTTTCTGCCTGACTGACTGACTGACTGTCACTTGTTAGCCGGGCAGTACCATCATATAGGATTACCCCATAACGCCAATGGCTGGGCTAAATCCAGCCCAGTTTGTACATAATACTTACAGTGAAAAGCCATGCTGAATCAATTTGGGCGATTCCAATGCAGTGCGCCACCAAGAGTTTGCCAAGGAGAGTCAATTTTTTTCAAGTTTACCGTCGACAAAACACGGCTCATTTGAATGTGTGTCAGTAGACAACTTGAGCTAATCTGTGATAGATTGGAGCATAGCATTCTGCCACCTTACAAAAAAAAAACATATTGATAAAAAGAAAAGAAAAGGGCAAACAGATACTCGAATCATACGCTTGCAAAACTACTGACTGGAAAAACAAACAATTTCAAATGTCCCGCGCTGTGAATTCATCGACCGTCTCCCACAATGCACTGGGAGAAATGAACTCTCCGTGGCAAACTCTTGGTGGCGCACTGCATTGTGAATCACCCGAATTGAACACAACGTATGTGCACTCTGGGACCAGCTTTACAAGGCTTGCTGTGACTTGTCGTCTTAAGTTCCTTTTTTTTTTATGAGTTCAAAATTTGACTCTATTTCAAATCTGGAAACCATCCAATCATGTGGAGTGCCGTGGTCCAGTGGTTACGGTGTTTGACTCATGTTCCATGGTACGTGGGTTCGAACCCTGACGGGGAACATGGTGCTTGTGTTCTTGGGCAAGATGCTTTACTACAATTGCCTCTCTCCACCCAGGAGTATAAATGGGTACCTGTGAAGGTAGAGACCAGATTGCGCTGATCTCGAGCTGCTGCAGAAAAACTGGTCTCATTGCCTGATGAACAGGGGTAAAAATTGTGAAGCGCTTTGAGACCTTTGGTATGAAGCGCTATATAAGCACCTCATGATTATTTATCAGTATTACTTTGTTATCGTTTGTGATTTCAGACCATCAATAGAGTCCAGCGACTCGGCTGACGTCGCGTCCAGGCCCACCACCACCCCATCCTCACTGCTGTCTCCAAGAAAGACCATGTCGACCAAGAAACAGGAGGAGAAGCAGCGCAAAGAGCAGGAGAGACTGGAAAAGGAGAGGCGGAAAAAGGAGGAAGAAATGCGCAAGAAACGGGAGAAGGAAGAGAAGAAGAGGAAGGAGAAAGAAGAAAAGGAAATGAAGAAGAAATTCAATGTGAGTAGAAGACTGGCTTAGATATTTTTTTAACGTTTTTTTCAAATCTACGTCGCTGTTTAGAGTGCCGTAGCCTTGCAGTCTGAAGCGTTGAACTCGCCATCTGCGGGTAATTCTGCAGGTTGTGGGTTCGATTCCAGCCTGGGGTTGTGGTGCATGTGTTCCTTGGTAAGACATTTGGTAACGCATTGCTTCTCTCCGCCCAGGAGTAAATGGGTACCTGTGAGGATAGAGATGGTTATTGTGACTGATTTCAGTGGCGTACCCAAGGGGGTGGACTTGTGGGGCTTGAGCCCCTCCCCCCAGAGGTTGTCATTTATTTATTTTTTTTTTTTAATCCCACAATTTGACCTTGGTGATATGTATGTGGCCTATTATCGAGCAGAATAATAGGGGTGTAAGTGGCGCCACCAATGTCAAAATAGTCGGGCCCCCCCCAAAAAAAATTTTTTTTTTTTCTTTTGCAGCCAAAAATTTGGGGAAAAATATTTTGAAAACTTTTTTAAATTCTAAAAAATTTGGAAAAAAAATAAATTGTGAGCTCCTTCCCAAAGCGAAATTCTGGGTGCGCGCCACTGTCTGATTTTAGCTGCTTTGTGCCGAAATGGCAGCATCAAGCTGTTTACTCCCCAGGGAGCTGAGATTGGCTTTGGAATATTTCATTGGCCCAGTGATCACGGGTTATAATAATGCACCATGATCTTAGTTAAAAGTGCTCAGGGAGCTTAACCCTATTAGGACAGAAGGGGGATAAGAATAGTAGATCGGGCCGTATGCCTTCTCTTGGTGGGCCAATGTTCAATGGAGGAACACTGGTCAACTTGTGCTAGATGCATGACGCTACTTATGCAACAACTCCAGTCAAACGATGGTCAAACCTTCATCACAAAACTTCCTGGTCCTTGCTTCCTACTGCGTCTTGTGATACACATGACTATTGTAACCAACAATATGACTAGGCTGGTGTTGAATAGTTAACTAGACTAGTCCAACGGCGGTTGACCAGCTTGGGTAGAGTGAAGATACCTGAGGTCAATCTTGCTCAACGGCAAACTGTGTCGCAGATGCTAATAACATGTCCTTTAAAAATGTCTCTGTCTGCTCACAGATCAAAGGAGAAATCCAAGTCTTAGACTCGGGAACCGTCACACAGGACTGCGGCTCTGACTACGAGAGGACAGATCTGATCTGTAAGCGAGGCGACAGACTGGAGGTCTTAAGAAGAGACGGCAACCCACCAGGGAAGTGGCTAGCGAGGGATTTGCAAGGAAGATGTGAGTGTCAAGCTTTTTTATAGGTCAACATTGTACTCACAGAGGGCGCTATTTTAGATCCTATATTTTAGTGATGAGCACGTTACACAAGGAATCTTTGATTAACTAGAGTTGTCAAGTCCTCACAAGTCCTCACAGGTCCCAACAACTAGTCCTTCCAAGTCCTCACAAGTCCTCAACTCCCGAAAGGTCCCCACAACTCCTCATAAGTCCTCACAAGTCCCCACAGCTCCCACAAGTCTTCATAAGTCTTCGGAATTCCTCACAAATTCACACAAGTCCCCACAAGTCCCCACAACTCCCGCAAGTCCGCGTAAGTCCTCACAATTCCTCACAGGTCCCATCAAGTAATCGCAAGTCCACCACAAGTCCTCAAAAGTTCTCAATAGTCCCCTCAAGTCCTCAAAGGTCCCCTTAAGTCCCAGCAAGTCCCCACAAGGCCTCGCACATCCTCACATGTCCCCTCAAGTCCTCAGTCCCATCAAGTTCTCAAAGTTCCCCTAAGTTACTTTCAAGTCCTCACAAGTCCACACAGTCTTTGCGAGTCCGCACAAGTCCTCGCAAGTTCCCCAAAAGTCAACCACAAGTCATCAAGTCACAATAAAGTCACAAGCTTCTCAAATGAACATGGACAGCTAGGCATTCCTTTGTCATTGTTCAGTACCTGTGAACGTATAAACACTGTCTTATGAGGTACCGGAACAATGGGAGGTACCCCACAAGGAATGCCCATCGACTTGCGGGGTACCGTTTTGGTACCCCACAAGTTTTTCACGAAATAGATATATGAGATTTTACTCAAAACTAGGAATTTCCAAGGTGTGTTGATCCGTCGCAAATGGAAGAGTTTTAGAAAAGGGATATTAAGTCCGAATTTCAGCCCAGGAAATTAATTCGGGTTCAAATAAGAGCATTTTGAAATTAGTGTGAGACATTGCAAAATTTTAGTAAACGAGAACAAAGGAAGTACCCCACTTCTATGCCTGTGTAAGCGTGGGTGACCTGATGTGTGGTTTGACTTGTGATTGACTCAACTACAACTCCTTGGCAAACCATAGACTTACATGTACCTTGCGCCTGTGAAATGCCTTTCAATCTTGAACAAGCTCTAGTTAATGTTGAACAGCAGACCTGTACTGAAATTAAGATCAGTAATGGACCACCAACTTGGCTTTAAGTTGTTCATTGAAACATTTCCTTTCTTTATTTTTCCTGATAGACGGCTTTGTCGATGCAGATTTTGTAGCCATTGAGACTGACTTTCAAGAACCCTACGACGATGTCATTCCTTGCGGTAAGATGATTTTTAAGTTTATCAACACTTTGCAGATAACATTACCGCCTACACTCGCAGCATGTGCAAGAGAAGTTTGGGAGCCAGATTATAGATGGTTTTAATTCCAACCTATTTGTTGAGTTTTTGCAAGTGTTTATTTGGTAGAATGGACCATTTGTAATGTGTGCATTTTGTTTGGTTTGAAGCAACAAAAGTGCTCACAAATCTTAAGATGGGTGCTTAAAAACTAACTTGATGAAGTTTTAGCTCTGTGGTTGCTGTTTATTCCAAGAAAACAGAACAAGCATTATACACAATATTCAGGATCTCTATTTCAAATCCAAAGTTGCCGAGTCACATTTTGAATTGCGCCCTCTCGTGACACAATCCTGAAATCATCATTCGGGACATGATTCTCATTCAGCCGAATGTTGAACCGCGTGTGCGATGTGTCAACGAACCAGTTACTGTACGTGTACACGTAAACTGTAAAATTTACCGGGTAGGAAGGTAGAATATCATTTTTGAAAGATATATCATTTAAAATTAAGTCAAATACCAAAAATACTGACTCTGGAGAGTCATTTGTACAACATTTGTACGATATCAAATTAGCTTTTGCCCTTCATCGACATATAAACACTGTATACTCAGTGTTTTACCTCCCGAATGAAAGTTAGAAAAAATCTAGAGCAGACGTCTTACCACTCGACCACCGAGCTAACGGGATCGGTTGGCTGGTTCGAATCTGATGAACATAGCAGTGGGTACCGCATAAACTATTCGAGTCCCACCCGAGTGATTTGTTCCAACTTTCACTCGGAAGGTAACACACTGAGTTTTTATACAGTGTTTATACGTCGGTGAAGGGCAAAACCTAATTTGATTTACATTGCCCTGACGCAAAATTCCACCTTATGAATAGTTTATTTGTATGATACTTCTCACCATAACTTCATATTTTGTAACACCCTGAGGCCCCGCCACAGAGCAATATTTGGCACAACGACAGGCCGCGTACAGCGGCCAAGTGCAAGTTCAACACAGTGTGAACAAAACCATGGGTAACCACTGACGTGTTATACACGTCCACCGGGGAAAGCTTGACAATTTAACCCGTCACCCGCCCCTGTGAATATACATTGTCAGACCGTGTCACATCCTTAACTGGTTAACACACTACATTTCATGCTGATGTTTTTTTTCTTGTGTAGATGGTAGTGGCTCTGAGGAAGAAGAAGAACAAGAGATCTACGAAGCCTTTGACTAAACCGACCAATCACAGCCACTCTTTCATACAACCGCCAGCCAATCAGGCGATCGATCAACAGCAACTACTGAATGCAAACCATCCAAAGTGAATGTAATTGCATTGAATACAAATTACGAGTGTGTTTATAACAAGGAATATACACATGTACATGTACATGTAGTTAAAAGGTGTATTTATTGACTTAGTATAATTATATATGTTGGGTTTGTTTTTATGACGCGAAGGATATGTGTATGGGGGAACCAGACTAAATCTGTATTTTGAACCTAGACAGAGACTTAACAATGGAGGTTTTTGAAACCCAGGTTTTGTTAGTGGTTTGGCTTCAACGTTGGCTTCAGAATCTGCAAGTAGCCTTTAGACCTTCAATCCCCACAGATATTATTTGAGTTTAACCCACATTGGTCACTCACAATAAGGAGGGAAAAAACACCAAACGTTAACCGTATGTTACACTTTCTGTAGAACTTGTAAATGTTTGAAATGATTTTTTTTTACAAAACAATTTAAACGTTATGTGTACTCAGTGTGCCGCAGACTCATCATAAAGAAACTACTGTGATATATGTATTTTTGTAATTTAAAGGTTTCTTTCTAATTTTAACATGCGAATCTGGAAACGTACGTTATGATTGTTCGTGGGACACCAAGGTTATGTCCGCCGCATTGTGGCAGTGTTTTTGTCTATAATTAACCACAGTAGCGTTACATCATAATTTTGGCATGTCCCATAGGTGCATTGAAGCGTGTGAACAGATTTCTCAATGGGTATGTTCAGACATAAGAGCAGTTTTTGAGTTAGCTCTTTTCCAATTAATGAACTCAACGGGGGTTCTGTGATCAAATTGAAAATGTGCTCACATTCATACAATCATGGCTAACTACGGAGCTGGAGTTTCAGTGAAGTTAAATGGTCACCAAAGAGGTTGTGTTATATATGTTCATGGGTGACACGGTGAATCAGACAAAACAAACGACGACCGGATGCATCGGCGTGGAGCTAGGTCGGTTGCGTTCAAACGAGAAGTAATGGTGGAGCTAGGTCATAAAAAGAAGCCCCACTGACCTGAAAGTGGAGCTTAGCCCCACAGATTTGTGGTGCTACAATTGCCCCGGCTAGCTCCTGAGATAGCTCTAGAGGCGGAGTTGAGTGGCGTCCAAACATGACAACTATTTTTGGTGGAACTACAATCCCGGCCAAAATGTTTGGGACACAGTGGGCATACAGTGGTGCACCCAAGGGGGGGCTCAGGGGGCTTGAACCCCCCCCCCCCCCCAAAGAGGTTGTCAATATTTTTTTTTTTTTTTTTTTTTTTAGTCCCACGATTAGGTCTTGGTGATATGAATGTGGCCTGTTTTTGAGTAGTATAATAGGGGTGTAAGTGGCGCCACCAACGTCAAAATAGGCCTCCCCTCCCAAAATTTTTTTTTTGAGGCCCCCTCCCCCCCCCAAAACCAAATCCTGGGTGCGCCACTGTGAGCATACCTTCCTCCGGTCCCCTGCTCCCCCAGTCAATGTTGTCATCTCGCGAGCACAGACTGCCTAATGAGAGACAACATTGGCTGGGGGTGGGGGCCCAGTGAGTTTTGGCCGGGATTGTAGCTAGCTCTGGAGCTATCTTCGGAGATGGCCCTCCATCTGAACGACCCTTATTTATGCAACTTTTGTAGAATTGTCTAACTCGACTACGGAACTGTCGCAGACTTTGCGCTTGCCTGAGGCAAACTTGAAAGAACGAATTTCCCCTATGCACTTAATTTTTTTTTAAATACATTTGTACATTTTCTACATATACGTTTGATACAGAAGTATAAAATTTGTATAATTGGAGAGATAGATTTGAAATAACGAAATTTTATGTACAATTGTTGGTGTTTTTGGATAGCTTTAGAGAGAATGAAATTTTATGCAGAATTGTTGGTGGTTTTGTACATAATGTTAACTATTTTTCTACCCTGATAATTTTTTTTTTTTTTTGGCAGTTATAATCTGGAGTCAAGTGTGTGCTTTGCATCATAAATAACTGTAAACAAGGGTTTGGGGAAGATATTAAGTCAGTCAATTAGGGTTATTTTGTAAATTTAATTTGGGGTCCAAAGAGTGACATCATCCCTGTTACCTTGGCACTTTGTAATTAGCTGTTCAAGTATCATTAAGAATGACTTCAAAACAATTTTATATTCGTTGGGTAGGTAGCTTGCTATTCATTATCACTCTTGGAAGACGACTGCATTAAGGAGTGCATCAGAATTGTGGAAATCATAGATGTTAGATGTAACAGGGACGGGGGAAAAAGTGGACCCAAAATAAGGGACCACTCTTTTTAGACTTGCCACTTATATGGCTCCTCGAAAGTCTGAAAATGTCACTCTTTTGGAGTGGTTTTATAAGAGATTTACTCTTTTGGAGAGCGAGTTTTTCACTCTTTCACATTTAGAGAGTAAATTCCAAAGTAAAACCACGACAACTCTATATGTTCCCTTGGGGGACATTTTGTTGTTATTAATCTTAACTTTGGGAGACGGGTGACATTAGGGAGATATTTCGATGTCTCCGTAAGGTCACAAGTACCTTTTAGAGAGAAGGTTGGGATTGGTTTGCAGGAAAGTTAGATAGTGGGGGGGGGGGGGGGGGGAGTCATTTAGAAATAGGGAAAGTTTTAATTGGGTCGGGTCAGGTCAACCAGGTC
Source organism: Patiria miniata (assembly GCF_015706575.1). Lineage (NCBI taxonomy): Eukaryota > Metazoa > Echinodermata > Asteroidea > Valvatida > Asterinidae > Patiria > Patiria miniata. The sequence continues at coordinate 30,394,812 of NW_024037069.1, read as the reverse complement.
AAGAGTTATAGGTCGACAAAGTTTTGTACACAATTCTATGGAAATGTCTCCTGAATGACCCATTTCTCTGTTAATTATTTTATAACTACTAATATGTTGCTTATTTAATTTGAAATATTTCATCCTGCTGCTCTTCAAATTCTGAAAGTATCATTTGTTTTGGTCATAGATTTCAACAGCTGATCATATTTTTATTTGATATAATTCTCAGTTGCAACTGCTTGGATAAAAAAAGCTTGAACATTTTTCTGTGCCAAAATTATAATAATGATGATCAGACACTAGTCAGCATATTAACAGGTGATAACACAGAATTCAATCTTGCCAGCTTATTAATTTTCATTGAATATTTCATACTCAGATGTGTAGAAATCATAGGATAGAAAACAATGTAGTGGACTAATCAACTTCACTGATTCAAGATGCTAATGTTATTTGGAAAATATATAAATATGTGTCTTGCTCCATTCCATAAAAATAAAATTAACATGGGGATAAAGTACATGCTTTTGAATAGTAAACAGTTCACGTAATTTACTTTCTCTGTTTCCAAGTTATGTTTGTTTTAATAAAAAAAAGGTTACAAAATTCAGCTGTCCACCACCACTGATCATTTACCGTTCTACGAACTGAAGAATACCCATTAAACACAACGAATGTTTTCCTACTCCCATGAACGAACGAAAACTTGCAATGGAAACAGACAAAAATCGCCGTCAATATTTCAGGGGGGGGGGGTGGGAATAGACTTGTTCCTCATATTCAAAACACAAAATCTGACAATAAAAATAACGTTTCATTCTTGACTCATTTAAAATCTCATTTGTCTTTGAAATAGCTTCCAATGCCATTCCGAGAACAGCCATTAAAACGTCTTCTTTCAGTAAAACGTGCATACATTTTGATAGCATTGATCAGTTGAAAACAAGAATCAGATGAGTGGAAGAACATACTCTGTTGAGACATGGTGTATCAAATTTGATGGCTTGTTAAGAAAAATCATTAAGGCCAAAAAAAAGTCTCCGGTTTCTGGTATGGAGCTTGCCCAAAAAAGTGGCGTGGCGACGCGGCTTTTTTTTCCACCGTTTTTTTTTCTTCAAATGTCGGCTGATGACTGCAAATGGTGCCCGACTAAACTTAGTGCAAATATATGGGAGTCCAGAGAGGCCACATAAAGCTTATTCTCGATCGTAACCCCATCTAAAATTGTGCAGCAGCAGGATTCCAGTCAAACCAGTGAGTTTGGCGGTTTTGAGACATCATCTTTCATTGAAAAAAAAAACTTTTTCATTATGCCGATGCGCATGGCTACGGCGACGCGCGCGCATACCAGAAACCGGAGACTTTTTTTGGCCCAATCCGCCGATCACTTTCTTTTTGACTCACCCTGTATAGTCCCTAATGCAAATCAAGGTGATGGGGTAATATAATACACATGTATTACAATAATTGTAACAAAATGTCAAGTTTTTTGTCATTTTTTAAACTCTGAAATCTGTGGGACTGGATGGGGTCATTCCTATCAATGAGTTGAATTCCCTGGTTGTCAGAAGTCAGATTTTCAATCATAAAGCGAGTCATAGACAATTTACGCCAGCACAATATCCAAATTGCTGTCAAATTTATGTGCTGAAATAACTACAACATTGCGTTTTCTGCCTGAAATGACATCACACTTTTGCTCATGAATATGTAAATTTGCATATGCATAAAAACTAAAAAGGCACCAAAATGCCCTTAAAAATGGTCATATTGAAAATAAGGTAGAAATGGGACACAAAGGTGCATTTACAAGGAATGCATTAAAAACTATACATTACATGCCCTTTAAATACAGTGTGGAAATATACTTATTCCCCTTCCCCTTTTTGCCAAAAAAATATTACTCGAGCCCTCTTGCACCCCCCCCCCTCCCCGCCCCCGACAATTTGGTAATGGATACGTCGTTCCTCCATCACATCTTCCAGGAATTTTGGGAGTCTCAGTGCCAGCCAGCACGGAGTCCAGACCTGTAAACAAGTACAGCGTAGTACCAATATTTTATGACTTAATTTATTAGAAAACCATTACAGGTCATTCTGGGCTGTAACGTTTTACTGTGTTATGTTTGGTTGGGGCTTTTTACCACTTTCTAATTCGGGCACACCGGCACACGAGCTGAACCAATTTCTAGGAATACTACATTGAAGTGTTTATAAAACTGGCTTTTTACCCGGACTTTGAAGAGTTGTGTTCAAAATGATTTCGTTTGATTCTTCTTCTTTTTTGTAAAAGAAAAATTAAGATGGAGGCCTAAACACGAACTAGAAGTTCTTTGGATTTATTGAATATGAAGATGTTATTTTTATAAATAAAATCGGAGTAGAAACAAAAAGTTTGATTGTTGGTGCTGTTGCTCGAGCAAAGGATAATAAGGTTCGAGTCCCAAAATTAAAAGCAAAACTTTGCGAAAAGTATGTGCAATGACTTACAAATGCAAAACGTCACTTTGCGTATACAGTACGGTACAGCAGCCGCTTGTCAGACTCCCACCTCACGGTTCTAGAACGCACAAAATTAAAACTTTCCATGCAGGAACCGGATTTAAAACACATTTTCCAATTCGTAGTTTCATCATTGGCTTTGGGCAATTTCTTCTAAAGCTCTTGGATTCGAACGCCGGCTAAACTTATGGCCTCCTTTTATCAGTTTTGGTATAAAGTGTTCAAATATTCGTGGCTCGAATTGACTCGAGCTAAATATTTTACTCGACTCGACTCGACTCGACCTTCTTGAATTGACCTAATGACTCGACTCGAGCTTTTTTCACATACTGGCCCCAGTTGACCAAGGGCGGATCCAGAACACAATTTTGGAGGGGGCCAAAAAAAAATTTTGGTCCCCCAAAAAGTGGGTCAACAAAATTACGGCGTGGGGTTCGGGGCCCGCTTAAGGGCCCCGAAAATTTTTTGGATTCTAGATGCTCTGTGGTGCGATCTGAGGCAATTTCTGACCACTTTAACTAATGTTTTTTTGAGGAAAAGATGGTGGTGTACTCATTGCCTGCCTTTATTGCGATGTCACATAAAAAAAAAATTGGTTTCGTTTGGGGGGGGGGGGGCATGGCCCCCTTTGCCCCCCCCCCCCCCCCCCCCCCCCCCCCCCCCCCCCCCCCCCGCCCTGGATCCGCCCTTGCAGTTGACCATATTTAGTTAGTCTGGTTTTGTTTGCAATCGATTACACACCTGTGACATCTTAAATGGAGTCAGGGAACAGACTACAGGAAAATGATTGCTTTTCTTGGTTCTTAAAGCATCTTGAACCCAAAACGTAAAAAAGTCAGTGTAACAATATTTGCTATATTATTACCAACCCCCAAATCCATCCATTTCTGAAAATTACAGCATAAGCAAAATAATAATGTATATTCCCTTTAAGAAAAGCCGGAGGACTCGCACTGCGAATAATTTCAACCCAACTTTTTGACCAGGATTTGCTTGGGTGGTCCTCTTCATTTTGCGACAAATAACCCTGACCCAAAAAGGCACAAAACTTGAGGGGAAACCCCTCGTGTGGACGTGTGCAAGTGCACAAAGCGTTCACACTTCCTGCACCTCTTTTGTTTGAAGGTCCACAAAGAGTAGGCCTATAGGCCTATGCAATGTTAGAGCGCAACGACCAAGACTATTCAGTGTTTTCGTCGAGCGCCCTCAATTTGATTGCTTCAAAATCTACCATAGCGAAAGAAAGCAAATTGCTGAATAATTTTCACGGATAATATTCTGCCGGTTAAATCGCAGTATAAAATGAGCCGCAATTTTTCTTAATCCAGAACTTCTCCACTTTTTCAAACAGCGCTTCACTTTCAGATAAATGTTAATTCATAGAGAACGCTGGTGCACATAAACAACCTTGATTTACCGAATAAATGATTTTGGCAAGCCCACGGAATCCTCTTCTATTACCGTCTATCGGAGAAAAATGAAGCATAAATCAAACCAGTCAAGCGTGGCTTGATAGTTGTTATCGATCGCAGTTCCCGAATACGAAGAAAGAGACGACGTCATTATTTTTTCTCGCCAAATTGTTAATTGTTTGTTTACCTGACGCAAGAGAAGCAGTTCAGTCGCACGGTGATGAGTGGGCAACAAGCAAGGCGGGGTCCAGATGGAGAACTGCCAGAATATAAAGGTGGCTTCAGAGATTCATACGAATCCGGGGACAAGGGCCATGCCCACTATGATTTATTTATTATCGGAGGAGTGAAGACACCTTTCAAGCACAGAGCAAGGAATGTTTCAAGTTTTTCATAAGATGAATTTGCGTCGGAGTGATGTAAATCAATATAAGTGCACTGATACAGTGTTTATACGTCGGTGAAGGGCTAAACCTAATATTCACTTTTCAAGTGGTTTTCAATTTTCAGGAAATAATGAAAACGTTGAGTATCTCCCTCGCAAGCCATCACTGGGGTCCAATGTAGTTACGCCACTTTCCTGTATAGGCATCCGATCCGAATGACAAATCGTGAATAAAAATTGTGCCCATTTTTATTTTTAAAAAGTAAAAAAAAAATATATAACTGGTTAAGTTCATCCTTATCTTGGTAAAAAAAGATGTTAACATCACGTGAGAATATAATGCCCCCACTCAGTGCAATGCATTATAAAGCGAACATGAGGAATATAATCCGGTATCGTCATATAGGCCTATATATATTTTTTTTTTTATCTTATAGGCTATAGAGAGATTATGTGAAAGAAATTAATGAGTTCCCGTTCAAAACTGATGTTCGTATATAGAGCGACACCGCACACTAGATCATTATTAGTTTCTTATAACTCCTATCAAGTTACATAATTGATATTACCCTTTTTCCAATTCAAGGCATAGGCCTACAGGATCATTCGCTTTCCATGCATTCTGCCCGTTTCCAATCATAACAACACTAAAAATCCATTGTTCGAAAACTAACCTTTAAAAGTTATGCACACCATTTGCACAACCTTTGGTGACACCCATTCACAATATTCAACCTTTTGTGACGAAACACCATGTCTTCAATAGCACTCTCTATTTCCCGAAATCAGCCTATTGACTGATTGTTGGAACTCACATTTCCTGATTTCTCTCTAAATGTCAGCAAGCCAGACGGAATAATTTCACGGATTCTTTAGTACAGTCTTTAATGTAATCCACGTAACCTTTTTGATAATACTAGAGAGTTCCGGCATTTGGGAAAAGTTCACGTATAGGCTATCTGTATATGACGTCACAAGTATAACATAATGCATAGGCCTACTATGACGAGCATGCCGAAATTCAGGCCCGTGCTCCCTATACATTTGGAGTCCACATTTTTCTCCCCCACTTTTCACCCATTTTTGTTCATGTCTGTTGCCTCTGACAGCTGATTTTGTACGTGAATCTATAGATGTACTCATTAATGTCTTAAGTAAGATTTGAGGCTTTGCATGGTGGAGATACTAAATAATGAAAGGTTTGCAGAAACACCATGCGCGAATAATTTCTCAACTATAAGAGAATGGTTCTGAAAAGAACCAGAGGTATAAACTCCTTTATACCTCTGGTTCTTTTCAGAACCATTCTCTTAGTTGAGAAATTATTCGCACATGGTGTTTCTGCAAACCTTTCATTATTCATTAATGTCTTCTTTCTCAATAGAAAGTAAACAACAGGCCTACTTCTAACTCAGAATAGCAACTTTGTATTGTAACAAAGCTAAAAAAAAACAACGTTTTCTTCTTCATACCTATTACCCATTATGCAAAATGTATTTCTCTAGTTGGCATATTATTTTGTTTTATTCATTTCACGCATAAACCGTCTCCCAAACGTAGAAAAGAAACCTTGTAAGAGTTTACCTCATTGGATTATACGCATGCTAGTTTTAACCTCTAATTTATGGGCTTATTAAACTTTGTTACTGAAACAATGACGTACTTTTTAAAGAGGATCGAACTTCTGAGAGCCAGAAAGCCTGCCTGTACAAAATAAATCAAGCTGTCAGGATTTCCATTATAACTTCACACCTCGCTAACCAAGTGCTTCTCGTAAGACACTTTAATATGCAACTATACTATAACGAAATACTTCGAAAATCACTATAGCCTATACGTCCCGCAAAAATTCGCCATTAAAATCACCTTGAACATCCCATATATCATGCGACATGCAATTAAGAATGAGAAGTTTATTAGAAATATATTTTGAGCATAAATTTGGTGTAAACTGGCGACAATATATACGTATACGCTCCCGCATATAAGGCGGCTACAACATGTATTTTCCGTTATCATTTTCTCATTCTCATATCACGCATGAGAAGCCTGAGAAGAACGCATAAAGTAAATGAAACAAATCTTGGCAATACAAAAAAATGCACATGATGATTGACAGTTCGTTATGTTTAGCAGGCATCAGAAATCGGAAATTAATTTTACTGCACTGTAGAATAATAATGTATTAACAAATTAGGTATACTTTAACAGAATTTGTCCCGAATGACAACAAACGAAGGTAAGGCCAAAAAACATAATAAGTCGGTCTCTGGTCAGCGCGCGCGTCGATTTTAATCATGCGCGTCGATCTTTTTTCCCCCAAAATGTTCCGCGGTAGCTCCAACAGCGCCCTCTATTTCCGCACCTCCTCATTTTTTTTTTACCAAAGAGCACCAAGGAATGGGAAATTGCACCAAGGCAAATGATCGAAAGCACCAAGGCAAATTATGGAGGACACCAATGTAAATGAGGACACCAAAAAAGCAAAATAGTACCCACCTTGTCTGTACAATCCAAGCTTGAAGAAAAAAAAAAAAAGCCAAAAAAAAAAAAAAAAGCCGCGTGGCCGCGTCAATTCCGGAACTTTGGTCTGACCAGAGACCGAATATTTTTTTGTGGCCTAATGAAGATAAGTTTTTGTTGGTTTTCACTTATTTTATTCATGAGTGGACTTTCTATAATGAAAACTTTTTGCCGTTATTACAACAATGCCAATTACTTTGATCCAATCCAAACATCGGTACTCAACCCCCATGGCGCGCATAAGTGACATTTATCCCCCCCCCCGGCCCTCTGGATACGGCACTGTTTATTCGTGATATAACATCCATAGTTTTGGGAGTCAACATTAGTGGTTTCTGTTACTAGGTGGCCTTGTTTTCATTAAAAAATAAAACTGCACCCAAACTTCTCACTAGTATTTACTAGGAATCGAGACCAACCACACCCAAAACAACAACTTCGAAAACAGCAAGTATAAAGGGACCGACTTGTAGATCGATAAAGGGATGTCGCAGCAAATTGGTTATTGATTGACAGCTTAGAATCGCAAGACGTCATTTACTTACTCAATGGTCGACAAGTACTCGTGATAATCTTAATTGAGGCAACCTAACGGCCCCCATCGTTGCGGTAATCCGCTAATACCGCTTTCGCTGCATGCGTGCGGTCGGTACGGGCACGTCGCGCACGCGAACAGAAAACCTCCAAATTTAGTCTGGCTAGTGAGCGGTGTAAAAAAAATGACAACTTTGTGTCGGCAATTATTGAAGTGGTTTTTATTCTAAAAGACTATTAAGTCGTCTCCTATTATACACACGTTCCTAATTTACTTGTTTCCTTTAATTTTCTTTCGGTTCAACGAATTGTATGCTAGTATGAGAAGCACCTCCCAACTCGCGCATTTTTATCAAAATGGAATGATAAAATGTTAATAACACCTACCTCTTCATTCGAATGAAACGAATGTCAATTTAAGAACAACTTCCCGATAGCAAACAATAACTTCTATCCTTTTACATGGGGGGGGGGGGGGTAGTGTTACTTAAATTTGTATTAGAAAATGCGAAGAATGCATTGCATTTGCAAGATAGAGCAAAATCAATATTTCGTGAAACACACAAACAGTGTTCAAATACGGGGCAAATGCCAGTGGTGTCGCGTTGACATTTATCCATCGAGTACAATTAATTATTGCCAGAACCGGACCCAAAAATCCCCACGTTTTTGTTGGACAGTTTCAATATTTTGGATACAAAGTTTGCTTCAGTTTCTTTAAATTTATAAATTGTTTTGTACAGTATCTAGTTCAGTCGGTCATTGGCAGCGGCTGTCACTTTGTGGTTTCGGACCGGTCCATTTACAATAGGGGTGTCAATTATAAATACCACGCTATGCCCTGTTATAAAATTCTCCCAATTAGTCCTCCGTTATTCTACACTGTAAAATCATGATATTAGTATGAAAATTGTAGTTCATAAATGTTGCGTTATGGTTTATATTTATATATGAAGATGTAAGAATTTCGACGTTCCATTATTTGCTACCTATATTTTGACCCGATGACATCATCCCGCGCGCTGCATGTGTTTTCTATAGACGTCTTTTCTGGGAAACTCGCGTAAATTTGAGAACAATATCTTCACCTGCGCTGCATGCTGTATGCCTGCATTGGACACGTCTTGTGCAAAATTATGTCACTAGATACAACTGGAGAATTTTGAGCAAATCTGAAGGAAAACCGAGCAATTTTCTGGGTGTAAAAGTGTCGCCCACCTACTTCCCCGGGGCTCCGTGTGTGGACAGATACAGATACGTGACCGTGATACTGCGCAGTTGCTTGCCGTTGAAATTGCAGACTTGACGGCAGAGATATGGACTCGTGTGTGGCCCCTTGTAGTTGTACGTGGGAACTCGATGAGTGGCCAGCTAACTGAAGCTGAAGACTTTTCATTACCCTTCGAGTCTTTGGATCAGCACGTCTCATCGAAGGAAGTTGTACGCGACTGGGACAAGTGATATCCACAACAAAAAAGGTTTGTAATTGTATTGGTCTAAAATTGTGGTGTGTGCGTACGTGGTTGGGGGGGGGGGGGGGGGATATGGGGACTGCGTTATGTTTTTAACCAACTGAGTGGGAAAGGCACATGATAGTACAGTGTGCTGGTATGGTGTGCATATAATTTGGGGAATGGAATGTAGTCGCAATACCAATCTGATGGCTCTGCACAAAGTCTGTAATTTTTTTCACAGAATTGGAACCATATCTTATCGCCTATATAAAATAATTTATTTCATTTTCAAACGGTACAATTTTCAGTCTCAATTTTATTGTCATTTGGATTTTTGACAACAGGATCGATAGTTCGTTCTTTTCTTTTGTTTCTTCTGTAAAAGTGCCTTTTTATAATAAAACGGCATTGTTGCGAGTGAGTGGACATTGTTTAATTCCAAGCAATACACATATTTATATTCGTACAAGAATTAAATATTGAATTTTAAATTGGGTTTCTTGTCTTAACTTGTTTAATTTTGTGATCTATCTATGACATATCAATGAGGGTTTTTCTCTGAATAGATGTTGGTGAACATTCCTTGGATTACTGGGGGTATATTCAGCTTGGAATACCCAGCTTCAGCAGGCTCATGTCGTAGTTTCTTGTCTTGTCTTTAAAAAAAAAAGCAGGATGCGGGCATATTTTTTTGGTAATTTACACGCATTCTGCTGGTAATTTACACGCAAGAATCGTACGCCCGCGTTAATAAGCCTTTGAAATGTTCGATTATCAGGAATGACCCGTAACCCATATCATTATGCACATAGTATGAACAGTTGACATACCGAACTGGCTGATAGGCCGCTGACGCCAGTGACGCGCGGGGTTGCATAAAATTTACACACGGATATCAGACATTTGTAGTGTGGTTTGCACATGTGAACGTCGGATCCTCAGTCAAGACTACTGGTACCCTGATGCAGGCTTACTGTAAAATTTCCATGTCAGTTAAGCCAAGGGCAAAACCAAATATTTCAAATGTCAGAGTTAGTTATAAATTTCACCCCAAGTTAATAGCTGATGGAATGGCGTAAAAGAATTATACCAGCTTATAATGTAAATCCTAGCTCGGAGCCACTGGTATGTTGGACCGTAAAGGCCAAAAAAAAAAAAATAGTTCGGCTTCCGATTACATGACATTTGAAAATAGGGTAGGTACATAGGGAATTTTTTGTTTCCCAATTTTTTTTGTGTACGATCATATGGAGGTGTCTGCGTAAAGGGTAAAAGGTGGTAACTGATGATTTTCAAATTTTTTCCCCTCATTTCCCCCCCCCCTTCCAAATTAAAAATTAGGGCAGGGGGTGTCAAAATAGGGTAGGTAGGGTAACCAGAAGCAGATTTTTTTTTTGGCCTATCCCCTTCCACCTTACTGGCTTTATATCTTGGTCATATTTTTACCGGCACGCATTCGTATCAGCAGCTGCGTCGACTGATAAATCGTGGTCGAGATATTAAACCCCTTGGAAGATACTGCGTAGTATGCTTTATCGTATTGCTCTGACGTCAGTTCAACTCAGTCCAGGTAGCATAGATGTCAAGAAATCGAGAAAAAAAATAAAAAAAATCAGCAGACGCATCTCAAATGTGTAGAAATCAATATCGGGCATCCTCTAGTTTCCTTTTCTTGGGAATACCTGTACGTCTGCTGCAAAAGAAGATTTTGTTTCCTTGACTTTCTGTATTGATTACTGCACAATTCTCACAGGGGAAAAAAACCCCCCAAACTTGCGTCAGAAATATTTTATATTTCGATTCCCATTTTTAATCCTGACTCACTCAACATTTTATGAACTTAGTTTAAATATAAACTACTAAAAGAAAGATAAATGAAGTTGAGTAAAAATGAATAAATATAAAAGTAAACACATGTTTAATTTTAATTTTGTTTAATTTTAATTTTTTTGGGTTTTTTTGAGGATGAATTGGACCCCTCTTTTCAAACTTAAAGGGACATTACGTCCTGGAACGAGCCCAATTGGGAAAAATGCGTTCTAAACGAAATTGATTGGAAAGAGCATTTAAAAGTCAGATATGAACATCCACACAACCATCCTTAGGCCAAAAAAAAAAGTCTCCGGTTTCTGGTATGCGCGCGCGTCGCCGTAGACATGCGCGTCGGCAAAATGAAAAAGTTTTTTTTTCAATAAAAGATGATGTCTCAAAACCGCCAAACTCACTGGTTTGACTGGAATCCTGCTGCTGCACAGTTTTAACGTGTTTTTAGATGGCGTTATGATCGAGAATAAGCTTTATGTGGCCTCTCTGGACTCCCATATATTTGCACTAAGTTTAGTCGGGCACCATTTGCAGTCATCAGCCGACATTTGAAGCAAAAAAAAAAAAAACAGGTAAAAAAAAAAAAAAGCCGGGTCGCCGCACCACTTTTGGGGCAAGCTCCATACCAGAAACCGGAGACTTCTTTTTTGGCCTTAAAACTGACCGTTTTTGTGTTATTCTAGCAAGAACCATGCCAGAACAAATTTCAGGGGGTCACAATGTTGTCCCAGAAAAATCGGGCTGTTGAGTGCTAGTTGTGAATCCAGCTGCAGGGTACTACGCAGACGTTTGAATACAATTTTGTGTTTTGGTACGGGTGCTGTGTGTGAATATGCAGTAGTTCAGCATATGTAAGTGGGCACAGCACTCACAAGTCATAGTATTTTCTAGTATTTGGCACCTGCATAAGTTTTGTAGTGTACTGTAGTCTGTGGTAGCTCTATGGTGGTACTTTACCACAAATGAACTCTTTGGGGGTTAGGGTTAAGTAAACAATCCAAAACATAAAATTTTGGGGGATTTCAGGCCGTAGGCCCTAATGCTGAACTTTAAATCATGATCGTTTAATTTTATAGATCAGAATTCCCATATTTCCTCACATCAGTGAATGATACACTAACACTGCTGTACTTTACAGCTTAATGAAGATATCAAAACCTCAAGGAAATTGGCCGATTCAACGAATCTGTTTGGGTTGTAAAATTTCCAAATAGACAGGAAAACATTTTTCTGGTTTTTCCAATAATTTTTTGGGCAGGGCAACTTCCCAGGTCAGTCTCATTAAACCAACAGATGAAACCAAACCCTGGATTATGTGGCAGTTAGGCTGGCCCATGCCAACATATCGCAGGGACACTGCAAACAATGCAGTGTTGACTGTTTGGTCAGTCACAGACAGAAATTCAAATCACTTCCCCTCAAATACATGTAACTGTACACTGCACAGTCTATATGGATAAAAAAAAAAACGAAACCGAGATTTTATTGCTAATTGGAACAGAAGTAGGGCGTATCTGAATCAAAGGGAGATATCTATCCTCTGTTAGGGTTGAATCTCCTCTTTAAAATGACACCCTGATCATGTCCTTACATTCATGGTTGACTGAGCAGTGACCAATTTTATGAAAGGGTCTATTTAGAGGCTTGCGCCACCTTTCATGGTGAAATCTCTTTTTTCCCCAACCTGCCTTGATTAGCAACCATAGCCTTTCACTCTGTGACAAATGACTTCACAAAACCACAATTGAAAAGTGGCGCAATTCTCTAAATAGACCTTTTCATAAAATTGGTCACTGCTCAGTCAACCTTGCCTGTAATGACACGACCAGGGTGTCATTTTAAAGAGGACATTCAACCCTAACAGAAGATATCTCTTTTTGATTACATGTGTCCTACCAATGAGCAAGCAATAATATCTTGGTTTTTTTTATCCACCCTGTATAGTCACCATCAGTCAGATCATATTTTCTGGGGTGCATACCAATGTTCCCCAATACCTATTTTCCCCAATACCTATGTTCCCCAACCCTAGCCCTCACCCTAACCCTAAGGATTTTGGGGAACATACATGTAGGTATTGGGCAACATTGGGTAACCGTAGCCCCCTATTTTCTGTAGGCGTTATGCACAGTCAGTATCAATTATGTGGACTAGGAGCCAGTCTGCACGCAAAGCAGATCTGTTGGTGCCCAAAAACAAAACCTTTTTTTAAAGAGGGTTGCAATTACAATGTACTGTACAGTACCCGGTACCTGTATGTGATTTTTTTTCCCATTAACCCTAACTCCCCAGCCTAATTTACTAGGAACCATACCCATTCAGGCAAATTCCAACACCCACATGGGAAATTGTACACACACACTGTTGGACTTAGTTTCTGGAGGTATGCCAACCCCAGTGTAAAAGACCATCTGTTTAGGGGTACAGTACCTATCCCAACAGATTTAAACACTAACCTACTGTTGGAGTTTGATTGGTTATGGGCTGTTAGGGTTAATAAATTTTCACTTTGTATGTTTTTTTTTTCCAAGTAGAAAAACCCTTGTCTTTTAGGTCGTCTAAACATTGTAAACTTTTTAAAAGAGGGTTGCACTAATATGTACCGATGACCTAAAAAATATATTTTTTTTAGTTGGAAACAAAATGAACATACAAAGTGAAAATGTAGGCCTATTAATGGGAATTTCAAAAAAAAATCACATTTATTGGAGAGCACTGCGAATGCAACTTTAAAATTGGATTACATGTTATTTGACATCTTTTTTTACAGGGGAATTTTGATGATGGGGAATTTTGATGATCGGTTTCCAACCTTGTGATATACTCCAGTTTGACACAATAATGATTTGGTTGCCTTGAGTTGATATTAGACATAATTGACCAATCCTGTTTATGGCCTTGGATACATCACCACACCTGTTCCATCATTCACACTGTCTTGAAGGCTAGACATGTATGCACATATGTACATGTACATCCATCATACATAGGATGTACATTATTATAACCATGGAGCTACAATGTATGTGTTTTATAGCTCCATGTTATAACCTTGCTTCAAAATATTGGGATAACACTCAAACTCTCCAAAGTGTACAAAACACACATTGAATTACATGTATTACCCTTTTTTTGTTTTTACCCTTTTCACTTTCTGTTCCGAAATTTTGAGGATCTACATGTATTAAAGTTTACACACACTGTGGGTGAATATCTCACGACAATTGATCACCCCTAAAAGTAGCACTCCATTGCATTAGCAATTTCAGAGTGACTTTTCGGTCCTGTTTGATCCAAAGCGTCTTAGATATTATACAAGTTCAAAGACCAGCTCTGAGCTTGCACCCTTCATCAAGGGCGGATCCAGAACACAATTTTTTGGGGGGCCAAATTTTTTTTTGGATTCTAGATGCTCTGTGGTGCGATCTGAGGCAATTTCTGACCACTTTAACCAATTTTTTTGAGGAAACAATGGTGGTGTACTCATTGCCTGCCTTTATTGCGATGTCACATAAGAAAATAAAAAAATGGTTTCGTTTTTGGGGGGGGGGGGGGGGCATGGCCCCCTTTGGCCCCCCCTGGATCCGCCCTTGCCCTTCATTGCTACAAAACCCTCAAGTGCAAGGGCAACAAAACTCTCTAGTACATGTGGTGTAAGAGCGATACAAATTGTGGTGTGGTCGGCAAAGTAATCTTCGGCTTGTGCTGATCGTGCATATTGTTAAGGAGACCACACACATACCCTAATACGTGTAGGAACTTGGCGGTCGTGTTCATGTACCAGTTTAGATTCTTCACTACCGGTACCTCTTTACACATGTACTTTCAATCCAAAAACAATACTGAACTAAAAAGTATTATAAGGACTCACTTCCTGTGATTAAAAATAAAAGACAACAAACAAGGCTTTGATTTTGATGAGATTATCTGATGTCTGTCAAGCAGTTTCATTTTGTAGGTCAAGAGTTTGAACTTTCTAATATTAGGTATGAATGTGTGTATTGTGATCACTATGTACACGTATCAGACTATGTACATGTACGGTAAGTTCCAATGATATTTAATAGTTTTTTGTGTGTGTCACAGTGAAGTACGGTAGTTTTGGTTTTGCACCGGATATTTTCTGAATGCTGTATGTGTGGTATGTTTTGAGAGCTTGTGCCTCGCCAAGTTTTACTCACGTCACATGGTATTTGCATTGTCTCTAAGTATAGTCTTTAAGTTTTTTTTCTTTTCCAAGAGGACAATAAAAAAAAATACAATAATGTGACTTTAAAGTCCATGTACGACAATTCAATCGTAATGACACGGTATTAAACCATAATACTGGAGTCTTATATAGCGCACGTATCTACCAACAATTGGGTACTTAAGGCGCTGGAAATTATTTCTATTATTAAAGACAGGTAAATGATGTCTATGAGAAATATGAGACCCATTATGTAGCACCGTATAACTTGTTTACAAGGTGCTGCGGCGCGTATTGCAGCCACTGCCAGAAACACCGGGGCAAACCCCTTCTCTCAGCGATAAGTGTTACTGGGTTCTTTAACGTGCATTACACAACACACAGGACCTACGGCTTTACGTCCCATCCGAAGGACGAAGCAATAATGGTAAAGTGCCTTGCTCAAGAGCACAAGCACTATATGTTCCCACGGTCAGGATTTGGACCCATGTACCAAGGCACACGAGTCGAACACCGTAACCATTGGACCACAGCACCCCATCTAACATGGACTAATTTTTCTCACACTCTGACCTCAATGCAGGTCTGTAATTCTTGTGGTTAAGGGGGGGGGGGGGGAATTGAAATGGCTATACATGTAAGTCTCGATGGCTCTGTGCCAACAAAATTCCTGTTTAGTACAAAGAGTTAGTCACAACACATGTTCAACAATCAAATGATATTGTTTCGGTTGTTTGTGCCAAGTTTTCGTTTGGTGCACAATGTGGTGTTTAATGTGCTGTGAGTTCAACAGTAACAGAGGCCCAGACATCCCTCCGGCTGAAATGCTGCTGATCGACACACAGTACCATTCGGCTAGCCTGTTCTTTCCGCATTGCCAATCAAGTAATCATTATAATTTGCATAAATTGCCTGCCATAAAAGACCATATGGACCATTATGCTAATAAGCCCAAGCTTTGGCTGGGCGGAAAACCAAATGAATTTACATGTATGTGAATGCCCCAGCCCCTTATTTCCTCCCTTTCAAATAATTTTGTCTGTCAGCTAACGAAAGGTCCATATGGAACAGCCAGTTTCTAGAAAATTGTAAATATTTTAACTTAGGCCTAAGGCTAAAAAAAGCTAAAGCTTTAACTTTGAATGTCATTTTCTGCTGTACCGGGTACCGTGTACATGTATGTGTGGACATAAAAGATAAAGTGCTCAGCATAAAAAGTGGGAAAATCCTTTGTTGTATGGAAGCCCGCGTAGTGGTGTGTACCTTTCTTCATTTTAAGCCCCTGAAATAGAAAAGAATTCTAACAAGCCCATTTGAAGATAAGGCAATATTGTTACAACATTTGCAATATCTAGCTGGTCTTCAATCAAAAGCACCTCGGCACTTGCGAAATATTTTTGAGAATTTTCCTTTTTGTAGGATGTGGTGATGGAGAAAGCTTTGAATGTTTTTATTTTGGAAAACCAGGGGACTTCATTTGAAGGTACTTTCCCAAGAATGTGTCCAGTACCAATGGGAAACATTTGCTGGATGTGATAAGCTTGAATCACATAATGATAGTCCCTCCGAGATACTAAATATAGTTTTGGTACCAGCGCATGACAGGAATTGGAAGTAGACTTGATTCAAGTCTTACTGGGAGTACATGATGGATGTATTCTGTGACCTGAACCAGAGAGTGTTGCCATAAAGTGTTATTCATTGTTAGGATCTTCCAATTCAAGTACAGTTGACTGTAAGTACAAAATCCTTTTTTCCCCCAAATAACAAAATTAATGTGGTCATGGTGAACTTAAAGGGAATGTACATCATTGGCTTTTGCTCTAATTTTCAGAAATGAACTATTTGAGGGGTTAGTATAATAGATCAAATATTGTTACACTGACATTTTTGAAGTTTTGTGTTCGAAAAGGTTGGAAAAACCAAGGAAAAACAAAAATGTTCAAGGAGTCTGGTTTCCTGACTCCACAAAAGATAAAATGGATCAATTTATAGATGATGGAAAATTGTAAGGTAAGGGAACCAGTCTAGCTGGCCTGCACCCGTTCATGAACATGTTACCAATAGCAAACAAAATTTGGACTGAAAAATGGTAAATTTGGAGCAATAGTTGAAAACTAGTTAGGTTTTTCCAACGCTGGTCGGCCGACCACCGTTGGAAATGTATACAAAAATACCATTTTCTTAAATTGACTTCACACCAGGTGCCATAATTTTACAAGATACTTGAGACTGTCATTTACCAACATTCTAGTAAGGTATTTCGTAAGAACTTGGTAGTTTTATTTTTCGATGTTTGCATATGTTGTATATTCCCTTTAAATCAAATAGATTTTGAATAAAAACGTTGTACAAAAGGTGTTCCTGAGAAAAATTCATGCCATGGACAAGTGCTATATGTCCTTCAGATACTGTATTCTACATACATGTGTACGTGTATGTTTTAATAGTGTGGTGTTAGCCTTTGTTGGAGGGGTGGCGGTTGGAACGCATATTTGGGAACATAAAGGTATACATTTGGTCCAGTGGTTCATGTAGGATTTCACAGCCATTGTCAGACTTGAGATGAAGACTATAGTTGACCCTTGTGTCAAGCTCACATGCAGAGACAGGGTAATCTATGCACCATCACTCAAGGCTGTCAAAACATTCCATAGCCACTCTATCTCCCCCCAACAGTTCTTTCTTCTTTTTATGGACAAGAAAACCATTTTTTCTCTCGTAGTAATGTTGAAATCACAGATGCCATATCAGCATGGTGCTGAAGATCAAACCGTCATCTCCCTGCAACCATGCTGAATTTTTCTAAATTTCTAAATTTGTAAATTTATAACGATGTTTCCTTTGTGAAAGATGAACTCTGACTGGAAACTTTCAGGCTGTGTCAAAACTATGTTTTGCTTAATAGCCTACTTAAAAACATCCTTCCTGTGGTACATGTACCGGTACCAGTACATGTTCATCATCACAATCACATACATGTACACCCACTCATGTACTTGTACATATGGTACATGTATGTAGTTGCACTTAGGTTTGTTGTAGAGAGTAGAAACATTATTTTTTATATGACAAAACAATATTGGGAGGAAATGTGATGCATGTGTGCCAAGAAAAAGAGGAACTCGGAGCTTAAATTCTGACCTCATTTTAAAACACAATACTTAAAAACGACATTATATTAGTTTGCCATGTTAACACACACAGTGTACATAATTGATACAATGTAGGCCTGCTACATAACCCCCATGTTACCTTAAAGGCTTAAAGGGAAGATACAACATTTGCAAACATCAAAAAACGAAATGATCAAATTATCACGAAATACCTTACTGGATTGTAAGGGAATGACAGTCTAAAGCACCCTGTAAAATCATGGCTCCTGGTGTGCTGACATTTTCAAGAAAAACTGTATTTTTCCAACGCTGGTCGGCCGACCAGCGTTGGAAATAAACTGGCTTTTTTCAAAAACTGCTCCTATTTTTTCGTATTTAGTTATTCCACATTTTCTTTGCAATAGATTACACACCTGTGAAGGGGTACAAACCTGCTAGAGTGATTCTTTGACCTTACAATCCCCCAAAGTCTTTACGTTTCTCTGTTTCATCTTAAGTGGGGTCGGGGAACCAGACTACAAGAAAATGATTGGTTTTCTTGTTTTTTCTAGCATAAACAAGCCCAGAACGTTAAACAAGTCAGTTTAACAATATTTGCTATTACATACTAATCCGCCAAATCCATTTATTTCTGAAAATTGCAGCAAAAGCAAATGTTGTACATTCCCTTTAATGGCAGATGGAAAAGGCCTGGAAGGGGTGAAGCCCCCCCCCCCCCCTCCCGGCCCCCCCCCCCTTTCTTCACTACCCCCTTTAGATCCCCTCCCCAGGGGTGTGAAATCTCAGCTTTAAAGCTGATTTCAGCTTTTTTGTTTTGGATGCTTTTTCCCTCACTTGCTGTGTACAAAAGTATAGGAGATTTCCAAAGTTCAGCTAATTTACACATTTCTTCAGCTGTTTTCAGCTATTTTTATCAACTGCTAGGAAAATTGGAACCACACCCTAAGGCCAAAAAAAAAAAATCTCCGGTTTCTGGTATGGAGCTTGCCCAAAAAGTGGTGCGGCGACGCGGCTTTTTTTTTTTTTACCTGATTCTTTTGCTTCAAATGTGTGCTGATGACTGCAAATGGTGCCCGACTAAACTTAGTGCAAATATATGGGAGTCCAGAGAGGCCACATAAAGCTTATTTCGACAATAACCCAATCTAAAAACACGTTAAAATTGTGCAGCAGCAGGATTCCAGTCAAACCAGTGAGTTTGGCAGTTTTGAGACATCATCTTTCATTGAAAAAAAAACTTTTTCATTTTGCCGACGCGCATGGCTACGGCGACGCGCGCGCATACCAGAAACCGGAGACTTTTTTTTTTTGGCCTAAGTTGTGGCAAGGTGGTGTGGATACTGATGGTGCAGTGTTGTAGTCCGGTACAATGTAGTACTTGTCCTCGGTACATGTACCGGTACTCGAGTAGGCCTACAACTGCATTTAACTTTTTTAGAATTTCATATATCTTCGAGAAGCAAAGCACTTTGGTCTCGACTGTTCAATATATCGTGCTCCATCCTCAAAATACTTGTATTTAAAATAAGGACTCTGGGGGGGGGGGGGGGGGGAATTTAATAATTTTGAATTTAATAGAAAAAAAAAATATCACTATAAACTTCTATGCAGTGTGGAAGAATTGGCTTCCAATACGTCTTGCTTAAAAGTAGTCCACAACATCCATGTTGCTGAATTGATGGTTTCAGTTTTCACTCATTACTCCATTTTTTTTTTTTTTTCACTTGAGTGCTCCATGAAGTACATGTACTCCATAAAGTACTCATACTTGACGATCCCAGAACTCATATCTTACTCAGAGTTCCTAGTCCTCAGACTGGGCTTCGCAAAACTTGTACTGAATGGTCCCAGTATACTTGGACTGCAGGGTGGTACCTGTACTCGTTCTCGAGGGTCAAAGTACTCGGATGCCACTCGGTATTGGATAGACTGGAACTCGGCAGTACCGGATAAAAGTACTTGACAAAAACATTGTGGTGGTGTTGGTGGTGGTGGTGGTGTGGTGTCAGATTACAGCACTTGATACCTTACATGTACAGGGTGTTTCAATAAAAAGGAAACCCAACTTTGAAGAACCAGTATGGACAGACTAAATGTTTACTGGCTATAAAACTGGTATCATCTGAAAGCGTAATCTCTATGTTTTTCAATGATACCTTGTTTACATTTCCAGGGTCATGCATCACTGAGCATCATTGTCTTGAAAACTGGATGCAAATTGCAGTTGGTTCACTTTCATGTCAAACACAATAGGTGCGCATAAGAATAAGTATTCAAGAAGAAGACACGAGTGCATACCAAAAAAATAAGTCGGGTTGGTTTCAAAACTGGATTTTATTGTTTGTCATAAATTCTCGTTTTGACCAAGCCACGTTCAAAACAATGTGCCATTTTCCCGAGGATTGACATTCGAGCCATTTCACAGACATTTCAGTAACAATAGGCACACCGTGCCCAGTGTTTTTATTTTATGAAAGTGAACCAACTGCATTTTTGCATCCAGTTTTCAAGACAATGATGCTCAGTGATGCATGACTCAGAAAACCTAAACACGGTATCATTGAAAAGCATAGAGATTACGCTTTCAGATGATACCAGTTTTATAGCCAGTAAACATATTGTCTGTCCATACTCATTCTTTGAAATTGGGTTTCCTTTTTTTTGAAACACCCTGTATAGGGCACATGTACAGTACATGTATGTATTCATCCATTGAGGAATAAAAAAAAAATGCCAACACTACAATTTATTAGAACATACATGTAGTGCAGCAAAATAAACTAGTGCAGTGCCAAAAGTATATAAAACTACCAAATCAAACCGCATTACAACAAAATATTCTGCAACCAGTCCAACCATCCTTCTCATTTTCCAAACTTCCTCTTTTTCCGTTCAAGTCTTCCATCAAGCAATTTTGTCCATTTCCTCAGATTTTCAAAGTCTTAACTATTTACATCACGGATCCGTTTTTCAATCAGAAAGGGCCGAACGCCTGACTGGACATAATCCACTAGGGATTATAGTCTGGGGAAAAAAAGATAGTGTTGATTTTGCGGGGGCAGAATAAGTAGGATGATGTACCTGTTCTGGCAGGTTTAAAAGCAAATAGTGGATCGTAAAGGGCATTACAATTGGGACGTCTCTCATCTTTAGTCCAGGAAATTCATTTCCATATTGGATCCCTGGAGATAAACCTAGGATTCAATTTCTCATTACGCTGGCCGATATATCTTGTCTGAAGTTGTGTTTCGAGTGCCCGCATGCTCATTTTTATTGAATTATTCATCAATTTTTACGCCGGATTGTGACAGATTAGGCAATCCTTGCCAGGAAAGTTGATTGTTTTTATAGGTGAAGTATTTTTGGCCGGGAGCCAACACGAACTTGCCATAAAGAAAGTTACTTTTTTTGAGTAGTTGAATTGTGATTTATAACTAGTGGAGCCAGTTATGGAACAAGCCGAGAAAGTTTGAAAACATCTGCAGCTACTCAGTGGCAGCCTGTTTTGTAATTAATACTTTGATCTTGAAAGGTTAATGACATAAAAAGGTTTTGGGTTATGATCTGGATGAAGAATTTCTTGGAATTGCCAGTTTTGAAAGAGTAATTGATGTATATTTTTTCAGAATATTTACCCATCAAGAAATTTACTGACATGTAGTGTTGTAAGTCACAGTCTTGGCATATTTATGTAGAATGCCATTGTCGAGTGGTTACGGTGTTTGACTGATGTACGGTGGTACGTGGGTTCGAACCCTGCTTGGAACATGGTGTTTGTGCCCTTGGGCAAGACACTCTACTACAATTGCCTCTATCCACCTACCAGTACGAGTATGAATGGGTACCTGTGAGGGTAGAGGACCGAATGTGCACTGATATTGGGCCTGATAAATTGGGGAATAATTGTAAGGTGCTTTGAGATTGTTGATATGATGGAAAGCACCATAAGCATAACAATTTATTTTTATCTTTATAATATGCCCCCCATATATACGTATCTCAGGACAAATAGTTTGCAATGAAGTTAAATGTAAATGTGTACATGTATCTCACATGAACATTTTCTAAGAAAAATGTCACATTTATTAACAAATAAATAAAAAAATGTGCTTTACGCGTCCAAAGAAATGTCAACATAAATTTTTGTAAGTGAAAAAGTTCCAGAGAATGCAGTGATTTTATTTGCCAGACTCCAGCGATGATATTTTTTTGTTCCGGCAAATGATTCCTAAAACTTAAAATTTCAAATAAACCACACAAAAAAAACTGACTAGTTAGGCCAAAAAAAAAAGTCTCCGGTTTCTGGTATGGAGCTTGCCCAAAAAGTGGTGCGGTGACGCGGCTTTTTTTTTTTTTTACCTGATTTTTTTGCTTCAAATGTGTGCTGATGACTGCAAATGGTGCCCGACTAAACTTAGTGCAAATATATGGGAGTCCAGAGAGGTCACATAAAGCTTATTCTTGACCATAAACTAATCTAAAAACACGTTAAAATTGTGCAGCAGCAGGATTCCAGTCAAACCAGTGAGTTTGGCGGTTTTGAGATCATCTTTCATTGAAAAAAAAACTTTTTCATTTTGCCGACGCGCATGGCTACAGCGACGCGCGCGCATACCAGAAACCGGAGACTTTTTTTTTTGGCCTTAGTGCATTATAATCTTTTTTTTTTTTCAAAGTTGGACATAACATAAAAAATTGACTGGAGGGGGTTTGAACCTGTAACCTCCTGCACTGCTGTTCCGACTCTCTACCAACTGTGCTATCCAGCCCTACATGTACCGGTATATGTTTGCGGTTCCCCAGTAGAGCACCTGCATGGCAGTCCGGAGGTGGCAGTTTCAAACCCTGCTCCCGTCCATTTTGTTGTTCAACTTTGAAAAAAATAACAATTTAATTTTTAGAGGGAAGATTTTGTCTCTCGGCGACGGGCGGAGCATATCCAATGTAGTTTGTTTGTCGTGAGTGGAAAAACCGGTGACTTTGTTACATGTACATTAACAAGCTCAGAATGACAAAAGGAAAACAAATCCTTGCTCTTCACAAAATACCGACCGGTATAATGATTTTTGTATAATTTATTCTTTTTTATTGCAATTTTCCTTCATGATGCTGTATTTATGGCAAAAAAAGCTTGAGGTAGCAGCTAAAATTTGTGAGGTCACAGGGCCACCTCGAAATTGAATGGGTAGAGGAAACACTGCCCATAACAATACTGGAACAAAATTGTCAAGATTCCCAAGACACTCTTAAATATAGCGGCAGGAAATCAAGTGGGCAGGGATCTCCTCTCCATCTTGTCTCAAAGACGCCGTTCTAATGTGTTCCCTAAAAAGCCAAATGGATTAATGAAGGCGCGCGCTATCCTCTAAAAACCGTGTCCCCAGAAGCGGGCAAAGTAATCTTGGCGTCAGGGAGAGAATCTGGCAGGCCGCTTCGCGGAAATTGATGAATGTGGAGGGGTCGATCGTTAAGGCTCTAATGAGAACTGAACCCGCGTGTGAGTGTGTGGCGGTTGGGCCGTGTGTGTGGGAGGGCACCAAATAACGTGCTTCCTATACAGTAAGCTGCATTTGATTAGTCAAAACATCAAGCTTCAGCGAGGAACAACTTAATTGATTTCGATCATTAGGTCCAGCGTGTGTTCAGTGAACTTGTGGATCGTTGGTGGACGAAATACTTTGAAAGCAAAGGCAAGCATTTGATTCACACATGTTTTCTACATTGTGGTTTTACAAATTTTTGATTTTTTGGTTAGCCTTCAGTTGATTACATTTTATCACAAAAACATCAAGCGTTATTTTTTGGGGGTATCTTTTCCTGCCAAATAGATTTTTGCCCAAACTCCCCAAACATTATTGCTTTGGCTTTTCCTATCTTCAGTACTATAAAACCCATAGCATTTTTTTTGGGGGGGGGGGGTGCTTACAAAAATATGTATTTTGTACAGTTCAACAAAATTTGGATATCAAACGCCAATTGAAATTATAATGTCCTGCATTAATCAAAATACTGCATTTATGTTTGTATTGATTTCAGTAGATTCAGGGTAGTTTATATTATGAAGTCTTCGTGAAAAAAAACCTACAGTGTACAAGATGTGAACAAATTCATTCAAGTGATGCTATCAGAAATTTGGAATATTGCCATCAAACCAAAAAATTTTCATGATTTATAATGATTTTCAAATGTCAACGATGAAACAACATATTCAGAGGTTCATGATGAAGACTTCGTAAAGTCCTCATTCATTGCGTGTACCAGAAGTCACTGCATGGGTGTACGGTGTTACACCAGAATGCTGAGTATTAAGCTCAACAGCGACTGGTGAGAACACGTATGCAATGATACCTTCTTCGGCAAGCTACCGCAGATCACACAGAAGATTGCATACTGGCGGATGGGCCTGGCAGGACACTGCCACAGGCACCCAGAGATGCCGACAAGCTGACTGGTGTTGTGGGAGCCGACTCACGGGGCCAAGCAGTGGGGAGGACGCCGAGCTATGTCAATGTCCTGAAGGCAGATGCTGGGACGGAGACAGCAGCTGAGCTTGCCGCCTCTGCCGAAGGAGATCCCAACCTCGTTCTCATAGTGTCGAGCAGTACGCTCCCACCAGTACCTGCTCTCTCACCTTGGTATTGGACTGTCCTAGTTTGCATATCCATAATTTTTTGATCCATAATGTTTTTCAAAGTTAAAATGTTACAATCTTGTCTATCCAATATGGAGTATCACATTTTCATATTAATACAAGCCAAATGGAAAAGGGAGGATTGTCCGTGAGGTTGAGTGGATGTAATAATTGATTGATTTCTTATTTCAACTGGGTGGCCCATTCAGTGGAATCCACTGGTCTCCCGTAATTCACAGCGAACGTACAAAAAATACGTAATACACGTTGGAAATAAAAACACCAAGGTCACGATATCAATCCATTAAATCAGGATACACGATGAAAGTTCCCATCCAGGGGTTACTATTGGAAACGAGGTCGAAAATAAAGTAAGCCCTGGGGACGAGGTTGAGAAGATCCCGCCTGCAGGCGACATACATGTACATGTAGTAGCACTAGGATATGGTACATTCTTCTTAGAAATATTTGTGGGGTAAAAGATCTATAAATATGTACAAGTACACGTCCGGGATGTACATTTGTAAATCAGTGGAAATGGGCGTGTCCATATTGGGATGTGCAAATCTACACGTAGGTTTCAAGTTCCCTCGAAGTAAGGGTTTGCCGAAGGGGCATAGAAGGCATGTCTGTCGGAGCAAAGAGCAAGGACCTAGAGGGGCCTATACTTCTCATACTTGTTCACACTTTGCGCTAAGTGAGAGTTGTGCTGTGATGTGAACCATTTGAACCAACTTGACACTAGGAATGTACACAGGGCCTATGTATCGGTGACATTTCTTGAAAAACCGGAGTTCAACTGAAGAGTGAGATTTGACATGTTATCATTAAGCTGTTCCAGGACTTCTTAATTCAAAGTGCGTTAATGGATTTGAAATTACTGGGCCTTATTTTTTTTTTCCGTGAACGCGTACCGGTCGGTACCTTAGAAAATTGCTAAGAACTTACTGCACTTGGAAATGTCAGAATTCCTTGATCCTGTTCGTAATTTTCCCCCTAGACTATATGAAGCTGGTTCGCAGAATTGACCCATCTTGTGCTTGCCGTTGATTTTTGTTGGCTTTCAAAGAAGGAAATTATGATTGGTAAAACACTGCTGCACTTTTTAAATAGTTGAATGGAATTCTTAACTATTTATAAAATGGAAAAATAGAATTATTTGAAATGGAAAATTATTGAATAAATATATGCAAGTAAATGAATTTTTTTTTTTTTATCATAGGAGGGCAGAGCTAAATTTGTCTGAACAGACTTCCCGAGTGCTTCCCGAACTCGGCTCTCTTTAGTTTCTAGTCTCTCTCTGAGTCATGAATGCTAGGGACAGGCCCTTCCGAATTCTTAAGGGCTGGAAATTACAGTCTTTTAAAGGGGACTCGTACAAATTGGTTTCACGGGACAGTGAGTGAGATTGAGAATGGGGGACATTTTTCAGAAAATTGAATACGCTTTTTAAAACGTTTTGATCAGAGAACAGCATTGCTGATGATCTGCTGTCAATGTTGTCTGGTTCCTACCCCAACCTAGCCGATACACGTATGCCCCTCCCCACCTACCCCCCTTTTTCCGCAGTCCCCCGCCCCCAAACTCACTGCAGCCATTACCTACCATGCTCAAAATGAACACAAATACAAAAGCTGTATGAAAAATGAAAGCAAGTAATGAAACAGCAAATAATACAAAAACTAGTACGTACAATGTAGAAATTAATAGCAAAATGTTACTTCGTTAACCCCAACTCTCTACTGCCTTTTACTATTTGCTGGACCAAGTCCACCAAAATCCATCAATTACACTGCTTCCAATGTACACTTTGCTTCAGGCCTCAAGGCCTGTAAGTCCATCATACTCCATCAATATTTAGTCACACCAGGCCTGCAGGACCAAGTCCCCCAAAATCCACCAAAATGGGGGGACGGATTTTGATGGAGTTAGGGAGGTTAGGGTTAATTAATTTGTTTGAACTGGAAAGGGAAAAGTTCCCATAAATTCTTCATGCGATGTGTTCCTCTCACATATTTTGGCACTGTGTCAATCCTTTTATTAGTAGTAAAAGATGCATAATTATCACTTGACTTTCCGGTCAAATTAGGTTGAACGAGCTGTCGTTTGGACAAAATTGCCTGATTTTTGTTTATATTCATTAATTTATGAGTCCTTGTGGCACACTTCAGATTTGGACATTGACGGGACGAGCTGATTAAAAACATGGACTCCTGCGAACCGCGCGGTGCTAAATTGACCCTGAAGCGCTTTAAAAAAAGGGGAACAGATTGGCATTTTATGCTGATATGAGTCATTTCATCCGAAGCTCTTAGGATGCAGGTTAATGCGGTTTCGCTACATGTCTAGTTTTAATAGCGTGACATGATGAACATGCATGCAAGATATGAGTTGCTCGTACATGTTGTAAAAAGTAAGCAGATTTAGATGCCTGTTATGGGTAAGTATGTTTTTAATGTTCTGAAACATTCCTGAAAATTGTTTTGTGTAGAGTTTTTTTTCAAGATGTTGACACTAGAACAGTTCAACAGACATCTATAGAACATGTAGTAAACTCTACAAGCATAACCCACTGTGTGAGTACCTTACGCTTTGTGGTACAACAATCACCGAAGCTTCAATTATTGTAACATATTACATGTTTTGTAATTCCTTGGGGGCCCAAAAATTTGAAATTCCGGAAACTCACTGATAGCACAGGGACGCACTTCAAGAGAAACAGAGTCTATTTTGGAAGGAGCTAATATTTGGGAAACCCAATCCCTTAGCCATTGGCAAAAAACGATGATTGCAAATTCCCTGGCTGTCCAAGCGTCACTGTTTTTCCTAAGACAGATTCCAAGTACTACACTGATATTAATGGCTGGTACACATGTACGTACCGATACCGATACGTGTACATGCAGGGATGTCGCTGCAGCTTGCACTTGTGCCAATTAACAAAGTGCTGAGCAGTGGCACTGTCCAGTAATGGAAGGTCAGTACCTTGGGTGATCAGGTCATCCAGGAAAGAAGGAAATTTCAGGTTGGGAGAAATATCAGGTCGGTGGTGTGACTACACTTTAAAAAGCATTCACAATTTCCAGTTGCTGTTCTATTCTATGCTGTTCTATTCGGGGAAAACATCTATTCTTGTCTTATAGTACCTGTACCTCTGAAAACCATTTTAGTAAAGGAGCACTAGGTCCTGAAATCCCCCAAAATTTTATGTTTTGGATTGTTTACTTAGCCTATTTCAAACATCTGGTTGAAAGGAAACCAATCTAATGTCTTACCGTTACCGAGAAAAGACGAAAAAACCCCACTTGTTTACATCGGACATGACGGAGTATGAATACGTTTTTCGTGTCGTTCTCAGTGTACAATATACACGTTGTGTGTCACAGTCTGGAACAGCGGTGACCAATCACCATCAATGCTAAAAAAGTGGTTTCTTACACGTCCGCAAAGGCGAACACTTTACGAATGAAATCACAACTAGCACCCAAACAGCTTGAATGTATGGGGTCGCAAAAGTGGACCCCGAAATTCGTTCTCGCACGCATAGTACAGGAATAAGACAAAAACGCCCAGTTTTGAAAGGATAATTGTGTGGATGTTTATATCCTACTTTTAAATGTTATTTCTGATTAACATCATCTCGTTCAAAGCGCGTTTTGTAGCCCAATTGGGCCGTCCCAGGACCTAGTGTCCCTTTAAGAACTTCACCCAATTTAAAATGAGCAGTCTCTCAATTTCCATCAAAGACCAAACATTTTTTGATATTGCGTTACCTCCTCCTGGGGACTCCAATAGGCGTGGCCAGCTGGTGAAAACATCTGTTCATTGTACACACGTTTTCATTGGTTGCTATGTGTTACTGTTCAGCACTCCAGACTCCAGAACCATTGAGTTTGCAGAAAAGGGGTCTGGGTGCTAGATATAAGGCCAGTGTCAAAATTTCTGATGTCCGTGCCGGCCTGTACCGGTACACATGATTAATGGATTCTAGGTACTGGGATCTAAAAAGTTTGTAGACATTTACAGGAATCGTGCCTACGTTTTGAAAGTTCTGCCCAGTTATAATATACAAATAATGAATGTTAATGAGTGCAGTGGTAAGAATAATTTCATGAGGTTTGACATGGAATGTTCCATTCCACGAGGCAAATAAATCCGCTTCATCTGATTGGTCAGAGCACACAATTTGGTGTGACCGTGCAATGGAACTTCTATTTACCGAAGCATAGAACTTCTATTTTTGCCGTGAGTTGGGACAAATAATTCAATGACATGTGATCAACGGCCTTCCAATCAGATGGCAGGGATTTATTCAGGCGTTGTATAAAGGCTGAGATTTGTAGCACCCATTCATGTACAGTGCCCATTTATACCTACCTGATGCATCTTCTAGTTTTTTAGTCAGTGGAGAAAGACATGTTTGTAAATCGTTGCGTACAACAAGACTAGTTCTTTTGGTGGTCAGTCCTCTTCGAAACGACAAATCGTGTTTCTTCTGTCTTGGTTGTCGGTTGAGAAGCAAAACTTTCTACAGGTAAGTATTTAAACCCAGGCATTTTATGCATACATGTAGGTATTCTCAGGTGTCTCAAAGCGTTTTGGGGGAAAAAACCCATAAAATGACTCGACTGAAAACTTGCAGACACTGGAGCACTGTACCGATTCTCTACCAAATGAGCTATCCAAACCCATGTTGCCAGAAGCTCAATTTGTCGATATCTTTGGTCATTGGACACAATTGGTATTTTTTGGACAAGATATACTTTTTTGTAGTAGCTTTATACTTACATCGTCTGAAATACACTTTACTGCAGTTTGGACTTGCTTGTGCCTCAAATAGATCGAATTAGTAACCTTTGTTTGACAGAATTAATCATGAGAACCAGTGTATCCGGCTACCAACCAGGGCCCAATGTCATAGCACTGCTTAACAGTAAGCAGAAAAGTTGTGCTTACTATAGCAGAAAATCATGCTGCTGCTTACATGTAAGCACTATTTCATGCTAACGGTTGTGCGCATGGAGATTTCTATTGTTACGTCACTGATTTTAAGCAAAGTTTTCTTCTATTGTTAAGCGTGCTTTTGCTGTGCTTACTGCTTAACGGTCCCTATGAAATAGATGGAGGCTCTGTAAGCACAAAGTCGGCTGTTAAGCAGCGCTATCAAATTGGGCCCAGTCAAGTGGTCTTAAGAAAGCTTCAGTCGTGCAGCTGCTGTTATATTGCTAATGTGGACCTTGCGAATTGTGTTGAAATAGGGCTGTTCATTTTTTAATAATTTAGTATTCGATTACTCGAAACTGCGTTTGACAAAATATTTGGATATTCAAAATTGCCAGGTGCAACTGTGTGCGGCACCGGTCAAAAGTTGCACACAGAGTTTGCCGGTTAAACTTTGCGTGCGGAGATCGATATGGGCAGCTGGAGTGTTCTTGCAGTAAGAATTTTATCACTTATTTAACCTGCCAAAAGGATGGGAACAATGAACCACCATCGACCAAAAAGTTGCCATCAACAAAAAACAGTGGCACCTGAAAATTAAGCACCACAACTTTTACGATAAAATAACATCACAGTCATTTGTGTGCGTGCATAGTTTTTTGTTTTCGAATATTCAAACCAGCAAAAGACTATTCGAATATTTGATTGGAGATCGAATATGCAATTATTTGGCATATTAGTGACAGCCCTAGTGATGAAGACTAATTTTGGGTTTTCCCTAGATTGTAATTATGAATATTAAGTTATGATATTAAGGCCCAAGTCTTTAACTTTGAGCTTTGGAAATAGATTTCTAGGTTCAGCACCATCTTAATGGTATTAACCTGTTCGCGCCTGGATAAATTTGACATTGACTGGACCCAGGCGTGGGATTGATTTTCTCAACCTCAATGTTCAGGTTCAGGCCGTGCAGGTAGCACACCCTGATATTTCCGGCCTCGCTCGCTGTGAGCAGGTCGCAGATGTCTTCGTGTTTACCCGCCATACGTTCCGAATACTGCAAAACCTTTGCGTGGATACATGTCATCCGACGTGAGCTGGTTAAAGAGAATATACAACATTTGAAAACATCGAAAAATAAAACTACCAAGTTTTTACGAAATACCTTACTAGGTAAATGTTGGTAAATGACAGTCTAAAGCATCCTGTAAAATTATGGCACCTGGTGTGAAGTCATTTTCAAGAAAATGGTAATTTTGTATAGATTTCCAACAGTGGTCGGCTGACCACCGTTGGAAAAACCAAACTATTTTTCAACTACTGCTCCAAATTCACAATTTTTTCAGTCCAAATTTTGTTTGCTATTGGTTACATGTTCATGAAGGGGTGCAGGCCAGCTAGACTGGTACCCTTACC
This sequence comes from Patiria miniata, assembly GCF_015706575.1. Taxonomy (NCBI): domain Eukaryota; kingdom Metazoa; phylum Echinodermata; class Asteroidea; order Valvatida; family Asterinidae; genus Patiria; species Patiria miniata. Next base: position 30,363,904 of record NW_024037069.1, on the reverse strand, counting down.
TTACATTTTTCTGGCATCTAAAAATTCATTCATTTTATCTTTAGTGGAGTCAGGGAACCAGACTACTTGAGCATTTTTGTTTTTCTTGGTTTTTCCAGCATTTTCAAACACAATACTTCAAACATGTCAGTGTAACAATATTTGATCTATTATATAGTAACCCCTCAAATAGTTCATTTCTGAAAATTAAAGCAAAAGCCAATGATGTACGTTCCCTTTAAGCATGACCATGTCGATTAAGAGATTGAAATGGCAAGTACGGTACCGGTACATGGAGTAGCACGGACCTATGTACATGTAGTTTGAACTGGAAACGCATTCAATTGTTAAGCTTAAGTGGAAATCATATTTCTGGCTGATTAACTTCATCACTGACGGATCGAAAAGACCGCCTTTGTCTGCTGTACCTCTTCACCGAAACTCTTTGAAGCGATTAATGCTCCGAAGTGTTTGTACTCGTGGAATAAAACAGATTTCTCACGAAACCCCGATCCCTGCACTACAGATCATGGCTGACTTGATTGAGCAGATCAGCTTAAGGGATAAATTGTGCCCACTTTCTTGACATTCCGATCAAGATGCACAAAAACAGATGTCCTTGGTGAATTGAACCTCAAAGAGATTTTCATGAGGAACCCGAGCAAGTGGAGAGGAATGTTTGTCAGAGTGGTCAGTTCTCAAAGGGAATTGTTTGGGAGCTTAGTGGGATTCGGTGTTTGGGTGTTTGGAGGGATTTACGGATGAGGAGATTTGAGTGATTTGACGCATGAGCGATGTCTCGAGACCTCTCCAGGTGATACCCTGTCTTATTTGTCTTATTGTCGAGAACTTTTGAGAACATTCCGGGTTTTTGTGTTGAGGGAAATCTGGTTTTCTGGGAAAAGTTCTGTTGCAAATAAAAAAAAATCTCCAAGACCCTCTGCAAAAAGAATCAGTTTAAAGATAGTTGGATTGAAAATCGATTAGTGGCCCGATGACTGAGTGGTCAGAATTTGTTGGAGTGTTATTTGCTTGACAAATGCCGTTAGTACTCGGGTTGGGGGTAGAGTAAATGCCGTCTTCAGCTTGTCAACTTTTTTCAAGGAAGTGCAGACGGATTGGACGGGATCGATCAGCTCTAGATTGGGTTCAGATGTTTTTCAAGGTAAAATTATGTGATACACAATGTTACCAAGATGCTTGATGTACGTACATACCGGGTATACTCAGAAGACACATGTTTCACATTATGTTTCACATTATGCTTAATACAAACATGTGTACATGTAAATTGAGATATTTTTTTTTCTCAAGGAAGGTTGGACAGAATTCCCTGTGTTCTTTCTATTTTCATATTTTTTTTAGTTATCCAACTTTTCAGTTGAATTGAATTCTCTGCATTTTTTGTTGGTTGTCTGGTGGTATGTGAACATACATTTAAACTTTAAAGGAGTTGCTATTTCTTTGTGTGTCAATGTGGTACTGAAAACTTAACGTCTATACATGTAGGGCCTTTTTAAAACAAATTGAGATTTAAGCTTTCGATGATTTATTGTCATTTCTGAAATCCCCTATTAATTACAATTGTACAGTGAGAGTAACTTAAAATCATTTTCTTGAAATCATTTTCTTTCAGTAAAGAAGCTGTTTTACTTTGACAATAATGTTTTTTAGCATTTTTTTTTTTGGGGGGGGGCAGAAATACCCACGGTATTGATGCAAAGATAAAGTAATCCATATGGATCCAGGTTCGTTTATAGATGCCATATTGCTTTTTTTTCCTTTCCACTTTTACCAGAAAATGGATGAAACGGAATTTCCTTTTGAAATCAAATTCGGCTGAAATGTATTCAGGCTGAACACATAATCCACCACAAACAGAAATTGATCTTTTTGAAAAGACAAAAAGGAAAGTGATCTGTTTTGAAAAAAAACAACCATTGCCTAAAACAATAATATGTCGGATTTCCGGCTACCCTGGAAAACAACCAACATAATACAGTGTATTCATTTGATTCATTGGATTAATTTCTTGACAAAACAGGAACTTTTGAACTGAAATATCACCCGGTTTTTTGAAGTCCACTCCGTTAAATCAACATATAGAATGTGCTTGGATTTGCGTGGCAGATTGAAAGTGGTGGATTAATTTACACCGTACATAATGTCTAAATTACAAAGCAGAAATAAAGTGGGGTCGTGCGTTGATAATGGAAGGCTGCCAATGTTCATACCATGCATGAATTGGCAAACTAATAAAATTAATTTTGTACATATGTAGGCCTACCGGTACATGTAGGTTCCCCGTAAAAAATTTTTTTATGATGCAGTGTTCGTGCCAATGGTTCGAGGCGATGATGAAATATTTATGCATGATAGATTGTATATATTGTCATACATTAAGAAATTGAGGATTTAAAGATGCACTGTGTGTGCTCTTTAATGCATTAATTTTTGAAAAAGGAGTTTCTGGCCCCTATATTTAATTATACCTAACCCCTTGAGTGATTTACTAGGAACCTTCCTCCCTCCAGCAAATTCCAACACCATATGGTAAACTCTACACCCAAACTATTGGACTCTGATTATGGTGGTATGCCTGACCCCATGTAAAGCATAATCAGTTTACTAGTGCAGTACTCACTCCAACAGATTCCAACAAACCCTGGTGTTGGAGTTTGACTGGATGGGGATTGTTAGGGTTAACTAGTGGTCGGCACAGGTTGGCAACCACTTTTTGTGGTTGGTAAAAAGTGCTCAAGTGGAGACACGCACACAATAGGGAACAAAACATTGTAAAGGTCTCCACAAGGCAATTTCTATAGATAAATAGGTCTCCACCAGGTTTTCACGAAATAGATATATGGATTTTACTCAAAAACAAGGAATTTCCAAGGTGGGTTGATCTGTCGCAAATGGAAGAGTTTTAGAAAAGGGATATTAAGTCCGAATTTCAGCCAAGGAAATTAATTCTGGTTAAAATAAGAGCATTTTGAAACTTCACTTTCAAAATTGAAAACTTTACTACACGAGAACAAAGAAATGTCTCCACAAGGATACAAATTTGAGAGTGTGTGTGCCAAGCTGTGGTTGGCACTTTTGCAAACTATGGCAGGCCAACACTGCACAAAAAAAATAAATAATTAACCCTCCTACTGTTTAAACAGTCACAGACAGTCAAAACGTTGATCCACTTTCTTGCCATGCCTGTTACACAAGCTACATTTAGTCACCAACAGTCAGATCATATTTTAACAAGCACTCTGACTAGTCAAATTCAGTCAACAGACAAAAGCAGGCAACTTTTGGCACAGCTGTCTTATCGATCACCTACAGTCAAGGCATAGCTGTAACAAGTTACATGAACAGTCACAGCCACTCAATCTTGCTTTATGTAGGCTGGGAGCTCTTACCTGTTGAAAACAGTCACTTGATTGATTTTGACTAAGAGGACAACTTGGCACAGAATGTATGTTTTTTTTCACAAAAATTACACAAAAATATCAAACAGCAAGTTAAAAGACTAACAATGTCTGATAAGTTAAAACAAATTTATACAAGAGTAAAACAGTAATGACAAAATAAAGCAGAAAAAGTTGGCTTACAAACAAATTGTTACTACAATATTGCACTAAAAATACAATTACACATGTCATTCAACATTGTGACCATGTTTGCATCGTAAGGTGGTGCCGAACATTTCATTGGATTGTTGAAAATACAATATAACAAGCCTAACCTGCAAGAACTGAAATGTATTGTTGGGCTGCAATAACGGGTAAATTAGAATTTGTGATTATTCCAAGTAAACATGACCCAATTGTTTATCGCCTAGTATCTCATTCAAAAGTGAATAGCTTTTGCACTGCTAGAAAAAGCATTTAGAAAGACAAAAAGATCTATTTTGCATGGTGAAACTCAAAAATAATGTGGACCATGGGGAGAGTGTATCTTTAACGGTGGAAACAAACGACAACGCAGGCCACACTAAACCAGGCAGAGGCCAATTACCTTGATTGCTTTAAAAAATTAATGACAAGTTGGAGGTACCGGTATCATTAAAAAGGGAAGTAAAGGCTCCTGTGGTGAAGGTTATTTTAGCAAGGTTTGAAAAATGGATGGGGACTCGCGGCGTCTGGTTGGCAGGCATAATGGCAAGCAGTAAGCTGCGCTCAAGGCAACGGAAAATGCTAATCGTCTTTTTTTTAATCCAAATTATTGCTTAATTAGACAAGTACATGTACATGTACAATGCATTTTAGGGGCGTCATGGATATTTAGAAAAGACTAGATTAGATTTCTTCATACATGTAGGTCCATTATCATTGAAATTTTATTGTTCGCTATGAAAAGGTATTTTAAATAGCATTTGCAAGAATGTACAATAAGAAGCTAATTAATGCATACCCGATTGAAAGCATTGAGAGAATTGAGCAATTAAGACATTCATGTACCATCAAAGACTGAAATACATGAGAAGTTTTAGAGCAGTAAAACACACCTACATGTACACAAATGTACATACAGCTCGGCCCCAAGTCAGCGGTGGATCTAGGGTCAAACTTCTTGGGGGAGGGGGGCATTTGGGTGCATCAATTTTTCAAGGGAGGCACTGAAACATATCATTTCAACAGTGCAGTACATTGTATGTTTATATTTTTTGTAATTCAAGATTTAGACGGTGTTGGGGGTGGTGTGGGGTGGGGGAGGCGTTGACATCAGCTGCTCGCCATCTCTCTCCTCCCCCCCCCCCCCAACCAATAGGAGCGTGCATATTATCCAGGTTCGATTCCTTCTTTTAACCAACGTGAAGATTGGGTTTCCGTCTGTTCCAGATCGTGTGGGTATTCCTCAGAAAATCATTCCGGGGGCTTCCACCCACTTCTGTGGACATTTTCACTTTCTTCATCTTTTCACCGTTTTTTTTTTTTTTCAGGCTTGTGAGCTACAGTGCTATTGACAACTTCAAGGAATCTTAGATTTTTGTGAAGTATATTTCATGCCAAAAGAATATACAGAACAATGTGTGTATGATACAATATCCTTTTGGAATTGTTTTATTAAAGGGAAAATACAACATTTGCAAACATCAAAAAATAAAATTACCAAATCATTTTGAAATACCTTGCTGGACTGTTAGTGAATGCCAGTGTAAAGCATCCTGTAAAATCATGGCACCTGGTATACTGTCATTTTCAAGAAAAGTGGTATTTTTGTATCAATTTCCAACGCTGATCGGCCGATCAGCGTTGGAAAAAACTGGGTTTTTTTCAAATACTGGCCCCAGTTGACCATCGCACTTGTTTGCAATCGATTATACACCTATGAACGGGTACAAGCCAGCTAGACTGGTTCCCTGACCTTACAATTCCCCAATATATGTAAACTGCTCCGTTTCTTCTTAAATGGAGTCAATCTACCAGACTACAGGAAAATGATTGTTTTTCTTGGTTTTTATAGCATTTTCGAACCCAAAACCTCAAAAAAGTCAGTGTAACTATATTTGCTATATATTTCCAACCCCCCAATTCCATCCATTTCTGAAAATTACAGCAAAAGCAAATGATGTATATTCCCTTTAAGACAATTCTTAATGTTGAACGATAATCTGACCTTTTGATAACATTTCATACCGAAATGTCATCCTTCAAAACAAGATTTATCAACAGAGTAACAATATATTCTCGAGTGGATAACACGGAGACAAAATAATTCATATCGGGATCTGTATATATTGTACCCGCTGTTACAGTCTGGCTCAAAGAGTTGTTCACACAACAAGACGATAATGACACAAAATGTACATTACTCTCAAATGCTACCCGGCAACGCTGAATGCACCAAGCCTAAATATCAGATCCGATCAAACTTGAAAAAGGCCGCTCATTGCTATCAAATCAAAAGAACTTTTACTAGTCTCTTCAAAGTCGTTGACATATTAGCCATTAGCACAATATATTAATGGAAACTTGTCAAAAAAATGTGTAATTTGATTGTTGACGGCTTGATTTTTTTTCTCTTCTTCTTCTTGCTACCCCCTCCCCGCCCCCTTAAACACCCCACCCACTCGCCCTCATCTCTTCCCCTATTTTCTCACCCCCGTATCCAAACTACATCACTCCCCCTCTGCAGTGTAGTGATATATCACCGGTCGGTGTCAACAGGCTGAGAGTAGATTGCATTAGAAGCAACGACTCGCATATCCTAGACGTCAGCACGCGGACAGCCATGGCTCGGACATCCTCTGCCAGGATGATACTAACTCTACTGATGGTGATATGGGTAGAGGCTGGCATAGCTGTTGCATTTAATGGTGAGTTGTTTTTTTCCCGGTAGTTAGTGTAAGATGTCCAGCAATAAACAAAGAAAAAAAGGGGAAGACACTTTTGATTTTACTTTCAAGTTGCGTTCTCAATGCTCTTCAACAAATTCAATTTTTTTTTTTTATTAAATGTTTTTTCGACTTGTATGTGTTATTCCAACCAAAAAGTTCCATTTCCTTTTTTTTTTATATGTCTGCAACCCTCGGAAAAAATGGTTGTTGCATTAGGCAGTATACATCCCCTTTGCGAACGGACTGCCTGGGAATTAGCCTACCCGCGAGGATGGAATTATGGTCTGGTGGCCAATAATTGCAAATCGTAAAGTAATAATTCAATAACTGAACATGGGACAATTGTTACGGTCGATGTCTCATTCAAAAGTGAATCACTTTTGTATTGCTAGACAAATATATTTAGCAGTTTAGACAAGGAATCTAGTTTTTCAGGATGATACTTGAAAATTAACATGGGGGAATGCTACTTTGATGCTCATCTCCAGTGACAAGTCTTTCAGTAAAATCTTCGGACTTCTTTTTGCTTTTAGAATACTTGTGGTTTTTTTTTTACATTGGTTCCTGTGAAAACTTAAAAGATCAAGACACAAAAACGGATATGACTTTGTGTTTATGTTTGATGCCAAGTGTCTGTGTAAAATCTTCCTGAGGGAAGTAATTGTACATGCTTTTAAACCATATTTCTGACATTAGTTCTTCTGAAAACTTTCAAAGTTGTTTTTTGGTATGAACTTGAAGTATTGACATCATGGCTCCGTCTGGGTGGAAAGAAGACTTATTTGAGAGAAAGTTGATCTATAGAACATGCTATACAATAAGTCTATATTATTAAGTAACAAGTTGTTAAGTTAATAACAATACATGAAAGACATTAATAACACGTAGCATGACGATTGGGATAACATCACTATGTGATTTCTTTTGTTTTGCTGAAAGACCTTACACCTTTTCTGCGATCCGTGTACAGAACATTAAAACGGTGGTTGTGTTTAAAATTTGGCAACTTCAAAAAAGTACATGAGCGATTTGAATGATTCTTGTACTAAAATAAAGCTTATGAATTGGGCTTTTACACCCTAGATTTTGAAAGTGCTATAGGCGAATGCAGAACTTCACTTAAACAATGGTCTAGACATTTGGGTTTCATTTTTTTTACTCCCCCTGCACATATACCGGTATGTATATGTATCCCTCTGGGAGTCACTACAGACAAAACTATGAATCACCCAAAACTTTTGGCCTAAAACATAGGCTAAAACCTTCCAAACGATTTCTTCGAAATCCAAATATACATTTTCCTGCTCCTCTATGTTTATGCCTGCGGTAGAGGAAATGTGGGGGAAATCCGAGGCCTTCCAAAGCGACGTTTTTTCCCCTTCTTTAAAGATTGCGTGCATATGTGTACCGGTAGTTCTGTCGACCCTTTGAACTTTACTACAGCGATCAGTTCTCATTAACTTGCCAAGATTTGAATCGGATGTGCGTGGATATCCTTCCCCATTCTCAATTATACCATTGATCACAGCAAGGGAGCCCTCGTCTGTTTACTCTGTACTTGATCGAGAAGTTTAGATGGACGCCCACATTTTCTGAGAAAGAAACAAGAAAATCCGTTCGGCTGCAAGAGCTAGCCAACTTTGTTTGAAAGTTGCTTAGAATTTTGCCTTTTGGCAGTTGGTCTATGGGCTCCTACGCCAACAAAAGAGGGCGCCCTTTTACCAAGCAACGACGTCCCATGGACGGAACACATACATTTCGTTGGTTGACGCGCGCGCACCATTCCTTGTGTGTGACGCATATACACCAGGGGATTTGTACTAGGTATGGTAGCAGTGCGTTGTCCGCGCTTTGCGGCAAAATATTGCAGTCAGGCAAGATGGTGTCGATCGGTCACCCCCAACTGTACTTTCTTTGCCGGTGAGGGGGTACTTGTGAACGGAGGGATAGATCAATCCAGGCAAGCTTCACTAGAGGTACATTTATTGTGGCCCCCTTCAATGGAAAAAGCATTAAAAAAAGGAAAGAAAATCTGTTCGGCTTCATTAGCCAACTTTGTTTGAAACCCATGTGTCTTTTGGCATCTTTTCTGTAGACAATTCAAGCATACCGGTACTTCACTGTACATTTTTTATGGTGGCCCCCTTCAATGGTGTAAGCATTGTGTAAGCTATTGTACAAAGCAACTGCCCTATGATGGGTTATCCAAACAATAGCTAGCACAATGCTTCGCCATTGAAGGGAAGGGGGGGGGGGCGTGTGAGTGTACAGTGATAGCGTGATCTCATACTGGTATGCACACAAAGCAGTGAGTACGAAAAATCAACAATTCAAAAGCCTTTCAGAAAAAGTACCTGTACTTGGGTACTTGCGGAGATCTTTAGGTGGCTATGCTTAAAGATACAGTCCATCATTTGTAATTTGTGCATTTTGTTCGTTTGAAGCAACAATAGTGTTCAAAATCTAATGAAGGATACTGAACAACTAACCCGATGAAGTTTCAGCTCAGCTTCAGCTGTATATTCTGAGAAAAACAGCATTCTAGGATCTCAATTTCATATCAAAAGTTGCTGAATCATGTTTTGAATTTGTTTTGAATTGTAGCTATACGCGATGTCGCGCACTGATCCGACGAATTATAGCAACCGCGCGCGCGTGTGCGTCGTGCCAATGCTTGCGCGTGCTGCGTCGAATAACAAAACGAACTACTAATTTAAATTTTCCTACGGTGCGTCTTAAGACGCACCGTTGGAAAGGCCTTCTTTCGTTGATTACTTCAAAGTGACAGCTTGCCGCCAGAATGAATAATTTCACAGGGAGTTTAGTCCCCTTACTATCTTTCAACCAAGTATGTTTTTCAACAATAATTACGCCAGTTACTTTTCGGATAGCTGTAAATGATGGACTATAGCTTTAAACTTCTGAAACACGTCATGCGAACAGTCCTCAATTGATAAACTTTCACTATCTACCGGTACCATGATAAAACATCATACCAGTACATGTACCTCTGGATTACGCAGAAAACTGCCGGAGATCACTAGACCACAGGATCAGACAACGCGAAACAAATACGCAGGATATCCCTCGTATAGGATTAAAAAGGTTAAACAAAATTGGGACATCCAGGGTTATTCAGAATAATATGGTTATTGGTTAGGTTGTAAAAGTTCTGAGAACCCACGACAATAAAGCTAAGGATTATATTTTGGAGGATTTCTTTTGTAACGAGGCATGAGATTGAGGATTTCTTTTTTAACGAGGCATGAGATTTGTCGGACTTTTGTCTGAAATCAGATTTTTGAATCTGAGAGAAATACATTATTATTGTAGAAAGTTAAACATGCATCTGTCTGACATTTTATCCATTTTCATCGATTTCAGCGAATGTTTGAATAGCTTTTTACTGGTAAGAATATTCTAAAAACTATGCACGCACACGACATTGATGTTATTTTTATCGTAAAGTTCAACTTTATTATTGTCAGATTCAACTTTTTGTTGACAGTAACTTTTTGTCTACGGTGGTCCGTTGCTCTCCTCTTTTTAGCAGGTTAAATCCCTTGACAGTTTATAAAATACTTACTGCAAAACACTACCGGTATAGCGGCCCATAGTATCGATCGCCGCACGCAAATTTTAACCGGTAGGGGCCTACCCTTTGCATGCAGCTTTTGACGGGCGCCACACGCAGTTGCAGCTGGCTCGAGGGCTGTATACATGATCGGTGGGTTTTGAATATTTGAATATATTTGATCAAATGTAGTTTCGAATAATCAAATACTATTCGAATATAGACACCCTTACTGGTTGTTGGCTGATGAAGAGGGCCGGGCAGTGCTATTGTATAGGATTACCCCGTAACACCACTGAATGGGCTAAATCCGGCCCATTGCGTAGACCAGATCCATGAAAAGACTTTCCGTGAATAGTCATTCTGAATCAATTGAATGGAATTGTGTGCGCTCTGGGACCTGCTTTACAAGGCTTGCCTCGTCTCGTTTTCAAGAAAAATTGTTCGTTCTTGGTTTGCCATCTGCCATGAAACAAATCGTTTTTATTCCGTGGCTCTGGCGCACACATTTTAATAATTGAGATTGGATTCACTGTACGTGTGTACATAGCTGTTAACTGCGGCAATGTTTGAAACGCTAATGGTCTTATATGCACCCTAGGCAAAGACATACACTGATGATTCATCCTCTCAGACGGAGCCTTAGTGTCTGTGCATACACACAAAGAACAAAGATGAGATGCACATGTACTTAGGCAGTCAATCGTTATTGTTGGTGAGATTTTATATAAAATGGGCAGTTTTTGATACTGTCATGTTTGATTTTTGTTTAATAAAACAGAGTTGAGTATTTGTTGAAAATTTAAAGAAAATAGTCCAAAAGCTGTTGTTTTAAATCCCCCATTAATTGTGCATGGATACTACATGTATGCACTTGTTTTCATGCAAGCATTCAGTCATCTTGAACAACATGATAATTTCTACCGTGAAAGAACTATAAAGTTTAAAACAAAAATTTGTCTAACTGCTTTTTTGGACTGAAGTGACCTCAGATGTTTAAATGTAAAGTGTGCAAGTTCAGCAGGTCTGGCAGAATTACGGGGCGGGGATATTGTGCTCTAAGCCCTCCTCTCCCCTCCCTCAAGTTTGAGGTCGAATCTTCAAGCCCTTCTAACTGAAAGGGTTTGATATTAGATGCTGAGAAGCAATTGAAGTAAACTTCCTTGCTCAAGGACACAAGCAAGCCAAGACCCCTCTCGCACGCTGACATTTTAACCTGGTATGCAGGTATACAACAGGATAAACTAGTTTTTTTTTGGAAATGGCCTCATTTGACCTTTACCATCCCCCCCCCCTTTCCCTACATGCATCACACCATGCACCACTGCTTTTGCCATCTCCTGTTTTTGCCCTTGTGACTGTCTGTTAACATCTGTATCTGTCTAAAAACCTGCAAACAACCGTCTGCTCTAGTGATGTTAGGGGTCACTTGGGTCAGGTGACCTATGACATCATCAGGTCACATGATGTCTTCGCAGACTTTCACTAATATGGGCAATGGTTGCAATGAGGGAGCTTGGATTAATGTTTAACATGTACATGTACATGTACTTCCATGTGATGACTCATTCTGAGATATGTTCCACATTTTCAAAATGAAAGTGAAACGTACGTGCTTGTTGGTATGAAATGGGTACATCTGGAGACTTACCGGTAGCACATTTGTGGTGAAATGTTAAAAGTGATGTTGTGGACGTTTCTCTGGATTCGAGGTTTAAACAAAATATGTTGAAAAGGGTAAATATTCATTGCATACATTGTATAACAAAATAAATGATGTTTTGAAATTGAAGGAAACAATGTTAGGCCGAATAAAAAAAAAAAAAAGTGTCTCGTCCGGGTTTTTGGAAAAAAGTAGGAAGAGGGGCTTTTTATTTTTTATTTTTTATTTTTTTCAGGATGCCGCCATTTTAAAATTTCCTGCAACCGTTGGTGTTTCCACTGTTCAAAGACACTTTTAAAATGAAAGACAAGTTGGACAAGAGAACTTAACATAGTTACAGTGTCATTTAGAGTTGTATTGGTCTACAATGAACACTTTTTGCAAGTATTTATTTTCCGATGAATTTGTGGACTTTTTCGGTGTTTTTTTTACTGCATTTTTCAAAATTAAAAAATAATACCAAAATCCAGGCGGCCTCCAAAAAGGAAGCGGGCGGGTATGAGAAACATGGTTTTTTTACTTCGCCTTATGGATTTGACAGCTTCAAGAAAATATATTTTCCTTGTTTAATTAAAGAAAGTTAAAAAACATAAAAAGAAATGGTTTTCTTAGAGGACAATGTGGCTGTAAAATTAACCTTGGATATGCTCTCATCACGACTTTGTAATGCAAAACAGAATGCTATTTTAGTAAGTACTTGGTTGTTCACCGGCTTGAAGCTTATGTTTGAAAAAAAATGTAAAAAGGAATTTGTCCAGACTTCACATGACAGCAATAGAAAAATTGATCAAACATTTTTTTTTTAATATAAACAAATTTTAAAACATATTCCTCATTATCAGTGCTTCAGATAGTGCGTGAGTATTGTCTTTGCCGAAGAACGTACAGCTTGAGCGGAGACTAGTCTGACTGCCAGCTGGCAATCTGAGCGCCATAAGTCATCAGATGGATGATGTCATCCCTGGCTGTCTGTCCAAGCATGACTGTACAATTTCATCACACGTTTTTATCTTGATGGTAATTGAAAAATGAACGCAGTGCATTGATAAGTTGCCATCCTTTGTTGTGGAATAAGATGTAATATTGCATGTGTGCTACACGTGGATACGCTTATTTTTGTTTATTCAAAGCCGAAAAAAGTGAGCATTGTTTTGTTATGTCTGTAATTCAACAGACACAAACAAAGGAATGACTCACTTTCGTAAAATAGTACAACTGAATTTCCGACGTGACTGTAAGATTAGTTGATTTGTGCTTTAATAGTTTATACATGTACTTGTGGAAGCAAAGACATGCAAAGCATATTTATAATTGAAAAAATATGAATAAAAAAAAAACACAGCCGGAAATATAATAGTTTGAATAACCAATTCGCTCTCGACTCCTCTATTCCAGTTACAAGTTCATCATCATCCTAGGAGTCTCCTGCCTAATAATCCCCCTACACTACCCCGTCCCCTACTTGCCCCTCCCCCAGAGCTCCCCCTAAAACTATCACCCGAAGACGATCACCCGAAGACGATCACCCGAAGACGATCACCCGAAGACGATCACCCTTCCACAATTCTGACTCAATCTGACTCAACCCAAGCATCAACCCTTCCCCATAAATTTATTAAAGTTGCATACCCAATGTTCGTCAAAAAAGTTGAATTGATTTTCTTCAAACAATTTCAATTTGTATGTTTTTATTCCAACCAAAAAACCTCCTTTTGTGTCCCGTTTTTTTGGACGTCTACGAACCTCTGTAAAAAAATGTGCAGTCCTTCTGATTTGAGGCGTGCAATCGCACCCCCCACGCCATCGCACGCCTTAAAGCTTCCCGAGAAGTGTGAATAATCGCACGCCTGAATCCCTCTGTAACGCACACCTCGGCATACATTTATGGCATAATTATACTTCTGTGACTGTGAGCTCTTGAAATGGCCTTACTGTAAACCAAGATAAATATTGTAAAAAAAATACCACATTGTTCAGTCCCAGTTTGGACCACAGAATCACACGCCTAGAAAAATCACACGCTTAGAAAAATCACACGTCTGGGAAAAAATCCTGGTGTGCCTTTTTCCACATGCCAGTGATTTTCAAATCAGAAGAACTGATTGCTGGGCAAAAACACATCTGCTTTGCGAGCAGTCTGGCTCCCGATCCATACTGATCGTTGGGCGGAGAGAACAGTAATTATTGTCTGGCAGCCAATAGTTCCAAATTGTAAAGTAATAATAATAATTCAATATAAACTAAACAAACATTTTTGTCGATCGATGTCTCATTCAAAAGCAAACAAATTTTGCTAGGAAAACAGCAGTTCAAAAAAAAAAATCCATTATTTCGAGGTGAAACTCGAGAATAGCACGGGGAACGCATCTGAATAGTGTGAGCAGCACACTCTTTACGCTTGATCTATCGTTATCCTTTTGTTGGCCACTCTCTCTTTGCTTTCATAGTCTGTACATTCTTCTCCTGTGAATATCACCTGTGAGTCTATTACTTCTCACGACCCCTCCATGATCCGAAGCTCGCCTGCTCGTTTGCCTGGTAGCTCCAGCCCTCCCTGTCGCCCTCCTTACCCCGAAGGGCATATATTATTTTCTCCCTCTCATGCTCTGCATTCTTTAGGAGAATCTTTAGGGACGGAGTGCAGGGGACTGGTGGATTTCTCAGAATGAAATTGAATCTGATGGCTCTAGGGGGGAATTGGTGACGTTAAATACAATGATGAGGTGCATACATGCCCGGACATTGGGGCTGAATGGAAAAAATCCCTTGTTTCTTGTGATCTCACCCGGATTTAGCTTACAAATGCATTGCAACCTATTTTCAAAATAGAAATTAGGGTTTTAAAGAAAGTGTAGGGGCCTTGTGCTTTTTGGGGTCTGCAGTAGCGTATCCAGCTTTTGTTTTGATTGGGGGGGGGGGGGGGGGGTAACCACACATCCGCACCGAAATGTAAACATTTTTTCCCCTATATTCCCAGTTGCATGCCTGAGCTTTTTGTCAGAGGGTTGTCGTCTAATACAATACAAAAAAAGGTGGTTTTTTTACATTAAAGGGAAAATACAACATTTGCAAACATCAAAAAATAAAACTACCACATCATTTTGAAATACCTTTTTTGCTGGACTGTTAGTGAATGACAGTGTAAAGCATCCTGTAAAATCATGGCGCCTGGTATACTGTCATTTTCAAGAAAAGTGGTATTTTTGTATCAATTTCCAACGCTGATCGGCCGACCAGCGTTGGAAAAAAACTGGTTTTTTTTTTCAAATACTGGCCCCAGTTGACCATCGCACTTGTTTGCAATCGATTACACACCTATGAACGGGTACAAGTCAGCTAGACTGGTTCTCTGACCTTACAATTCCCCAATGTATGTAAACTGCTCTGTTTCTTCTTAAATGGAGTCAGGGAACCAGACTACAGGAAAATGATTGTTTTTCTTGGTTTTTATAGCATTTTCGAACCCAAAACCTCAAAAAAGTCAGTGTAACTATATTTGCTATATATTTCCAACCCCCCAATTCCATCCATTTCTGAAAATTACAGCAAAAGCAAATGATGTATATTCCCTTTAAAATAAAATCTACAATTTCCAACATTTGTGTTAGGCATGTTAGGAGAAAAATATTGAATTTATTGAAGATAGCTTAGATATGCATCTTTGAGAAAATGCTTTAGGGTTTTGCATACTCACTGAAGATTGAAATGCAAGCTTAATGCTCATCTTTGACAAAGCTACCGTAGGAAATCTGCCAAGCCAAAACAATCCAAATGACCTGCTGGACTGTCACATTTGGGACGCTTCTTTGATAGAAACACGACGTCTTTTTAGCCTGGGCAGGTATGCTGCACTTTCGTCTCAGGTTGCACCGTGTTCCCAGGATGCACTGGGGCATAATTGGTGTCAAGATGGAAGATTAACTCTGTATCTTAGTTGTGTTGTCATAGCGCCGGTACCTAAGTGCTTTTGAAAAATTTAATCCATTTCACAAGCTAAAAAGGTCGATTTTTAGATTCTTAGACTTAACTTAAGTTAAAGTGTACAACTCATGCACCAATATACCATAGAGCAATATACACACTCAAGGCAAAAAAAATTGCCTGTTATTTGTGAAGGCCGTGGCATGTTGAAGCACTGAGAACCTATTTTAAGATCTTTTCTTTGTCCTTCTAAAAACGGCCAGGGGTTACACAAGGTTCGGCGGCTACTTTTTTTTCCGGGAATTCATTAATTCAAGGCCTCTTGCTGTCTGCTTTGCTACTCTGAGATGTCTCTGCAAAGTCCACTTCAGCGCAAAAAGCATTTTGATGGTGAAAACATGAGCAGGAAAGAAAATTTGCGCCGTAATTTGACACAGGCGATTATTTCAGACCTATCTCTCCTTATCACTTAAAACATTGCGCCTGTTTTGACAAGCGCATCCATGCCTTGGGATTTCCTCGGATGTGACGTAAATTGAACGCGCAGCTGTACTTTGCCGGACATTGTCAGTACACTTGAAGTAGAGCGTGCTTTGTATATTGATTGCTTACGCGGCATTTTCCTCAGGTGTCAAGTCTGCGCTCTGTTCTTAACTTGCTTTTGGCAGATGATCAAGCTTTTAAGATAATCAGGGAAAGCTCTTGTAGAAATAATATTGGGCAAGGCCAAACCTGCGTATAATTGCATGTCAAAAGCTTGACGTGGACCGGTACGGCTCAGGGCTATTGCAGTGGCTTTTATGAGACCTCACCAGCACAATTAGTAGTGTAGAAAAATTTAGACTACCGGTACATAACCACTTGAGAATTTGCCCCCAAACCGATAAATGTCTGGAAATCAATATCATTGACTTCTAAGAAAGTTCTAAATTAATTAATTGCAATTACTGTCAATTTGAAGGTGTTTATGATGGAAGTGAATATCCTAGCTGTCATCACGTTCATATATTTCTCTGTTTTTCCCTTCAAATGGACACCCATTTGTTGACGTGATACAGTTGAATCTTTGGAATTTGGATTTCAGAAGTGATATCATCTTTGTACATAATTATTAGTAGTAATCCGAGGAGCGCAAGTGGAATGCGGGATAATGTAGTGCGTCCGTGTCCCATATACCACAAGGCCGAAGGTCAAGTGGTACATGTTTATGGGACACAGATGCGCTACATTTTCCGTGTATGAGTGGGATTCGAATAATCTTAAAGCAGACTTGACGACGCACAGTTAAGTTGGAACAGCATGCCATACATAAACCTTTAAGTTTTGAACGGTTATCCTGTTACTGCCCAGGAGGGATAGCTAGCATCTGCATCGTAGAATTAATGGCCAGTTGATGCCCAGTTGACATTTGCTTCTTGATGTTCCAACTACTAGGCTCCAGTGATATGTTTGGCCTGTTTGCCCATTCAAGCTCAAAATGTGTCTGACAAGCATGTCCACTAATCCAGCGTCCCATTTTCATCATCTTTATTGATCTGTCTTGTCTTGTCTTGTGTGCCTGTAAATCTGACATCCTAATATTTCCGCAGCTTCTTGAAAGCTGTCAACAGTGTCATGGACGTGGGTGTGGTTTGACCCAATTTTTGAGGGAGATGATGGGTGGAATGTGACTTGTAGTATTCATGACCAGGTTTTCAGAATTTGAGAAAGTTTTGAGCATTACATTATACCGGTACATCGGATATTGTTTGTAAACAATTTTTGTTACTTTTTATAAAAGAAGAGTTGTCGTTGAAATGGAAGAAATAACGGCAAATGGCGTTTAGGCTGTACATGTTTTGCTGGTCCCAGAGGGGCTAGCTTATATATAGTCCTGTACCTGACTGACTGACTGACTCCCCGACTGACTCGCTGGCTGTCAATTAGACTTGCTCAAGTCTCACCTTGACCAAAAAGTTTGAAATAGGATTACCTGCTGTGAGGCCAAAGAATGGGCTAAATCCGGCCCATTGTGTAGGCCACATTGCTTGATAAGACTTCCAGTAAAAAGTCATTCTGAATCAACTGAATAGAAGTTTGTGCACTCGAGGACCAGCATTACTCGCCTTGTCTTGCCAAAAATAGTTTGCCTTGTATTGCTCTAGATTGTGGGGCTAAACATCTTTTTTTTTGGGGGGGGGGGTAGGGGGAGGGGGGGACACGTGGAGTTCCACATGTTTACATGTAGGACTGCCCCTGTAGGCTCTCTGCACAAGTACCCCCTCAACGGTAAGAAAAGGAGAGTTGGGGGAGACCACTGGGAGAGACATTCGAACGCATTGCCAACGATGCCTAATGCTCAAGCAAAGACTCACATTCAGAATAAAAGTCGTACATTTTTGTACTTGGCGCCATCCGCGTGCGAACCAGTATGAGCACGCAGTGGTTTCCCCAACTGGTGCTCCCAAAAGTGGTCAAAAGTGCACTCTCTGTTCCCGCACAGAGCCGATAGGCCTATAGTACTTAACAAGAAAGTGAACCGCCTGAGTTTGGAAAATTGGAGACTTCACTTTGGAATGTGTTGTCAGTTGCAATTGGTAGTCTGTGACCAGTTTCATTCATTCCTCAGTACCAAATAATTGTCTGGCAGTTTGTTGGAGAAGAGAGAAGAGACGAATTGGGTCATTAGACTGTCGTTTTGATCTTTCAAGTGGCAAGCCAGTAACTCTATAGTAGCCGTCTTGTGCTTGATTACACAGCAGACATCATTATCAGATCCAGCCTGGCTGAAATCTTGTACACACTGTCTGACAAACTCTGTAGCGGGGACAAAAACAAAGTAGAGAAAAGTCAAAAGAGTCAGACTCAAGATATGACGGGTCGATCTTTCGCTCGCAAGATGAACACTATTTGCCCTGGCAACATTCAACATATCGCTAGACATGGTGCCGAGTCATTCGGGCATCTTCTGTTAAGAGTCTCTGAAAATGTCAAGCAGTTTGGCGTTGCTATGAAGTTGTCTGTGAGTGTGGTGTGTGATACTATAAAATTCATCCCCTACCTCTTTACTGTTGGGGGGGGGGGGGGTCGGGGGGATGGGGGATGGGGGGGGGGGTGGGTGGGGGAGGAAGCACGTTGTCACCACTGCTTCCTAGAATATAGACAGCTGCCAGTGCTAATGTGCATTCACTCGTACATGTTATGCATTTGGCCAGGGGTGCAAATTACTAGTTCACTGCATATGAAGCTTCAGTTATTGAGTTTGTTTTCTTACCCAGAAAGAAGGAATGCATCTTGTACAATGCTACGTTTTAAAACACCCGCAAGTGTTTTTCAAGTTTCTGCCAAAATTGTGCAAATTATCCAAAAGTGCAATGAAATGCAAAGGTATACGTGTTAAGGTACCACTAAGGATACACGGTATTGTAATTTCTTCGCGTGATGGGAGACATCGGTCATAAGGGAGACATTTTCAGGTCTCCCTAATGTCACAGCCATGTTAGAGGCACAATTTTATTGTCGCAATTAGGTTATATTTGTTGCTCGTGGTCTAATTAGTAAACATACCGAAATTCATGGAAAAAGGACAAGAGAATATTGGGTTAGGGCACAAGTTTGAAAAAAATTGTGCACAAGTCTATGGGGATGTCTCCCAAATGTCCAATCCAGGGTAATGATTAATACAGTACTTAGGCCTATAGTTTCTGATACATCTAAATTCATTACAGCTTTTCGTTGTACCATAACTTATGACAGCTGGGAATAGTGCGATGTGAAGTAACAAATAAACCTGAATGAGAACATGTACTTGCTTGTAAAATTAATCAATTTATTAAACGTAAATAGAATGTACAGAAAAACTATGCCGTGAATTCTAAGATGCAGCCCACTAATAGAACTGATATTTATGTTCAAGTCAGGGGCGGATCTAGCATTTCAGGAAACATTTGAAAGGGGGTTGGTTTGATATTTGAGTGAAGGTGTACCCCTGCTGTTGGGGGTCCGGGGCACACCCCTTCCCCATTCTAAGGCAATTAGAGAATACATTTAGGAACTTTGAGTCAAATTGTATTATTTTTGGTCCCATTTTACCGGCATGAGATTTTTCAGATTTTTGTCTGAAGTCAGACTTTTTGAATCTGAGAGAAAGACATTGTTAGTACATGGTGTATTGCATCCTCATATTGTGGGAAGTGTGTTCGGGTGGTTACATGTTGGGTTTGTGACTCGTGATTAGAGGGTCAGGGTTTCGAATCCTGCCACTGGCAGTATGGTTATGTCCTAGAGCAAGCCACTTCACCCCAACTTGCCTCTTTCCACCCAGGTGTACAAAAATATTCTCAGTCTTTACTTTACTTTGTCATTTTTCAGCCGATGTCCAGCCCATGGATCCTATCGTTCTGAATGGGACTGATCTGACACTAAACTGCACACTGGCCGGACCGCTGGACGGCCAGACGGCATCGGACGTCAACTGGGTCGCCTGCACATTTCCCATGGGGGGATGCGGTGCTGTCGCGGCCGATCACAGCGTCGAGGTGGAAGGCAATCGGACCTCCCTCTTACACCTGCGGACTCTTAGAATGCCGCAAAAAGGCGAGAGGGAAGGGATGACATATCGTTGCTGCTTTGACTGCGACGCACTGCCCAGCTACGGCACGTTGGTCAGAACAGCCACAAGAGTATATGTAGGAAGTAAGTTGTAACATTCATGACATTTGAAGAGTTTGTTTCCAACATGGAGTCAGCGCCATTTTCCCTCTAAAAATTCCACCCTCTCCTGGTTGCTCAAAAGTCAGTTTTGACAGCTGATATATACCGGTACATGTACACCTGGCACAAAAAGAAACTAAGCAGTTTTTATAATCGTCCTTGTATGGACATATCTCTGTGAACAAAACAACTGAAAGATACGTTTTGTCACTGACACTCTCCTGTTCATTTTGATACCTCACTTTGGAACCCTGTGTAAGAAATAATGAGCGCGCAATCGCTGAAGCTCCTGAAACCCCTAAACTAGAAGTTGCACTTAGCGAGATTGTCCATGGGGCAGCATCATTGCATTCAATTGTGTGTTGCAACTTGAATGCCTGTCTCAACAAATGTCCAAAAAGAATCAACAAGAACATTTCTGAAATGATGCCTGGAAGACAATTTCTATTTACCATAATGACCTTGACCTTTGACCTATAGCACCCAAAACCAACAATAGGCTTCTGGGGGACCCCAAGACCTACGGTACATTGACATACCTACAACGCACATGTTGATCAGCCAAATAATTATTGAGATATCCTTTAGAAACCAGTTTTACTGTTTTAACCACAATGACCTTGACCTTTGACCTATGGGGCCAAAACTATTAGGCTTCTGGGGGACCCCAAGACCAATTCGCTGGCCAAGTTTGCAGTTGATGTGCCAATCAATGGGAGACATCTGAGATGCTCGATGGGTGGCAACAAACAGGTCCTTGGAACACTTGGAAATAACCTTAGCCTGCCACGGTCACCCACTGCTCCCCTCCCCCCCCCTCAATGTTGTTCTCTCCAGCTGATGGAGCACACACTGCGCAATGAGAGACAACATTGAGGGGGGGGGGGGGGCCGGGGGGTTGGAGGCCCAGCAAGATTTGGCCAGGATTGTAGTAATGAACCTTTAAACAAAAATTGTTTTTCTTGTTCTATCGCCACAGTTCCTCCTTATCCAGTTGAGAATCTTCGCTGTCTCAGTCGTGACAAAGAGAATTTCACGTGTTCCTGGGAGCGGGAACAGTACACCGGACTCGGTGTCAAGGCTACGTATGTTCAGTACAAGCAGAGAATGTGAGTGAATGTACTTGAAGTTGAACTCGTTTTGGGCTCCGTACACAACTACCCCCTCAACATAAAGCGAGAGTTTGGGAAGACTACTGGAAAGGATGCTCGAATGCTCGAGAGGCGCATTCGCCTCAGCTGTTATGCACCCTGAGGGGGTTAAAAACAGCAAATCGCATATCACAGCAGTCAACAATTGTTTTGTTATATCGTGCCAATTAGTCGAAAGGATACATGGTTGTAATTAAAAATATAGTCCATCATTTGTAAGTTTTGCATTTTGTTTGTTTGAAGCAACAAAAGTGCTCAAAATCTAAAGAAGGGTACTGAACAACTAACCTGATGAAGTTTCAGCTCAGCTTCAGCTGTATATTCCAAGAAAAACAGCATTCTAGGATCTCAATTTCAAATCAAAAGTTGCTGAATCATGTTTTGAATTGGGCCTGAAGTCAGCGTCCGCGACACGTTCTCACTGAGCCAATTGCAGCGACGCGATGTCGCGCACTGATCCGACGAATTATAGCAACCGCGCGTGCGTGTGTGTCGTGCCAATGCTTGCACGCGCTTCACCGAATAACAAAACGAACTACTAATTTAAAATTCCTTCAGTGCGTCTTAAGAAGCACCGTTGGAAAGGCCTTCTTTCGTTGATTACTTCAAAGCGACAGCTTGCCAGAGAAAATAATTTCACAGGGAGTTTAGTCTCCTTACTATCTTTCAACCAAGTATGTTTTTTAACAATAATTACGCCAGTTACTTTTCGGATGGCTGCAAATGATGGACTGTAGCTTTAACCTTTGATAACTGAAAGTGTTGATGTCCTGCCATGCCGGACATGAGACTGAGCGGTTGACGTTGCAGTTAATTAAGTTCTCATTGCACGAAGCCAGCACGCTGGTAGGCTCTATACGCGCATGCAACGCGCGCAATGAACACAGTGCAATATCACTGATCTGCACGTAAAAATGGATATAAGTGTGTGACATGCATTTTTATAGACCAGACACGTGGCCGTTCTAGACCCATCTAGTGTGTGCTTAGTCTACGGGAGATTGTTAAAATAGGGACAAAGGGAAAGACAATCCCTTGTCCTCGAGAGTAATGTAAAGTACGACTGGTTGTGTGTGTGGGCAGGCCGTCACCGCGTTATGGGGAAGTTTTTTATTGTTAGGCAAATTAGGACTGAGTTATGGGGACTTTCTGCTGTCCCCACAACCTTTTAGGCGAGGCGCCCTTCCCTGTAAGGCCTTGTTGCGGTATAATTAAAAGACGTTAACTCAGCAAATTCTGTGTGGACATCAAATTTTAAGATACCAAAGGTGGTCTTTCCTAAAATCTTCAATAATGAAAAGTTCTGAATAATAACCAGAGTCCAGAACTATCAATCATCTGTTTCTCTTTTTCTCGTTCCTTTTGCCAACTTCAGAGGCGATAATGACTGGAGTGAGATGAAACTCGATCGAAATGCACTCAGCTTCACTGGGCAAACAGCTATGTACGAGATGGAGATACGTGTTACTCAAGAGAACCCTTTGGGTAACTCGACGACCAGCATGGTTCACTTCGCCAGGGCTGAAGACAGTAAGTACTAACCCGGCAGTTTTGGAGGATTTTGGTAGATTGAGGCTGTGTGTCTTTTTAGTGCCAGTTGATTTTGGAGGATGCATTGCGTCAAGGTCTTAAGCTATACCTTGCAATGTTTATGCGTGGCCATGCATAAATTATACCTAGATTATGCTGGATATCATCGGCACTGCTTCTGGATACCATCCGCACTGCTCCGAGAGGCGGAGGATTTTGAAGGATTGAAGAAAAAAAAAGGCTGATTTTGGAGGATTGAGGCTGTATACAGGGGAACGCCACTACAATGAACATCGCGGGATCCACAGAAATTGTAAAAGGGATCATTTGGTGTAGCGATTTTAAGCTGCCGGTGCTCTGATACTCACTTTTCAATAAAAAGCGCCCTTCAAAACTTCAGCCTGCACGCCCTGGTAGTTACTGAAAGACGACTTTGAACACGTGCCGACTATACATAGTTACACAGTTTTTTTAGCTTACTACCTACAGAAATGGGTGGCTTTCCCCTTCTATTCCTTGGGGGAAATGATAGCCACTTTGCGCTCTTCCATCGACATTTCTCAACAGCAATGTTCGGTATGTTTTGAACACAAAAATCAAGAGCCAAGGATGATGTTCGGTATAGCCGAATATTCGGTATAGTGGTGTTCCGTATAGCGACGTTCCACTGTATCAAAGTTTTACCAGTACATAGGATTTTGGTGGATGAGGATTGTTCCTAGCCAAAAGGGGCTATGGTTAAGCCCCGTCCATGTACTTGGCTACGGCTTGTAGCCACACATTGTCAATGGGAACGGCTTTAACCACTTCTAATTAGCATAAACTTGTTTAGGAAGCTTTCGAAGCCTTAATATAAACTCAAACTTTAGTTTCTGTCCTTGATTGTTGAGTCCGTTCTTTATCGTGTTTCATCGCAGCCATTCCCAACCCCCCAGAAGGGGTGGAGCTTAGGTTCCTACCGGGGGAGAACGGTACCGTGGACATGCAGGTAACCTGGGAGTTACCACGGCAGTGGTTGCCAAAGAATCAGAATTTACTGCAGTATAAAGTTGAGTTCAAGAGCAGCAAGATGGCCAAACCTACCACAGAGGACGTGAGTGCACTTCTACGGTGAATTGTTTACAGAAATGGGTCATTCCATACATTTGGGGTCCAATTTTTGTTTGTGTCCCTGATATAAGATTTTGTAATTCAGGACACTTTCTTCAATGCCTTCTATCTCCAAGAGTGATTATGCAAAGCAAAGTACCTGCAAAATAAATAAAAAATAGTTGTATTTTAATGATACTTGAATGGAAAATTACACTGGTCCGGTGTAACAAAGACACACAAAAATGTCACACTTTGGACCAAAAATTTATGGAACTAGCGGGCATCTGCTAGCTTGTCAGTGCGCCCTCAATTGAGGTATTTTTGAGAAAGGTTTCATTATACAGTCAGGTTTCTTTTTTTTGTTCTTTTTTTTTTCTTTACCCCCGTCCGACCTTAGTAGTAGAAACATTTATTTCAATGTTGCCATTTCCCTACTATAAAATGTTACAATGCCGTGTAAACATATTATACAGAGCAAAATGCAATGAATTATGTAATTGTGTATAATAATGTACATGGATCAATACTAGAACAAATTTACGACAACATTTAGGTATAAGGTGAAGCATCATGCTTTTGTACCCTAATCGACAGACAAGTGGACATGACCGAGAAGAAAGAATTTGAAATAAATATGTACATGTATTCGAAATGAATACGTTTTGGAGTGTTTTCATAGAGATAATGTTGTAATATTGTAACAAAGAAACCGATTTGCAAAAAAAAGCAAAACAAATAAAATAAATCATTTCTTCCTGTGCCAATGGTGACTTCAGAGGACAGTGAAATCTGTGCATATATATACCGGTTAAGGACCTCCATATACAGGACGAATGCATAATCTAAGTTTTAAGGCCTTTTACAAAAAAACATGAGACTAAGACATCAGACAGACAGACAGACAGACAGACAGACAGAAGGAAGTGTAGGATCTTTTAATAGAGGGTGACCCAAGTAGAAATAGGAAAAATTCAAATGAGAACCAAGGATTTTAGGATTCATTTTTTCCCCCTGTTATTTTTAGACACTTTGACGGACACAAAGTTTCCTTATGCCATTATTTTAACCTGGTGTTTCAAACGTACCGGTACCAAGTTTTCATTTCGTAACATGTAGAGTTCAATCCTGTTTGCAGGTTTATTTATTCTACCTTCAATTCACTGTTCGCGAGATCGAACCTTACACCACCTACACGGCGAGGGTTATCTGTAAACTGAACGGCGCTGGTAACTGGAGTGAATGGTCTCCGTTAGTCACTGGGGTCTCGCCAGAAGCAGGTAAGGATTCCGTGTACCCGCGCCGCTCTTTTGTTGAGTGTTGTAGTTAAGTCCAGCGCAAGTCCTCACAAGTCCGTTAGAAGTCCTCACAAGTCCGTCACAAGTCAATCACAAGTCCATCAAAAGTCCTCACAAGTCAATCACAAGTCCAACAAAAGTCCTCACAAGTCCATCACAAGTCCATCAAAGGTCCTCACAAGTCCTCACAAGTCCTCACAAGTCCAACACAAGTCCTCACAAGTCAATCACAAGTCATCACAAGTCCATCACAAGTCCATAAAAGTCCTCACAAGTCCAACACAAGTCCAACACAGGTCTATCGCAAGTTCTCACAAGTCCATCACAAGTCCTCACAAGTCTGTCCCAAAGTCCTCACAAGTCTGTCACAAGTCCTCAAAAGTCAGTCGCAAGCCCATCACAAGTCCTCCAGTCTCAAGTCAAGTCACAAGCTATCCAAATGAACTGTGATGAACACGATGATTGTTCACCCGCCATTACTTGTGCGCAGACTTGTAAACGGACTTGCGAGTGACTGAATGTGTACTGTGTCCAAATGCATGTGATCCAACTTTGCGCACTCTGCCCATCTCAACGGGCCAGTAAATCCTCCAAAGTCCTCTTTGCAAGTGGAGGATTTCGAAGGATTAAGGTTATCTGGCAAAATAACGACTTACGTGGCTGATTTTGGAGGATGCATTGTGTCAAGGTCTTAGACTAAGCCTTAATTGTGTTGTTTATTCTTTGCCACGCATACATTTTGGTCTAGATTATACTTGAAATCATCCGCACTGCTCCAGGATGTCATTGGCAGTGACTGCTGGAGGATCAATCCTGAAGGATTGAGGCAGTGGTTACCCCTCCAATGAATAAATTAAAGCTGAATCCAGTTTTTACACGGAGCAGTTGGAAATGTTTTGGAGGAGTGAGGTTGCATCCTAGCAATAAGGCCTAGTGGTTAGTGTCAATGACAGTTGCTTTCTCTTTTTGTCTTTCTCAGCGCCAACTGGAGAAGTTAACAATCTGGGTCAATCCGTGCTAGGTATGAACCCGGATCCTTACAAGCGAGACGTGCAGCTGACTTGGCAGGTAAACTTGACATGTTACAGACACCGAGTTCAGATAAACATCAGAATATTTCACCACAGGACTCTTCGTCCCTTCTGAAATGTATTCTGACCCTCTAAAGTTTGGAGGATGAGTTAGAAAGAAGTCTCCGAGCTGAACACTTATTGGTGTACCAAAGAAGACTGTGGAAGCTTGCTTGGTTCTGAATGCTTTCCTTACGTAACATGCTCCAGTTTTATAACCAAGGATTTTAAGGTTTATACTGGCCCTGGAAAGTCAACTGCATCAAATCTAATTACCAGACAGGATCCAGGGATTCTTAGTCAAGTCGATCCAATTCAATTAAAATTGATAAAATTAACTTAATTTTTCATAACGTCCTATAATGAAATTGTGGTACTTATAAAGTCCAAATAAAGTTTCTTCAACTTGAATCTGTTCTTTTTTTGGTTGCATTTGTTCAGGTTTTATCTCTGTCTCTCTAAATGAAATTGTCCTTTTTGTTGCGTACAGCCTCCGAGTTCAGACCAACAAAATGGTATCATCAGAGGGTATCAGATGTATATCTCGTCAGGTTCTCCACCAGACATCGTCAACGTTTCCCTGGCCAACAACGTGTACGAACTAAGAGGTATGTAACTTGTACGCATCTCTTCAGTTGGTACTTTGAAACACCAACATTGAGCTTAGCCGTGGTATTAAAGATATAGTCCATCATTTGTGCATTTTGTTCGTTTGAAGCAACAAAAGTGTTCAAAATCTAATGAAGGATACTGAGCAACTAACCTGATGAAGTTTCAGCTCAGCTTCAGCTGTATATTCCGAGAAAAACAGCATTCTAGGATCTCAATTTCAAATCAAAAGTTGCTGAATCATGTTTTGAATTGTTTTGATTGCAGCTATACGCGATGTCGCGCACTGATCCGACGAATTATAGCAACCGCTCGCGCCTGTGCGTCGTGCCAATGCTTGTGCGCGCTGCGCCGAATAACAAAACGAACTACTAATTTAAATTTTCCTACGGTGCGTCTTAAGACGCACCGTTGGAAAGGCCTTCTTTCGTTGATTACTTCAAAGTGACAGCTTGCCAGAATGAATAATTTCACAGGGAGTTTAGTCCACTTACTATCTTTCAACCAAGTATGTTTTTCAACAATAATTACGCCAGTTACTTTTTCGGATGGCTGCAAATGATGGACTATAGCTGTAAGTACTAATACTGTTAGGGACCATCTCAATTCATATCCGGGACGAAATTCCGGACAAGTTTGGGATATTGTAAGTTACAGGATTCTGAACAACTTCCCCCGCAATCTTCCCGCAGTGAAGTTACCAGTATTGGTGAGTCAAGCAGTTGCTGATGAAAATTTCCCCGGAACATGACCGGGACAAATGCAGAGCTTCTTCTGGACAACGTGAATGATTCTACCCGCTATTTGTTTGGAACTCGTCCCGGATGCGAACTGAGACGGGCCCGTACAGACTGAAGATGTAGCAGTGGGAAAGCCAGTGTCCGAAACAGGGTGTCCGGAGCTACGGCTATGTCTGTTGTCAGCATGTTCCGATGTCATTGTAGTGGATAAAGACCTAGCCACTAGCTCGGCTCAGATTTGGCCTCGGCTAGACATATTGAAGTTGGATCATAGATTCATTACTGCAAAACCTACAGCATCAATATGTGTTGTGCAATTTCAGGCCAAAAAAAAAAAGTCTTCGGTTTCTGGTATGGAGCTTGCCCCGATAGTGGTGCGGCGACGCGGCTTTTTTTTTCTTTTCTTTTTTTACTTTTTATTTCTTCAAATGTTGGCTGATGACTGCAAATGGTGCTCGACTAAATTTAGTGCAAAATTGTATGGGAGCCGAGAGAGGCCACATAAAGCTTATACTCAATCGTAAAACACGTTCAAATTGTGCAGCCGCAGGATTCCAGTCAAACCAGTGAGTTTGGCAGTTTTGAGACATCATCTTACATTGAAACATTTGTTTTTAATTTTGCCAGCGCGCATGGCTACAGCGACGCGCGCGCAGACCAGAAACCGGAGCTTTTTTTTTTTTTCCTTATACACAATTTTTTGTTTGTTTTGGAAATACAGGTATAGACAAGTTCCAGGAATACGATGTTCGAGTTGCTGCATACACCACAGAGGGCGCTGTTGGACCCTTCACAGAACTCGTAATTCCGGATTTAACAAGAAGTAAGTTCACACCACATTACTCACTGGGAGTCTTTAGGAAGTTACTCTCCCACAGTGACATACATACATCTCCAGAGGCCTAATTCAAATGATTCTTTTGCTGTCTTGTGGACTTGACATGTATACAATATAAGCATCATTATCCATCTGTTTTTCATTTTTTCAAATTTGTGATCCTAAATATGTCTCAAATGTACTGTAAATGTTTTAGACCATGATTTTGCTTCCAATGTAAGTTTTTTGACCTGATTTTTTAGAATTGTATCAATTCAAGAAATACATCTTTCTTGGCTCTCGACAAGAAAGTTGCTGAAATTCACCGATTTTTCCGACGGCATAAATTTGCTATGGAAAATACAATTTCAAAACATTTAAAAGTTTTTGAAACAGGGACGACCTTTTTTTCCACATTTAAAAAAAAACCATTTGACCAGCTGCCAAAAGAGTCCCTTTTGAGAGAGCAAAGCAGCTTTAGGATTTCTAACCTCTTTGGGGAATATTTTACAGTGCCGGCGAAAGCAGAGAACTTGGTGGCGGTTTCCGAGGCGTCGGACAGGATCCTGGTCACATGGGACAAACCGTCCAATCCGCAGGGTGTGATCCTGAGATACACGGTGAAGTGGAATGAGGTCGACCCTCTCGGCATTGTGTAAGTCATCGGGAATTGCGCAGGCTAGCCTAGCAGGGGAATAACATGATCACAGAGTCAGAGGTTCAAATCCAGCTGCTGGCTACATGTTGTGTCCTTTTTGGCAAGCTACTTTACCCCCACTTTCCTCTGTCCACCCAGGAGTATAAACGGTTAACCGGCATTAACTGACGAGTAACCTAGATTGTCCATACGTGGAGGGTACAACTAGCATACAGGGGAAATAACATGATCACAGAGTCAGGGGTTCGAATCCAGCTGCTGGCTACATGTTGTGTCCTTGGGCAAGCTACCTTACCCCCACTTTCCTCTGTCCAGCCAGGAGTATAAATGGTTAACCTGCATTAACTGAGGAGTAACCTAGATTGTCCATACGTGCAGGGTACAACTAGCGTAGCAGGGGAATAACATGATCACAGAGTCAGAGGTTCAAATCCAGCTGCTGGCTACATGTTGTGTCCTTGGGCAAGCTACTTTATCCCCACTTTCCTCTGTCCACCTAGGAGTATAAATGGTTGACCAGTATTAATTGTGGAGTATCCTTGATAGTCCATACATGCAGGGTACATGTACAACGGTTTGGCAGAAGTGCAAAATTTGATATTTCTTTCCCCTCCTTTGTCATTAGATACATCAGTGAGGTTCGTGACCCAACAAATCGCCGGTTCTTGATTGAAGAACTACTTCCATACAGAAAATACAACGTCATGGTTATCGTCCACAACAAAGCTGGAGAAAGTCAAGCGGACAAAGAGCTCAAAACTCAGTTTTCTAGTAAGTGGTTTGGTGTCATCTATCAGTTATTTTAATCTATTCATTGATTGTTTTAAAGGTAATATTTGCAAACATGAAAAAACAAAGCTACCAAATTATTATGAAATACCTTACTTGCCTGTAAGTGATTAATAGTCTCAAGCATCCTGTGAAATCATGGCACCTTTGTATCACTTTCCACCATCGTACGAAGAAATTTTTTCCTTTTTTCAAATACTGCCCCCAATTACGTTTACAAAATTTAGTTAGTCCTCATTTTGTTGGGAATCGGTGGCACATCCGAGAACAAGTGCAAGCCAGCTAGTCTGGTTCCCCGACAATGACAATTCTCCAAGTTGCCTATGAAAATTTGGTTTGAATTTTCGTCCTCCTTTTTTTTTAAACAGGGCCGACTCTCCCAAGAAACCTGGGTCATCGCAAGGCCTCCTCCACGGTGATCGATCTGTCCTGGGACCGACCGGAATCCTTGAACGGACCGCTTCTCGGCTACGAGGTCCACTATTGGCCCAGCGGAGACCCCTCCCACGGCAGCGTCAACAAATCCGTCTCGGTGACCCAGGCCGTGCTCGACGTCAACTGCTCGGCGTTTCAGGAAGCCGTCCAGTTCACGTTTCAGGTTTTTGCCGTAACAGGATTAGACGAAGGCCACAAGTTACTGGGACCTCCCACCCAGCTGGAGAAAGAAATGTGTGGTGCGGACTATCCTAGTAAGTTGGTCTTCGAGCTCAGTAGATCTTAGAAGTTGAATAAGTGAAAAAGAAGTCCATTTAAAAGCATAAAGGATCATTTGCTTTTCATGCATTTCGCTCATTTCCACTAAGGCCAAAAAAAACAAAACACAGATAGTTCTGCTTCCAGTTACCCTACCTATCCTTTTTTAACAGCCCATACCCTAAATTTTTTTTGGGGGGGGGGGGGGAAATGAGAAAAAAAACCTGAAAACCATCAATTACTATCTTGTACCCTTTACTACATGCAGACACCTCGATATGACGACGGGCAGAGCATACTGTTCGAAACGTTGAGTCCCTCCGGTTCTTTTTCAGAACCACACATACTCACAAAAGAGATTTATTCACATGGTGCTACCGCAAACTTATCTTGTCTTAGTATCTTTTCACCATGCAAACCTTCAAATCTCATTTCACCTCGATATGATTGTACTCACAAAAATTGCCAAAAAAAAGATAAATTCCCTACCTACCTACCCTATTTTCAAATGCCATGTAATCGGAAGCAGAAGTAATTTTTTTTTGGCCTTAGGCTCCCTGGATTAATTCTGATTTGCGTGCGCCCCCGTGCGCACGCGTGCTCATGCGTGCTACCCCGTGCTGCACGGGTCTGCCCGCAATTGCATAGGCCCCTGCGTGCCGTTGCGTGCCGTTGCAGGCAACTGCGTGCCATTGCGTGCTTATGCGGGCTATTGAGCACAGGCAAGGGTTGCTACACTAATCCCTAGATTAACGCTGACAAAAGAAATTGGGTAGCCGGCCAAGGCGGCACCAGACAAAGAGGTTGTGATAAATAATGAAAGGTTTGCGATGAAAGGGCTGGAGTTCCAATGACATAAAAGACGTTGGTGCATGGCAGTGCCACAATGCATGGTGTCTGGATTACTCTTTTATGATACGTGACATGTACATGTACTGCACTTTACGTACGTAAGGCTAGGCTATTTTCATAGCTTTTTTTGCGTCGTTTAATTGAGCTCCGGACATATTATATTTCTTGTTATTTTTCGTTGAGAGCTTCGGTTTTAACTGAAAGACACCGACCGTTCTTACTGTAAATATGAACGTCAGTTGAAAGACTGCTTTATAAGATGGAATTTTGCGTCGGGGTGATATAAGTCAAATTAGGTTTTGCCCTTCACCGACGTTTTTAAACACTGTATACTCAGTGTGTTACCTCCCGAGTGAAAGTTGGAAAAAATCACTCGGGTGAGACTCGAACCCACGACCTCCTGCTTTCTAGTGCAGATGTCTTACCACTCGACCACTGAGCTAACGGGATCGGTTGGCCGGTTCGAATCTGATGTACATAGCATCTGCACTAGAAAGCAGGAGGTCGTGGGTTCGAGTCTCACCCGAGTGATTTTTTCCAACTTTCACTCGGGAGGTAACACACTGAGTATACAGTGTTTAAAAACGTCGGTGAAGGGCAAAACCTAATTTGAAGACTGCTTTATTTATGCCATTATTCTTAATTTATATTAATCTGCATTTTTAAGAAAGTTCCACTCCATTATTCAAGTTAAACACCAATTATTGAAAGAGAAAGAATACACATCATCGAGTTCATTTTCATCATTCAACTTTATAGTCCTCCGATCAAAAGTCATGATAGGCACTGCTGTACATCAATCATAGGCCTACACGTACGTATCGTCATGATATGTTGATAAAGTAATAGGCCTCATAATTGGGGCCGCGCCCATTGAGAGTCAAGTTGATTTTTTTGTTGCAATGGCGATCGGTATTTTATTTGCTGTAGGCCCATGCATGCACAATTGAAGTTGAATGTTTTGTTCGTTTCATTGTAACTGTTGTATCCATTTTCTCATTGACATAAAAAAAAATGTTATGTGCTCTCAAATTTTCAATTTTGAATTGCACCGACCCAAGTAAAATTTGCACTGACGACATTCCGGTACCCTGGCCGCGCGGATGCCAAATTTCAAAAGTAAATACATGTATCAGGTGTGTTTATGTTTATGAAGTTGATACTCCAATCAATCAAAGACTGTGACTCACATTTACATAATTAACAAGCAAACTGCGTAAAGATCGTGAGACTGTCATGGAGACATGATTCGTCGCCGGCCCCAAAAAAGTATTATTCACGTTCCCAGTGCCGGCCCGGCAAAATCAAGAGTAGTCAAGCTCCAGGAAATCGGTCACAAAATATGTAGGCTACAGCGAGTGGACGTGAACGTCCGTATGACAGCAGCAACATTAACATATGTCATATTTACCAATCAACAAAAATGGATCTGACAGTATTGAAAACAAAAACAAAAACACAGAAATCCCCCCCCCCCCCTCCCGTGTATTAAGGAAATTCGAAACTGGGCCGCCTATTTTGGGGGGTATAATTTCACGAATTTTTACGGTGCGATCTAAAGAATGACTGAGGGCGCAATTCAAGATGGCGGCGCCCTATGGCAGAGTCCGAATCATGCCTGGCGCGCGCCTACGGAGTACGGTTGCGTTTGGTTTTTTTCTTAGAATATTTTGAGTGTATATTATTCATGAGCTCGGTGATATAGTATACAAATATTGAGTGGCTTAGCGTGGAATGGGAGGAATATTATGGTATAATCGTAATATATATTATGGTTGCACGGCGCGTTATTTTCCCGAGCTCAATGAGCATGATGAGGCCGATGCCGAACTGGAGAATATTTATGGACAATAAAGATGCCTGATTGCCTCCTGTACAAAAGTATGTTGTACACAAACTACTGTATTTACAGCTGCACTGTATGGTAAACGAACTGAACTAGTGAAGTTGAGCAGTATGATTCTTTTGGTGAACTGGACAAGTTTTTCAAAAAAAAAAAAATTGGTGGCGCATACTGCAACGAAAAAAAAACTTATTAATTATTTGCTTTGTTGAGAAAAAAATGGCTAATATTAGTATTAAGATCAGATGGGAAGAGATTGGACTGATATTGTTCAAGTCAAATTGTAAACTAAATTTAACTAAAGTTAAAAAGGGAACACAGTATCTAACGTATGTACGATTTTTTTTTTTTTTATTCTCAAATATTCACTGTTCATGTTCAAATTTTATATTACACAAAAACAAATTATACATTTATACATGTGTATTTATGTTTATAATCTTCCTATGGGCTTGTGAAGAAATATTTGTTCTTTTCATTGATCGTACATGTGCATGATACCTTTTTAATAAAGTCATTGATATGTGAATTTCAAATTGTGTGGCAAAATATGAAATTTTTAGGGCACTTAGTGCTGTTAATAAGCACATTAGTGAAGTTTTGCTTTTGGTCCCCAAAAAGTGAAGTGATGCACCATATTCCACGAAACTTGACGCTGAAATTTCCAACAACTTCTAGAGCCAAATATGAAAAGATTCCCATATCTGGCCATCAGTAATTTTTCCCTTTTAATGACCTATCAGCCATCAAAAAGTGATACTATATATGTCCTAAAAAATCTAAATTTGCAGGGACAAGTTTTGAATTGAGAAAACACTTAGAAATTTTCAGACCTGCAGTCCCGTAGGGTTTGTGCACAGGGTGACAAATGATTACCAGATATAGGAATCTTTCCGGCCATTTAGTTAATCCGGTGTTTATCACCTCCCGCCCCGATTTCCACGCAGCCCTGATTTTTTTTGGCACAATTGCAGAATACCCCGCCACTCAATCTACCAAAAGTATAGTTCCGATCCCACCCAGCACAACGCAGCACACGGAATATGTGTCCACGCATTATCCCTGTTTATAAATACCACCACCGCGTGTCAGACAACGTCTGGCAATGGCCGATCCCGCTCCACACAACACGGAACATGCGTGCACACGTTATTACTGTTAAATACCGCCAGCCAGACTACATGTAAGTCTGACACCACTTCCATCAGCGTACAATAACATGCGGTTGTAGACCAGTCTGGCTGCGTCTCGCCGTTTACAAAATTCTCTCATTTCGCTTCTGTACCCCGACCTTTAAAAATTCTTTGCGGCAAGGTGCGGCAAGCTTTTAATAATTTCTTTTGATACCACTGTTTCAATAAAAGTCTGCACGTAGTTCTGGGAACGAGTGTACCAGTCCGTAACCTTTTTATTTATAAAGTTATGATAAAGACAGTTCGATTTTTCAAGTAGATTTTAATTCTACACGGTGTTTTAAATGAAAGTACCGGCTCACGCGGTAATGTTTGGGGCATTTCCTGTCCTTTCCTGGGCACTTTTATCATTTCGTCTTTTTGGAATGCGTGTAATTATTGGTACCACCAGAGTAGATGAGTCACTTTCTGGCCCTGCCAAGTGTTTACAACCAACTAATGAGCGGATTAAGGGACACAATGGCTAAAGTCCAAGACGATGTCTATTGTGCATTTCTGCGGTTTGTTTGTAATGTTGTACCGCCTGGCACTGAGCCCGTTTGCGTGCCACTGCGAGCAAGTCCGTGCCAATGCGTGCCGAAGCGTGCCGATGCGGGCCAGTGGGTTCAAAATCTCCTTTGTTCGAGCTTGCCTGCATGCGCACGCGTGCGCACGGGGGCGCACGCAAATCGGAATTAATCCACGGGGCCTAATGACACCACACCAAATCCAAAAACAACTGTTCAAAACCTAACCTGTTGAAGTTTCAGCTCAGTGGATATGACACTTTTCGAGAAAACAGTGAAAAATCATGCACAACCTTTTGATCACGAAACACAATTTTGTCCATAGTACTCCTCAGTGGTCCTGTTTGATAATTTATTTTTCCATTTCTTTTGCCGTTTCCGTTCAGTTACCTCCATCATGATAGGCGTCCTCATCAGCGCATTCTCCATCCTGTGTCTCATCTTCTGCCTGTACACCTTTCGTCAGTCTTCTCTCATGAAACCCTCTCCTGGCCCTCGCTTCATAGATGGCATCCTAGAACACTCAGTAAGCATTTGAAAATTCCATCTTACGAATAGCTAAATGCGGAACCAGCTGTTATATACATCAGATTCGAACCAGCCAACCGATCCCGTTAGCTCGGTGGTCGAGTGGTAAGACGTACTGCACTAGAAAGCAGGAGGTCGTGGGTTCGAGTCTCACCCGAGTGATTTTTTTTCCAACTTTCACTCGGGAGGTCACACACTGAGTATACAGTGTTGATATGTCGGTGACGGGCAAAATCTAATATTGATTTGTTTTTAAAAAAATAATCTCTAGAATAGTCAATGTTAAAAAATTTCAATCTTTTTTCGAAATTGTTTTGACCCACCCGCCCACCCCAAATTTTGAATTTTCGAAATTCTGAATGATTGTTCAATATATCCTAGTCGAAGAACAAAGTAATGCTTCAAATGAAGCAGATAGTTTAAGACAATGCTCTCCCAGCTCAGGAGTTTTCAATAGCTTTTCCAGGCTTCCAGCATGCAATAATTGAAACAGACGAAAATTGCCAAGCGCACCAAACTTTGTACGACGTTTTCAGTTTTCTAAGACACTATAGTTTAAAAAGAATGGTTTATTTCAGGTTTGTTATGATTAGCTTTTGCTGTGTCCAATGACAGACATGACAGACGATCTCGAAGAGGCCGGGTATTTAAATTTTTTCCCCCCTTTTTTGTATTATTTTTTTCTGTTACTTTAATTGCAAACTGAAGTTCGATTTTCAGTTATCTCCGCCCACCCACAATTTGAACATTTGACTATTCTGAATGGCCACTTTAGTGTTGAAAATTAAGAAATTGTTACTGATGAGGGTATTTCAATGGTATATCCAGCAACCATTAAATTGCTGTGAAATGTCACGGCAGGCTGGCATGGTTTTGTGTGGCAAAGGCTTATTATCAATGTATGGGAAAAAGGAAGTATAAATATGAACGTGATAGAAAAAAGTCACACATATGCAAAAGGCTTAGAATTGTCAGTTCTAAAATGCAAATTTCTCATTTGACAGCTTTTATCTTTATTTTTGCAGAGTGACAAATTCACGAGTCGCTTTCCAACCCGCCCTCAAGAAAAAGAATACTTTGACGTCCTGAAGACCAGCGAATCGGTCCACGAGCTGGTGGGCCAAAGGTCAAATGTCACGTCCAACAAGAGCAGCCTGAGTTCCAGCTCGGGGTCAAGCGATCAGGGATTCCACGATATGCAGTCTGACGCCGAGCACTACAATGTGGCCTTCGGGAGTGACCATCGGAGGCCCAACGGTCATTCGGAGCTGGACGTCGAGCGGGGACAGCGAGTGCTGTCCCCGACGGAAGAGCACCATGAAGACGAGGTTCCTGTCTTCAGTTGTCCTGAAGATGGCGATGACATCGTTGGTCCTGTGAACAGCTACCAGACGCAGACGCCAACTAGTCCACCAGCTAGTCCGGCGTCGGTCCATATACCCATGGATGACGGGAGAGGCGTCCAGTACACCTCCAGACGTGAATCTACGGCGGGCAGGTCAGGATCCTCAGCTTCACCGCATCGATTCTCCTCAGGCAGTGAATCCGGCAGTATGACCTATCTCCAGTTGGGAGCTAATCAACTGCCGTTGACGTCTCCGAAAGAATCCAGGAGACAGGATCCGGGGGAGGAATCCGACACCAACTACAGTCAAATGGCCATGCATGGTGCAGTCTCGGTCCAGACACCGCCATACGAGTCGGTCTGGCCTTCGGAGTCGACTCCGGAGAAGTCCGACTCGCATGACGGCGACCTGGACCCCGACTGGATCAACGGCTTCCGCACCGATCTGGGCTTCAACAACAACAGCAAGGATATACCAGACATCCACGCCGCCGGAGCGTTCAAAGCGCCGCAGGAGATCATCGTAGCCACGGCCCTCTCACCGCAAACTCCCAACAGCTCCACCGCTCCCAGAGAAGTGAGTCCGCTGCTCCCAAAGTTATCCTCCACCGATAGCGACGATTACATCGATGTCATCGGCGGCAGTTGCTCACCGAGGGCCAACGCTTCACATATCTCTTCACCATTGATTAGTCCACGTAGTAAGACTGACGCTGGATGTATGGACTATGTGCTGCAGTCAGAGTTGCCTCCGGCTAGTCCACAGGAAAGCTCGGTACTTTGAGGTATTATCTATACCTACGGTATTTAAATAGGTT
Organism: Patiria miniata; assembly: GCF_015706575.1. Classification (NCBI taxonomy): domain Eukaryota; kingdom Metazoa; phylum Echinodermata; class Asteroidea; order Valvatida; family Asterinidae; genus Patiria; species Patiria miniata. The sequence continues at coordinate 30,326,212 of NW_024037069.1, read as the reverse complement.
GATTTGAAAGAAAGGGAGGGAAAAAAACAAAGTCTAGAGCAAACAAAAAGAAAACAAAAACAGTGAATTCAAACATACCTTCCTCAACACAACCGGGCCCAATTTCACGGCGCTGCTAAGCACACGATTTTCTGCTAACAGAGCCTTCATCTATCTATTTCATGTAGACAGTAAGCATAAGCGCAGCAAAAGGCACGCTTACTTTCGATGAAAAATTTGCTTAACTTGGTGAGGTAACAATAGAAATCACCATGCACGCGCGACCGCCGTAGCATGTCCACGCCGTGAAATAGTGCTTAAGGTTAGCACATTTTTCTGCTATGCTAAACACAACTTTTCTGCTAACTGTTAAGCAGCGCCGTGAAATTGGGCCTTGGACAGTCATGGACCAGAACAATTTCTGAAAATTATTGACCTTTGGAAAAAGTACCAGCAGGCATTTTATAAAACGTCAAAAATAAAGGGAAGATACAACATTTGCAAACATCTAAACATGAAATGATCACATTATCACAAAATTTCTTACTGAATTGTTAGGGACTGACAGTCTAAAGCATCCTTAAAAATCGTGGCTCCTGGTGTGCTGACATTTTCGAGAAAAACTGTATTTTTCCAACGCTGGTCGGCCGACCAGTGTTGGAGAGAACTGGCTTTCATATTTAGTTATTCTGACTTTTCTTTGCAATTGATAACACCTGTGAAGGGGTACAAGCCTGCTAGACTGATTCTCTGACGTTACAATTCCCCAAAGTGTATCAATTGCTCTGTTTCATCTTAAGTGGGGTCAGAGAACCAGACTACAAAAACATGATAGGTTTTCTTGGTTTTTCCAGCATCTACAAGCCCAAAACGTGAAACAATTCAGTTTTAACAATATTTTCTATAACATACTTAACCTCCAAATCCATTTATTTCTGAAAATTGCAGCAAAAGCAAATGTTGTACAGTCCTTTACACCCTAATAAACGATAATAGAGTAAAATTTACACTTACTGCAATTCTGTCTTCTGATTATGTAACCCACCTCTGGTGATATTTTATCAATAGCCTTCTCTTACTAACAAATATCGATTATCGATGTGTTAATTGATAATTATTTCGTGTTCACTCATCTTCCTTTTCTACTTCCAAAGAGCAACTACAATGCATCTACACTTTGTATGATTGGTCAACTTTCTGATATCGGAAATTTTGTTTTGTAATCCATTTTTCCCTCCTAACGCTCTTTAATTTGTATTTTGTATCGTCAGGAAAACTCACTGGTTGTATATAATTGTACTTTTCTGTATAGTTCTCTTGCCAAATATTTTGAGCATTTTCAGTCGATGTGAACTGAAATGCAACAAATGAGTTGTATGTTTTGTCGTTTTGGAACACGTTTAGTCACTTTTGTCTTTGCTTTAAAATTAATTTTTTTCGGAAAGATTAATCATTTTTACAGCTAATAGAAACATATCCTCAAAATGATGGTGACATTTTACTTTTACTTAACGTGATTTTCCTTTTTTCCCCCAAAAATGCAACGTTGTAGAGTGTTAGCCATGAAAAAAAGAAATAACGTGGAGGCTCATTTTAATAGTTTGTGATCATGTTTTGCTTAATTCAGAACTGAAGAGTTTATTTCGAAAATGCAATATATACGTTTGGAAAATAAGGTGGAAAAGATGCGCAGTGTTGAAAATTTATCAAGCATTCACGGCACAACAGCTGTTTAAACAACAATTTTTTGCTTTATTGTATTCCTAAACTGTGTTTTATTACATAAACATATACATGTAATAACAGCTGTCGAAACTGGCTTTGGTCAACCAGAAGAGGGCGCTATTCTAAAAGGTAACAAAAGGATGTTTGTCGCATTTTGAAAACAAACTCTTTATATATACCAAAAACACACTGTTGTTTGAAAAAAAAATGTATTTACAAACAATCATCTGATGATCTTGTTATTCTTTCCCACCCCATTGTGAAATGAAAGTGTGTGAAATCATGATGGGGTGATCCTGTTAAACCCATGTAGTTATTAATAGAAAGTTGTTAAATATTTTATTAGTTCGAGACAAAGTAAAAACATTGACTTGATCCAGGAAATATGGATCCAACAAAACTATTTTTAAAATCTATTTATTATTTTTGGTGTATTGTTGGATACCAAATGCTAAACTGTGTTTGCTGCAAACTTTCAGCCGTTGAACTTGAAGTTACATGTAACTTGTCAAGATTCAAAATATGAAACAAGTTTAAGTTATTCTTTTTCCTCGATCACGTCGTTAATGATGTCATAATGCTTGCCAACTCTGTCAGTGTTTGCTATTTGTGAGAGAGAATGCAATATACAGTGGAGTTTCCGTAAGTCAAACTCTGATAACTCAAAACAACTGTTAAGTCAAACAAAGAATCCATTCCCTTCAGTAGTATAACAATGATATACAACCCTGCTTAACTCGACACTCTGCTTAAAGGGAAAATACAACATTTGCAAACATCAAAAAATAAAACTACCAAATCATTTTGAAATACCTTGCTGGACTGTTAGTGAATGACAGTGTAAAGCATCCTGTAAAATCATGGCACCTGGTACTGTCATTTTCAAGAAAAGTGGTATTTTTGTATCAATTTCCAACGCTGATCGGCCGATCAGCGTTGGAAAAAACTGGCTTTTTTCAAATACTGGACCCAATTGACCATCGCACTTGTTTGCACTCGATTACACACCTATGAACGGGTACAAGCCAGCTAGACTGGTTCCCTGACCTTACAATTCCCCAATGTATGTAAACTGCTCTGTTTCTTCTTAAATGGAGTCAGGGAACCAGACTACAGGAAAATGATTGTTTTTCTTGGTTTTTATAGCATTTTTGAACCCAAAACCTCAAAAAAGTCAGTGTAACTATAATAGCTATATATTTCCAACCCCCCAATTCCATCCATTTCTGAAAATTACAGCAAAAGCAAATGATGTATATTCCCTTTAAGTCCCGTTTTGAAAAGAGAAATCTGAATATTGCATTCTCTCTACCTTTTGCATTTTATAAATTGCGGTCTCTAAAAAATTAAAATATGAAGAGAAGCTAAGATAATTTTAACACTAAATTGGACCTGTATATAAATCCAGGGAAGTTCCCGGTTGCTGCTGTTATAATTCAAAGCACTAATGGTATTCTTGTTTTCTTTAGCAATATAATTAACAAGATAAAAATATTATGATTCTTTGCTTTAAATGTTTACGTGGCTTGCATGTTAGAGCTTAAAAAGCTGGCACTGCTATAGGCTTGATTCAAGATGTTATTTTGTCTATGGTCAGTGTGCCGCATGCAATTTTATTGCACATTGGCTATGGACTAAGGAGAATTGATGACTTGAGTCAAGTCTAAAATAGTTACAGAGCACATGGACAAGAAATTAGAAAAGCAGTAGGATTAAATGCATTCATGTATTCATTCTATGTAATTACTGATGACCAGTGATGTATTCTAAGTCATAATATTGTAAACATGGGTAAACACTGTAGAAACGTTTTATTTTTGATATATGCATATTTTGTTCCCTTTTTTTTTTGTACTGGAGATAGATAAGCAGATTTATGTGATACCATGTATATAAAGATGTTATTTGTTATGCTTCTGAACAGATTGTGATGTTGAAACCGACAGTCGTTTTTTCCCTTTTTTAGATCTTGTTTGAGTTTAACCCTCCTGCTATCTGAACAGTCACAGACAGTCAAAAGATCAATCCACTTCCGTGCTATGCCTTTTATACAGGCTATTCACCAACAGTCAGATCATATTTCAAGCAATTGTGACTAGTCAAAACAGTCAACAGACAAGAGTAGGCAAGTGGTAGGCACAGCTGGCTTATCAATCACCTACAGTCAAAGCATAACTGTATCAAGTTGCCTAAACAGTCACAGCCAGTCAATCCTGCTTTATGTAGGCTGGGAGCTCCTAACTGTTGAAAACAGTTACTTGATTGATTTTGACTGCAAGGACGACTTGGCACAGAATGTGTCAAAATTAGAAAGTGGAGTGCTTATTTTTTCCTCTACTTTAACCACCACCGATTTGTTAAGTACCTGCACTTTTTGTTGAGAATTCTTCTTGCACACAAACATGTACATAATTGTGTCAATACTACTAAAACTTTACTTTATGTAAATATATGTGTATAATTAATTGCCTGTATTTGTGAAAGAATGAAAATGATCAAAAGTTTTGATTATGTTTAATTAAACTCCCACTTTGTGACTATCACATCAAGACCACTTCAAAAGCCCTTGTTTTGTGACATTACATTTTCAATTTAATTGGATAATCTCTCATTGTTAACAAGGAATACGGACCTTTTTTCTTCTGTATTAACCTCAAATTTTAAAAGTTCTAACTTTTGAGCTAACAGTTTTTGATTAACCATAACTTAATGTAAAGACATAAGTAGTGCTGTATTTATAATACACGGTCATATTTTGTTCAGAGATAATATATTAAAAAGTATTTAAACCTCACAATGTTGGACTACACTGTTGAACAGTAAAATATCGTTGAGATTCTCTGGTTTTGTGAAAATAATTGCTTGCAAATATACCATTACTTCTGGCTCAGTGATTCCTTGTTGAAATTTTTCAAACCAAAGGCGCTCACCTTTTTGTGGTATTTTTCAACTTCAAAAAACATTTTGAAATGTTACCGTCTATTTGTTTCTTGCCAACATTGATCTTAAGTGTCACAGAAAATCTTTGGACGTTCTCCAATTATTTTCTTTTGCCAAAAAACCCCCAAAAAACCCCCAATCCTTTCTATTTTTTAAGTAACAATTTCAAGTCTCTTTCTTGTTAGAAAATCATGCTAAAAATATCAGGCTACTTTTGTTATATTTTACTTTTGTTGAAATACGTTGGCGTATATATTATATATTATTGTAAAGGTAAACAAGATTTGACCAAACTTGAAAGTAAGAATCAATACCAAGTTAATGTTTATAAATATTTATGCATGTCCTTATTTGCAAACTATTAAATCATGGTCACACTTTGAAAGTTTTACCAATGCTTCTTGTGTTCAGTTACTTGTGTACTTTAATAATAAAGGAATTAAGCGTTTAGTGAATGGTTTCGAATGTCTCAGGGTCAATGTGGCAACACTAGGGGATGTAGTCTTCACCCCTTTTTGAGTGAAAAAGTAAAGCCCTTTTTTAAGTGAAGAAAAAAAATACCCCCCCCCCTTCCCCTAGCCCTGCCCTTTCGTTTGGGCCTCAATTATGGAGGAAAGGTTGATAGAGGTGGCAACAGTGGGTGGCAAGTGACAGGGTTAAACATAACATGGTTAAAATGACGTACATGTTCTTAATTAAAACATCAAGTACACGTTTTAAATAAAAAAGATCAACTATACGCTCTAAAATAATCGAGGTTTTATTTTCGAACGTGTAGTTATTGTGTCAACAGAGGGCGCTATGTGACGTGACGGAAGTTTCAGAACAGAACAACGGTGGTTGGTGCGGCAAATAGGTTTGGTTTTTTGGTCCAGGTTATTTTGTTATTTATGCAGATTGTTAATTTTCAATAGAACAGATGAGATACGGCTACAAAATGAAAACCATCTCAATAATTACTACATTGGTCAGGCAGCCCATGCGCCAAAAATGGGACCCAAATCTGGAGTCCATTCCCTATCCCTTCACCTAGTCCGAAAATTTGGGACTCTCAATACTGTGTATGATGAGAGTCCCAAAATTTAAGGTATTGAAAACATGCAAAACAAGAAAATAGACTGGCACCTAAAACAACTAGTCCAACACAGCTTCAGTACTGCATCAATCAACCATGCCAAAAGAATTTCAGAAACATGTGGCATGAAGCAGGAACTAGTCTCAATTTATTACACATTTCTCCATAGTCAAGCTGTCACGCCCCAACTATCGCATCGGTCCCAACTATAGTTGGGACTGTCCCAACTATAGTGCGGCAGTTGGGTCGGCCCAACTATAGTTAGGACTGGAGTTGCGCCGGATGCTTCATGCTTGATAGATCTTGTTGGATTAAATGTTCCGCGGCGCTGGCACCGTGTATTCGTCGTGCATGCATGCCGCAAGGCTGGCCGGTCACGTGGTACTGCCTAGTTGGATGAGTTGTCCAGCTGCTGCTGGGTTTTATTGTCCAGCAACATTTTGCAAAATTCAAAGATTGCCATGGCCGGCCAACTATAGATGGGCCCCACCCATAGCTAATGTCAAAGGTCCCAAGTAAAGTCGGACAGTATGTAACAGAGCTGTACATGGGCGTCGCCAGGACTTTTTCTAGAGGGGGGCAAAAAAAAATTTTGCCAAAAAATGCTTGTATTTCTCAACACATTCTCGATTTCTCAGTTTTAGAGGGGGGCAGGGACATTCCCCCCCCCCCCCCCCAACTCATTAAATTTACACCACTTTGTCTTCGCGCCTCTTTTTCTTTTCTTTTCTTTTCTTTTTTTTCTTCCTTTTTTTTTTTTTTTCTTTTTTGGCTTTTCCAGGGGGGGGGGGGGGGGGGGGCAAGTGCCCCCCCTTGCCCCCCCCCCTCGCGACGCCCATGGAGCTGTAGGGAATGTTTTATAGTCGTACATCAATGTAAACTATAGTTGGGACCGCCAAATAAAAATATTGCGGTGGCCCAACTACAGATGGTCCCCACCCATAGATAATTTCATTGGTCCCAAGTAAAGTCAGATGTGTATTAGAGTTGTAGGGGATGTTTTATAATCGTACAACAATGTACACTATAGTTGGGACCGCAAAATAAAAAGATTGGAGTGGCCCAACTATAGATTCGCCCCATCAATAACTAATTTCAGTGGTCCCCAGTAAAGTCAGACGTGTATCAGAGCTGTAGGGAACGTTTTACAGTTGTACATCAATGTCAACTATAGTTGGGACACAGCAAAATAAAAAGATCGGAGTGGCCCAACTATAGATGGGCCAGCCCAACAGTGGAACTTACAGTTGGGACCGTCCCAACTATAGTTGGGACAGGCCCAACTATAGTTGGGCCAGCCCAACTGTGGAACTACAGTTGGGACAGGCCCAACTATAGTTGGGACAGGCCCAACTATAGTTGGGACCGATGCGATAGTTGGGGCGTGACAAAGCCACCAGACCATGCAGACTATTGACACTGAATGAAGAGGTCAGTCTTTCCAAATAGTTGGACCATGGATGGACATGTACTAGTCTAGTATTAAGCCCCATTTTGAAATCACTTGACTTCCCTCTCATGTGCAAAATATTGAAGAAAAGTCTCCTTTAAAATTGAATTGAGTCTGCAAACTTGGTTGGTGAAATACTGAGGACATTTTCTTTGCCCCAGTGGAATTTTTGGAGAAATTTGCTGGCTAAACTGTGAGTAAAGTGGGCCTGATTTAGTTTTGCATGTTTCAGAGCACTCCAGAGCCCTGTCTGCCCTTCACCATGTTTACAGAAGAAGTTTGACAACTTTGTTTGACTTGACTTGAGAAAAAAAAAACGTGTGGAAAATAAAATTGGGAGTGCCGGCTTTCTTTCAAGTTTTAAACGATTTTAACCTGCTACTGCTAGAATAGATTGCACAACACATTTGGCAGTGTATATTTAGCCGGCGCCAGATAAACTTTAAGTAAACTATATTTTACCGGCAAAGCACTCAACATGCGCAGTGACTTTAATTTGGGGGACTAGTAGTAGCCATTTTTACCGTGACAAACTTAGTCTGGTTCCGCGCCAAAAAGTCATTGTCCTTGTGACTTCGTTTTAACGAGATGGGGGTCAGATCATTTTACAGTTTGGACTTAATTTCCCTTTAATTAAAGAAAATCCTCTAGAGCCATGAATCAGAAAAAGAAAATGGATAGGCCTACATGTAGTAGGCCTACTATTTACTAGTTAAAAGGGGGGAGTATTCGACCACTTCAGAAAAACTGGCACTGCCTAGCGCATAGCGTATGATATTGAGAGAGTGAGATCGTTCTTGATTTTTCCGGCAAAGTAGCATTTAGGCCTGCTAAAGCTCGGGCGAAACAAACAAATATGACTTACATGTAGGCCTGGACAGTCCTTGCCTAATTGGAAAGAATGTTGCAACCCGACACTACCTCAGCGGTTGTGTATATACACTACAAAGTCTATGGACACAGGACATGATGGAGAGTGACGAAATTTTCTAAGTATTTCCTAACAAAATTGGAAATGTTTCTCTGTCCCAGATTTACGTCTTATTACCATTTTCGCAATGAAGAACCTTCATTGACTGATTGAGATGATTTTATGAAGACAAAAATGGTGTCAGGTTGCAACATTCTTTTCGCCTAATTATAATGAGCCAGTCAAAGAAAAGGAAACAAGCTTTGGCCAAATATTCATTCCTAATTGATTATGAAATTGCTGGAGAGGGCTCTGGGGTCTGGGTAAAGAAAGACATAAGTTGCTAATATTCTGCATAACATAATTAACATTTAGAGCCACCTTCAATTGTCTATGATTCTTGCACAGATTGAAGAATTCAACCAGTTTGGATTTTGTCAAGTGCTATCAGCATGCGTCATCTATCCACCATAGTGTCCATCATTACAGTATTTGCTGTGCATATCAGTGCAATAGGTACGTAATTTCATTTGTCAATTTTCAGGATCGAAATCAACAATTTTCATCTGAGGAATTGCCTTATAAATAACCAATATTCACGCTTATGCCATTAAAAAATTAAAAACACTGTACAAAGTCTTGTGTAGATTGGAGTTTTCTCTTTTTTTGTGAATTCCAAGTTGCATGCCTGTATAACCAATAGGAAAGATTTCCATATACGAAGTTCACTAATTTTCCTCTGTATTGACTAACAAGCCCCCAGATAGCAATTTCATGTCATCAAAGTCAATTTGAGCAGTGAGAAAATACAAGCATTTTCTTAGAAAACACTTAGAATTTGTCAGTCCAATCTCATAGGGTTTGTACACGGGGTGTTGAGTGAACTTCGTATATGGAAATCTTTCCAACCAATATAAACAAAGTCTGTATAAATATACTTATCACTTTTATTTTCCACCCATGAAGAGTTTAAATCTTTAGATCACATCAAGACCAAGACGAGACCCGATGACCAGGCGGCTGCTGTGACTGCTCTGATCAGAAGACTTATCCCTGAACGAGCAGCAGCGTTCACCGTGGTGGTCAACCCATCACTAGGGCCACCAAGACTTGACACATTCCAGGTAAATAGGGCTGTGCATCGGACCGAAGTACCCGACCGCTGATGTCAGTAACCGGTTCCAGATTATGGGATTAGGTACCTGCAACCAACTTTACAAATTACTTAGTGACTTCTCAGACAATGAAAGAGAAAGGTTTTGAATGTCATTTGTGGGGAATTTTCACAATGAAAACCAGGCTACATGGAAAAACAAAACATATTTCACGTTTATGAGGCTCGTGAAAGTTGCAGTTTACACGGTAAAGGCCAAGTTCGCGCAAGGACTATAGTTGACCAATGGTTAACTAACGTTTGCCCGAACTCTGTCTAGTCGACGGTGGTTGACTACGCTAGTCGACTATTTGGAACCAGCCTACTGGGGTTGGTTGCTTCGCTGGTAACCAATAGCCGCGCGCATTCATAACGCAAGCAGGGAGCCAGGATCCAGACGTTTTGCGACGGCATTTTGACCAGCGTTTGACTAGAGACGTTCGCACGTTGCTATTAGTGCGCAGGCGTAAGGTACGTCACAAATCAACCACTAGTCGACTAATGGTTCTTGCCCGAACTTGGCCTAAGCTTTAAAGTATTGACGCACTGATTCGGTGGTATTATCATGCAGACTTTGGTAAACAGTTTGAACATCAATTTCCGAGATTTGAATTTTGGGGTTTGGTTTCTATGATGGGTACCCACGTACCCATTTTTTGCAGATCGACCTGAGGGCGGCTTAAAGGGCTCTTGAAGTGAATATTTCTTAGGAACTTATTTTGTGCTACTTTCTAATCCTCTTAAAGTGTATGAAGACTAATTGACATCCCTTTTTGGTTAATTTTTACTGAAAAGTGCACTTCCTTAAACATTTAAAATTGTCCATGCTTTTCCAGACAACTGAGGGCGCTGTTGCCGTGAGTCACTTCAGTATTAAAGACCCTGTTCATATTTTTATGTTTTCTATTGAAACTGTGAACCCAAAATTTGCTCATTGAAAACATTTGTGAGAAAATTTTGCTCATTGGCTTACTGCCATGAACTGACCCAACAACGAATCACTAAAATAAAAGAAAGTTTACGACAGCGAAATATCCAAAATTCTGGCAACTTTTTGTGCACAAACCAATTGCAACACTGAGGTTTCTGCCTGATATGACATCACACTTTTGCTCATGAATATTGGAATTCGCATTAGTAATAAAAAGTAAAAAAAAGCACCAAAATACCCTTGAAATGAAAATAATGTTAGATGGGTCATAAAGATGCATTTTCAAGAATTGCATTAAAAAAAAATACATTTCATGGGCCCTTTAAGGATTATACATGCCCCTCCATGATAAACAACGATGAGTGTTTCTTCTCTGATCTTAGATTGAGTCCAGCAATAACAAGGTCAACATCACTGGTACTACAGGAGTAGCGGCAGCATGGGGCTTCTATCATTACTTGAAGCATTACTGTGGATGTCATATTTCGTGGGCAGGGAACCAGTTAAATGTCCCGTCGACTTTGCCCAAGGTCCAACCGGCGCTGAAGATCACAAGTCCAAACAGGTGAACAGGTTATTACCTTTGTATAACTTACAACTCCCCTCCCCCATCCAGCCCCCTCCCCCCCCCCCCCCCCTCCACTTCCCTCACTCCCCCAACCCCCACAACCCTTCCACCCGAACACAAGGGTGTCTAATGTGAGGCCAAGTTTGAAAGTATCTTTATTTTGTACCAACAGGAAACTTTTGACAATTATATCAACCCCCCCCCCAAAAAAAATATAAAGCCAAGCCATAAATACAGCTGAGATTTCAAAATTGGCCCAGAATAAGCCATTTGCGAGTGACTAATAACCCTTAAGAATTTCAATTTGAAAAACGTCCGGTACACTGACTTGCTCAGAATGCTTGGCACATTTTAACTTTGAATTCTCCAGACCAAAGACACTGTTGCTTATCACATGATTCGGGGCAAGCTCTTGCATAGTTACGTAAGAGACGCTCAGCACCAATACATTGTTCACAATGGGTGAGAATGGCACAAAGACACCAGACCATGCCGGAGCTGGGGGTTGCTAGCATAAGGCTTGCCCCGAATCACGTGATATAATTACAGTCACTTTGGTTGGGAGAATGCAAAGTTAAAACGTGCAAGGCATTGGATTAAGCCAGCGTTCCAGATTTTATTCAAATTTAACTCGCAAATGGCTTATTGTATGTTGAATAGGGAATATTATTTTGGTTGAACAAGGAAATTGATTGGAACGGGGTTTGAGCCTGTAACATCCAGATTGCCGTTCTGGTGCTCAACCAACTGAGCTATCCAGCCCTATGTTGGCGGTTCCTCCATTTTGTCAATGTCTCAGTTCAAGGGGCGCTAGCCAGAAGCCATAAACCTGTATATGCCATGTAGCCAGATGTCACGCCCCAATGTCACAATGCTAGCAACATTAGCAATGTTGTAAACCTGGGAAATAGCAAACGGGGATCACTCAAATGGGGATCACTCTTTTTATAAACAAAAAATATTAAAAAAATTAATAGTGATTGTGTAAAACATGTCAATCCTCAGGTACTAGAACTAGTACATGTATTTGATGAATTAATCAAAATGTGGGTTAATTGGTTACATTTTTCAGTTTGATAAACAAAAAAACGATCACAATGATAACGAAACTTTCCTTTTTAAAAGGTAAAAGAGCGTGGGTCAAAAGATTTGCAAGCCAAAAATCTTTTTAAAAAATCCATGTATAATTATCATTGGAATGATTGGCCGTTGAAGTTTCTGTTGGTAGCATCAAGTACATGAACCAATCGATGCAAACAAATAAATCAGCCGTTAGATTATTCAAAATAGCGATCAAAAAGGGAACAATCAATTGAACGAGAAAACAAGTACGTGGGCCATTATAGGACAGCATCAATGGAGATGTTTTTGTTAAAGGTAAAGTCCATCATTTGTAATCTGTGCATTTTGTTCGTTTGAAGCAACAAAAGTGCTCAAAATCTAAAGACGGGTGCTGAACAACTAACCTGATGAAGTTTCAGCTCAGCTTCAGCTGTATACATGTATTTCGAGAAAAACAACATTCTAGGATCTCGATTTCAAACCAAAAGTTGCTGAATCATGTTTTGAAGTGGGCCTGAATTCGGCGTACGAGACACGTTGTTACTGAATCGATTGCAGCTACGCGATGTTGCGCACTGATCCGACGAATTATAGCAACTGCGCGCGCGTGTGCGTCGTGTCAACGCTTGCGTGCGCTTCGCCAAATAAAAAAACAAACTAACGGAAATTTCCAACCGTGCTTCTTAAGACGCACCGTTAGAAAGGCCTTCTTTCGTTGATTTCTTCAAAATGACAGCTTGCCAGAAAGAATAATTTCACAGGGAGTTTAGTTCCCTTACTATCTTTCAACCGAGTATGTTTTTCAACAATAATTACGCCAGTTACTTTTTGGATAGCTGCCAATGATGGACTCCGGCTTTAAGGAGCACAATAATTGATTTGGTTTTCTAACCGTGTGTGGTCTGGATGGTTTTTCCTTTTGTCAGATTCCGTTACTACCAGAACGTCTGCACCGTCAGCTACTCCTTCGTCTGGTGGAACTGGACGCGATGGGAGAGAGAGATCGATTGGATGGCCATGAATGGCATCAACTTGCCCCTAGCATTCAACGCCCAGGAAGCTATCTGGCACAAGGTCTACCTCAAGATGGGTTTCACCCAGAAGGATCTGGATACGCACTTTGGAGGGCCTGCTTTCCTAGCATGGTAGGTTGGTTTCTGGGGACACAATCTACAACTAGATATTGTTGGTCCAGAGCGTGCAAGTTGACCTCAAAAAGCTGCAAGATTTTACAAGAATACAGCACATGGGTAAACTCTACAACATGTTTAACGTCCTATTTTTTGGGAAAGAATGTTGCAACCTGACGCTACTTCAGCGATTGTGGACAAAGTCTATGGAGAGTCAAGACAATTTTTTAAGTATTTAAAGGGAATATACATCATTTGCTTTTGCTGTAATTTTCAGAAATGGATGGAATTGGGGGGTTGGAAATATGTAGCAAATATAGTTACACTGACTTTTTTGAGGTTTTGGGTTCAAAAATGCTATAAAAACCAAGAAAAACAATAATTTTCCTGTAGTCTGGTTCCCTGACTCCATTTAAGAAGAAACAGAGCAGTTTACATACATTGGGGAATTGTAAGGTCAGGGAACCAGTCTTGTACCCGTTCATAGGTGTGTAATCGATTGCAAACAAGTGCGATGGTTAATTGGGGCCAGTATTTGAAAAAAAGCCAGATTTTTCCAACGCTGGTCGGCCGATCAGCATTGGAAATTGATACAAAAATACCACTTTTCTTGAAAAGGATAGTATACCAGGTGCCATGATTTTACAGGATGCTTTACACTGTCATTCACTAACAGTCCAGCAAGGTATTTCAAAATGATTTGGTAGTTTTATTTTTTGATGTTTGCAAATGTTGTATTTTCCCTTTAAGTACAAAATTGGAAATGTTTCTCAGTCCCAGATTCATGTCTTATCATCATTTTTTGCAATGACTGACCTTCATTGAGATGATATATGAAAAAAAAAGCAGCGTCAGGTTGCAACATTCTTTCCATTTGTTTTGCATTTATTTTGTATCCAGACTGGGCCCTTCCAACCAAGGACAGTAAATGGGTAATTCAAAAGAAAAAAAACACAACAGTTTTTACCCCAATTTCATCGCAAACAGGGTCACAAGATTGATCGGAGGGGGGGGGGGGGACAATTGATAGGCACATTATTGGAACACTGTAATGGTTAGTGCATGTTTAGATATGGCTTCTGACTAGCGCATCTTGAACACAGACGTGGACAAAATGAGGAATCGCCATAGCTCAGTTGGTAGAGCACCGGGGTGGCAATCCAGAGGTTGAAAATTCTAAAACAAGGTGTTTCCCACACTATGAGCTCTCATCACAAGTAGTCGCTGTTAAAGCTCCGTTCCGTTGCAAATGTTTAATTTCGGGCATGCGAGATTTCATCAGGAATAGCCAAACAACACTATGAATTCCAATTGAAAACAAATTGATATATTCTTGATAAATTGACTTTTGTTCTTGTTGTGTGTGTTTACTTACAGGGCTCGCATGGGCAATATTCAAGGCTGGGGCGGACCTCTGACGCCATCTTGGCATGCCAATTGAAAACAAATTGATATATTCTTGATAAATTGACTTGTTCTTGTTTTGTGTGTTTACTTACAGGGCTCGCATGGGCAATATTCAAGGCTGGGGCGGACCTCTGACGCCATCTTGGCATGCCAATTGAAAACAAATTGATATATTCTTGATAAATTGACTTGTTCTTGTTTTGTGTGTTTACTTACAGGGCTCGCATGGGCAATATTCACGGCTGGGGTGGACCCCTGACGCAATCTTGGCACGCCAATCAGCTGCAGTTACAGCATCAAATCCTGAAGAGAATGCGAGATCTGGGCATGACGCCCGTACTGCCTGCATTTGCTGGCCACGTCCCTAATGCCACAGTGAGGTAGGTTGCATTTTTTTTGTTAAAATCTTTGTGATTGAGAATCAGTTTGTTTTTCTGAATGGTGTTAGCTACAGCAGGAGGGTTGCAGCACGGTTTTACAAAAATCTCTTTAAAAACGACAGTTCTGTAATTGTGTGTGAAGTAGTTTGTGCGTTGCTTTCATAAATATTATGTCAGTTTTGCTTCTGTCGTCTCAATGATTTTCCTCATCAGTGCGATCCACTCTCCCATTGTCAATAGCTGTACGTATGTAGCTTCTTCCAGTTTGCAGTGTTGTGTAAGCACTTGCTTACCGTCTTCAGGTCGTTGTCAAGAATGATTGCTAGTGTGGTACAAGGGCGTCCTAGCCAGCCTTCCATGCCTGCTTCTGTGCCGAAGTACTCATCGATGAATTTCTGAGTGGGTGCATCTCTCGGTAGCCACAGGACATGTCCGAAGAGTTGCCAGCGTGCTTCAAGGGTCCTGATGCTGAGTGGACCACACTTGCAGTGACTATGGGCTCCGTGCGCCGACAAAGACGGTGCCCTTTTACCTAGCGACGACGTCCCATGGGCGGGACATTTCGCTGGTTGACGCGCACCGTTCCTTGTGTGTGACGCACGTACACCAGGGGATTTGTACTAAGTACACGCAGTGGCCGCGCTTCGCGGCAAATGAATTGCAGTCAGGCAAGATGGCGTCGGTCGGTCACACCCAAGTGTTCTTCCTTTGCCGGTGAGGGGGTACTTGTAAACGGAGCGGATAGAGTGCCTTGTTGGATATGCGATGTGGCCACCGCATGCCAATGATCTGTCGTAATTGGCTTCGGAGGAATGAGTCCAGTTGGTCGTTCTGTTTTTGAGCGAGGCCCCAGGTACCCATGTTGTAGAGAAGTACAGGGAGCACCAACGTGTTGTAGAGGCACAGACTGTAATTTCTATGTATAATTTACGTAGCGTTATCAATTTTTTTCTAGGTTGTTTCCCAAAGCCAACATTATTAACGGAACCATCTGGAGCAAGTTTTACAAAGATCCGCAGTACTGTTGGTAAGTTAAAAACAACAATTTTATAGTAAAAACAATTTTATAGTAAGATTTCGCTCTTTGTTTTCTCAAATTCATTTTTTAAACGGATCCATTTCTGTCAAAGTTTTCAATGGCGAAAGGCACATTAAATTCATATGGATTGTAAGATTTTGTTTTCTTCACTTTTTCATTTTTGATGTGAAGCACTAAGTACCTGGTTCCGTCCGACCCTCTTTTCAAGACGATTGGCAAAGCTTTCATTGAAACGGTAAGAAACTACCTGAAATATTCTTTCGAAAGTCTGTAATTTATATATGTTGCTGTTGTTGAAATCGGGTTGCACCTTAAGAAATCGATACAGGCTTTTGTACTACCGACAAACTAAGTATCCGCTCCGTTCACAAGTACCCCCTCACCGGCAAAGCAAGCACAGTTGGGGGTGACCGACCGACGCCATCTTGCCTGACTGCAATTCATTGTCGCGAAGCGTGGCCACTGCGTGTGCATAGTACAAATCCCCTGGTGTACATGTACGTGCGTCACACACAAGGAACGGTGCCCGTCAACCAGCGAAATGTCCCACCCATGGGATGTCGCTGCTAGGTAAAAGGGGGCCCTCTTTGGTCGGCGCATGGAGCCCATACAGCATTGTTGTGAAATTTGACACCATTGTTTATAGGCTAGTAGTATGTCTTGCCACCATTTAACATATGTTTGAAAGTTTTTGTGCTAGTTATAGATAAAAAAACTTTGCCAATTTTCCTTTCTTTTCAGATGATAGCAGAGTTTAATGGCACTGATCATGTCTACAATGCTGATTTGTTCAACGAAATGAATCCTGTTTCAAAGTAAATAGTAAAGGTTCTTATGTCAGAAACTAAAGTTAACTATTGATAAACAACTTTTTTTGTTATAAATTAACTGTGTCCATATCATTGGTCTTCCAACTGAATTATCTAGCCCGGTGTTTGTAGTTTCTCAAACAGTAACTGTCTTTGTTCAAGACTGGGAAGGGGGGGGGGTGCTGTAAAAAAAAAAATCACTTCGCTTAACTCTCCTAGTCTTCTGCACTTTACAACTCTTGAAGTTTAGCAAAATACTTTTTACCATAGAGTTAGCGCCCACACTTCAAATTCCTTTGAGGTAATCTTCTGTGGAGTATGGATACCACTTCAAATCCCTGCACAATTCTTTTGAGTGGTTAAGCTCAGGGCAAGCAGGCAGATTCGGTCAAGCTGCACTACATTCCACATTGCTTTTTTTGTGCAGTGACTCTCTGTGTGACATTGTTACTTTAATTTCATTTCATTTAATTTATTGTCACACATATATATAAATATACAGTGAAATGCTCTGTGACTTTTCATATCTCTTCACCTGACACTGACCTGCAGGGTTTTAACGGGTTTTTACATATTGCTCTGAACATTGACTTCCCACTAAGAGGGTGAAATTACTAAGCAATCACTAGGTCGTCTTGGCCTAAAAAAAAATGCAGGGAAGGGTTTCTCATGAAAGAATAATCCACTCGCACTTTATTCCTGTTACCCGGTATTTTGTCCATTTAGTGACCTTGGATACTATGCTCAGGATCAATCAGTCATTCATACTTTGTTTCATTAATACTTGTTCATCTTTCCATTCAGTGATCTTGGTTATCTTGCCAATGCGAGCCGGGGCGTTTACGACACCATCATCTCTGCGGATCCTAAAGGCATCTGGCTGATGCAGGGCTGGCTGTTTACCGTCAACGGTTTCTGGTACAAAGAACAGATAAAAGCACACCTAACGGCAGTGCCTTTGGTAGGTGAAAAAGAAATCCAGGAAAACTTTTGAAATTGTTCAAATGAAGTAGGGGTTTGTCTACTTCGAAAAATAATGATGTTTAAAGGTAGAATGGTAGAATTTGCAGCTATCCAAAAAGTAACTGGCAAAATTATCATTGATAAGCTTTCTTGGTTTGAAGATAGTAATGGCACTAAACTCCCTGTGAAATTATTCCTTCTGGCATGCTGTCACTTTGAAGAAAACAATAACAGAAGGTTATGTCCAAAGATGTGCCAAGTGACACAGTTTTGGAAATTTCCGTTTGTAGTTGTGCGAATCCGTGAATGGGTACAAGCGTTGACGTGACGTAGACGCGTGCATGGTTACTCTTACTTGTCGGTTCAGTGTGTGACATCACGTAACTACAATCGGCTGAATGAGAATCATGTCCCGAATGCTGATTTTAGGATTGTGCCACAAGAGGGCGTAATTCAAAATTTGACTCAGAAACTTTTCAATTGAAATCGAAAACCAGAATATTGTGTTTTCTCAATATATTTAGCATTCACAGAGCTACAACTTCATCAGGTTAGTTGTTAAGCACCCGTTTGTAGATTTTGAGCACTTTTGTTGCTTCAAACGAATAAAAATACACAAATGACAAATGGTCTATTCTACTTTTAAGCGATCATTTCTAAAACATGCAAAGAAACTCTTTTTTTCCCAAAGAAATTTTTTCCCCTCAAATTTGAACATTTGGTGGGTTTACGGCGTAGAAAATGTTTAATATTTGGTTTTGCCCTTCATAGACATCAAATTTTAGCAGCAATATATTTCTTAGTGCTGTGCGAGAGCATGACAATTTGTTTTGGTGGGACTCAAACCCACGACTTCCTGCTTTCTAATGAAGAACACATTCCTTTATTACAGTAAGTATTATTGATTGAATACTATGAATTTTTGTTTGTCCATTTAAGGGTCGCCTGATTGTTTTGGATCTAGCATCGGATATCCTCCCTGTCTACGATCGGACCGACTCCTACTACGGCCAACCGTTCATCTGGTGTATGCTGCACAACTTCGGAGGGAACCATGGATTGTACGGCCGGCTAGATTATATCAATAAGGTTAGGAACAAATAATGTGTTTGTCAGCATATTTGCCACCAAGAATAGTGCCACCTATTGTCCGATAGTGTCCAGTCTTTTGTCACTATCCACCTGACCTTTTTCGCTGAACCACCTCACGCCGGGAATATTTTTGCCCCAAATTTTGATTTTCGCAACAGGTAATATTTTCCAGCCAACTTCTGATATATAGCCAAACGCCACAAACACTGATTCGCAAGAGTCATTTCAACAGTATTTGTACGATATTTCTTGTCGAAACCTCATATGTTTCAATAGTCCGGGGTGTGCACTGGAGCGTAAATTGTACAACAATAGGCTGTTTGCAATGGCCAATTCCAGATCAGCACACACGGTCGGCCTCCACGGACTTCACGGACTTTGTGTGTGTGTACAAAAGGCACGAGGCATTAGCGTGTTTAGACGTCGTCCAGAGACGAGTCGAGGCAATCTTGACATCTTAACCCATCAGCCGTGAAATTTTTTTCAAAATTTTTTTGAGTAGAATTAGGACCAAATGCTTCATTGGTCTTTTTTTTGACATTTTGCTCACACATCAATTTCCCGAATTTTGAATGAATGTTGATTTTTGTATTGGTCGTTTATTTTCTAGGCAGTATTTGTTGGCAGGATATTCCCTGGTTCCACCATGGTGGGCACCGGTCTGACTCCAGAAGGCATCGATCAGAACGACGTGATGTACGCCTTCATGAATGATCTCGCCTGGCGAACCCAGCCTGCTAATGTGACAGCGTGGTAAGATGACTTGTAATGGACAGAATGGAAATTTCTGCTTCATCAAACAAAACTCACAACGAATGGCTTTTGATCTAGCTGTGTGTGAATCGATCCTATGCTCTGCATCTATCTTTGTGAACATCATTACTCTTCGAAAGAATGTTGCATCCAGATGTCTCTTTTTTGTTCATATATCATCTCAATAAAGGTCAGTCATTGCAAAAATGTTGAAAAGACATGATTCTGGGACTGTTTCCAATTTTGTTAGGAAACACTTAGAACATTCTCTTGACTCTCCCTAGACTTTGTACACAACCGCTGAAGTGGCGTCTGGATATTTCATTCTTTTCTTACTCTCAGAACCACCGATATTCAATTGATAAACACAGTTCTGAGAATTTAGGCTTGACTATAAGCTTGCAGGGGTGAGATTTGTCAGAATTTTTCTTACGTGTTTTTGTGATTCTTTTTCCCAAGATTTGTCCCGATTTCAGGATTTTTTTGGTCAGCATTTTTCCTGATGTCAGGATTTATTCGTCAAGACTTTCCCTGAATTCAGGATTTTTAAAGAATTCTTTTTGAAATCTGGAATTCCTGAGGTTTTACCATAAAGGGTTTTTACCTATACAAATACATGTAGAACAAAAGAAATGGATATTTTAAGGGGTGCCTTTAGGCAAGTACAACTATATACCGTAGACCCTACGTTGCTCTGGGCTTTTGGCGACCCTTAAACTCTTTGCCAATTATCTTGTTGATTTTTTCATTTTCCCCCCAATCTCTACCCTGTTTAAGTCGGCACCACATGACCACAGCAACAAGTTTGTTAACAAATGAGGCATAGTCCATATTACAGTTGCATTCATGGTACATTTATACAAGATTAATTTGTTAATTTTCATCAGGATTGATTCTTACGCTGTGAGACGCTACGGGAAGTTCAGCCAGCAATCCCACAATGCTTGGAGGATTCTGAAGGACACAATCTACAACTCAATGGAGAATACCAAGGAACATAATCGCAATGCAATCGTCTCGCGACCGTCGCTAAAAAGTCAGCCAGATGTAAGTTCAGTATTAGTGCATTTAATCACAACAGAATTGTACACTGATACACCCTTTTGGTGCTAGACCTTCCAAGAATACTTCATTTAATGCTTGCTAGAAAGAAAGTGTCTGTGATTATTGCATAAACATTGTAAATCTGCCACAATATGCAAGAGGTGCAGTTTGCCCACTCTTTTGGGAAATTTTTTCCTAAGATCTTTGGAATTTTGGTTCAGGCCTAGGGAAAGGTTTCAAAGTCTTGGGATTTTGTGCCGATGAGTGGGGAGTTTTCACATGCACAAAATGTTGTTTTGCTGTACTTAAACCCTATGTGCACAATGCACTTATAAAAAGTGTACACTTGCATTGTGCTAACGACTGCATCATAAAATTTGGGTCTGTGCTGCTATTAAGATACGTCTAGGGAAATCTTGGGAATTTAACCGCGGTCATCTTGAGATTTTCAAATTTGGAGAGTGGTCACACTGACGGGGTGAACACTCCCAAGACATGGCAAGATGTATACGACTGGTATGTGTTTGTTTGTTTGTTTGTTTTTGTCTCAGATGTGGTATGATTGGAGGGAGGTTGCTAAGGCCTGGCCACTCATGATCAACGCATCAGCTGAGCTGGGCACCAGTCCGCTCTACAGGTAATGAATACAAGCGGTCAAGTCTGGGATCCTTCTCAAATAGGTTGTACGCAATGATGGTTATTCCATTTTATATGTAGTATTGCTTTCAAGAATTGCTGCCGTAGCACTGTCTTGATGTAGTCCAACTGTCAGGTTGGACAAAAGCATGTTTTCAAGACAAAAGCCCTTAATATTTAAGAAAAACAGCCATACAATGAAGTAAGAACTGATCAAATACATGCAAATGACGTACCAGTTGGGGTGTTGAACCAGGGTTAGTTGAAAAGTGAGGAAAGAACCATATTTACCATTATAAAAAAATATATTTCAATTACTTTTAAGTAAGATTTGAGGCTTTGCATGGTGGAGATACTAAATAATGAAAGGTTTGCGGAAACACCATGTGCGAACAATTTCTCAACTAAGAGAATGGTTCTGAAAAGAACCAGAGGTATAAACTCGACGTTCCGGTCAGTATGCTCTGACCGTCAGTATCCACTCTCCTGAAGACGGTCAGAGCATACTGACCGGAACGTCGAGTTTATACCTCTGGTTCTTTTCAGAACCATTCTCTTAGTTGAGAAATTATTCGCACATGGTGTTTCCGCAAACCTTTCATTATTCAATTACTTTTGTTAAATACGTCATGCATTTCAGGTATGATCTCGTGGACATCGGTCGACAAGTCTTACAAGATATCTCTGCATCATACTATGCAGAATTCCAGACTGTATTCAACAAAAACAACAAAACAGCAGCACGGTAAGCGCAGCAAATATTTCTGTGATTTAATTTGCCAAAAGACACGGATAAAAACCTTTGGATAATGATTGCTTCATCGGTTTGCATTTTTAATTCTACTTCTGATTTACCAGGTCTTGTCTGGCCAAGATTCTGGATGTATTGCTGGACATGGATACGCTCCTAGCAACCGACTCACATTGGTTGCTAGGCAACTGGCTAGAGTCCGCCAAGGCCCTGGGCACTTCAGTCAAGGTTTGGATTTTTCCTCGTCAAGATAATTTTTAACTTAAATTTTTTTTGTAATCTTCTATGCCATAGCTTACAATTGAGTGCCAGCTTGGTTGTGCAATTCAATCATTTTGTTTTTATTTATTTATGAGATAGAATTTGCGTCGGGGTGATGTAAATTATCAATACAGGGTGACCAAAAATATGGTGCAAGCCGATATCGTTAAATTTCTCAAAAAGTACCTAACATGAGTATTTCATTTTGATGGAGCATATTAATTATTCTCTTGTGTATAAATCAGTGAAAATGTCATGGAAACCCATTCATGCAAACCAGAGCTGTAACAGATTATAAAAGGATATGTGTTTAAAGGGAAAAGTACTTGAGTAAAACTATGAGTAGAAATTCAACACTGTTTTGGGTTAACAACCGTTCAGTGGTAGAATCAGCTGTATGGACCGAGGCAAAGCAAGCAAACGAACATTTTAGTTTTCTCTCCAATTTTGAGGCAGTGATTTTTATACTTCACAGGAGCAGAAATGGTTGGACTATAATGCACGGAACCAGATCACTATCTGGGGACCACACGCAGAAATCAATGATTACGCCAACAAGCAATGGGCCGGCCTCATGAAATCGTAAGTCATAAAAAATATTTCAGGAACTATACATTTAATAGTTTTCATATCTTTTCGAAATTCCAGTCGTATCTTTTTCAAGATTGCAGACTGAGTCACAAAGCACATTGTTGGAGAGAAATCAACCTCGTGCCCCGTGGGTACGATCTTGCAGCGCCGTGTTGTTTCCCATCATGCCTTGCGCAATCGTAACCCCTGGAATTGTGTAATTTAAATGTACCAAAATACGGTACATTATAATTAGGGCTGCAGTTTATCCGTTTTACGTGCCGACGCCATCTTTAAAATGTTAAAAGTTGTGATTTTGAAGAATCAATCCTTTCAAACACAACGTTTCGACGTTGTGTTAATTAGCAAAGATTTGTATTAAATGTACGTACCCCTTTCGTGCCTTTACAACCACAGATACAGGGTTTTTTTTAGCGAAAAACGCGGCTGACATAATCCATATCGTACAGGCTTCGCGACTTTTGAATCGTAATTTTTTTTTTCGTACGTGACGTTACGTGCAAAGCTAAGCACGCGAGCGCGAGCGCATTATGGGCGCGCCCGGCGTGCAATCTTCGAAATGCCCGCGCAGTACGCTGTGAATAGCCATTCAGCGTCATTTACGTCATCATCACAGACAGGGGTTAGTGTAATGAACGAGCATGCGCTCCTGGAGTCGAGGCTGGAGAGAAATGGAAATTATTTCAAAAACGTGATAAAGTATCTTGCCCGAGGACACAAGCAGCATTGATCATTATTTCACCAACCCGAAATTTGACAACAGCCACAAAATTACAATTCTAAAGCCATTCACAGATTCCAGATACTTATCTCCACATTTGTTGGATTTCCAACAGATATTACCATCGAAGATGGAGCCTGTTTGCATTTGAACTGGATATTTACATGGATGAACATCGGGTCTGGAACCAGACCAGATTCAACGAACTCTGCTTGAATACGATAGAGATGCCCTGGACATTTGACACATCTGACTTCACAACGGAACCAGTTGGTAAGTACAAAAACAACACTGATGGTTGGCTTTGTGAAGTGATGAAGGGACAATTGACTGATTGCTTAGGCTCCGCCCACAGACTGCGCAAGCTCTCAACAACACATGTGCCTCTCCAGTGCCAACCTGTATGTTCCAACCGCACATGTCATTATAATAATAATAATGTTTGGCTTATATTATTAGTTTTCCTTGAGTGCGAGTGGAACACGGAATAATGTAGTGCGTCTGTGTCCCACATACCACGAAGCCGAAGGCCGAGTGGTATGTGGGATAAAGACGCACTACATTTTCCGTGTTCCACGAGCGCGAGCGTGATAACGAATTTATCTTCAAGCAAACTTGACGCACTAAAAAGATTTTCAGCGGTTATCCTATTACACGTGCGTGTAATGGCGTGCGCATCTTGGAATAGCGCAATACGCGGAGTGCGGTATGGACCGTGGCCGTGCTACATGGTTATATGTAGCACGGCTTGTTGCCATGGATCGACCAATCAGGATTGAGGATTCAAGTTTACTTGAAGATAAAGCGCTTTATACCAAGAGCTTCAAAGCACTTCACAATTATTACCCCTGTTCATCAGTCCATGAGACCATTTTTTTCTGCAGCAGCTGGAGATCAGCTCAATTTGGTCTCTACCTTCACAGGTACCCATTCATACTCCTGGGTGGTGAGAGGCAACTGTAGTAAAGTGTCTTGCCCAAGAACACAAGCACCATGCATATTTAATGAAATGACTTCTAAGAGGCCCCATTGATGGATGGGCTGTTTGAATATTGTCAGTCTGTTTCTGTTTGGAAAACCGATGTTGAACCAATAGAGCATGCAAGTTGACCTCTCAAAAACCTGCGAGATTTTCTAGAATACAGCACATCCAGGCACCGATGTTTTGGATCTACAACGTGCGTAACATCAGTTTTTGCATTTATTTTGTGCCCTGACTGGGCCCATCTAATCAAGGGCAATAAATGGGTAATGCGAAAGAAAAGAAAGCATTACAATTTACAACATATTGGAAATATTGCGAATTGATGACTACGATAAAACTTAAATTGTTGACCTCAACTTCCGTTCAATCGGTCGCGCAGATAACAATTGGGTTAATTCAAACGCGGGAGTCTGTGACTAGACTAGTCAGTGTTTGGCACCAAGACGTTCACATAAAAAAGTGAACGAGGACTGGCGAGACTTGCACGCTCTGATGGTTTATCCAACATAAATATGACACGACAGGACTGGGCTTCAAATTGAATCTTTCAAACGAACAACTCCCACAATGCAATTTTCCTTCTGTGACCTTTCACCTCCAGGCGACACCGTCAAGGTTTCCCGGTGGCTCTTTGAGAAATACAAAAAGGACATCTCATCACGCACAGGCGACGTTGTTGAATTTGTTGACGTCAGCAGCCAGAGATGGAGACCGAACAAGCCTTATATGGATAACTCGTCGTAGTCGATGCAGTGGGACGTCGCTATACCAAACACCGCTAAACCGAACGTTCGGCTTTACCGAACATCGTCCTTGGCTTCAGGTTTTGTGTACAAAACCAAAAATTGTTGAAAAATGTCAACAGAAGAGTACGTGACAAGTGGCTATTACTTCCCAATAAAAGGGAAAGCCACCCATTGCTGTAGGTAGTAAGCTCAAAAACTGTATAATGACATCATTCAATAGTCAGCTCGTGTTCAAAGTGGTCTTTCAGTAACTACGCCCAGTGAAGTTCTAAGTACCGGAGCACCAGCAGCTAAAAATCGCTCTACTGAACGATTTCTGTTGCAAACATTTTCTGTGGATCCCGCGATGTTCGTTATAGCGGCGTTTCACTGTAGTCAGAAATCCTGGATGACAGTAATGCTCATGTGGTGGTTCACTTCAATTTAAACTCGTGTAACATCTATACTGCATTGTACTAATTGTATTTATTCCCTGAGGAATCCATACACCCATACAGCGCTAGGGTGGTTTGAGGGAGTACAGGAAGTAACAGGTAGGGCAGTTTAGGGCAGTACAGGGACAAATGGGTTAAAAACCAGAGTTGCAATAGGTCTCGTTCAAATGACGTTATTTCCTACATACCAACCACAAGTGGCCACGTGCATTGGCATTTTGAGCGTCAACTTGCATAACGCGCATTGGCTGCGTCGTATTTCGAACACATTTCGAGCAAAAAACGCGGGTGTTTGGAACATTTTCAACACTGCGCAATGCGTGCTTGATTGCGTAAAATACAGTTGCAGTTCTTCTACAGAGATGGCCGTCATTGAACAAGTCCTATCAATTCAGTCACAAGTCAATCACAAGTCATCACAAGTCAATCACAAGTCAATCGCAAGTCAATCAAGAGTCAAATAACAAGTCAATCACAAGTCAATCGCAAGTCAATTGCAATTTAATCACAAGTCAATCACAAGTCAATCACAAGTCAATCACAAGTCAATCACAAGTCAATTGCAATGTAATCACAAGTCAATCGCAAGTCAATCACAAGTCAATCGCTTGTCAATCGCAAGTCAATCGCAAGTCAGTTGCAAATATTTTTAGTCCTTGGACTTTTTCTTTGGTTACAATCTTTTTTAACAATAAAACCGAAATGAATGAATGAATGAAAAAGTCAATCACAAGTCAATCACAAGTCATCACAAGTCAATCACAAGTCCATCAAGAGTCAAATCACAAGTCAATCACAAGTCGGTCACAAGTCAGAAGTAAGTATGGGTTTATTTGGAATGGTCAGTTTTAACCCTAAATTTTCATGAACCCCACGAATCTTAATGCTTACAAAATATTTAAACGTATATTTGGCCTCTACCCACCTTGTGTGAACATTTGACTTAATTTCGTGAAGTTGGATTTTCGGGCCAAAAATGAGTATTTTTGATGACCGCGGATATGGACAACTTTTCAAGATTTGGGCTTTTTGGGCAAAAAAATTAAATGTTTATTTTCTCCCTGGATCTTGACTTAGGTGAGCTGAAATCTCTCGGGGATTCATTTTTGGCCTCTTCTCACCTTGTGTGAACATTTGACTTAATTTTGTGAAGTTGGATTTTCGGGCCAAAAATGAGTATTAGGTGAGCTGAAATCACAAGTCGGTCACAAGTCAGAAGTAAGCATGGGTTTATTTGGAATGGTCTGTTTTAACCCTAAATTTTCGTGAACCCCACAAATCTCAATCATGCCTACAACATATTTAAACGTATATTTTAATATTTTTAGCAAAGATATCTCACCACGTGCATTTCGGAACGACTGTTGGACTATGGAGCACACATGCTTTAGAATTTCTAGAAATTAAAGGATTACAAAATAATGTGTAGAATAAATGCAATATTTAACATTTATTTATAACTCTCAACTGTCCATTAGAAACACACTCTTGGAAAAAAAATGGTTTGGTTAACTTATTCTTTATGATGGGAATTGCGGTTTTGCCGAAGTCAATTGAGCGTGATCGGCTGACTGATAAGTGTACGCACAAAACCCCGAGCCAATGAGGTTTTGTATAGAAAGCTGGCCGAACCACTTTTTGCGAGAGTGTGCCGGTAACTAATGGTATCAAAACCGTGGAGCTATAAAACGTTGAGTATTTAGGATTGTACTTCCTTAACTACACAAATAATATTAAACAAGTAAAAAAAACACTTAAATCTTGCCTGAATAGGCTAAGATTTATTTTTGTTCGTGTATTGGTCTGAACAGTCATACGATTTTGCATTCTTATTATCTTGCCGTGTTTGCCCTGTACAATGT